>NC_141540.1:23875000-24475000 GCF_021556685.1 Rattus norvegicus
AGGACTTGAAACCAGTCAGACATCAGCTCAAATCTATTATTTTAGCAGCTGTAGGGCATTAAACAAATTAGTCACCCCATTCTCCCTTTAGCCTACTTATCTATAACATAATTGTTAATAAAAACATTTCACTTTAGGATTCTTTCATTCAACAAACATTCACTAATAAAAATGTATTTTGACTCCTTGATCCATGGTAATTAAATGAGATAATTAAATGGTCAATATGTGTCAGTATTCTGAACACCCTCATACAGTAATGGGACGACTAAGATGAAGATTTTATACTATTCCAGTCACAGTGGAGATGTGTGGGAGTTTTGCTGAGAGCAGAATATGATCTGATACCTTTAGTTTACTCAGAGAGCATATACAAAGATCCACATGTTGTCTTTCCTGAGAAAAATGGGGAAAGCAGCACTGAAGCTCCCGGAAGGGGCGGCACAGGTCTTCCTGGTTGCTGCCGCTGCAGAGAGCCCCTGGGCAGCACCCCACGAGCGAACTTGAGCCTCGGGACCACAGGTAAGACCAAATTTTCTGCTGCAAGAAAGCTGCCTGGTGAGCTTGGGACACACGGAAGCAGAATTTCTCTAGAACCGGGCACGTTCTGTGTTTACCGGAAGTCCCACACCCGCGGATCCCGGCCCGCAGCAGCTCTCTGCTCCCAGACCCGGTGAGAGAGAGACCCAACTGCCTGGTCAGGTGGGCACTCCTGAGGCTGCAGAGCGGAAGAGACCACCAACACTGCTCACCCCTGCCCACATCCCTGGCCCAAGAGGAAACTGTATAAGGCCTCTGGGCTCCCGTGGGGGAGGGCCCAGGAGCGGCAGGACCCCTGCCACAGACACCGCCGGACCCTGAAGGAAACAGACCGGATAAACAGTTCTCTGCACCCAAATCCCGTGGGAGGGAGAGCTAAACCTTCAGAGAGGCAGACAGGCCTGGGAAACCAGAAGAGACTGCTCCCTGCACACACATCTCAGACGCCAGAGGAAAAAGCCAAAGACCATCTGGAACCCTGGTGCACTGAAGCTCCCGGAAGGGGCGGCACAGGTCTTCCTGGTTGCTGCCGCTGCAGAGAGCCCCTGGACAGCACCCCACGAGCAAACCTGAGCCTTGGGACCACAGGTAAGACCAAATTTTCTGCTGCAAGAAAGCTGCCTGGTGAACTCAAGACACAGGCCCACAGGAACAGCTGAAGACCTGTAGAGAGGAAAAACTACACGCCCGAAAGCAGAACACTCTGTCCCCATAACTGACTGAAAGAGAGGAAAACAGGTCTACAGCACTCCTGACACACAGGCTTATATGACAGTCTAGCCACTGTCAGAAATAGCAGAACAAAGTAACACTAGAGATAATCTGATGGCGAGAGGCAAGCGCAGGAACCCAAGCAACAGAAACCAAGACTACATGCCATCATTGGAGCCCAATTCTCCCACCAAAACAAACATGGAATATCCAAACACACCAGAAAAGCAAGATCTAGTTTCAAAATCATATTTGATCATGATGCTGGAGGACTTCAGGAAAGACCTGAACACACTTAGGGAAGCACAGGAAAACATTAATAAACAAGTAAAAGCCTACAGAGAGGATCGCAAAAATCCCTGAAAGAATTCCAGGAAAACACAATCAAACAGTTGAAGGAATTAAAAACGGAAATAGAAGCAATCAAGAAAGAACACATGGAAACAACCCTGGATATAGAAAACCAAAAGAAGAGACAAGGAGCTGTAGATACAAGCTTCACCAACAGAATACAAGAGATGGAAGAGAGAATCTCAGGAGCAGAAGATTCCATAGAAATCATTGACTCAACTGTCAAAGATAATGTAAAGCGGAAAAAGCTACTGGTCCAAAACATACAGGAAATCCAGGACTCAATGAGAAGATCAAACCTAAGGATAATAGGTATAGAAGAGAGTGAAGACTCCCAGCTCAAAGGACCAGTAAATATCTTCAACAAAATCATAGAAGAAAACTTCCCTAACCTAAAAAAAGAGATACCCATAGACATACAGGAAGCCTACAGAACTCCAAATAGATTGGACCAGAAAAGAAACACCTCCCGTCACATAATTGTCAAAACACCAAACGCACAAAATAAAGAAAGAATATTAAAAGCAGTAAGGGAAAAAGGTCAAGTAACATATAAAGGGAGACCTATCAGAATCACACCAGACTTCTCGCCAGAAACTATGAAGGCCAGAAGATCCTGGACTGATGTTATACAGACCCTAAGAGAACACAAATGCCAGCCCAGATTACTGTATCCAGCAAAACTCTCAATTAACATTGATGGAGAAACCAAGATATTCCATGACAAAACCAAATTTACACAATATCTTTCTACAAATCCAGCACTACAAAGGATAATAAATGGTAAAGCCCAACATAAGGAGGCAAGCTATACCCTAGAAGAAGCAAGAAACTAATCGTCTTGGCAACAAAACAAAGAGAATGAAAGCACACAAACATAACCTCACATCAAATATGAATATAACGGGAAGCAATAATCACTATTCCTTAATATCTCTCAATATCAATGGCCTCAACTCCCCAATAAAAAGACATAGATTAACAAACTGGATACGCAACGAGGACCCTGCATTCTGCTGCCTACAGGAAACACACCTCAGAGACAAAGACAGACACTACCTCAGAGTGAAAGGCTGGAAAACAACTTTCCAAGCAAATGGTCAGAAGAAGCAAGCTGGAGTAGCCATTCTAATATCAAATAAAATCAATTTCCAACTAAAAGTCATCAAAAAAGATAAGGAAGGACACTTCATATTCATCAAAGGAAAAATCAACCAAGATGAACTCTCAATCCTAAATATCTATGCCCCAAATACAAGGGCACCTACATATGTAAAAGAAACCTTACTAAAGCTCAAAACACACATTGCACCTCACACAATAATAGTGGGAGATTTCAACACCCCACTCTCATCAATGGACAGATCATGGAAACAGAAATTAAACAGTGATGTAGACAGACTAAGAGAAATCATGAGCCAAATGGACTTAACGGATATTTATAGAACATTCTATCCTAAAGCAAAAGGATATACCTTCTTCTCAGCTCCTCATGGTACTTTCTCCAAAATTGACCATATAATTGGTCAAAAAACGGGCCTCAACAGGTACAGAAAGATAGAAATAATCCCATGCGTGCTATCGGACCACCACGGCCTAAAACTGGTCTTCAATAACAATAAGGGAAGAATGCCCACATATACGTGGAAATTGAACAATGCTCTACTCAATGATAACCTGGTCAAGGAAGAAATAAAGAAAGAAATTAAAAACTTTTTAGAATTTAATGAAAATGAAGATACAACATACTCAAACTTATGGGACACAATGAAAGCTGTGCTAAGAGGAAAACTCATAGCGCTGAGTGCCTGCAGAAAGAAACAGGAAAGAGCATATGTCAGCAGCTTGACAGCACACCTAAAAGCTCTAGAACAAAAAGAAGCAAATACACCCAGGAGGAGTAGAAGGCAGGAAATAATCAAACTCAGAGCTGAAATCAACCAAGTAGAAACAAAAAGGACCATAGAAAGAATCAACAGAACCAAAAGTTGGTTCTTTGAGAAAATCAACAAGATAGATAAACCCTTAGCCAGACTAACGAGAGGACACAGAGAGTGTGTCCAAATTAACAAAATCAGAAATGAAAAGGGAGACAGAACTACAGATTCGGAGGAAATTCAAAAAATCATCAGATCTTACTATAAAAACCTATATTCAACAAAATTTGAAAATCTTCAGGAAATGGACAATTTCCTAGACAGATACCAGGTATCGAAGTTAAATCAGGAACAGATAAACCAGTTAAACAACCCCATAACTCCTAAGGAAATAGAAGCAGTCATTAAAGGTCTCCCAACCAAAAAGAGCCCAGGTCCACACGGGTTTAGTGCAGAATTCTATCAAACCTTCATAGAAGACCTCATACCAATATTATCCAAACTATTCCACAAAATTGAAACAGATGGAGCCCTACCGAATTCCTTCTATGAAGCCACAATTACTCTTATACCTAAACCACACAAAGACACAACAAAGAAAGAGAACTTCAGACCAATTTCCCTTATGAATATCGACGCAAAAATACTCAATAAAATTCTGGCAAACCGAATTCAAGAGCACATCAAAACAATCATCCACCATGATCAAGTAGGCTTCATCCCAGGCATGCAGGGATGGTTTAATATACGGAAAACCATCAACGTGATCCATTATATAAACAAACTGAAAGAACAGAACCACATGATCATTTCATTAGATGCTGAGAAAGCATTTGACAAAATTCAACACCCCTTCATGATAAAAGTCCTGGAAAGAATAGGAATTCAAGGCCCATACCTAAACATAGTAAAAGCCATATACAGCAAACCAGTTGCTAACATTAAACTAAATGGAGAGAAACTTGAAGCAATCCCACTAAAATCAGGGACTAGACAAGGCTGCCCACTCTCTCCCTACTTATTCAATATAGTTCTTGAAGTTCTAGCCAGAGCAATCAGACAACAAAAGGAGATCAAAGGGATACAAATCGGAAAAGAAGAGGTCAAAATATCACTATTTGCAGATGACATGATAGTATATTTAAGTGATCCCAAAAGTTCCACCAGAGAACTACTAAAGCTGATAAACAACTTCAGCAAAGTGGCTGGGTATAAAGTTAACTCAAATAAATCAGTTGCCTTCCTCTATACAAAAGAGAAACAAGCCGAGAAAGAAATTAGGGAAACGACACCCTTCATAATAGACCCAAATAATATAAAGTACCTCGGTGTGACTTTAACCAAGCAAGTAAAAGATCTGTACAATAAGAACTTCAAGACACTGAGGAAAGAAATTGAAGAAGACCTCAGAAGATGGAAAGATCTCCCATGCTCATGGATTGGCCGGATTAATATGGTAAAAATGGCCATTTTACCAAAAGCAATCTACAGATTCAATGCAATCCCCATCAAAATACCAATCCAATTCTTCAAAGAGTTAGACAGAACAATTTGCAAATTCATCTGGAATAACAAAAAACCCAGGATAGCTAAAGCTATCCTCAACAATAAAAGGACTTCAGGGGGAATCACTATCCCTGAACTCAAGCAGTATTACAGAGCAATAGTGATAAAAACTGCATGGTATTGGTACAGAGACAGACAGATAGACCAATGGAATAGAATTGAAGACCCAGAAATGAACCCACACACCTATGGTCACTTGATTTTTGACAAAGGAGCCAAAACCATCCAATGGAAAAAAGATAGTATTTTCAGCAAATGGTGCTGGTTCAACTGGAGGGCAACATGTAGAAGAATGCAGATCGATCCATCCTTATCACCCTGTACAAAGCTTAAGTCCAAGTGGATCAAGGACCTCCACATCAAACCAGACACACTCAAACTAATAGAAGAAAAACTAGGGAAGCATCTGGAACACATGGGCACTGGAAAAAATTTCCTGAACAAAACACCAATGGCTTATGCTCTAAGATCAAGAATCGACAAATGGGATCTCATAAAACTGCAAAGCTTCTGTAAGGCAAAGGACACTGTGGTTAGGACAAAACGGCAACCAACAGATTGGGAAAAGATCTTTACCAATCCTACAACAGATAGAGGCCTTATTTCCAAAATATACAAAGAACTCAAGAAGTTAGACCGCAGGGAAACAAATAACCCTATTAAAAAATGGGGTTCAGAGCTAAACAAAGAATTCACAGCTGAGGAATGCCGAATGGCTGAGAAACACCTAAAGAAATGTTCAACATCTTTAGTCATAAGGGAAATGCAAATCAAAACAACCCTGAGATTTCACCTCACACCAGTGCGATTGGCTAAGATCAAAAACTCAGGTGACAGCAGATGCTGGCGAGGATGTGGAGAAAGAGGAACACTCCTCCATTGTTGGTGGGATTGCAGACTGGTAAAACCATTCTGGAAATCAGTCTGGAGGTTCCTCAGAAAATTGGACATTGAACTGCCTGATGATCCAGCTATACCTCTCTTGGGCATATACCCAAAAGATGCCTCAACATATAAAAGAGACACGTGCTCCACTATGTTCATCGCAGCCTTATTTATAATAGCCAGAAGCTGGAAAGAACCCAGATGCCCTTCAACAGAGGAATGGATACAGAAAATGTGGTACATCTACACAATGGAATATTACTCAGCTATCAAAAACAACGAGTTTATGAAATTCGTAGGCAAATGGTTGGAACTGGAAAATATCATCCTGAGTGAGCTAACCCAATCACAGAAAGACATACATGGTATGCACTCATTGATAAGTGGCTATTAGCCCAAATGCTTGAATTACCCTAGATCCCTAGAACAAACGAAACTCAAGACGGATGATCAAAATGTGAATGCTTCACTCCTTCTTTAAATGAGGAAAAAGAATACCCTTGGCAGGGAAGGGAGAGGCAAAGATTAAAACAGAGACTGAAGGAACACCCATTCAGAGCCTGCCCCACATGTGGCCCATACATATACAGCCACCCAATTAGACAAGATGGATGAAGCAAAGAAGTGCAGACCGACAGGAGCCGGATGTAGATCGCTCCTGAGAGACACAGCCAGAATACAGCAAATATAGAGGCGAATGCCAGCAGCAAACCACTGAACTGAGAATAGGTCCCCTATTGAAGGAATCAGAGAAAGAACTGGAAGAGCTTGAAGGGGCTCGAGACCCCAAAAGTACAACAATGCCAAGCAACCAGAGCTTCCAGGGACTAAGCCACTACCTAAAGACTATACATGGACTGACCCTGGACTCTGACCCCATAGGTAGCAATGAATATCCTAGTAAGAGCACCAGTGGAAGGGGAAGCCCTGGGTCCTGCTAAGACTGAACCCACAGTGAACTAGTCTATGGGGGGAGGGCGGCAATGGGGGGAGGGTTGGGAGGGGAACACCCATAAGGAAGGGGAGGGGGGAAGGGGATGTTTGCCCGGAAACCGGGAAAGGGAATAACACTCGAAATGTATATAAGAAATACTCAAGTTAATAAAAAAAAAATGGGGAAAGCAGCAGGGTAAAGCACAACTGTAATGCCTGTCAGAGGGACTTGCACTCACCCTACTGCTCCATCCCACACAGCAGAAATTAATGGATATTTTCTGTATGTGTTTGCTTTTGTCTTCCCAGATCAATTTGTTTTGAGAGTGATGGACCTGTTGGTGAAGTTAGATGATGACATTCTTTTCTAAAGAGTTTGTTGGTTTAAGGTTTGAAAACCATATACACAGCAAACAGAGCATTGAAATAACACCAGTATGACTAATAAAATCAGACTTATTTAAAACAAACCCTGGGGGGTTTTCTCTATTTAGGAACAATGGAAGGTAAGTTTTTTGTTTTTATTTTATTTTAGGTTACAGTGTGTGTGTGTGTGTGTGTGTGTGTGTGTGTGTGTGTGTGTGTGTGCGTGTTTGTTTAGCATTACTTGATATATTTCTTCAATGTTTACTGTATACTGAGGAAGTGAGGCAATAGAGATGCTTTGGAATATTTTTACAGTTATATAATAATTGTTAACCTGTGTGAATTGAATGTAATAAATACATCTTAATCTTATCTACCTATTCTTCCATCTTCTCTTCCTTCCCCCACCCCTAGTCTTATTCCTGTATTCTAATAACCTTTCCCTTTTTTACTTCAGAACTTATTTCAACTTACAGTTATAAAGGAAAATATACACTATGGGACTTTATGTATTAGGTTAATTTGCTTTATTGAGTCATACAGTTTCATTTGCCTTCCTCTAAAAAACAGTTTTTAACTATTTTTATTTCTGACAAACACATATTTTTTATTATCAATACTTATTTCTTTATTAACTCCATTTTACACATCTTATTGAGTTTTACTTTAGTGCTTGTGAAAAATGCATTAATGAACAAAAACATACTATGCAATGATTTCATTTCCAGTTTTGTATGTGCTCAGACGGGGTATGTCATATGACAAGTTATATTTTGAGGTTTTGTCTTTAACCAAAAACACAATAGTGGCAAAACTAATATATATATATATATATATATATATATATATATATATATGGTATTATTATATATGGTATTATTGTATATATTATATTATAAGATATATATCTTCCGGCATAGCAAATGTGTATTTTGGAACCAAACATCTCTTTTATCCAAATCTGAATACTGTTACTTTATGTTGGATAACACCTGAAAAATCACAATCATCCTTCTTGAATATAAATCATCTCATGTGAAAATACTTAAATAATTTTATCTAGATGGAGTGTTTTCAAAATTGTTAAAAAGTGTCTAATATTTTAACCACTTCAATCTGTAAAGTTCAGTGACATAATGAACATCTGTAGGACTTTGAAGCAATGAATTTGGATACTTTCAGAACTACAAATATAAAATTTATAACATTTACTCATATTCCTACTATGGAACCAACTCTCATTTTTGTTTGAAGAATGATAGGTTAGTGAAAGATCATATTAATCTGTGCACTTTCATGCTCAAGAAAGATATTTGTAATAAAAATTATTTTGATCCTCATCTTGGATCATGACATTGTAAGAGCTCTTTATTTTTGTCAGTGTTATTATTATTATTATTATTATTATTATTATTATTATTAATGATTTCCAGGCCATTGTGAGAGCATCTCATGATTTATGTTCAGTTTGTACTTAGTATCATTAAAAACATACTTCTAAGAGACTAATGTATGACTGAAACTGTCTAGGTCATATTAAGCCTATCCCTGACAAAACACTAAGGCAAGGTTTTTCAATTGGGACATTTTTATCTCAGGAGGTTTTTGATTCTTGAATTTCTTACATTAAGATTTTAAATTTTGAGTCCTACTGATAAATGATGGATTAAAAATAGGAATATTTGTTATACAACCAACCCCTGTAAACGTTCCATTTAGCCTTCAAAAGAATTCATAAACCACAGATCAAGAACCACTATTGTAAGAGACAGAATGATTATTGAAATTTCTGTACTTCACACTCTGCCTATCCATGCCAAATTTCTAAACTGGGGGCACTTTTATCCCAGGAGGCTCTTGACTTTGGAATTTTAAGGTGTCCAGAATGTCCTACTGACATCTCACAGATAATGAGAGTCAGGGACTCTGGTAGACATTTTACAATGCCAAGGTGCCAAAGGCTTAACTGGGCAGGATACAGCAATGGACAAAGGGCAAAGACTGGTGACTCTTTCTTACTATTTTGTCCTAAAAAGCACTGGTTTCCTTTTTCTCTGGCTCAAGTAGTTCTTTCTGGTCATACGATAGGCTTGGAATTTATTAACTTTTCATGAACAAGAGAGAAAAGAAAGAAAAATAAAATGAATCATTTATACAGACAACATGTATAAACATACACACTCTTATTGGTCCCAACCACCTGTCTCATGCATACTTGAATAAATAAGCATATACCTATACACATATACATCTATATAGACAAACAGACATATTCATATTACATTTGGCTGATGGGGTTGAGCCCCACAAACGACGCACACAGGGCAGAGCCTGCCAAGTTACACATGTACACTTAGATAGATGTGGCAGATCTGCCCAAACTACCCCTTTATTTCTTCTCTTTGGCTTTTTTTTTTACATTTTTAGAAAAATAATATCTAGAAAATTACCTTTATAGAAAAAATGTTACATAAAATGTGAGTTAAAAGAATGTTGATAATAAGTTCAAAGTATGTTTCATTTTATAATCTAATTATAAGTTCAAAGAGTTTTTCATGGCCTTACTTTATCAAAGTACATACTTCATCCTTGGTCCTGACCTAGAATGAATGTTTTTCCTTGAAAAAAATTTGCCCCAAGCCTATTTCTCTTAGTGTAATTGTGAAATTTCATTCTGGCCCTTACAATTCTATGAGGACTACTCATATTCTATTCTTGGTTTTAACTTTATTATATATTTCTGGTAAAACCAACTCCTTAAATTTTCTTCATAAGATTACTTGAATCATATAAAATTATTTTTTATATTTCATTTGTTATTTTATTTATTTGCATTCCAAATGTTACCCCCTTCCCAATTAAACCTCCTATCCCCAATCCTATCACCTCTGCTTCTATGAGGCTGCTCACCCACCCACTCACCCACTACCACTCAGCATCCCAACATTCCCCTACACTGTGTCATCGAGCCTCCACAGGATGAAAGGGCTCCCTTCCCATTGATGCCAGATAAGGTCATCTCTGGTACATATACAACTGGAGCCACAGCTCGACCTATCTGTACACATTGGATTGGATTGGATTGGATTTAGTCCTTGGGAGCTTGGAGGATCTAAACAGCATTAACTCATCAAAGTCATCTCCATGTCAACCTGCAGAAAGTTTCTCCATAGGGCAGACTGATGCCCAGATATTATTAGGCTATGTAATAGTGATATAAAAGGCATACCAACAGTAAGAAGCCATCCAGGGATAAGTCTCTAAGGACCCTGCATTCTTAGAGCACACCCACCGCAAGTCAAACAAAATGGTGGACCATCTCCAAAAATGTTTACTTGCATCATTTTAGCCTTTCCTAGATGGCTTCTGACAACCAAGAGAGTACTCTGAGGCAAAACTGTTCTTTCAATTATGCCAAGTGATAAAACTCCTGATGCTACTGAACTGGAAAAGGTAAAGAATTATTTTAAGGGCTTGTAAGCAAGAGTTATCTGGATCTAGCAAAGGGGAAATTTTATTTGACTTGTATTAATAATGCATTGGATAACTACAGAGAGGAAACTTATTGAGTAGGTTCAGGGTTGGAAAAAGCATAATGTTTAGTAATAATAGCAAGACGAAATAACTTGTCTTTGAAGATTTCAATATCTTTTACTGTGTAGTCAAGACTAGATAGCTATACATGTATCATATTTCTAATATTTTTTAATTTTGCATTTACATATAGTAATTGTCTATATAAGTATTTACATTTTACTGTGTACTACATTTCTATACTAATATAATTTATATATAAAATCACTGTAATTTTCATTTTTGTGGCATCAGACATATAATTTCATCATGTTGTGCATAATCAAACCATTTCTCACAGTTACTTTGAAATGTTCAATTAATTTTATCAAGAACTCTAATACTGCTATAGAGCATTTGAAAGTTTTTTTCTCTTCCAACTGACAAGTCATCTATAGCCATTAATTATTTTGTTTCGATGATATTATACACTTTATGCCTACTTTTAACTTAAACATATGTATCTTTCTTTGCCAAATTTATATCCCTTGATATAATATTCCTCATCTCTGTATAAGTAGCCAGAAATGAAGATATTTCATTCGTTTATACTATGTGAATTTGGATGTACATAAACCGTGTGTGTGTGTGTGTGTGTGTGTGTGTGTGTGTGTGTGTGTGTGTAATACAAGACAATGTTGACTATTTGTTTATTATTATCTACAATATTGCTTGAAAGATGGTCGGTTGTTTATTCTGTGTACTATGCTCCCTGACCTGTGAGACTCTTGGAATAATTATACCTCTGATCACTATCTTCCGAAAGGAGTATAAGAATTCAGCATCTTGTGGTAAGCCTACAACATTTGCATGGGTAGTGGAGGTCAACTCATGTCATCATGTTCACACACGAGCCAGTTCAGCACCCCAGCTCTTTAATAAGTGGTTAAATCACACACACACACACGCACACACACACACACACACACACACACACACACTTTATTCATTTATTCATGTGTTAGCATGTTATATTCATTTTTCAAATATTCTGAATTAGGTTACAATAAAGATAAAAGTATACATATTTTTAATATATTAACATCAAGTGATTTCTACAAACACTTGCTTAGTAAGTGATTTTAAAATATTTCACCACTAAAGAATTGGCATGACATCATTCTTTGATTTAACTTTAACAACAGTGCTAGTAACCGTGGTCTTTGCCAAATATTTTGTGGAAGAAGAAAATTATGTCAACAAATTATCCAAGATCACTCTGTTGCAACTCAAAGGTATCTAAGCCCAGCTTATTTCTATTTTTGTCCCAAGATCATGCAAAGCATATGCATTACTAATATTTCTCTGCTACAGTATTCCATATTCTAGCTGCCTGGAAATTTTTGTCATCTTACAAACTTACTCCAATGTCTTTGTCTGCATTGATGTTGAGGAAATTGTGCTCAATGTCAACATTGCTGGGAAAATATTTTCCTGATTTAAGGGTGTGAGAGTTGCTGGTTCTTGATCTTAATACTTGACCATTTTAGTCACCCTGTAAATTAATAGGAGATATTTTAAATCTACTTCTGTATCATGGT
This sequence comes from Rattus norvegicus, assembly GCF_021556685.1. NCBI lineage: Eukaryota > Metazoa > Chordata > Mammalia > Rodentia > Muridae > Rattus > Rattus norvegicus. The sequence continues at coordinate 23,887,344 of NC_141540.1, forward strand.
CTTGTTATACCTAAAGAATACTTTAGGTATTCTTTAAGACTAGCCTAAATAAAGCACACTACTCAAAATAAAATTAAGCCATCAATAATGGGTTGTTTACTGATAACTTCATAACACACATTGTGGAAACCTAAGACTACCTTCATTAAACCTATTTTCATGATATCTTCATGTTTTGTACTCCTTAGAATAGTAAGAGCAATTTTACCCTGTGGTGACTGATGGTAGAATTGTTTCTGTCTATAGTTCTGTCCAAGAATTTATGTATAGTCCCTTGAATGCTGTACCACGTCCCTAGATGCCTCAAAAAGTTTGCCAGACTTCCCTATTCTCACCAGAGCATCCCAGTGATGAAAGTTATATTAACGTCTAGGAGTATATTATTTGTAATTTTTACCCCAAATGTTTTCACAGAACTCAAATGTAATTCTTTTTAATTTTAAGTCTGTACTTATATCTGATACACATTTGTGTGCGCTTATACATCCATAAGCAAGAGGGTTCATTTTTTAGCTGACGGCACACACACACACACACACACACACACACACACACACACACACACACACATATATATATATATATATATATATATATATATATGTGTGTGTGTGTGAATAAATATAAATATATATGGAGGCATTTTAATACATAGAATTTTCAGTGTTTCTTTATGTGATATATTGATGCCTAGTCTTTCAATTAAATCCAATTTGCCCAAGTGGCTAGTCTAGATATCCAGCTTATTTAAATGATTCAGTGTCTCTACCTTATAAACAATGGAATTATAACCAAGCTGCTATACCTACTTGGCATTTACATGGGTTCTGGGTACTTTAACCTTGTAAATCACACTTTTTAACTATACAGCATGCATTTTGCCCATGGATCCATCTCTCTAGATTCAGTGGGTATCATTAGAATTGAGGGTGGACAAGAGTTTTCATCAGATATTCAAATGGCTTACTTTCTGCTCTGTATCTAACAAACATTATTAACTGAACAAGGCTCCACTCTCTTACTCATTTTACCTGTGGATGTATACATTTTCTCAGGATGACTACCCAAGTAGCCACTAAAACTTGAGAGAAATCTTCATGAGAGGTGCAAGTGACTTGCCATTTTGGGTTTCTTGATACAGCTGTTGTTCCTTGAGTTAAGCATTGTACATTAGACATGAAGAAGCCTGTGAACCAATCAGAGTTCTCCAAATTTATTTTTGTGAGTCTCCAGCAGATCAGGTTCACCTGAACTCCTTTTCTCTCTGGTGGCTGCCATGTTTATCATTGGCCTTCTCTGAAACACTATTCTACTCTTATTGATCCAGATTGACTCTAAGCTACATACCCCCATGTTCTTCCTGCTCAGTCAGCTTTCGCTCTTAGATATTTGTTTCTCCCTGATCACCATACCCAATATGGTATCAGACTTTCCTAAGAACAAAGTTTTATATCCTTTGCAGGTTGTGCAGCACAACTATTTTTCCTGACCATGATGGGTGTAGCTGAGGGAGTCCTACTAGCCCTCATGTCTTATGACCGCTATGTGGCAGTGTGCCATCCTTTGCAGTACCCTATACTCATGAGATATCAAGTGTATCTAGTTATGCTGGCCTCTTCCTGGCTAGCAGGTGTGCTCAATGCACTCATACAGACTTCTATAACACTGAACTTTTCCTACTGTGCCTCTCGAATTTTAGACCACTTTTTCTGTGAGGTGCCAGCCCTGCTAAAACTTTCCTGTTCAGATACCTCTACATATGAGATTGCGCTGTCCATCTCTGGGGTTTTGATCCTTATGTTCCCCCTTTTATTCATCATTGCTTCACATGGCCATGTTTTGAGGGTAGTTCTGCACATGCACTCACAGGAGGCCCAGAATACGGCCTTTACTACGTGGTCTTGACTTATGACAGTAGTTGGACTCTTTTATGGTGCAGCAGTGTTCATATACATGGTACCTGGTTCATACCACAGCCCACATCAAGACAACATGATCAACCTTTCTACGGCCTTGTCACCCCTACTCTCAACCCTCTCATCTACAGTCTGAGGAACCGAGAGTTGCACATTGCTTTGCTAAAATTATCAGCAGATTTGGACACAAACGAGTGACAATTATATGAAACTGAAAGAGCAATTCAAATGGTGATTAATCCCACTAAATTTCTAATTTTTTTCTATCTGTAGTACAACTACAAAGGACTTGTGGACCCTAACTCTCATTGCGATTATGTGAAGTACAGATAAGAGTGTCAGTCAGTTTTAATTTATAATCTCTCTGGTATTGAAATGTCTTCATAGATGAAATGCACTATTTTGGAAAGTTTCGTATTTCTATTGTTAAATTGATGCTTTGGGCATTAAAAAATTCTATCTACTGACTCAGTCTTCAATTAAGCATGTTAGTTTGTGCTGATGACAACTATGATATTTAGAAACAAATGAAATTTAAATTAAAGGAAAAATAAGACACAAAAGTAGTTCATGAGGGGTAACAAACATACCATAGTTACAGCTTGAAGTTGTCACATTTATGAAAAAGTGCAGCCTACAGTCACTAGAATGATTGATTGACACATAGATCAGTGGTCATTATAACAATTCAAAGTGTTTATGTGAAAATTCATGTCTACATGGAAGGGCAATGTCTGTTGTCTTGATTTGGCAATGTTTGGTGTGCACTAGATTTTTTAAAGATATGGATAATTACGTTATGATGATACACACCAATCAAATAATATTTATAAAGTACTGTTTGAAAATTTGAAGTTTGTTGAGCTGGTTGCTACCTTAATCAATACCATTTAATATTTATTCAAGGGATTGCTATTAAATTAACTTTGTAGCAAACCAAATGTCCAGCATTTGGACAAAGACCAATGTTGAACAAAAAAATCTGTGTACTTTGTTGATGTAATGTGATTATAAAATGCATTACATATAGTTCAAGTAAAAATCTTTTTCAAATTTACTTTTTTATTCACTTTATATCCTTATCACAGCTACCCTTCCTCCTCTTCTCCAAGTCCCATTCTGCCCCCATTTGTTGCCCTATCCTCTTCTCCTCAGAGAAGGGGGGCTCCTCCCTTGAATACCATCCTACCCTGTGACACCTAGTCCCAGCAGGACTAGGCACATCCTATCCCACTGAGCCCAACCAGGCATTCCAGGTAGGAGTAAGAGGATCCAATGGCAGGGAACAGAGACTGATACAGCCCCACTCGGCTTGTTAGGGTTGCCACAAGGCCAAGCTGCACAGTTGCCTCAAATATGTAGGGCCAATTGCTACAAATGTACAAGTGTACGGACCCTGGGTATGCAGGGCTGTGAGCCATGAGTGGAAGCCTACTAAGGTTGAGCTAAAGATTTGAAGTCCCAGAGATCTTAAAGGGATATTAGGAGTTTCACCTGCTCCTGGCACCAGGTCCTTGTCACATAGCTACAGCCATCACCACCCATAGATTTGTCCCCATCAGTCATGTATGGGCAATGTCCCAAGCCCTTCTACATATAGATGAGACATCTCTAATGTCTCAGTCTAAGACAATAGGAAAAGGGGTATGACCACAGTAAAATAGTCTCAAAAAAGAATTCTCCATGATAATAAGGTTCCTAGAGATCCGGAGCGCATGCCAGTAAGCTTCCCTTCCCATACATTATTTCCTGCAAAAGGTATTTAATTTAAGGCCACCCTGAGAAGTGGGTTATGATTTTATGTATCCAATTTCCACCATGACAATAAACTGTTTATAATCATAGACTGCCTCTTTTCATTGAGATCTGTCATGGGGTGCCATGGAGAAGGCCTAGCTGCTGTCTAGTCTCCTGTAGAAGGCCTCTCTGCACTCCCAGCCACAAGGCTGCTGTCATCAAGTCAAGGACTCTCTCCACTGGGGCTAGCCTGAGCTCTCCTTTTGCCCTGGCTCTGAGTCTAGATGCAGCCTGCAGGCCCTCATCTTTTTTTTTTTGCCCTTCTGCAACTCCCAGCAGAACCTTGATGTTCCAAGAATGTGAGAACCCCATAGCCCCAGCTTTGTTGCAGGCCCCTGGGTCCCTTGAACCAGCTCGAGCTTTCCCACACCCCTGAAGCAGTGTGTCTGCGCATCCCTGTGGCCCAACACCAAGTAGCACAATGGGGTAAGTGCAGTCAAACTCTCACATTCCACTTCCCCAAGTGGCCATACACTGAGGTAGAGCAGATGTGGAACTACAACCCTACATGGGTACAGCCACTGCTGCTTGCTTCTTTCTTGCTGGGCTGGTCTCTGTTAGCTTCATGGTCCCAAGTTATTTTTCTCTGTAGGTTTCTTTTTGGTGTTGTTGACACCTCTGGCTTACTCAATTCTATCCCCCACTCTTCAAAAAAATCTGTGAGTTCCACCTAATGTATGGTTGTGGGTCAATGTATCTGCCTTCATCTGATGCTGGATAAAGCCTCTTAGAAGATAGTTTTTTTTTATTAGCTTGAGAATTTCTTATTTACATTTCGAGTGTTATTCCCTTTCCCGGTTTCCGGGCAAACATCCCCCAATCCCTCTCCCTCCCCTTTATATGGGTGCTTTCCTCCCTATCCTCCCCCCATTGCCATCCTCCCCCCAACAATCTAGTTCACTGGGGGTTCAGTCTTAGCAGGACCCAGGGCTTCCCCTTCCACTGGTGATCTTACTAGGATATTCATTGCTACCTATGAGGTCAGAGTGCAGGGTCAGTCCATGTATAATCTTTGTGTAGTGGCTTAGTCCCTGGAAGCTCTGGTTGCTTGGCATTGTTGTACATATGGGGTCTCGAACCCCTTCAAGCTCTTCCATTTCTTTCTCTGATTCCTTCAACGGGGGTCCTATTCTCAGTTACTGGTTTGCTGCTGGCATTCGCCTCTGTATTTGCTGTATTCTGGCTGTGTCTCTCAGGAACGATCTACATTCGGCTCCTGTCAGCCTGCACTTCTTTGCTTCACCCATCTTGTCTAATTGGGTGGCTGTATATGTATGGGCCACGTGTGGGGCAGGCTCTGAATGGGTGTTCCTTCTGTGTCTGTTTTAATCTTTGCCTCTCTATTCCCTGCCAAGGGTATTCTTGTTCCCCTTTTAAAGAAGGAGTGAAGCATTCACATTTTGATCATCTGTCTTGAGTTTCATTTGTTCTAGGCATCTAGGGTAATTCAAGCATTTGGGCTAATAGCCACTTATCAATGAGTGCATACCATATGTGTTTTTCTGTGATTGGGTTACCTCACTCAGGATGATATTTTCCAGTTCCAACCATTTGCCTACGAATTTCATAAAGTCATTGTTTTTGATAGCTGAGTAATATTCCATTGTATAGATGTACCACATTTTCTGTATCCATTCCTCTGTTGAAGGGCATCTGGGTTCTTTCCAGCTTCTGGCTACTATAAATAAGGCTGCGATGAACATAGTGGAGCACGTGTCTTTTTTATATGTTGGGGCATCTTTTGGGTATATGCCCAAGAGAGGTATAGCTGGATCCTCAGGTAGTGGAATGTCCAATTTTCTTAGGAACCTCCAGACTGATTTCCAGAATGGTTGTACCAGTCTGCAATCCCACCAACAATGGAGGGGTGTTCCTCTTTCTCCGCATCCTTGCCAGCATCTGCTGTCATCTGAGTTTTTGATCTTAGCCATTCTCACTGGTGTGAGTTGAAATCTCAGGGTTGTTTTGATTTGCATTTCCCTCATGACTAAAGATGTTGAACATTTCTTTAGGTGTTTCTCAGCCATTCGGCATTCCTCAGCTGTGAATTCTTTGTTTAGCTCTGAACCCCATTTTGTAATAGGGTTATTTGTCTCCCTGCGGTCTAACTTCTTGAGTTCTTTGTATATTTTGGATATAAGGCCTCTATCTGTTGTAGGATTGGTAAAGATCTTTTCCCAATCTGTTGGTTGCCGTTTTGTCCTAACCACACTGTCCTTGGCCTTACAGAAGCTTTGCAGTTTTATGAGATCCCATTTGTCGATTCTTGATCTTAGAGCATAAGCCATTGGTGTTTTGTTCAGGAAATTTTTTCCAGTGCCCATGTGTTCCAGATGCTTCCCTAGTTTTTCTTCTATTAGTTTGAGTGTGTCTGGTTTGATGTGGAGGTCCTTGATCCACTTGGACTTAAGCTTTGTACAGGGTGCTAAGCATAGATCGATCTGCATTCTTCTACATGTTGACCTCCAGTTGAACCAGCACCATTTGCTGAAAATTCTATCTTTTTTCCGTTGGATGGTTTTGGCTCCTTTGTCAAAAATGAGGTGCCCATAGGTGTGTGGGTTCATTTCTGGGTCTTCAATTCTGTTCCATTGGTCTATCTGTCTGTCTCTGTACCAATACCATGCAGTTCTTATCACTATTGCTCTGTAATTCTGCTTGAGTTCAGGGATAGAGATTCCCCCTGAAGTCCTTTTATTGTTGTTTTGCTAGGTGAATATCTGCAGGCATAGCAGAGTATCAGGGGTTGGCTCTCTCAAGGATTGGTCTCAAGTTGGGGCAGTCATTGGTTGACTTATCTCTCTATACCTGCTCCATATTTATATTTATCTTTGTCTTTAGTCCAGGCAAATTTTGGATTAAAGGTTTTGTGGATGAATTGATGTCCCCTTCTCTCCTCTGGAAGTCCTTTATATATACAAATGTTTTACATGAATATTTGTATTATACCACATATGTGTCTATTTCCTGTGGAAATCAGAAGAAAACAATCTGTCTTTTTTTAACTGAAGCTATGCATGGTTGTAAACTATGATGTAAGTCCTGAAAATCTGAACCCACATGCTCTTTTCAAATATAATTATCTACAGGAGGTGGACACTTCAGTGTCTGTAACACCCTCTGGTAAGAATATCATCTAAATTTACCCCCATAGACTCTTATACACTCCCCCACATATGGTGTGAGCCACTTCCAGAGATTCCCAACACCAAATAGATTGGACCAGAAAAGAAACACCTCCCAACACATAATGGTCAAAACACCAAATGCAGGAAATACAGAAAGACTATTAAAAATAGTAAGGGAAAAAGGTCAATAACATATAAAAGCAGACCTACCAGAATCACACCAGATTTTTCGCCAGAGAGTATGAAAGCCAGAAGATGCTGGACAGATGTCATACAGACGCGAAGAGAACACAAATGCCAGACCAGGTTACTGTATCCTTCAAAACTCTCAATTAACATAGATGGAGAAACCAAGATATTCCATGACAAAACCAAATTTACACAATATCTTTCTACAACTCCAGCACTAAAAGGATAATAAAGGGTAAAGCCCAACATAAGGAGGCAAGCTATACCCTAGAAGAAGCAAGAAACTAATCGTCTTGGCAACAAAACAAAGAGAATGAAAGCACACAAACATGACCTCACATCCAAATATGAATATAACAGGAAGCAATAATCACTATTCCTTAATATCTCTCAATATCAATGGCCTCAACTCCCCAATAAAAAGACATAGACTAACAAACTGGATACGCAACGAGGACCCTGCATTCTGCTGCCTACAGGAAACACACCTCAGAGACAAAGACAGACACTATCTCAGAGCGAAAGGCTGGAAAACAACTTTCCAAGCAAATGGTCAGAAGAAGCAAGCTGGAGTAGCCATTCTAATATCAAATAAAATCAATTTCCAACTAAAAGTCATCAAAAAAGATAAGGAAGGACACTTCATATTCATCAAAGGAAAAATCCACCAAGGTGAACTCTCAATCCTAAATATCTATGCCCCAAATACAAGGGCACCTACATATGTAAAAGAAACCTTACTAAAGCTCAAACACACATTGCACCTCACACAATAATAGTGGGATATTTCAACACCCCACTCTCATCAATGGACAGGTCATGGAAACAGAAATTAAACAGTGATGTCGACAGACTAAGAGAAATCATGAGCCAAATGGACTTAACGGATATTTATAGAACATTCTATCCTAAAGCAAAAGGATATACCTTCTTCTCAGCTCCTCGTGGCACTTTCTCCAAAATTGACCATATAATTGGTCAAAAAACGGGCCTCAACAGGTACAGAAAGATAGAAATAATCCCATGCGTGCTATCGGACCACCACGGCCTAAAACTGGTCTTCAATAACAATAAGGGAAGAATGCCCACATATACGTGGAAATTGAACAATGCTCTACTCAATGATAACCTGGTCAAGGAAGAAATAAAGAAAGAAATTAAAAACTTTTTAGAATTTAAGGAAAATGAAGGTACAACATACCCAAACTTATGGGACACAATGAAAGCTGTGCTAAGAGGAAAACTCATAGCGCTGAGTGCCTGCAGAAAGAAACAGGAAAGAGCATATGTCAGCAGCTTGACAGCACACCTAAAAGCTCTAGAACAAAAAGAAGCAAATACACCCAGGAGGAGTAGAAGGCAGGAAATAATCAAACTCAGAGCTGAAATCAACCAAGTAGAAACAAAAAGGACCATAGAAAGAATCAACAGAACCAAAAGTTGGTTCTTTGAGAAAATCAACAAGATAGATAAACCCTTAGCCAGACTATCAAGAGGACACAGAGAGTGCGTCCAAATTAACAAAATCAGAAATGAAAAGGGAGACATAACTACAGATTCAGAAGAAATTCAAAAAATCATCAGATCTTACTATAAAAACCTATATTCAACAAAACTTGAAAATCTTCAGGAAATGGACAATTTCCTAGACAGATACCAGGTACTGAAGTTAAATAAGGAACAGATAAACCAGTTAAACAACCCCATAACTCCTGAGGAAATAGAAGCAGTCATTAAAGGTCTCCCAAACAAAAAGAGCCCAGGTCCAGCCGGGTTTAGTGCAGAATTCTATCAAACCTTCATAGAAGACCTCATACCAATATAATCCAAACTATTCCACAAAATTGAAACAGATGGAGCCCTACCGAATTCCTTCTACGAAGCCACAATTACTCTTATACCTAAACCACACAAAGACACAACAAAGAAAGAGAACTTCAGACCAGTTTCCCTTATGAATATCGACGCAAAAATACTCAATAAAATTCTGGAAAACTGAATTCAAGAGCACATCAAAACAGTCATCCACCATGATCAAGTAGGCTTCATCCCAGGCATGCAGGGATGGTTTAATATACAGAAAACCATCAACGTGATCCATTATACAAACAAACTGAAACCTATGGGTCTGTTTTCATATGGTCATAGGGACATAGGAATCTCTCCCTTTAAAATTCTGTTTATCAGGGATAAAGATTCTATTGCTCAAAGTTTAGATAATGTGAAATTATTGCCTTACAAAGAGATACTTCACATTTCCACCACTTTGGGTTTTGTTTACACGTATTCATTTTAGGGAGGCATGGCATTTACATATCTTTCAGTTCTACAATTGTAAAAGTTGATTTGTATTAACATACAAATGAAAGAAGAACTTCATGGAAAAGCAATATAAAAGAAATAATTTTCTAAATTCTACCAAATTGAGATGACACATAGTAAGAGAAATGGGAATAATTTTCCCTCCTAGGAGTTTTATATTCCACTTTGATATGTTTTGTTACTTTTATTGTAATTCACACATGTTACATTAAATTGAAGAATTATATATGTCCAATATTGATGCTTTCCACTGAGAAATATATTTTTTCACATAGTCTCTCATTTACTCAATAATATTGATTAAAATCATAGGTATATGCATTGCATTTATGTTTAGGCATATCATAATTAACATCATATACATATCAGAAGTCTTATTTTAGAACTCCTATAGAATATTAACAGTAAATAAAAATATGAAAAAATTCTATCCAATAATGTTATATGTAGTCAATAGTGAGTTGATAATTAATTAACATTAGCTGTATATTTATGGGATAGTATCATAATCATAAAAATTATATGACATCTTTCATATGCTGTATTATCCTTAGCCCTTATTCTTCTGGCATTATATGCTAACCACTTCACAACAGCTCATTAATATTGATTATCTTTACAAAAATGCCAACCAAATGGAGCTTCCAGGGATTACACTACTACGGAAATACTATACATGACTGACCCAAGGCTCCAACAGCATATATAACAGAGAATAGCCTTCTTGGGGCACCTGTGGAAGTTCCCCTTAGTCATGTCAAGGTTGGACGCCCAGTGCAGGGGAATATGGGTAGTAAGGGGGGTGGATGGGGGGAATACCCATATGGGGGAGTGATATGGGATGGGGGCTTATGGACAGGAAACTGGGAAAGGGAATAGCATTTAAAATGTAAGTAAAAAAATATATCGGGTTGCTACCCTCATGGAGAGCTGAAACCAAGAACTGAGGAGTGACTTCAGACCTGAGACCAGAGGTAAGACCAACTTTTCTGCCCCAAGTGACCTGTCTGTTGGACTCAGGACACACAAAGGCAAAACTCCTCTGGGACTGGACACTTCCAGTTTCTAGCTGACCCCAAAACTCTCTGATCCTGGCCCACAGCTCCCTGCTCCCAAGACCCGTGGGAGAGCTCATCGCCCAGACATGTGGGCAGTCCTGAGACTACAGGTCAGGAGAGACCGTCACTTCTGCCTACCTTTACCCACATCCCTGGCCCAAGAGGAAACTGTATAGGGCCTCTGGGAACAGGAAGATAGAGGCAGTCAAGCTGCAGGAGCCTTGGAGTCCAGACTGCGCCGAGATCTGAATGGACCCGGTTAAAACAGTTCCCTGCACCCAAATCCCACATGAGGGAGAGTTAGAACTTCAGAGGGGCAGACACATCTGGAAAGCCAGAGGAGACTAATCTCTGCCCACATTTCTGACTCTAGAGGAAAGCACCTAGCGCCATCAGGGCACCCTGAGCACAGGGACCCAGAAGTAGGGGTAGGCCCTTCTGCTTGCTGCCCTCACAGAGAGCTGAAACCAAGCCCTGAGAAGCAAATTAAAGCCCGAGACCAGATATAAGACCAACTTTTCTACTCCAAGTGACCTGCCAGGTGGACACAGGACAAATGCCCACAGGAACAGCTGAAAGCCAGTGGACAGGAAAGACTACATGCCCAAAAGCAGAAAACTCTGTTCCTGAAAGAAAACAGGAAAACAGGTCTACAGCACTCCTGACACACAGGCCTAAAGGACAGTCAAGCCAAAGTCAGAAATAGCAGTACAAGGTAACAAAATAGACAACCTGATAACAGGAGGCAAGTGCAGGAACCCAAGCAACAGAAACGAAGACTACATGTCATCATCAGAGCCCAAATCTCCCACCAAAGAAAACATTGAATACCCAAACACACCGAAAAAGCAAGATCTAGATTTAAAATCACATTTGATCATGATGATGGAGGACGTTAAGAAAGATGTAAAGAACTCCCTCATAGAAATGCATGAAAACACAAGTAAACAAGTAGAAGCTCTAAGAGAGAAAACACAAAAATCCATGAAAGAATTAAAGGACAACACAATCAAACAGGTGAAAGAATTGAAAATGGATATAAAAACAACAAAGGAAACAAAGGGAGACAAACCTGGATATAGAAAACCAAAGGAAGAGACAAAGAGCAATAGATACAAGCATCACCAACAGAATACAAGTGATAGAAGAGAGAATCTCAGGAGCAGAAGAGTCCATAGAAATCATCGACACAAGTGTCAAAGATAATGTAAAACAGGAAAAGCTACTGGCCCAAAACATACAGAAAATCCAGGACACAATGAGAAGATCAAACTTAAGTATGATAGGTATAGAAGAGAGTGAGGATACCCAACTCAAAGGACCAGTAAATATCTTCAACAAAATCAAAGAAGAAAACTTCCCTAACCTAAAGAAAGAGATGAACATAAACATACAAGAAGCCTACAGAACTCCAAATAGATTGGACCAAAAAACAAACTTCCCGTGACATAATAGTCAAAACACGAAATGGACTAAACAAAGAAAGAATATTAAAAGCATCAAGGGAAAAAGGTCGAGCAACATATAAAGGCAAACCTATCAGAATCACACCAGACTTCTCTTTTTTTTTCTTTTTTAAAATTATTATTAACTTGAATATTTCTTATGTACAATTTGAATGTTATTCCCTTTCCTGATTTCTGAGCCAACATCCCCCTAACCCCTCCACCTCCCCTTCTATATGGGTGTTCTCCTCCCCATCCTCCCCACATTACCGCCCTCCCTTCAACAATCACGTTCACTGGGGGTTCAGTCTTAGCAGGACCAAAGGCTTCCCCTTACACTGGTGCTCTTACTACGCTATTCATTGCTACCTATGAGGTGAGAGTCCAGGGTAAGTCCATGTATAGTCTTTGGGTAGTGGCTTAGTCCCTGGAAGTTCCACACCAGACTTCTCACCAGAGACTATGAAAGCTGGAAGATCCTGGACAGACGTCATACAGAACCTAAGAGAATAAAAATGCCAGCCCAGGTTACTGTATCCACCAAAACTCTCAATTAACATAGATTGAGAAACCAAGACATTCCATGACAAAACCAAATTTACACAATATCTTTCTACAAATCCAGCCCTAAAAGGTAAATAAATGATGAAGCCCAATAAAAGGAGGCAAGCTACAACCTAGAAAGAGCAAGAAAACAATCGTTTTGCAACAAAACAAAGAGAAGACAAGCACACAGACATGATCTCACATCCAAGTACAAAGATAACAGGAAGGAACAATCACTATTCCTTAACATCTCTCAACATCAATGGACTCAATCCACCAAGAAAATAACACAGATTAAAAAAATAGATATGTAATGAGGACCCAGAATTTTGCTGCCTACAGGAAATACATCTCAGAAAAAAAGACAGACACTACCTCAGAGTAAAAGGCTGGAAAACAACTTTCCAAGCAAATGTTCTGAAAAAGCAAGCTGGAGTAGTCATTCTCATATCGAATAAAATTGATTTTGAACCAAAATCATCAAAAAAGATAAGGAAGGACACTTCATATTCATCAAAGGAAAAATCCACCAAGATGAGTTCTCAATCCTAAATATTTATGCTCCAAATACAAGGGTGCCTACATACAAAAAAGAAACCTTACTAAAGCTCAAAGCACACATTGCACCTCACACAATAATAATAGGAGATTTCAACACCCCACTCTCATCAATGGAGAGATCATGGAAACAAATTAAACAGAGACATAGACAGAATAAGAGAAGTTATGAATCAAATGGACTTAAGAGATATTTATAGAACATTCAACCCTAAAACAAAAGGATATACATTCTTCTCACCACCTAGTGGTAATTTCTCCAAGATTGACCATATGAATGGTCACAAAACAGGCCTCAGCAGATACAGAAAGAAAGAAATAATCCCATGTATCTTCTCAGACAACAGCGGGATAAAGCTGCTCTTCAATAACAATAAGGGAAGAATACCTACATATACATGGAAGTTGAACAATGTTCTACTCAAAGATAACCTGGTCAAGGAAGAAATAAAGAATCAAAGAAAAGTCTTCTTAGAATTTAATGAAAATGAAAGTAAAAAATACCCAAACTAATGGGACACAATGAATGTTGTGTTAAGAAAACTCAAGGCTCTGAGTGCCTGCAGAAGGAAACAGGAGAGAGTATATATCAGCAGCTTGACAGCACACCTAAAAGCTCTAGAACAAAAGGAAGCAAATATGACCAAGAGGAGTAGAAGGCAGTAGAAATAATGAAACTCAGAGCTGAAATCAACCAAGAAGAAAGAAAAAGGACTATACAAAGAATCAACAGAACCAAAAGTTGGTTCTTTGAGAAAATCAACAAGATAGATAAACCCTTAGCCAGACGAATCAGAGTGCTCAGAGAGTGTGTCCAAATTAACAAAATCAGAAATGAAAAGGGAGACAAAACAACAGGGTCAGAGGAAATTTAAAAAATCATCAGGTCCTACAACAAAAGCATATATTCAACAAAACATGAAAATCTGGAGGAAATGGACAATTTCCTAGACAGATACCAAGCACTGAAGTTAAATCTGTAACAGATAAACCATTGAAACAATCCCAAAACTCCTAAAGAAATAGAAGCAGTCATTAAAAGTCTCCCAACCAAAAAGAGCCCAAGTCCAGATGTGTTCAGTGCAGAATTCTATCAGACTTTCATAGAAGACCTCATACCAATACTATCCAAACTATTCCACAAAATTGAAACAGAATGAGAGTTACTGAATTCCTTCTATGAAGCCACAATTACTCTTATACCTAAACCACACAAAGACCCAACAAAGAAAGAGAACTTCAGACCAATTTCCCTTATGAATGTCGACGGAAAAATGCTCAATAAAATTCTTGCAAACTGAAACTAAGAACATATCACAACAATCATCCATTATGACCAAGTAGGCTTCATCCGAGGCATGCAGGGATGGTTTAATATATGGAAAACCATCAATGTAATCCATTATATAAACAAACTGAAAGATAAAAACCACTTGATCATTTCATTAAATGCTGAGAAATCATGTGACAAAATTTATCACCCCTTCATGATAAACGATATGGGAAGAATAGGAATTCAAGGCCAATACCTGAACATAGTAAAAGCCATATACAGCAAACCAGTAGCTAACATTAAACAAAATGGAGAGAAACTTGAAGCAATCCCACTAAAATCAGGGACTAGACAAAGCTGCCCATTCTCTCCCTACTTATTCACTATAGTTCTCAGAGTCCTAGCCAGAGCAATCAGACAACAAAGGAGATCAAAGGGATACAGATTGGAAAGGAAGAAGTCAAAATATTACAATTTGCAGATGGTATGATAGTATACTTAAGTGATGCCAAAAGTTCCACCAGAGAACTACTAAAACTGATAAACACCTTCAGCAAAGTAGCTGGGCATAAAATTAACTCAAATAAAGCAGTAGCCTTCCTCTACACAAAAGAGAACCAAGCTGAGGAAGAAATTAAGGAAATGACACCCTTCATAATAGTCCCAAATAATATAAAATACATGGGGGTGACTTTACCAAGCAAGTGTAATATCTGTTTTATAAGAACTTTAAGCCTCTGAAGAAAGAAATCAAAGATCTCAGAAGATGGAAGGATCTCCCATGCTCATGGATTGGCAGGATTAATATAGTAAAAATGCCCATTTGATCAAAAGTGATCTAGAGATTTAATGCACTCACCACCAAATTCCAATCCAATGCTTCTTAGGGTTACATAGAACAATTTGCAGATACAACTGGAATAACAAAAAGCCCAGGACAGCTAAAACTATCATCAACAATTAGAGGACTTCTGGAGGAATCACTATCCCTGATCTCAAGCAGTATTACAGAGCAATAGTGAAAAAAAAAAAAAACCTGTATACTATTGGTACAGAGACAAGCAGATAGACCAGTGGAATATAATTGAACATAAGGAAATAAACCCACACACCTATGGTCACTTGATTTTTGACAAAGGAGCCAAAACCATCCAATGAAAAAAGATAGCATTTTCAGCAAATGGTGCTGTTCAACTGGAGGTCAGCATGTAGAAGAATGCAGATCAAACCATTCTTATCCTGTACAAAGCTTAAGTCCAATTAGATTAAGGACCTCCACATCAAACCAGATACACTCAAACTAATATAAGAAAAAGTGGGGAAGAATCTCGAACACATGGGCACTAGAGAAAATTTTCTGAACAAAACACCAATGGCTTATGCTCTAAGATCAAGAATCGAACAATGGGATCTCATAAAACTGCGAGCTTCTGTAAGACAAAGGACACTGTTGTTAGGACCAAATGGCAACCAACATATTGGGCAAGATCTTTACCAAGCCCACAACTTATAGAGGGATTATATCCAAAATATACAAAGAACTCACTAATTTAGACTTCAGAGAGACATATAACCATATTAAAAAATGGGGTTCAGAGCTAAACAAAGAATTCCCAACTGAGGAATGTTGAATGGCTGAGAAGTATCTAAAGAAATGTTCAACACCTTTAATCATAAGGGAAATGCAAGTCAAAACAACTCTGAAATTCCACCACATATCAGTCAGAATGTCTAAGATCAAAAACTCCAGCGACAGCAGATGCTGGCGAGGATATGGAGAAAGAGGAAGACTCCTCCATTGTTGGTGGGATTGCAGACTGGAACAACCATTCTGGAAATCAGTTTGAACGTTTCTCAGAAAATTGGACATTGCACTACCTGAGGACCCAGCTATACCTATCTTGGGCATATACGCAAAAGATGCTCCAACATATAAAAAAGACACATGCTCCACTATGTTCATAGCAGCCTTATTTATAATAGCCAGAAGCTAAAAAGAACCCAGATGCCCTTCAACAGAGGAATGGATACAGAAAATGTGGTACATCTACACAATGGAATACTACTCAGCTATCAAAAACAATGACTTTATGAAATTCATAGACAAATGGATAGAACTGTAAAATATAATCCTGGGTGAGGTAAACCAATCACAGAAAAACACGCATGATATGCACTCATTGATAAGTGGTTATTAGCCCAAATGCTTGAATTACCATAGATGCACAGAACACATGAAACTCAAGATGGCTGGCCTAAATGCAGTTGCTTCACTCCTTCTTTAAAAGAGGAAAAAGAATACCCTTGGGCAGGGATAGGGAGACAAAGTTTAGAACAGTGGCTGAAGGAATGCCTATTCAGAGCCTGCACACGTGTTGCTCATACATATATAGCCACCGAGTTAGATAAGATGGATGAAGCAAAGAAGTGCAGGCTGACAGGAAGCATATGTATATCTAGCCTGAGAGACACAGCCAGAATATGCAAATACATAGGCGAATAACAGCAGCAAAGCCCATCTAGAACAGGACCCCTACTGAAAGAATCAGAAAGGTGTGAAAGAGCTGAAGGGGCTTGAGACCCCATATGAACAGCAATGCCAACCAAACAGAGGTTCCAGGCACTAAGCCACTACCCAACACTATGCATGGACTGACCCTGGGCTCCAACTGCATAGGGAGCAATGAATAACGTAGTAAGGGCAGTGGTGGAAGGGAAAGCCCTTTGTCCTGTCAAGGCTGGACCCCCTGTGAACAGGATTCTTGGAGGGAGACAGTCATAGGGGGAGGATGGGGAGGGGAACACCCATATAGAAGGGAGGGAGATGGGTTGGGGGAATGTTGGCCTGGAAACCAGGAAAGGGAAAATCATTTGGAATGTAAATAAGAAATACCCAATCTAATAAAGATGGGAAAAAAGAAATATATCTAATAAAAAAAGCAGGATCAAAGAATAAAGGGAATTTATATAAATAGTACTGAAAATATAAAAATTATTTTCTACTATATAAACCAATCTTAAAGCCTTTACAAAAAAAAAATAGATCATCTTTTTTCCATGTGATATCTCTACATCTGGATTTACCTTTGACTTTAAACTACATTAATTTTTAATATATTTCTAGTCATAATATTTTCTAATAGTTAATTTTTTATAATTATACTATTAAAAATTACTTCAATCACCTAATATATAATCAATATTATTAATTTAAAAACTGACTCTTGCCTCACAAGCATGTAACCACAACTATTTATGTCATCTCATAGCTGATTTGCTTATATTCATGTCAGTTTTATGCCTTAATCACAAATTTTATTTCCATGTGTTACTTTCATCACTGACCTGTGAACAAGATGACAACATAAAATATAGCATATCCATTGATTTTATGCTTGACAGGATAATTGACCACCAAAAGAATGCATATTTATTAAACTGAACATAGAATCTTTGAGCACCAGATCATTTTCAGTAACCTATCTGGGAATTAGTATGATATGGCTATGAATGATTTGTATTTTCAGTTTGATCTACATATTGGTAGAAACAATAACAAGTAATAAAATATGTGAAATTTCTGAGAAAAGTAATACTTACCATAATATTTAGCTCTCAAGCCTATTTCTCTGAAAAAATACACCCTTACATGGGTCTAGTAATAGTCAAGAAATGTGACTGAAGCAATAGTGTGAGTGTTTTATCTAGGGGAAATACTACTTATCATATAAATTGATTAAAATAAAAGGAGATTTTATCTTTAAGGTTCCTTTCAGGCTTTTTCATATACATAATGCATGTGGAACAAGATAGTCAGTCTGAAGAATTTCCTCCCAAACCATGCAATGACCTGTTGTGTTGGAAATCTCATTTGCAGGACATCGGGAACAATCAAAACAGCAGTCTGCTTTTCCTTCCTGATGGGATTTCTTGAAACCAGGATGGCAAGGCATACTGCACACCGAAGTGGAAAACTGAGAAAAATATGTGTAAATAACAGATATCACTTTCTCCTTCCATATATAGTATTTTTCAAAATATTGACATATAAATGAACTTATTTTCAGTATACTTTAATATAAAATGCAATGTTACCAATATGTAAACATGGATTCTGCTACATAATAGCATGAATATGTAAATTAATTCAAGAAAATATATAATCCTCAAAAATGGAAAAGGAAATAAATACAACCAAAAAGTGCTGCTTAGAAGTTTGACTAAAATTAAAATTTGAGGCAACCTACCTGTCTACTTCCTGTGGCCCACTCTATCATGTCTTCAGATAAGAAGAGTTGTTGGTCATGTGCAAAATAAGGAGAAAACTGTCCTACTTTCACCTTTAGTACATAACCTTGTGGAAAATTCAAAACGTTGAAAATGTCATACATTGCATCTAAATTTCTTCCTTGATTAATATTCACTGGGTCTCCTATAGGATTGATAAGTCTTACATTCTTCAGAAAGTCATTTACCTAAAAATGCATAACCTTATTATTAATTATACTAACACTTTAAGGACTAACACTTTTGTGGAGGATATTTTTTTACTCTTTAATCTCTCATTCAAAATTCTTTAATGCAAAGTAATTAACAAACATGTTAAAATAACATTGTGTGTGTGTGTGTATGTATGTGTTTAATTTATGTGTATTGAGTCTCTCACTTAACATAAACCTTATGGTCTTTTGGCTTTGCTCATTAGCCACATATATATATATATATATATGTTTAACGAGGGATATTTTTTCCTTTCAAATACTGGGATTCATCCTTGCCCAGTTTGTAACTAAGATGTTGGTATCCAATTTAGATACTAATTGAGGTGGAGTATGTTTATTTTAAATGTCAACTTGAAACAACCTAGAGTCATATTTACCTGCATGCATCTAGGAATTAGCCCTTCCCAACTTTCCAATACTTTTATATCTACTTGTTGGAGACGCATATTGTGAAAGGCATGGGCCACAGCATAAACAGCATTATATATGTTGTAACGCTCATCATTCATGGCCATGTCAAAACTGTGCCACGGTAATAATTCCAATATAGTATTAGATAAGCAATGATTCAGTGTTTTGCATTCACATACAGACACTGAACAGTTAAAATAGGTCCATCCCAATCTCACCAGAGAAACAGCTTCTGGGTAAGCAGAAAAGTTTGTTTTCTGAATAAAATGCTTAAAAGTAGAAATCTCCTGATAATGGTGTGACAAAGACAAAGTTCCATGGAAAGAGTCAATGGTGAAGTCTCTTGACCTTGAGATGACATCCCATTGTGAGGTAGTGATCCACAATCTCCATATGCCTAACATTTCCCATCTTCTAAAGCTCACTTCTAGAGTAGAGTTCACATTACCATAAATGATGACAACATTTGCTGATGATGTCATTATTTGAAAATAATAAGTCTCAGCCCTTTCTATGTATAACTGCATGTTTGCTGGGATCATATTCACAAAAGCTAAACAAATTTCGTTTGTCTTCACTTCTTCTTTCATATCTGAGAGAAACTGAACACCCTGGTCATCATCTAAGATAACCAGTCCCACCCATTTCCAGAGGAAATGAATCATCAAGGATACCATGGCAAGAACGAGGCTAGTGTCCTTTGGTGCGATCTGATATAAATGAGGAAACAGATCACGGTCACTCAGACTATCATGAAATGGTCCATATGTAACCTAAATAAAACAGAATACCAGAAGTAACATGAGAAATGACACTGGCAAGAAGTTAACTTTAAGATCTGAAATTTAAAAGCCTCATTTGCAAATAGGAGAAAGGACTATTTGTTTACCACATTGAAATAATATTTTCCTTCCAGTAAGTTGGAAAACTACTGACCTTTCTCCATAGTCTATAAAATTCTTATTTCTAAATTTAGCATTTTTCTTTCAAATTTAAAGCATTAATATTACATGAGAAGAGTTTTCTTTTTCATTTTATTTACATTTTAAATGATAGACAGATACCAGGAACCAAAGTCAAATTGGGATCAGATAAAGCATTGAATTAGTCTCTTAACTGCTAAAGAAGTAGAAGCAGTCATAAAAAGTCTCCAAAACAAAAACAAAGACAAAAAAACCAGGCCTAGTTGGTTAAGGCAAAGATGGGTTTTTCTCTTCTTTGTAAACCATTATGGTTATGCAAATCTGCAAAGACACTATCTCAGGATTCTTGAAATATCTACAATCAGCATCTCCTGAGCTCTGAATGCTTCTGGACTGAGCTCAAACCAGAGAGACACGAAGCAGCACACAGCACACCAACCCACAGCTGTATCAGCCTCCTAAGCGGTAGGCTCTAACCAGACACCCAGAGATGAGGCATAGCCACTATTCCACCCCTGCAGGGAACCAAGCCTAGCAGCCAGAGTTCCATCTTCCTTCCAGTCCAAACCTGTAGCAGCAATGGTCAGGGGGCAGCATATCATGCCATACTCTATACCTCTGGCTATCTCCCAAGACTCTGGTTCTAACATGGCACACAGCATTCACAGATCATCACACCACTTCCCAGTCCACAGCCCTTCCTGGCTCTAAGGAAGTCTGCTCAAACCCAAAACATACAGCCCCACCTGCCTGGAAGGAGTACTGTTTCAATGTAGGACACTCATGCTAACACCAGAGACAACTAGATGGTGAAAAGCAAGTCAAGAATATAATCAACAGAAGCTGAAGCAATATGGTAACATCAGAACCCATCTCTCCTACTCCAGCAAGCCTTAGATATCAAAACACAAATGAAAAGAAAGACAGTAGCCTTAGCTACCATCTCATGAATGTGATAGAAGCCTTAAAGAGGAGAAAATAATTCACATTAAAAACAAAATCGAACATATAGAAGCCATTAAAGAGCAAACAAATACATCTCTCAAAGAAATGCAGGAACATGTAAACAGGTAAAGGGGATTAATAAAACAGCCTAAGACCTAAAATTGGAAATGGAAGCAATAAAAAAAGACAAATGGGGGAGCCCTGAAGATGTAAAAACTAAGAAAAAGAGCAAGAACTACAGACCTAAGCATTACCAACAGAATACAAGAGAAGAAAGGGAGAATCTCTTATAGTATAGAAGATACCATAGAAGAAATTGATACATTGCTCAAAGAAACTGCCAAGTGTAAATTTCTTCTAATTCAAAACATCCAGAAAATTTGGGACACAATGGAAAGACTAAACCCTAAGAATAGTAAGAATAGAAGAGAGTGAAAACTTCCAGGGCAAAGGGCCAGAAAACATCTTTGACAAAATCATTAAGGAAACCTTCCCTAACCTAAAGAGATAGTCACATACATTTTTTTAAAAAAGCCAACAGAACACCAGATAGTTGGACAAGAAAAGAAAATTCTCATGCCACATATAAGTCAAAATACTAAATATAATGAAAAAATAAAGAATATTAAAAGCTATAAGAGAAAAAGGCTAAGGAACATATAAAAGCAGATCTGTCAGAATTGCACCACACTTCTAAACAGAGACTCTAAAATGCAAAAGATCCTAAACAGATATACAGACTATAAGAGAACACAATTTCCAGACCAGGCTATGATACTCCCTCAAACTCTCAATCACTATAGATGGGAAAAAACTATATATTCCATGAAAAAACAAAATTTAAACAATATCTTTCTATGAATCCAGCCCTACAGAGAATATAAGAATGAAAATTCAAAAAAAAAGGGGAGGGTAACTACACCCAAGAAAACACAAGAATTGCATCATCTCATAACAAAAACAATAGAAGAGAATCACACACACACACACACACACACACACACACACAAAATACCACATCAAACAACAACAAAAATGACAGGAACTAACAATCATTGATCATTAATATCTCTCAACATCAATAAACTCAATTCCACAATTAAAAAGCAACAAAAACTAACAGACTGAATACGTGAACAGGATCCATCATTCTGCTGCATACAAAAAACACACAGCTCAGCAACAAAGATAGACACTACCTCAGAGTAGTGGAAAGTGCTGGAAAAAGGTTTTCCAAGAAAATGTATCTGGTGCAGAAAGAGACAGGAGAAAGGTCCAGTGGACCAGGGGAAGGAATGGAAATCTTTAGCTGCTTTGGAGGATCTCTAGGAAATCCCAGAGACCTGGGATAGGGAAGGCTACCAGAAGTCAATGTGGCTGACCTTAGCTGAGATGTCTAACAGGAGAGGCATGGAATCTGTAGAGGGCAACTCCTTTAGCCATGCAAGACCCCCCAGTGGAAGGATAAGGACACCAACCCACTCACTAAACTTTCAAACTAAAATTTATCCTATCTAAAAGAAATGCAGGGATGGAACAGAGGCTGAGGGAAAGACCAATCAATAAACAGCCCAGCTTGAAACCCATCCCACGGGCAAGCATTAATCCCAGACATTATAAATTATGATTTTTTATGCTTGCAGACAATAATCTAGCATAGCTATCCTCTGAGTTGTTGTACCTAACAGTGGATGGAAACAAGCATTTACCCACAGCCAAATATTAGACAGAAGATAGGGACACACATGGAAGTGTTGGGGGATGCACTGAAGGCCCAGTACAAGATGGAAAGTTTGCAGGAAGACCAAAAGGGTCTACAAATCTAAATCCCTGGCAGTTCTCAGAATCTGAGCCACCAACCAAAAACCTACACTGCTTGGAATGAGGCCCACCACCATATATATATGTGTGTGTGTGTGTGTGTGTGTGTGTGTGTGTGTGTGTGTGTATGTATGTATGTATGTATGTATGTACATAAAACAGAAAGGCAGCTCAGTAGTCTTGGATCCTCTATCTGGCCTCAGTGGGAGAGGAAGCACCTAATCTGACAGAGACTTGATATGCCAGGGTGGGGAGATACCCAAGGGGTTCCCACCCTCTCAGAGAAGGGATGGCAAAGGACTCAGTGAAGGATCAGCATTTGTGATGTAAACAAATAAATAAAATATCAACAATTAAAGAATGAAGGAAGGAAGAATAAGAAAGAAACAAAGAAAGAACATGTGTTTTAAACTCTACCCATTACACTTAACATCACCTGTGGAATTTTGAAGAGCTGCAGGAGTGTTCCCACTCGGGCAGAAACTGTCCATGTTGGTCCTGTAAGTGCTACATCACAGAAACTATACTCACAGATATAATTAGGATTCATCTCACCAGACTTTGAGAGCATGTTTAGGTTATTGAGATTTGTTGATGTAATGTCACACTGGTCTCCAAGAAAGGTAAATCCCAAGGTAGAGTTAGGTAAAAGATTAGGGTTCTTGTTGATCTCTTCTATGGCAAAAAGCATTACCAGAACATATGGGTATGTGTTCACTGGCAAACTGAAAACAAGACACAGTAATTACTGATGTGGCTCCAAACATAATAATCTTCAAATCGAATACAATGAGTGTTATGTACTAATGATATTTATCCCCTAATTTTCCGTGTTGACAGAATCTCCTTTAAGGGTAAATTAATATACAGTATGCTTCTAGGAACTAATAGTTGATAAACGGGAACCATTCAGAACTGTTTCATTGTGAAAGTTCATAATAACTTTTCCCCTCCTAGTCACACAGGAATGTTGTCAACTGACCTAATTCCATTCATGAATCAGAAGTATCCTATTAACATACAGTTAATTGCCTCATGTCTTCATTAGAGAAATAACAAAAATGAGAGTATTTTTATTACTGCTTCTATATCAATTCTTGTTATAAGTGTTTAAATAAATTATATCATCTTAGTTCAACACTTGAATGTCATATAAATCAAGAGATTCATTATTTTTCACAATCTGTAATCTGTTGTACAGCATATTTTTAGATGTTTGTGTTGTTTTCTATATTTCATTAGTCTTTGCTTTAAAGGGTAGCTCTTGCTCTTACATTCTCCCTTTTCATTCTTGCTTTCATATTATTGATTGATTGTTTTCTTTTTATTTCACTTAATTTTAATGGTTAATCAAAATGGTGAATTTTTATGGTTGATATTTTTTTTATTAACTTGAGTATTTCTTATATACATTTCGAGTGTTATTCCCTTTCCCGGTTTCCGGGCAAACATCCCCCTCCCCCCTCCCCTTCCTTATGGGTGTTCCCCTCCCAACCCTCCTCCCATTGCCGCCCTCCCCCCATAGACTAGTTCACTGGGGGTTCAGTCTTAGCAGGACCCAGGGCTTCCCCTTCCACTGGTGCTCTTACTAGGATATTCATTGCTACCTATGGGGTCAGAGTCCAGTGGTTGATATTTTCAAAGAACTTTCTCTTTATTATTTTGATTGCTGTTAAATTCTTTAAGTTCTATCCATTCATTTATTTTCTGAGCTTAAGTACAATATTCTGTCTACTACTTTGTGATCAAAATAAGAGTATGAGAACGACCTTTGCTCCTGGCAAAGTAAAGCTTTTTGGGCCTCAAATTACTCCATAAAGGTTAGTATGTTGAATGAATAATTTGTGAATAATTTTGTGAAAACAGTTTCTCTGTTAGCCATAGGTATATTTTTAAGCCATGTGCACATCTTAAGTTTAATTTTTAAAAGATTCATGGGGGCATTTACACTGCTGTGTGTGAAGAAAAAAAAAACTGGAAACCAGGGAAAAAGAATAGGGGTGGGCGAGAAGGGAACATGATCTTGTATTGGGAGGGAGGAAAAGGACTGAAGCCCTGAGAAGCAACAGAAAGGATAGAAACAGGCAACTTTGAGAGGAAGGAGATTGCGAAGACACTCTAGAATGTACCATAGACCTGTAAAGTGAGAGACTCTCAGAACTCAAAGTGGGGGATACCCTAGATGAAAGACCCTACAGTAGGGAGACAGAACTAATTGAATCCACCTCTGGCAGAAAGACATGGAACCAAGTGAGGGATTGATTTGTTATCCCACAGCCAAAGCTCTGACACATGATTATTCCTGTCTGAAAGAAATGCAGGTATGGAAATGGAGAAGAGCCTGAGGAAAGGAAGGTCCAGCAAGAGGCCCAAAGTAGGATGCAGCTCAAAAGGAGGCCTCAAGATCTGACACCATTACTGAAGCTATGGGGCATTCACAAAAATGGACTACCCTGACTGCTCTCCAAAAGACCCAACAAGCAGCTTAAAGAATCAGATGCAGATACGTGTACCCAACCCATGAACAGAAGCTGCTGAAACCTCTGGCTAAATTAGGCAAAAGTTCGAGGAAGCTAAGGAAGAGGGCAACTCTGTAGAAGGACCAGCAGTCTCAATTAACCTGGACCCCTGGTATCTCTAATACACTGGATTATGAAACCGGCAGCATGCACCAGGTAAGATGACGCCTCCAATACATATACAGCAGAGGACTCCCGGATCAGTCAGAGAAGATGCATCTAATCCTCAAGAGAATGGAGACCCCAGGAAGTTTAGAGGTCTGATGGGCTGGGTGAGGTGAGGAAATCATTGTGGAGAGGGAGAAAGTGTGGGGGTGGAGGAGGAGAAGATAGGTGGACCAGAAAGGGAATAAAATCTTGAGTGTATAAATAAATAAATAAATAAATAAATAAATAAATAAATAAATAAATAAATAAATTTAAATGATTTTTTAAAAAAACCTGGAAGCCAGAAACTGGAAATGATCCAGGTGTCCCTCAAATGAAAAAAGGATAAAGAAAATGTGGTTCATTTACACAAAGTAATACTACTTAGCTATTAAAAACAAGGGTATAATGAAATTTGCACAGAAGCAAATGGGTAGAACTAGAAAATATCACCCTGAATGATGTAACCCAGACCCAAAAAGACATTTATGGTATGTACTCACTTATAAGTGGACACTACCACACTTGCTCTTGTAGTAGATCTTGAAGTCAAAAATGATGATGCCTCTACAAGTTCATTTATTGTTGAAAACTGTTTTCACCATCCTAGGTTATTGTTATTTCAGATAAATTTGAAAATTGAATTTTCTATCTCTGTGAAGAATTGGGTTGGAACTTTGATGGGATTGCATTAAATCTATATATTGGTTTTAGTAAGAGGGTCATTTTTATTATGTAAATTCTGTTGATCCATGAGCATGGATCCATGATCCATGATCTTCTGAGGTCTTCTTCAAATTCTTTTTTCAGAAACCTGCAATTCTTTTAATATAGATCTTTCACTTGTTTCATTACACATTTTATACAAATAATATTTTACATTATTTGTGATTATTGTAAAGGGCATTGTCTCCCTAATTTCCTTCTTAACCAATTTATCCTTCGTGTAGAGAAAGACTACTGATTTTTTAATGCAGAAAAAGACCAATAGATCAATAGAATAGAATTGAGGACCCAGAAATAAACCTACACACCTATAGATACTTGATCTTTGACAAAGAAGCCAAAACCATCCATTGGGAAGAAAAGACATTTTCAACAAATGATGCTGGTTCAATGAGTGATCAGCATGTAGAAGAATGCAAATTGATCCATTTTATCCTCTTGTACAAAGCTCAAATCCAAGTGGATCAAGGACCTCAACATAAAACCAGATATACTGAATCTAATAAAAGAGAAAATAGGGGAAATCCTCAAACATATTGGCACAGGGGGGAATTTCCTGAACAGAACACTAATGGCTCAGGCTCTAAGATCCAAAATTGGCAAATGAGACTTCATAAAATACAAAAGCTTCTGTAAGGCAAAGGACACAGTAAGGCAAAACAGCAACCTGTAGATTAGGAAAAGATCTTTAACAATCCTGAATCCAATAAAAGGTTAATATCATTCAGATGCTCCCACTCCTTCTTAAAGGGGGGGAAATATACATAGGAGGGAATATGGAAGCAAAGTTTAGAGCAGCAACTCAAGAAATTACCATTTAGAGCCTAACACACATGTGGCCCGTATATATACAGCCACCAAAACAAGATAAGATTGATGAAGCTAAAAAACATTGCATGCAGAAAAGGACTGGAAATATATCTCTCCTGAGAAACACATCCAGAGCATGTCCAAAACAGAGATCAATGCTAGCAGCAAACCACCAAACTGAGAGTAGGACCCCCTTGGAAGGAATTAGAGGAAGTATTGAAAGAGTTGAAGGAGCTTGCAAACCCATAAAAACAACAATACCAACCAACCAGAGCTTCCAGGGACTAAACCACTACCGAAAGACTATACATGGACTGACCCAGGGCTCCAACTGCATATGTAGCAGAGAATAGCATTGCTGGGGCACCAGTGGACCCCCAGTGCAGGGGATAATGGGGAAGGGTAATAAAGGGGATGTACAGGGGGAATACTCATATGCGGGAGGGGGAGGGAAGGGAATGGGGGCTTATGGACAGGAAACCAGGAAGGGGAATAACCTTTGAAATATAAGTAGAGAAATATATAATAAAAAGTTTTTAAAAATGGTGAATATCCAAAATATGCAAAGAACTCAAAAAGTTAGACTACAGAGAACAAGCATCCTTATTAAAAATGGGGTACAGAGCTAAACAAAGAATTCTCAACTGAGGAATCTTGAATGGCTGAGAGGCACCTAAATAAATGTACAACATCCTAAATAATCAGAGAAATACAACTCAAAACGACCCTGAGATTCCACCTCACACCCATCAGAATGGCTAAGATCAAAAACTCAGGTAACAGCAGATGCTGGCAAGATGTGGAGAAAGAGGAACACTCCTCCATTCCTAGTGGGATTGCATTCTGGTACAACCACTTTGAAAATCAGTCTGGAGGTTCCTCAGAAAATAGGAAATAGTTCTACCTGAAGACACAGCTATAACAGAGCGTATACCTATAAAATGTTCCAAAATGTAACAAGGACACATGCTCCACTATGTTAATAACATCCTTAATTATTATTGCCAGAACCTGGATACAACAGATCTCCCTCAACAGAACAATGAAATCAGAAAATGTGGTACATTTACACAATGGAATACTATTCAACTATAAACAATGAGGACATTATGAGTTTTGCAGGCAAATTAAAGAACTAGAAAAGATCATCCTTGACCAAAAGGATGTGCATGTTATGTGCTCACTGATAAGTGACTATTAGCCAAAAAGTTCAGAATACCCATGGTATAACCCACAGAAACCAAGAAGTTTAACAAGAAGAAAGACCCAAGGGAGGACACTTTATTCCCACATAGACAGGGGAAGCAAATAATCATTTAAGTCAGATGGAGGGAAAGACCTGGATGGGAGAGGGAAGAAGGAGAGGGAAAAGGAGAAAAATCAGGTCTGAGGGTAGAGGAAGAAGAGTAGAGAAGCCCAGAGGGCCGGGAAAATGAATGGAAATTTGCAGCTCCTCAGGGAAATGAAAATGTTACACAGCAGCAAATCTCAGAGGCTGAGATTAGATTGTACAGAGTCTAGAATCTTCCAAGACCAGCCCTAGGTTAGCAGAGGCATTAAACCTCTGAGACAACAATTATAACAGGAGATGAAAAAATACTTTTACAAAATTTAAGTTGACATTTTTGAAACAGAATGCCTACCAGTTATAGTTTTTACCTGATTCAAAGGAATATTTAAAATAAATGTGTCCTGTATCCATACAGAAAGGAATTAAGATTGAATATATAAACAGAAACATGGAAATTATAAAAGCTGTTCTATGTCTGTTTCCAAAGCTATAACCACAAATAAAAAGTATTCAATGTAAATATATACATTTTAATTGTCATTCCCCATCATTTAAATGATGTTTAATTTGTTTGAAAAGTCATTGCCCACGAAATTTTTCAGTTCTACCTCACCACAATTTCCCTTTGCCTCTCTATTTCTTCATAGGGTAATTTATTAGCTGACCAAGACATCTTAAAACTGCTGTTTCTCTGTATATATTGTATTTACTGCCCATGGTACATTTAGAGAGGAACAGAAAATGTCTTTCAAAAGAATAAGTTATACCATTGTACCTTTAGTAAACAGATATTACCCCACAGAATATGCATATTTAACAAAATTATCCACCTTTGTGCATGGAGAACAGGACTTAAATACATAAAGGGTAGATACTTCCGACTAAGTATAAGAAATATTTGTATGAGCCACCAGAATCAAAATGTACACACTGCAAAATGTACAAAATTTGCATGTACAATATGTAAGTCACCAAGAGAAGAAATGTATTATATGTATTAAATGTATTATAATCAAGAGAATTAATAACATGAAAGTATTTTAAAATAATACAGTAAAAATATTCAGTAGTGAAAAGATAACACAACTTATAACATTCAATTTTACTCTAAAATGTTGGCACCTACCCATAGTAACATCTCTGATATAAGATAATTGAAAGAGCTATCATTTCTTTCACTGACATCTTCTGTTTTATCAGAACTACAAGTATTTCACTAGAATCTATTACCTCTATAATATTTGAATTTTCAAAGGTAGACTATGCAACAAAACCTGACACAGAGCATTCTTCAAATGAGTGGTTGTGATATTGCAGGCTAGGGAAAATTAAATGAAAACAAAAACCACAAAAATATCAGTGTACAGTCCTCTCATAACTATAGTAAATTTCATCTCAAAAAGCCAAAGACCATAGATAGCAGGATGTCCTGGGATGCAAATAGTCTGAAAGAATACATAATATGTATGAATTCACCTATCCAAAGGAAGAAAACAAGTATAAATTGGCTGTTTTCTCAGGATTGGTATATTTCATATTTATGTTAGGCAGTTGAAGGAACATTCTAATGCTAAACTAATTCCAGTGGTTTGAATTGTATTTCTATGTGAGATAACTGTGTCCCAAGCATACAATGGCAACTCTTGAGAAAGGGAGGAATCTATGATAAGAAAAATAGGGAGTGCTATCTCTCATACATCCCATCTTTATAAATCAAAGTCTATAAGAAAGAAAGATAAAATAAACTGATCCACTTCTAGAAGGCAAAAAAGAAAAACTAAATTTCAAGTGTTTCCTAAATTGCTTTGAGTGGGAAAAGAGGAGAGTCACTTAATGCCTGTCTTCCCAGTTATATTTCAGTAACAGAAACATGAACACACAACGGAAGCACTCACGGAAAATCCAGCAGCACCCTGAAGTGATCTTCCACTAGATGAGAAGGTATTGTGAAAAGGATGAAACCACAGTCCTTCCTCATGTTGCTCTCAAGATTTGCATTTTGATTTATTCTCCAAAAACAACTGGCTTCTGGAAAACTGCACAAGATGAAAGAAAGTCTCAGCAGCAGGAAGAACACAATCAAAGTGTACGCCTTTTCCATGTCTGCCATTCAGTAAGCCTGAGCAGAGGTTACATGGGCAATCCCATGGAAACACTCTGATCATTTAGTCATGGACACGTGTGTGCCTGGTTTTTATTACCATTGCTGACTAGAGAGGCAACTCAAATTGGTCATGAATCCTTGTCATTCAATCTGACCACAAACTCCCCGAGCTACTTTCTTCTGACTCTGTCCAACTGTCCTTAGAGGAATGCAAACAATTGGCCCAAGGGCTTTACATTTGAAGTAAATATGAACCATAAGATGGAAAATATGTTTTTAAGATCGTCCATCCTTGCCTTAGGGTAGTTATTTCATTAATGTTCATGGCATCGATGTTCTGGGGATAGTTAGTCTCAGGCCTGTGTCAGAAAGCCAATTGAAATCTCATATGTGAATTTCATCATGGGATCCAAAGTAAGAAATGAGATTAATGAGGTTAAAAAAATCATGCATACACATTCCACACAGACCCTATGCAAATTATGATGTCATCATCCATTATATGCAGAGGTAGTCTCACATACTGACTTTTCAGCAATCAAAAAAGTATTCTGTAGGGATATATTATTTCACAGTAGTCACACTTATGGATTCAACCAAAAATTAATGCCATTTTGTAATACAGATAACCAATCATAAATGAAATTCAGAAGTTAATCTAATCCTTGGTCTACTAACTTCTAGTTTGTGCATCAATGTCTATGCAGACACTAAACTTCATTCATATATGACTTCTAAAATGTCACATACATTTCTGCTTGTTCCCTTCTAAGGATAAAGATCTTGTAATGGAACACGTATCACTCTGAACCCACTATCCAACTTGGCCTGGGAAGCAGGTAGGCTAAATTTACATCTTCATTACTTCCTGACTTTCTCCAAATTCACCCCCAGTCTTACACCCAGATTGTAGCAAACCACATACTCTTTACCAGCTACCCATCTGCAATGTGTTACACATATCTTTCCTTTCCAACTTCCGTCCCCTCATGGCCAACTCTTGTAGCTAGGAAGGACTCCCAGAGGAGGGAGAAGACCATCAATCCACACAAATATCTTCAACCCAAACTTTGTGGTGTCTTCAAGATATGCAGTGATAAAGATAAAGCAGAGACAGAGGGAACAGCCAACCAATGACTGACTCAACTTAAGACCGATCATATATGCCAACCTCTGACACTAATGATATTTTGCTATGCTTTTGGACAGGAACATAGTATAACTGTCTCCTGAGAGGCTTCATCCAGCAGTGGATGGGGACAGATGCAAAGACCCACAGCCAAATTCCAGATGGAACTCAATGAAACTTGTGGAAAAGTTGAGGATAGAATTCAGCAAGCCAGAGTGGTCAAGGACACCAGAAGAAAACCTACATGGTCAACTAACCTGTGCTCGCAAGGCAGAAGGGGCCAGAAGGTTCAGGCTTCCTTGAGGCAGGGTAAGTATAGGAGTCATAAGTGGAGGGAGGAACTGGGCTTGACAAGCCTCCATTGCCAAGATCTGTAGCTATGGTGACAGTGTGGGAACAAATCTTACACACATATTTACACCGGTCACAATTTATAAACATGCTAAATTAAACATCCCTTGATGAAAAACTACAGAAACAAGTAGGCTGTGCTGAGTCCAAGTGAGGCTTGCAAACTGGGTCTAAGTATCCCAGTAAGAAGGCCCCTCCCAATTCTCCTGAAGGCCTAAGAGAACCGAGGGAAAAAAAAACAGCCATATAGTAAGGGTTAAGATTCACAGTGTCTAGAGAGAAGGAGCAATTCTACATAGTCCTCAAGTGGCAGTGATAGCAGAGCCCTGTTTGGGTTCCAAACAACCCATGACCAACTCCAGGGTGAGAAGACTGAGAAGCTAAAAGAACTGCCAATACATCTGTCCTTGCTGAGTGGTGACAGAGGAATGGTACCAGTGCATCTGAGCACATAGGGAGGCAGCAGCAGCACTAGTGGCAGCTGGGTAGGTGAAAGTACTATGTGAAATGGGTGGAGTCAGCTCTGCAGTGTAGAAAGTGTAAGGGAGCCAGGCCTCTGGGGACACAGGAATAAGAGACCCTCCATCAGGTCATAAGGGATCTGATGTCCCTATTAGTTTGATCTTGACCATCTTAGTGTTGGCCTTGGCAAACTCTAGGCTCAGGGTCTGTGGGTTCCTCTACCCAAGGTGGGCAGGAATGTGGTATGTCCTGTGGCCCTGAGGGTGGTGAGTCTCTGTGGGAAGCTGGGCTGCTGCTGTGTCAGGTTAAGTAGAAAAGAAAGGGGTCACATTAAGTTTGGCCAATGTGGGAATCAGCAGAAGTGGGTAGGCATTGCCAGTGAACTTATTGCCTCAGATTTTTCACTAAGACTTGCTAGTGAGCCCGAGACAGATGTGGGTTTTTTCCACACACTTTTTACTAAAGGGCTGGTGTACTAACATGGAATATAGGACTGCATATCTTGTATCTCAAGTTATCTGCACCCAGTGTGGATACTACCAAGAGTAAGAGAACAGGATTCGGCACAGTGTATTCCTGGATCATGGTCTGGCCTAGCATGGAGGAACCATGCGGTTAAGCTGTACAGACTGATGGCTGCAGATCTTTGGTAGGCTGCCAGAGACAGAGGAGAAGCAAGGGTTCTCAGTACAGAAGGGGACGTTCACCCCCATGACCACAGTGATGTCTTTGGGAGTAGACAAAGAAGCAAAAGGACTATGCTTGAGAATTTCAAAAGTGTGGCATGGGCACAGACATAGCCATGATGTGCCAGAACTGACAGCATAGAGGGAGGCACAATGTAACTAGTTAGGGCTGATGCATAAAAAAAAAATCACCAGGTCTAGACAGACCCCTTGAAGCAAGAGTGAAAAGTGAAAGAGAAGGACAAGTTCCCAGCTAGGATGTAAAAACACACTGACACAACTCTCAGGGATCATTTTGGGATTCATGCGAAATCCATCCAAGTCAAAGCATCCAGTGGTGAAAAACACTGGCCCAGGGTCTTAGAGACTAACAGGTCAGTAATGGTGCAGAGACAGGAAGAAACTGACCACTGGTTTATCAGCTTACTGTTTAATAAACACACACACACACACACACACACACACACACACACACATACAGACGCACACACATGCACAATGAAAATTATGTTTGCAAAGAAATAATGTTAAAAGCAGTAAGGGGAAAAGTTCAAGAAACATATAAAGGCAGATCTATCAAAGTTATACAAGATTTCTCAATACAAACTCTAAAAGCCAGATTCTGGGCAGATGTCATACAGACCCTAGCAGAGTACGAATGTCAGCCTGGGCTACTATATCCAGCAAAACTCTCAATTAACATAGATGGAGAAACCAAAATATTCCATGACACAAAAATGTACACAAAATATTTACACAAATCCAGTCCTACAAAAGACAATGTATGGAGAACTCCAACACAAAGAGGGAAACTACACCCTAAAAAATGCAAGAAAGTAATCTTGCAACGAACTCAAAGAAAGATAGCCACACAAGCATAATTCCATCTCTAAGAACAAAAATAACAGGAAACAGCTATCACTATTTCTTAATATCTATTAACCTCAATGCGCACAATTCCCCAATAAAAAGACATGGATTAACAGACTGGAGAAGTAAACAGGACCCAGCATGTTGCTGCATACAGGAAATGCACATCAGTGAAAAAGACAGACAATACCTAAGAGTAAAAGACTGGAACAAAACGTTCCAAGCAAATGGTCCCTGAAACAAGCTTCAGTAGCCATTCTAATATCAAATAAAATTGATATTCAGCCAAAAGTTATCAAAAAAAGTAAGGGAGGACACTTCATACTCATCAAAGAAAAAAATCTACCAAGATGAACTCTCAATTCTGAATATCTATGCTCCAAGTAAAAGGGTACCCACATTCATAAAACTAACTTTACTAAACCTCACAGCATACCTTGCACCACACACAATAATAGTAGGAGATTTAATTGCAAGATTCATATAAATGAGCAGACAATGGAAACAAAAACTAAAAAGAGACACGGAGGAATTGACTGAAGTTTTGAATCAAATGTACTTTACAAATACATATAGAACATTCCATCCAAAAAGAATAGTATACAACTTCTTCTCAGCAGCTCATGGTACCTTCTCAAAAACTGACCATATAATTGGTCACAAAAGAGGACTCAAAAGATACTAGGAAATTGAAATAATCTCATGGATCCTATCAGATCACCATGAACTAAGGCTAATCTTCAATGATGAAAAAGCAACAGAAAGTCCACTCAAACATGAAAACCAAACAAGCCTCTACTCAATAATAATTTGATCAAAGAAGAAGTAAAAAAAGAAATTAAAGATCTTTTAGAATTTAATGAAAATGTAGGCACCTCATTTGCAAATGTATGGAATACAATGAAAGGAGTTTGAAGAGGAAAACTCATATCTCTGACTCCTGCAAAAAAATTGGAGAGAGCATACACTAACAAGTTGAGTGCATACCTGAAAACTAAAAACAAAACAAGCAAATTCATCCAAGAGGAGTAGAAGGCAGGAAATGATCACTCAGAGCTGAAATCAACCAAGTAGAAACAAAAAGAACTATACAAAGAATCAACAAAACCAGGAGCTGGTTCTTTGAGAAAATCAACAGTATAGAAAAACCCTTAGCCAGACTAACCAGAGGGCACAGATACAGTATAAAAATTAACAAAATCTGAAGGAAAAGGAAAAACATAACAACAGAAACTGAGAAAATTCAAAAATGAGTCAGATCCTACCACAAAACATTATACTTAACAAACCTGAAAATCTGGAGGAAATGGACAATTTTCTAGTCATATACCAGGTACCAAAGTTAAATTAGGATCAGATCAACCACTCAAACAGTCCCATAACTCCTAAAGAATAGAAGCAGTTATTAAAAGTCTTTCAACCAAACAAACCCCAGGACCACAAGTGTTTAGTACAGAATTCTATCAGGCTTTCATAGATTTATATCCAATACAGTCCCAATTATTTCACAAAATAGAAACAAAAAGATCACTAACCAATTCCTTCTATGAAACCACAACTATGCTTATACCTAAACCACACAAAGACCAAACAAAGAAAGAGAACCTATGACCAATCTCCCTTATGAACATCAACACAAAAATCCTCAATATTATTCTTTCAAGCGAATCCAAGAACACATCAAAATGATCATCCATCATGATCAAGTGGGCTTCATCCCAGGGATGCCGGGTTGGTTCAATATATGGAAATACATGAACGTTCAATATAATTCACTATGTAAACAAAGTCAAAAAAACAAAAACAAAATCCACATGATTATTTCATTAGATGCTGAGAAAGCATTTGATGAAATTCAACACCGCTTCATGTTAAGTCTTGGAAGATCAGGAATTCAAGGCCCATACTTAAACTCAGTAAAAACCATATACAGCAAACCAGTAGCTAACATCAAACTAAATGGAGAGAAACTTGAAGCAGTCACACTAAAATCAGGGACTAGACAAGGCTGCATGCTCTATCCCTACTTATTCAATATAAAACTCAAAGTCCTAGGCAGAGAAATCAGACAACAAAAATAGGTCAAAGGGACAAATTGGAAAGAAAGAAGTCAAAATTTCACTATTTGCAGATGATATGATAGTATAGTTAAGTGACCCCAAAAGCTCCAAAGGAGAAGTACTAAGCCTCATAAACAACTTCAGCAAAGTGGCTGGATATAAAATTACCTCAAACAAACAGTAGCCTTCCTCTACTCAAACAATAAACAGACTAAGAAACAAATAAGGGAAATGACACCCTTCACAACAGTCAAAAATAATATAAAATACCTCTGTGTGACTCTAACCAAGCAAGTAAAATGCCTGTATAACAAGAACTTCAAGTATCTAAATAAAGGAATTGAAGAAAATCTCAGAAGATGAAAACATCTCCCGTGCTCATGGATTGGGAGGATTAATATTGTAAAAATGGCCATTTTACAAAAAGCAATCTACAGATTCAATGCAATCACCATCAAAATTCCAAGTCAATTCTTCAAAGAGCTAGAACGAGCAAATTGCAATCATTTGGAATAATAAAAAACAAACATAATGGAAACTATCTGCAACAATAAAAGAATTTCTGGGTTAATCACCACCTCCGACCTCAAGCTGTATTACAGAAAAACTGTAAGGTATTGCTACAGAAACAGGCAGATAGATCAATGGAATAGAATTGAAGACCCAAAAATGAACCCAAACACCTATGGTCACTTAATCTTTGAACCTAAAGCCACTCATAGGAACAAATCAGCATTTTCAACATATGGTGCTGGTTCAACTGGAGGTCAGCATGTAGAAGAATGCAAATTTACCCATTCTTATCCCCTTGTACAAAGCTCAAGTACAAGTGGATTAAAAACCTCCACATCAGATACATTGATACTATTAGAAGAAAAGTGGGGAAGAGACTCAAATACATGGGCACAGGAGAAATTTTCCTGAACACACCAATGTCTTATACTCTAACATCAAGAGTTGACAAATGGGACTAAATTTGTCCCATAAAGTTGCATAAGCTTCTATAAAGCAAAGGACACTGTCTAGGACAAAACAGTATCCGAGGGATTGGAAAAAGATATTTATCAATCCTGCATCTGATAGAGGGCTAATTTCCAATATATACAATGTACTGAAGAAGTTAGACTCCAGAGAGACAAATAACCCTATTAAAAATGGGGTACAGAGCTAAACAAAGAATTCTCAGCTGAGGAATACAGAATGGCCCAGAAGTACCACCTAAAGAAATGTTCAAGATCCTTAGTAATCATCGAAATGCAAATCAAAACAACCCTGAGATTCTACTTCACACCAGTCAGAAAGGCTGGTGTGACAGTAGATACTGGTGAGAATGTGGAGAAAATGTAATACTCCTCCATTGATGGTGGAATTGCAATGGAGTCCTACTCAGCTACTAAAAGCAGTGAATTCATGAAAATCTTATGCAAATTGATGGAACTAGAAAATATCATCCTGAGTGAGGTAACCCAATCACAAAGGAACACACATGATATGCACTTATTGTTACATGTATATGAGCTCAAAAGCTTGGAATACCCAAGATACGATCTACAGTGCACATGAAGCTCAAGAAGAAGAATGATCAAAGTGTGGATGCTTCAGTCCTCCCTAGAAGGGGAAACAAAATACTCATAGGAGGAAATATTGAGAAAAAGTGTAGAGCAGAGACTGAACGAAAGGCCTTCTAAAGACTGCCACCCCTGTGGATCTATCCCATAAACAGTCACCTAGCCCACACTCTACTGCAGATGCCAAGAATTGCATGATGACAGGAGCCTAATATAACTTTCTCCTAAGAGGCTCTACGAGAGTCTGAAAAATACTGAGGCAGATGCTCAGAGTCAAGCATTGGACTGAGAATGGAGTCCCAATGGAAAGAGGAGATGGTGAGCAAGAATTGGGTTATAGTTATCTGAAAATACTTTCTACTGAGTTTGAGGCAACATGTCTCTGGGAAACCTAAGAAAATTGTTATGGGAATGTCGCTACATTCTTAGGTAAGTTGGCTATTTCCCTGCTGTCCAGGTTCTCTAGAACAATCTTTGGGTAAGAAGAAGCAGGTCCAGTAGAAGTTTGTGTATCAGTGGGAGTTGATTGGAGCATATGTGAGTTGCATCTCTGGAGCTGTCCTGGATGTAAATTTTGAGTAAACGTCTGAAGTTAACAATATGCTAAAATACACACACACACACACACAGACACACACACACACACACACTCACACTCACACACATCCTAGAGATAGAGAATAAAGTTAAGTATGTTAGAGATTCGGAGTAACAGTTGATATGTAGAATGAATTAGGTAGTGCTACTTTGGTTTATATTTTACAAAATCGTTAAAAGTACTGGGATTAGATATCTTTAGAGACATGGTAGAATTCTTCACTAAAACAATATGGCCTTCGAATGTTTTTTGTTGGAGGATTTCTAATGATTGCTTTCATTCCTTTAGGGGTTATAGCACTGTTTAGACCATTTCTCTGATCCTAATTTGATTGTACTACCAGATATCTGTCAAGAGAATCAACCATTTCATCTATATTTTCCAGTTTTGTTGAATAGAGACTTGGGTAGTAGGGTCTGATTATGTTTTTAACTTCCTCAGGTGCAGTTGTTATTCTCCCTTTTCATTCCTGATTTTGTTAATTTGGATACTGTCTCTGTGCACACTAGTTTGTCTGTCTCAGGGTTTATTTATCTTGTTGATTTTCTCAAAGAACCAGATCCTGGTTTGTTGACTTTTTGTATAGTTCTCTTTGCTTCTACTTGATTGATTCCAGCCCTGAATTTGATGATTTGCCACCATCTACTCAGCTTGCATGTATGTGGTTCTTTTTGTTTAAGAGCTTTCAGATATACTGTTAAGTTGCTCATGTATAATCTCTCCAACTTCTTTATGGAGGCACTCATGGCTATGACTTTTCCACTTACTACTGCTTTCATTTTTTTTCCCATAAATTTGGTATGTGGTACCTTCTTTTTCATTCAATTCTAAAAAGTCTTTATTACTTTTTTTCAAGGTCTGATTAATTCAGTGTTATTATTTTTAATATATTAATTAGATAGATTTCTTTACTTACATTTCAAACGTTATTTCCATTCCCGGTTTACTGTCCATAAGCTCCCATCCCTCCGCAACACCTCCCCCTGCCCGATATGAGTATTCCACCTATACATCCCCCTTTTTGCCCCCCCCCCATATTCCCTTGCACTGGGGTTCCAACTTTGGCAGGACCAAGGGCTTCCCCTTCCCCTGTTGCCCAAACAAGGCTATTCTCTGCTACATACGCAGTTGGATCCCTGGATCAGTACATGTATAGTTTTTCGGTAGTGGCTTAGTCCCTGGAAGCTCTGACTGGTTGGCATTGTTGTTTTTATCGGGTTGCAAGCTCCTTCAATTCTTTCACTACTTTCCTTCAAAGGAGTCCTATTCTCAGTTCTATGGTTTCCTGATAGGATTGACCTTTGTATTGGACCTGCTCTCGATGTGTTTTTTTTAAAGATTTATTTATTGTATTTATATGAGTACACTGTAGCTGCATTCAGATACATCAGAAGAGGACATTTAACCCCTATTACAGATGATTGTGATCCACCATGTTGTTTCTAGGAGTTGAACTCAAGACCTCTGGAAGAACAGTCTGTGCTCTTAACCACTGAGCCACCACTCCAACCCTCTTGATGTGTAATATTTAATATTACCTTTAAAACATTTAAAACATTTCAGTATTCTATGTATAATATCCAACACACTCAGTCCATTTAACAGGGGTCTTTAAATGTGGTTGTGTAGATTTGTCAATTCATGAACAGTTTCATTCAAACTATATTCATGGTAAAAAATGAATTTCAAATTTATGTCATTATTCTCTGTCTTCTAAGAAGAATAGGAGTACATTATTCTAGCTTCTATTATTTGAACAAGGACATAATTTTAAGCTAGTCTGTTTTTATCTCATGAGTAGTAGGTCTTTTTAGAAATAAGATTGTCTTAAGAATTTTGTCAGTCATTTAAATAGTACATGACTGTGAAAACTACAGTATAACTTAGATTTAGGGCTGTGGAAATGGTGGTAAGATGAGTTAGCTGAAGAAGCTGGATCTGGAATACGAGGTAAGGGAAATTATAATTGTTAAATTGATCAGAAACACATGGAAGCTTTTTCATCTCATAATTATGACTCTTTGATGTTTTAGAAAGGTGGCCGGGTATGTTTTAGGGATAAACAATTTAATTGCAGTCTAAATGTATATGAATAAATATAGGCCTGTTTTGCTAAGCAGTAGACATGTGGGGAATTTTGTCTTTCCTGAGAAGTGCCATCAGATATAAGGCATAATGGATCAGGTAAGTCACACATATGAGTGAGACATCACAATGCAATGATGTTTATTCCAGATATTTATCTTATGTTTATAAAAGAATTTCTACTTTGATTTTGTGTTTAAGACCTTACAATTCTAAATGGCTCACAGTCATAGAAATAACATAATTATTTAAAGGCTATGCCCCAGGGGATCCTATACGCTTTAGTAGAATAGTGAACTACGAAAATAATAAAATCCAATGAATGCATATGTGAAACCCAAAAGTAGCAATAAAAATTAATTTTATGAGCTGGAACCCCAACCTCACTGATCTTAGCCCACATTCCCTGCTCCCAAAAACTTTGGGAGAGAGAGCTCACCGCCCGGACAGGTGGGCACTCCTGAGACTGCAGAGCGGGAGAGACCACCAATACTGCCCACCCATGCCCACATCCCTGGCTCAAGAAGAAACTGTATACGGACTCTGGGAATGGGAAGATAGGGGCATTGGAGTGGCAGGTCTGCTTCAGTCAAGACACTGCCGGACCGGAAGAAACGCAGTCAAAAGTTCTCTGCACCCAAATCCCCTGGTAGACAGAGCTAAATCATCAGAGGGGAAGACAGGCCTGGGAAGCCAGAAGAGACTACACTCTGCCCAGAGGAAAACACCTAATGCTATCTGGGACCCCAGTGCACGGGGGCTACTGGTAAAGGTGGCTCAGGCCCTCCTGGTTGCCGCCCTCAGGAACGCTCAAAGGTAGCCCCTCACCAGCAACTTGAGCCGCGGGACCACAGGTAAAACCAACATTTCTGCTCCAAGTGACCTGCCTGGTGGACTCAGGACACAGGTCCACAGGAACAGCTGAAGACCAGTAGACAGGAAAGACTATACGCCTGAAAGCAGAACACTCTGTTCCCATAACTGGCTGAAAGAAAACAGGAAAAGAGGTCTACAGCACCCCTGACACACAGGCCTATAGGACAGTATAGCCACTGTTAGAAACATCAGAGACAACCTGATGGCGAGAGGCAAGCACAGGAACCCAAGCAAGAGAAATCAAGACTACATGGCATCATCAGAGCCCAATTCTCCCACCAAAGCAAACACTGAATAGCCAAAAACACCAGAAAAGCAAGATCTAGATTTAAAATCATATCTGATCATGATGCTGAAGGATTTCAAGAAAGACATGAAGAACACCCTTAGAGAAACACAGAAAAAACATAAACAAGTAGAAACCTATAGAGATGAATCACAAAAGTCCCTTAAAGAATTCCAGGACAACAAAATCAAACAGTTGAAGGAAATAAAAATGGAAATAGAAGCAATAAAGAAAGAACACAG
The DNA here is from genome assembly GCF_021556685.1 of Rattus norvegicus. Classification (NCBI taxonomy): domain Eukaryota; kingdom Metazoa; phylum Chordata; class Mammalia; order Rodentia; family Muridae; genus Rattus; species Rattus norvegicus. Next base: position 23,928,988 of record NC_141540.1, read on the forward strand.
GGAAACAACCCTGGATATAGAAAACCAAAGGAAGAGACAAGGAGCCGTAGATACAGGAATGACCAACAAAATACAAGAGATAAAAGAGAGAATCTCAGGAGCAGAAGATTCCAGAGAAATAATCGACACAACTGTCAAAGATAATGTAAAACAGAAAAGGCTATTGGTCCAAAACATACAGGAAATCCAGGACTCAATGAGGAGAACAAACCTAAGAATAATAGGTATGCAAGAGAGTGAAGACTTCCACGTCAAAGGACCAGTAATTATCTTCAACAAATTCATAGAAGAAAACTTCCCTAACCTAAAGAAGGAGATGCCCATAAACATACAAGAGACCTACAGAACTTCAAATAGATTGGATGAGAAAAGAAACTTCTCTCGTCACATAATAGGCAAAACACCAAATGCACAAAATAAAGAAGGAATATGAAAAGCAGTAAGGGAAAAACGTCAAGTAACACATAAAGGCAGACCTATCAGAATCACACCACACTTCTCGCCAGAGACTATGAAAGTCAGAAGATGACTGTATGGACAGATGTCATACGGACCCTAAGAGAACACAAATGCCAGCACAGGTTACTGTATACTGCAAAACTCTCAATTAACATAGATGGAGAAACCAAGATATTCCATGACAAAACCAAATTTACACAATATCTTTCTACAAATCCAGCACTACAAAGGATAATAAATGGTAAAGCCCAACATAAGGAGGCAAGCTACTCCCTAGAAAAATCAAGAAACTAATCATCTTGGCAACAAAACAAAGAGAAGACAAGCACACAAACAAAATCTCACATTCAACTATGAATATAACGGAAGCAATAATCACTATTCCTTAATATCTCTCAACATCAATGGTCTGAACTCCCCAATAAAAAGATATAGACTAACAATCTGGATATGCAATTAGGACCCTGCATTCTGCTGCCTACAGGAAACACAGCTCAGAGAAAAGACAGACACTACCTCAGGGTGAAAGCCTGGAAAACAACTTTCCAAGCAAATGGTCAGAAGAAGTAAGCGGGAGTAGCCATTCTAATATCGAAAAAATCAATTTTCAACTAAAAATCATCAAAAAAGATAAAAAAGGACACTTCATATTCATCAAAGGAAAAATCCACCAAGATGAACTCTCAATCCTAAATATCTATGGCCCAAATACAAGGGCACCTACATACATAAAAGAAACCTTACTAAAGCTCAAAACACACATTGCACCTCACACAATAATAGTAGGAGATTTCAAAACCAAACTCTCATCAATGGACAGATCATCAAAACAGAAATTAAACAGAGACATTGACAGACTAAGAGAACTCATGAACCAAATGGACTTAACAGATATTTATAGAAAATTCTATCCTAAAGCAAAAGGATATACATTCTTCTCACCCCATCATGGTACTTTCTCAAAAATTGACCATATAATTGGTCAAAAAACAGGACTGAAGAGATACAGAAAGATAGAAATAATACCATGAGTCCAATCAGACCACCATGGACTAAAGCTGGGCTTCAATAACAATAAGGGAAGAATGCCTGCATATACATGGAAGTTGAACAATGCTCTGCTCAATGATAACCTGGTCAAGGAAAAAAATAAAGAAAGAAATTAAAGACTTCTTAGAATTTAAGGAAAATGAAGGCACAACATACCCAAACTTATGGGACACAATGTAACCTGTGCTAAGAGGAAAACTCATAGCTCTGAGTGCCTGCAGAAAAAAACAGGAAAGAGCATATGTCACCAGCTTGACAGCACAACTAAAAAGCTCTAGAACAAAAAGAAGCAAATACACCCAGGACGAGTATAAGGCAGGTAATAATCAAACTCAGAGCTGAAAAAAACCAAGTAGAAACAAAAAGGACCATAGAAAGAATCAACAGAACCAAAAGTTGGTACTTTGAGAAAATCAACAAGATAGATAAACCCTTAGCCAGACTAACGAGAGGACACAGAGAATGTGTAAAAATAAAAAAAAAATCAGAAATGAAAAGGGCGACACAACTACAGAATTAGAGGAAGTTCAAAAAAATCATCAGATCCTACTCCAAAAGCCTATATTCAACAAACCTTGAAAATCTGCAGGAAACGGACAATTTCCTAGACAAATACCAGGTACCAAACTTAAATCAGGAACAGATAAACCATTTAAACAACCCCATAACTCCTAAGGAAATAGAAGCAGTCATTAAAGGTCTCCCAAACAAAAACAGCCCAAGTCCAGACGTGTTTAGTGCAAATTCAATCAGACTTTCATAGAGGACCTCATACCAATACTATCCAAACTATTCCACAAAATTGAAACAGATGGACCACTACCGAATTCTTTCTATGAAGCAACAATTACTCTTGCACCTAAACCACACAAAGTCCCAACATAGAAAGAGAACTTCAGACAAATTTTGTTTACGAATATTGATGCAAAAATACTCCATAAAATTCTGGCAAATGGAATCCAAGAGCACATCAAAACAATCATCCACCATGATCAAGTAGGCTTCATCCCAGGCATGGAGGGATAGTTCAATATACGGAAAAAGATCAACTTGATCATTTATATAAACATACTGAAAGAATAAAACCACATTATCCTTTCATTAGATGCTTAGAAAACATCGGACAAAATGCACCACCCCTTCATGAGAAAAGTCCTGGAAAGAATAGGAATTCAAGGCACATACCTAAACATAATAAAAGCCATATACAGCAAACCACTCACTAACATTAAATTAAATGGAGAGAAACTTGAAGCAATCCCACTAAAATCAGGGACTAAACAAGGCTGCCCACTCTCTCCATACTTATTCAATATAGTTCTTGAAGTTCTAGCCAGAGCAATCAGACATCAAAAGGAGATCCAGGGGATACAGATTGGAAAAAAAGAAGTCAAAATATCACTATTTGCAGATGATATGATAGTATATTTAAGTGATCCCAAAAGTTCCACCAGAGAACTACTAAAGCTGATAAACAACTTCAGCAAAGTGGCTGGGTATAAAATTAAGTCAAATAAATCAGTAGCCTTCCTCTACACAAAAGAGAAACAAGCCAAAAAAGAAATTAGGGAAACAACACCCTTCATAATACTCCCAAATAATATAAAATACTTCAGTGTGACTTTAACCAAGCAAGTAAAAGATCTGTACAATAAGAACTTCAAGCCTCTAAAAAAAGAAGTTGTGGAAGATCTCAGAAGATGGAAAGAGCTCCCATGCTCATGGATTGTCCGGATCAATATAGTAAAAATGGCCATTTTCCTAAAAGCGATCTACAGGTTCAATGCAATCCCCATCAAAATACCAATCCAATCCTTCAAAGAGTTAGACAGAACAATTTGCAAATTCATCTGGAATAAAAAAACTCAGGATAGCTAAACAATATTCAACAATAAAAGGACTTCTGGAGAAATCATTATCCCTGAACTCAAGCAGTATTACAGAGCAATAGTGATAAAAACTGCATGATATTTGTACAGAGACAGACAGATAAACGAGTGGAATAGAATTGAAGACCCAGAAATGAACCCACACACCTATGGTCACTTGATTTTTGACAAAGGAGCCAAAACCATCCAATGGAAAAAATAGCATTTTGAGCAAATGGTTCTGGTTCAACTGGAGGTCAACATGTAGAAGAATGCAGATCGATCCATGCTTATCACCCTGTACAAAGCTTAAGTCTAAGTGGATCAAGGAACTCCACATCAAACCAGATACACTCAAACTAATAGAAGAAAAACTAGGGCAGCATCTCAAACACATGGGCACTGGAAAAAATTTCCTGAACAAAACACCAATGGCTTATGCTCTAAGATAAAGAATCGACAAATGGGATCTCATAAAACTGCAAAGCTTCTGTAAGGCAAAGGATACTATGGTTAGGACAAAATGGCAACCAACAGATTTGGAAAAGATCTTTAACAATCCTACAACAGATAGAGGGCTTGTATCCAAAATATACAAAGAACTCAAGAAGTTAGACCGCTGGGAGACAAATAACCGTATTAAAAAATGGGGTTCAGAGCTAAACAAAGAATTCACAGCTCAGGAATGCCGAATGGCTGAGAAACACCTAAAGAAATGTTCAACATCTTTAGTCATAAGGGAAATGCAAATCAAAACAACCCTGAGATTTCACCTCACACCAATGAGAATGGCTAAGATCAAAAACTCAGGTGACAGCAAATGCTGGTTGGGATGTGGAGAAAGAGGAACACTCCTCCATTGTTGCTGGGATTGCAGACTGGTACAACCATTCTGGAAATCAGTCTGGAGATTCCTCAGAAAATTGGACAATGAACTACCTGAGGAGCCAGCTATACCTATCTTGGGCATATACACAAAACACTTGCTCCACTATGATCATAGCAGCCTTATTTATAATAGCCAGAAGCTGGAAAGAACCCAGATGCCCTTCAACAGAGGAATGGATACAGAAAATGTGGTACATCTACACAGTGGAATATTACTCAGCTATCAAAAACAATGACTTTATGACATTCATAGGCAAATGGATAGAACTGGAAATTATCATCCTGAGTGAGGTAACCCAATCACAGAAAAACACACATGGTATGCACTCATTGATAAGTGGCTATTAGCCCAAATGCTTGAATTGCCCTAGATGCACAGAACACATGAAACTGAAGAGGGATGACCAAAATGTGAATGGTTCACTCCTTCTTTAAAAGGGGAACAAGAATACACTTGGCAGGGAATAGGGAGGCAAAGTTTAAAACAGAAGCAGAAGAAACACCCATTCAGATCCTGCCCCACATGTAGCCCATACATATACAGCCACCCAATTAGATAAGATGGATGAAGCAAAAGAAGTGCAGGCCGACAGGGACCGGATGTAGATCTCTCCTGAGAGTCACAGCCAGAATACAGCAAATACAGAGGCAAATGCTAGCAGCAAACCACTGAACTGAGAATGGAACCCCCATTGAAGGAATCAGAGAAAGGACTGAAAGAGCTTGAAGGGGCTTGAGACCCCATATGAACAACAATGCCACGCAACCAGAGCTTCCACGGACTAAGACACTTCCCAAAGACTATATATGGACTGACCCTGGACTCTGACCTCATAGGTAGCAATGAATACCCTAGTAAGAGCACCAGTGGAAGGGGAAGCCCTTGGTCCTGCCAAAACTGAACCCCCAGTGAACGTGATTGTTGGAGGGAATGCAGTAATGGGAGAAGGATGGGGAGGGGAACACCCATATAGAAGGGGAAGGAAGGTGTTAGGGGATTGTTGGCCCAGAAACCGGGAAAGGGAATAACAATCAAAATGTAAATAAGAAACACTCAGATTAATAAAGATAAAAAGAAACAAACAAATAAACAAAACAATACAAAACAAAACAAAAACAGCTGTGGCACAATTACTGCTGGGTGCTTTTAGCCAAATTCATAGTGAGGACTGGACATAAAATGTGAAGCAATAAAATTTGAAAATCTTGCAATTTTGACCAGAAGGGGATCATTTGATTGAAAAGAGACATTACCAAGGGAGATATGGCTTTAGTTCCGAAACAAAGAAAGAAAGAAAGAAAGAAAGAAAGAAAGAAAGAAAGAAAGAAAGAAAGAAAGAAAGAAAGAAAGAAAGCAAGGAAGGAAGGAAGGAAGGAAGAAAGGAAGGAAGAGGAAAAACAAACAGGCAAAATAGCAAAGTAAGTAAATAAAGAAAGAAAAGTGTTATATACAATTCTGAATTTGAGTTGATGTATATGGAATTTTGATGACCTTGCTTATTTTGTCTGACTTATAATTCACTTTCCCTATCGTGTTTGTGTCATGTCAGAATTTTGGAACCTCGGAAATTGGTGTTTGTTTTAAAATATGTGGATGAATCAATTTAGTTCTTTTTATAAATTCTATAGGTTTTATTTTCTGATATTTGTTATCAATTTTGCCGAAGTTGTTACTGTCTTTCTGTCTCATGGATAATCGGCAAATATAGTCCATGTATGTATACAGTGGTTTGAGAGACATAGAACATGGGGATCAGAAGCCCTGTGAGTTCATACAGTAAATTAAGCACACAGGGACTCACTTATAAAAATGAATTTTACAAAAGAATATGTGTCTCAAAACTATAACTTTGCCCCTTTGAATCAAAAATCTTAATTAATCATATGCTAATAGATAATTTTTACAAACTGCAAACTCAAAATTATCACAACATTGCCTCAAAGCCTTAATGCTCACTTTAACCATAAGGAAGGATGAGCTAGTCATGGTTCATATTGCCTTTTGTTGTGTATCATGTTACTTGCTCTAACCCAATTTCTTTGTCACCTATCACTCTAAAAATGACAAGTATGAATTTAGAAAATCATATATCTGGTCAAAATTAACTTCCACTCTGAAAACATTCACCATGCCTTATCTTGCAATAATTATGAATAAAACCAAGGTCTGGGAACAGCTATGAAATACCACCATTTTGACACCAGTTATTTTCATATATGACTCCAATATAATTTGGGGCATATAAGACAAGCATCCATTACTTCTTTTATTTCAAATAAGGCTTAGAATAATAAAGTTTAACCCTATTTAATCTCATTTACAAGCAATATTTTCATTGCTGAGAACGAGCCGCAGATTGAGGTAACTCAAGGAAGAAGATTTCTGTTTTATTCATAGTTATAGAAGATGGTCCACCATAGCAAGTAGAAAGCATGACAGCTAAAAGTGCCCTGCCACAGTGGTGGGCTTGAGGCAAAATTTCTTCATATCATTTTTCTTTATATTTATTTTATCTGACATATTACATCCTAACCTCAGTTTTCCTTCCCTAAACTACCTCAATTTCTCCTCAAGTCTTCTCCCCTCCAACTCTATTTCTCTTCCAACTCTTCTCCTACAAATCCATTCCTCCTACCTTTTGTTTTTCTGTTCAGAGAGGAGGGTACTGTGGGACTTGGAAGCCCAGGAACCACAGAGCTCTGTGATGGTTCTGTGTCAAAAAAGAAGGGTATCCTGAAACACTGAATCTCAGGAAACTTACAATTCTGAGCTCAGACACTGTCTTGGTGGAAGGGTATGCAGAGACATGGGAGCTCAGGAACCACACAGCTCTGGGGATTTCTCCTAGTATGAGGTCTTGCAGCTCCCAGGGGAGAATATCTGCAGCTTCACTGCTTAGAAGACTCATCCCTATGACTTCTTTGTTTCTTCCTTTCACTGCTTCTTTTCTGCTGGGTGTCTGCTAACCAGAATATCAAATGAGGCCAAAAATCTCAAAAAAGATATATACTATAAATTCTAGGGTGTGGAAAGACAAATCCAGGAATGGCTGCCCTCTTCACATTGAAGTGGGCAGCAGGAAATGAACAAAGGATAGTGCTTACAGAATTTCTTAGGGGACAGAATTTTCAGAGCAAAAATATCCAGAGTGAGGATTGATGGGGTGTCAAACGCTGAGCTGGGTTCTAGAGGGATTGGTGGTTTTAATACCCTTTTCCTGCATGGGGCATATTGCATACAGTGGGACTTCCTTCCCAACTATACCAGGCTTTTGCTGATACACCACCTTTGTGGTATGTTGGTGATGGGTATTGTGAGGAGGTGCTTCCATTCCTGCAGTGGTTGACAGTTCCTGCAGTGGTCTTTCAGGAAGGCTGTAGGATGAGGCATGAAATGTTATGAAATAAGGTGGCACCACCATGGAAGACATGTCTCTTGAAGGCAGTAGGCTGAGACTAGAAAGTTGTAACCACTCTGGACAGGTATTGAAGGGCAGACCCTGTGGAGTAAGGGATAGTGATGTACCAACCTGGATAGTTTCTATGATGAATGCCTACTGAGGAAGTGTCGTGATGCCAACATTTTGACAGAAGCAACCATTTTGGGAAATTCCTGTGGGAAATTTTACTGCAGCGGCCATAGGGCAGGGAGGAAGAATGGGGGCAAGAAGGAAGACCCTGTCACAAATTTGACAACTTTTGTTGTGCAGTGGTTTTGGGGTGTTGCACTCAACAAAAACAGCTTTTTCTTTAGAAGAAAGCAGGCATTCCAGGGTTATTAAGCAAACGAGCCACAACAAATTATAATAAAACTAGGGACATACCTTCATATTAAGGTGGAATGAGGAACCCCGGTAGGAATAAAAGACTACCACTTCATATCTTAAAATAACATGTACCACAATGTTCATTCCATAGCAACAAAACAGTCGTTTTGCTGCATATAGGAAATACACTTCATTGTCAAAGAAAGACACTACCTCAGAGGGAAAGGCTGGAAAACAATTTTCCAAGCAAATGTTCACAAGAAACAAGTTGGAGTAGCCATTCTTAAATCGAATAAAAACAACTTTCAACCAGAAGTAATCAAAGAAGATAAGGAAGGAAACATCACATTCTAAAAAGAAAAACACACAAAGAAGAACTCTCAATCCTAAATATCTATGCTCCATATTTATAAAAAAAAAAAACCTTACTGAAGCTCAAAGCACACCTTGCACCTCACAGAATAATAGTGGGAGATTTCAACACCCCAATTTCATAATGGACAGATCATGGAAACAGAAACTAAACAGAGACAGAAAGAAAATAACAGAAGTTATAAACCAAATGAATTTAACAGACACTTATAGAAAATTTCAACCTAAAACAAAAGAATGTAACTTCTTCACAGCAACTTGTGGTACCATCTCAAATGCTGACCGACCATCTAATCAATAAAAATACATGCCTCAACAGATACAACAAGAAGGAAATAATCCCATGCATCCTATCAGATCCCCAGATCTATGGCTGGTCTTCAATAACAACAAAAATAAAAGAAAGCCCACATGCACATAGAAGATGAACACCGCTCTACTCAATGATAGCTAGGTCAAGAAAGAAATAAAGAAAGAAAATACTTTTTAAAATTTAATGAAAGTGAAGATATAGCATATCAAAACTTATGGGACACAATGAAAAGAGTGCTAAAAGGAAAGCCCATAGCTCTAAGTGCCTCAAAAAGAAACTAGAAAGAGCATATAGTAGCAGCTTGACAGCACACTTAAAAGCTCTAAAACAAAAAGAAGCAAATCACCAAAGAGGAGTAGAAGGCAGGAAATAATCAAACTCAGGGCTGAAAACAATCAAGTGGAAACAAAGAGAACTATACAAAGAATCAACAACACCAGGAGCTGGTTCATTGAGAAAATCATCAAGATAGATAAACACATAGCCAGACTAATCAGAGGGCACATAGGGTATATCCAAATTAACAAAATCAGAAATGAAAAGGGAGAGATAACAGTAGAATCCCAAGAAATTTCAAAAAAATCAATAGACCCTACTTCAAAAGCCTCTAAGAACCTGAAATGGACAATTTTCTAGACACATACCAGGAACCAACATTGAATCAGGAACAAATAAACCATTTAAACCACCCCATAACTCCTATAGAAATAGAAGCAGTAATTAAAAGTCTCTCCACCAAAAAGAGATGAGTCCAGTACAGAATTCTATAAGACCTTCATAGAAGACCTCATACCAATACTATCCAAACTGTTCCACAAAATTGAATCAGATGGACCACTACCAAATTCCTTCTATGAAGCCACAATTTTTCTTATACCTAAACCACACAAAGACCCAACAAAGAAAGAGAACTTCAGACCACTTTCCTTATGAATATCAACGCAAAGATACTCAATAAAATTCTGGCAAACCGAATCCAAGAACACATCAAAATAATCATCTATCATGATCAAGTAGGCTTCATTCCAGGGATGCAGGGATGGTTCAATATACAGAAACCCATCAATGTAATCCACAGATGTATACAAACTCAAAGAAATGAACTCATGAGATGCTGAGAAAGCATTTGACAAAATTCAACACCCCTTCATCTTGTAAGTCTTCGAAAAATCAGGAATTCAAGGCCCATACACAAACACAGTAAGAGCAATATACAGCAAACAAGTAGCCAACATCAAACTATATGGAGAGAAAATTGAAGCAATTCCACTAAAATCAGGGACAAGACAAGACAACCCACTCTCTCTCTACTTATTCAAAGTATTCAAAGTCCTAGCCAGAGCAATCAGACAACAAAAGGAGGTCAAATGGATACAGATTGGAGCAGGAGAAGTAAAAATATCACCATTTACAGATTACATGATAGTATACCTATGTGACCACAAAAGTTCCACCACAGAACTACTGAGCCAGACAAACAACTTAAGCAAATGGTCAGAGTATAAAATTAACTCAAAAAAATGAGTACCCTTCCTTGACTCAAAGGATAAACAGACTAAGAAAGAAATTATGGAAATGACACCCTTCACAATAATCATAAATAATATAAAATACCTTGGCGTGATTCTAATCAAGCAAGTGAAATATATTTATGACAAGAACTTCAAGTCTCTGAAGAAAGAAATTAAAGAAGAACTCTGAAGATGGAAAGACCTCCCATGCTCATGAATTTGCAGGATAAATATAGTAAAATAGCAATTAGTCAAAAGAAATCTACAATTTCCATGCAATCCCCATAAAAATTCCAACTCATTATTCGTAGAATTAGAAAAATCAATTTTTCAAATTCATTTGGAATAATAAAAATGAACAGAATAGAGAAAACTATCCTCAACAATAAAAGGACTTCTGGGGGAATCACCATCCCTAACCTCAAACAGTTTTACAAAGCAATATTGATAAAATCGGCATGGTGTTGGTAAAGACACAGGCAGGTAGATAAATAGAATAGGATTGAAGACCCAAAAATGAACCCTCACGCCTATGGTTCCTTGAACATTGGCAAAGAACCTTCATTAGGACAAAACGGCAACCAACAGATTGGGAAAAGATCCTTACCAATTCTATATCTGATAGAGGGCTAATATACAAAATATATGAAGAACTCAATAAATGAGACTCCATAGAATCAAATAATCCTATTAAAAAATAGGGCACGGAGCTAAACAAAGAATTCTCATGGTATTGATACAGAGACAGGCAGATAGAGCAGTGGAATAAAATTGAAGACCGAGAAATGAGCCCACACACCTATGGTCACTTGATTACTGAGAAAGGAACCAAAGTCAAACAATGGAAAAAAGATAGAATTTTCAACAAATTGTGCTGGTTCAACTGGGGGTCAGTATGTAGAAGAATGCAAATTGATCCATTTTTCTCACCCGTACAAAAGTTAAGTCCAAGTGGATCAAGAACCTTCACATAAAACCAGGTGAACTCAAACTAATAGAAGAAAAATTGGGGAAGAGTCTCGAACACATGGGCACTGGAGAAAATTTCCTGAACAGAAAACCAATGGTTTATGCTGTAAGATCAAGAATGGACAAATGGAATGTCATAAGGCTGCAAAGCTTCTGTAAAGCAAAGGACACTATCATTAGGACAAAATGGCAACCAACAGATTGAAAACGATCTTTACCAATACTACGACTGATAGAGGGCTAATATCCAAAATATACAATGAACTCACCAAGATAGACTCCAGAGAGTCAAATAACTCTTTTAAGAAATACAATACAGAGCTAAACAAACAATGCACAGCTGAGGAATAACAAATGTCTGAGAAGTACCTAAAGAAATGTTCAACATTGTTAGTCATCAGGGAAATGCAAATCAAAACAACCCTGAGATTCCACTTCACACCAGTCAGAACAGCTAAGATCAAAAACTCAGGTGACAGCAGATGCTGGCGAGGATGTGGAGAAATAGGAACACTCCTCCATTGTTGGTGGGATTGCAGACTGGTACAACCATTCTGGAAATCAGTCTGGAGGTTCCTCAGAAAATTGGACAATGAACTACCTGAGGACCCAGCTATACCTCTCTTGGGCTTATACCTAAAAGATGCTCTAACATCCAACAAAGACACGTGCTCCACTATGTTCATAGCAGCCTTATTTATAATATCCAGATGCCCTTCAACAGAAGAACAGATACAGAAGGTGTGATACATCTACACAATGAAGTACCACTCAGCTATCAAAAGCAATGATTTCATGAAATTCATAGGCAAATGTATGGAACTAGAAAATATCATCCTGAGTGAGGTAACCCAATCACAGAAAAACACTCATGGTATGCACTCATTGATAAGTGGATATTAGCCCAAATGCTTGAATTACCCAAGATGCACAGACCACATGAAACTCAAGGAAGATCAAAATACTGATGCTTCACTCCTTTAAAAGGAGAACAAAAATATCAATATGAAGGGATAGGGAGGCAAAGTCTGAAGCAGAGACTAAAGGGACAGCCATTCAGAACCTGCCCCACATGTGACCCAAACATAAATATAGCCACCAAATCTAGATAAGATGGATGAAGCTAAGAAATGCATGCTGACAGGAACTGGATAGATCTCTCCTGTGAGACACAGCTAGAACATGCCAAATACAGAGGCGAATGCCAGCAGCAAACCACTGAACTGAGAATGGGACCCCCACTGGAGGAATTAGAGAAAGGACTGAAGGGGCTGAAGGGGCTTGCAACACCATAAGAGAAACAATGACAACCAACCAGAGCTTCCAGGTATTAAACCAGTACCCAAAGACTATACATAGATGTACCCTGGGCTCCAACTTCATATGTAGTAGTGAATATCCTTGTTGGGGCACCAGTGGAAGGAGAAACCATTGGTCCTGCCAAGGTTGGACAAGCAGTTTAGGGGATTGTTTGTGAGAGGCAGTAATGGGGGATACATGTGGAGGGGAACACCCACATAGAAGGGGAAGGGGAGAGGTTAGCTGGCTGATAGACAGGAAACTGGGAAATGGAATAACATTTGAAATGTAAATAAGAAATACCCAATTAATAAAATGGAAGAAAAAAAATAAACATATGCTGAGTCTAAAATGTATTTACCAAAAAAAAAAAAAAGGAAAAAGAAAGAATTCTCATCTGAGGAATATCAAATATCTGAGAAGTACCTAAAGAAATGCTCAACATCCTTAGTCATTGGGGAAATGCAAATCAAAACAAACTTGATACTCCATATTACAGCAGTAAGAAAGGCTAAGATCAAAAACTCAGGTGACAACAGACACTGGTGAGGATGTGAAGAAAGACAAACACCCCTCCATTGTTTATGAAATTGCGAGGTGGTACAACACTCTGGAAAGATCCCAGATGCCCTTCAACAGAGGAATGGATTCAAAAAATGTAGTACATCTGCACAATGGAGTACTACTCAGCTATTAAAAACAATGACTTCATGAAATTCACAGGCAAATGGAATGAACTAGAAAATATCATCATGAGTGAGGTAACTCAATCACAGTAAAACACACTTGGTATGAACTCACTGATAAGTGGATATTAGTCCAAAAGCTCAAATTACCCAATATGCAATCCATAGACTACAGGAAGCTCAAAAGAAGGATACCCAAAATGCAGATGCTCTCACTCCTTCTTAAAAGGGGAAAATATCCATACTTGGGATATGGAAGGAAAGTTTAGAGCAGGAACTGAAGGAACAGCCATTCAGAGCCTGCCACACATGTAGCCCATGTGGGATATATTTATATATATCTCCACCAAAACTAGATAAGATTGATGAAGCTAAAATGCATGCTGAAATGGACCAGATATAGATCTCTCCTGAGAGAAACATCTAGGGCATGACCAATACAGAGGTCAATACTATCAGCAAACCACTGAACTCAGAACAAGACCCACTTGGGGGGAATTAGAGGAAGGATTGAAAGAGCTGAAGGAACTTGCAACCCGATAAGAACAACAATGCCAAACAACCAGAGCTTCCAGGGACTAAACCACTACCGAAAGACTATACATGGACTGACCCAGGACTCCAACTGCACATATAGCAAAGGATAGAGTTTGAAGGGGAAGCCCTTTGTCCTGACAAGGTTGTTCTCCCAGTTCAGGGAAAGGTCGGGGGTGGCTAAATGGGGGTGGGGGGAACACACATGTGGGAGAGGTGTAGGTGGTGGGGATTGGAGCTCATGGACAGGAAACTGGGAAAGGGAATAACATTTGAAATGTAAGTAAAAAATATATCTAAATTTTTTTAAAAAAGAAATATATCCAATAAAAAATGAAAGAAAATATCCAGAATGAGGTAACCCAATCAAAAAAAAAATCCCACACATGGTATGTATTAATATGTACTCACTGATAAGTGGATGTTATCCCAAATTACCCAAGATACAATCCACAGACCACATGAAGCTCCAAAAGAAGTACGACCACAGTGCAGATCCTTCAGTCCTTCTTAAGAGGTTGGGGGGGGGGGGTGTGGAAATTCATAGAAAGGCATATGGAGAAAAAGTTTGGAGCAGAGATTTAAGGAATGACCATTCAGAGCCTGCCCCACGTGGGGATCCAGATAGATACATATAGATAGATAGATAGATAGATAGATAGATAGATAGATAGATAGATAGATAGATAGATAGATTAGACAATATTGATGAAGCCAAAAAGATCATACTGACAGGAGCCTTATATAGCCTTCTCCTGAGAGACTCAGCCAGAACATGACAAATACAGAGGCCAATGCTAGCAGCAAACCATTGCACTGAGAATGGAGTCTCTGTTGGATGAATTAGAGAAAGGATTGAAGGAGCTGAAGGCGCTTGCAACCACATAAGAACAACAATACCAACAAACAGAGCTCGAGGGACTAAAGCACTACACAAAGACTACACACGAACAGATCCATGACTCCACCTTCAAATGTAGCAGAGGATGGCCTTGTTGGGCATCAATGGGAGGAGAAGCCCTTGGTCTTGCCAAGGCTGGAACCCCCAGTGTAGGAGAATGTAAATGTGGGAGGGGGAAGAGGAATGTTTTGGGAGGGGGAACACCATTATACAAGAAGAGGAGTGTGATGATATAGGGGGCTTATGGGCAGGAAACCAGAAAAGGGAATAACATTTGAAATGTAGATAAAAAATATACAATAAGAAAAATGGAACTGGTATAATATCCAATTTGACAATAGTAATGACTTACATGGCCTATAGGTTGTAAGATTGGAAGAGTAATATTTCAAATCTTTTGCTTTCTAACACTACCATGTATCGCTGGATATGATCAATATCTATCAACTACTTCATGCAGTAACATCACAATTCAAATTCTTTACAACAAAATACATTCATCAACACGGTCTCTGATCTATTAGATAAAATACTACAAGAAATATATATTAAAATTATATAATACCTTCCTTCAGCCAAGAAATAACATGTGAATTGAATCATGAATTATTAATACAAGAAGAATGAAAAGTTTCCCAATACTTAGATATTAAAAAGTCCAATCAAAAATATTACATGTGTTCTTATGCATGTATAAAAAACAAATCCTAATAGAAATTTTAAAGTTTATAAAATAAATTAATGGAAAATTATTTTAGCTTAGAGTAACAAGTCAATTCAGACTAATCTGTAATTGGACAGGAGGTCTAACTTAGAACACTAATGAAAGATATTTTATACAAGTCCTTAACTCTGAATTCATTCAGATTAGAAGACTCTACAAAGTAAACAACCCTGCCCTGGCTGCACACTCTGTTCTTTGTTTACTTTTACTAAGCTGTCACCTATGACCTGATTGAAACCACTTGGTTATTTACATAAACTTTCAAGTTGCAGCAATTTACTGATTGATTCCAGAAAAGAACTGTGAGTTCTTATCTATTAAGTGCCTTTAATTAATGTTTGCTACAACTTGACATTCCACTTAATATAATATTTTTATTAAATCTCTGAATTATTAGGTTTATCCAGCTCCCTATTTACAGAATTAAGTTAAAGCTTCAGAATGTAAATAAAACCTTCAGGGATAAAGATTTTGGAATCTTTGACAAAAGTGAAGCACTGCTTGACTGAGCACACATCCTCCCAACCCATGATATGTATTTCCTGATAAAATAGCTCCTTGTTACTTTTTGTAATTGATACTCCTTTGACAGAAAGCAGATAAATAAATTCTGTTATGATCCTTCTACAAATCTTCTTCATAATATGTATTTAAACGTACTCGAAATGAGAAAAGGGAGGATAAAAATGAAGATAACCAGAATATTGAATTGGTCTGAACTTAAATTGCAATACACCCAGGGAGAAAAAAATAAATTTAAACTGTCTCATAGCAAAATCCTTTTTCTAATTTTGGTCTTTTTATTTTATAATTAATATGATTACCACTGGAATGTTTTAGTAGCACTAAATTTTTACATAACTCTAGTTTTGCCAATGGTTAAAGAAATCCATTTTCTTTACCAATTTCTCATTCTTGGTTTCTTTTTGAATTCAAGAAAAATAAGGTATGCACCTATGTAATTCTATTTTGATAACAGCTTTTCATTAGCCATGTTGGATGATAACTCAGAACTACACAATTTTAGTTCTTTGTGTGAAATAGACGATGATGTTCCTAGCTGATGAAATATTTTTCCTTTTTTCTTACTAACACAAAAAACAGCTATCTATACGAATATCTGTTACTAAGTTTTAGGATCGCAATACGATATGAGCCCAAGTCAACCACTTTCTGATCCTAGACAAGGAAAACATGAAACAAACCAGAATTTTGCATTGTGAAAAGACAAACAGAAAATTCATATAATTTGTTCTGATGAGAAATTTAAGGTAAGTAGAGAGAAAAGGGCTTATTACCCCCACAGTTCCAGTCATGGTATGGGCTGGCTACTGAAAAAAAAATGTCATTGCTAAACTATGTATGCTTTCTTTCACAAGATTGTATGACATGTGTTAGAGTTGTCTGATCCCTCCTAAGAGCAAAGTTCTCTTGCTCTTATTTGGATTGCAATCATTTTGTCTATTACATTTCATCTGGAAAAGTCAATGGAATAAATGAATTACTTCACAATAGAAAGTGTTATTACGTGAGTTGTGTTCATATCATAGGATTGCATTTTGAGTATAGATTTGGAAACTAGGGTTCCTGTGGAATGGATCTATTTACATGGTTGTTCGAAAGACAAAGGGATATTTCCATATATTTAGTGTAGGTTTGAAGAATATTTTGTCTATATTAGTTGGAGAGACTATAAAAATAATCCAAGGTAAATGGTCTTTTAAAAGATTTTTTTGGATATTTTCTTTACTCGCGTTTCAAATGTTATCCCCTTTTCCAGTTTCCCCATAAATGGTCTTTTTATGATAATTACACCATCACTTCTTTTTCTTCTTTGTGTATAATCATTTCTGTGAGTCATATTTTGTTAAAATTTGTGATTTTTTTAAGATAACCATATGCCATACTGAGTTGGAAATACCTTAAAATTTTGTCTGTAACATATTACACATGTGTAGTGCTTGCATATAAGCATTTCAAGGATGTATTATAGCATCTACATCTCCTATGATACTATTTAATTAACAGCTTTCTTTCATCTTGGCCTCTGCAAAATGTACACTTAAATTGATCATTACGGGAATTTCAAAATAAATTTCCAGAAATACAAGAATATATAAATGATCATAAGAGGTGCCCAAAATTTTTGTGGTGTTAGATACATAAAGAAAGAAAGAAGCCATTGTAAATTTTGAGGTTACTGCCTAAAGTGCAATTTTGACCAGGCCTTGGTTTAGTTAAACATAAATTTATGACAAATCGTTGTTGACTGTTTACAGAAAAAAAGAAAATACCTGCTTACCCTAGCAACATGACAACTATATCTCATACTTGTAGTTGATAGAGTGGAATGGGCCAAAAGAGTTTGATTCAGAGGAAAGGGAAGATATAAAACATTATAGAGTCAGTATGACTCACTATGTGATCATCCTTCTGGTTAAAATTAAGAGTTTTCAGGCAATATTCTGATAATTTGGAAATCTCAGTTAGTAAATATTAACTACTGACATTGGAATAAGTAGTATTTGTGCTTTTAAGGAGCATTATTAAAATTTTATGCATGTTATTTTATAAAATAAAGTTTTATTTTTTATCATTTGCCATGTGTATCCATTGGAGTTTTATTTTATTTCTGCCCCACATTTTAATCAAGTAAGATCATTTTCTTTTACCTATAGCTGTCTCCAGGCAAAAGTGAAGTTTTTCTCCAAAAGTTTTTCATTCTGTCTTAACACATGCTTGACAACTAAGCCTAGTATAGTCTATAATTTTCATGTGTAAAGGTAAAATAAAAATCAGCATCTACCTTAACTACTCATGGAGTTTACTCTGATCAGTTAAAACTACTTAACATCCAGTCTTTATCCAAGATCAGAGAAATTTGAACCTTACTCTTCTTTGCTCCCAATAACTATGATACATTACAATTAACTTTTTTCTTTTATGCTAATTCTGGTCTCTCTGGATTTAAAACATCTGTTTACTTCATGCTTTTAGAGTGAAACTTGACATTATAACAATATAAGTAACAAAATCAGGAGTTTTGAATTCATCTCAGTAGCTGTGGGATAGTTTTGGCCACTTATATATGAGAATTCATAACCTCTTAATAAAAAAATAATTTTATCACTGGGATTACTTCTTGTGTGAGTACTAGTTCAAATAACTGTAACATTGACATATCTAACGACATTCTATGAGGGAATAAGAATTCCCTGGAGAAAAGAGTCTTGTATATATGCCAGCAAATCAAAATAATATAATCACCATGCTAGAACAATAACTATGTAAATTACATAAGAGTGCCCCCAACACAGGGCCCTTTATAGTAGGAAGTGAGCATCTTTTTCTGGGTTTCTTGTTTTCTTGCATCTACTAAGCAGCTTATACAATTATTTTTCCTTGCTAATTTAGCCTCCTGGTGTGATATAGAGTTTTCATAGTACAGGTCATTTATGTCCAAAGGTTGTTATCTTGGTGACAGCAAATTTTTGCATTAATATCTGTATTTCTGTTACCAATAAATACTTCAGGAAATTAATATGATGATTTGACTTTTAATGTCCTATGATAGCCATGCTTTCTTTTCTGAATGCCTCTTAAGCCTTTTATAATTTACTGTCATACCATATAATGACAGATCAACCAAAAGAATGTGAGTTTTCCATATCTACATTCAGCCCTGAAGAAGATCCAAATATGATCTCTGAACAATGGCAACATTTCCAGCTTGTTGACCTATGAGTTGAATAATTTAGATGCAATTAGGCCAATGTAAAAGGAGAAATTTCCATGTTCTAGTTTACACTGACTTATTGGAATCTAACCAGTGGCACATGATGCTTTAAACAACCAATTACATCTGCGTATACAGACATATAGTACTTCATCTTGCAAACAGGAAATATGATGTTTGAAGATTTATTACAGAAAAGAACAGTCAGAGGTCCACTTTTATATTCAAATAGGTAAATGGATTGAACTAGAAAATATAATCCTGAGTGAGGTGTAACTCAATCCCAAAAGGATACACATGGTATGCACTCGCTGAGAAGTGGATATTTGCCCAAAAGATAGAATTATCCAAGAAACAATCCAGAGATCACATGAAGCTCAAGAAGAAGGACGACCAAAGTACAGATGCTTCACTCCTTCTTAAAAGGGGGAACAAAATTATTCCTAGGAGTGGATATGGAGACAAAGTTTGGAGCAGAGATTAAAGGAATGGCCATTCAGAGTCTGCCCAACATGGGTATACAGCCCATATATATATACAACCACCAAAACTAGATAATATTAATAAAGCCAAGAAATGCATGCTGACAGAACCCTAATATACCTGTCCCTGAGAGGCTCAGCCAGAGCATGTCAAATACAGAGGCGAATGCTAGCAGCAAACCACTGAACTGAGAATGGGAACCAGTTGGAGGAATTAAAGAAGGGACTGAAAGAACTGAAGGGGTTTCCAACCCCATAACAACAACAATGCCAACCAGCCATAACTCCCAGGAACTAAACCACTACCCAAAGACTACACGTGACAGACCCATGGCTCCTTCTGCAAAGGTAGCAGAGAGTGGTGTTGTTAGGCACCAATGTGAGGAGAAGAACTTGGTCCTGCCAAGGGTGGACCCCCAGTGCAGGGGAAAGTCAGGGGAACGGGAAGGGGTGGTTTTTGGTGAGCAGGATGCAATAGGGGGCTTATGACCAGGGAACTGAGAAAGGGAACAACATTTGAAATGTAAATAAAAAATATCCAATAAAAAATATCTCCCTTCACAGACATATATTCTTTTCTTCATCTGTTTTGTTTCCATGGGATTCCTGAGTGGATGATCAATCAGGTCTTTGCTTCTATATCAGTTTATCTGCAATTTCAATTAGGAAAGTTTATGCTGCAACATTTATTTTCTTGGTATCAGATTGAGAGTTGTAATGATACAACTTGTCACTAGGGAAACAAAAGAGGAAAAGTAAAATAAGAAATTGCTATACTTTAACATGTAATGACTTTTTTGAGTCTGACTAAACGAGAGGTGATGTTTTACAGAAACATCCAAAGCCTAGCCCCCAATTCTTCTTGATATGTCATCCAATTTGGCCATTTAATAAGGAAAAAATGATATCATCACTACTATCTAACAAAACATTGAGATGCCCAGTCTTATGATTCAAAGAGCAACTTACACAAATGACCCAGAAACTAAGACCAGTAACCACTTTTTAAAAATGTACCTCAAGACTTCTCGTTTTTGGCTATGCCTGGAAATGATCTGAACTGATCTAGCAGTTCCTTGAACCCAAATCCCACGGGGGAGAAAGCTAAACACCCAGATTTTCAGACAATTCTAAGACTGCAGGAGAGTCTGCCACATCTGCCCAACATTCCCACATCGTTGCCCAAAGAGGAAACTGCATAGCATCGTGAGATACAAGAATATAGGAGCAGTCAGTGGCAGGAACCACCTGGGTCCAGCCTGCACCTGGAACTGAAATACATGGGTCACACAGTTCTCTGTACCCAAATCCTGTGGGGGAGAGAGCTGGAACCTCAGAGTGTAGACACTCCTTAAAAATCAGAAGAGACTACTCTCTGCTTACATTGCTGACCCAAGAGCACATCCCCTAGTGTCATCTCTGTCCCCTGGCTACAGGGATGTAAGAGCAGTTAGGGAGAGGAGCATTCATGTTTCTGACTGCACCAAGAGCTGAATAACCGTCACCATGAACAGCTACATACATGAGAGCAGAGATCTCATATCCCAGATCCAGCTGAAAGCAAACAGGTCTACAGGAATACTGACACACAGGCCTACAGGAGGGGCCAATTCACTGTCAGAAAGAGCAAGACAAGCTAACAGCACAGACAACCTGGTGGCAAACACAGGAATCTAAGCCACAGAAAACAAGACTATTCAGCACCAAGAGAGCCCAGCTTTCCCACCAAAGCAAATACTATACTGGATATCCAAACACACTGAAAAAACAAGATTTAGATATAAAATCACATTTTATGATGATGAGGGAGGACTTTAAGAAGGACATAAATAACTGTTAAAGAAATACAGAACAACACAAGTAAGCAGGTAGAAGTCCTTAAAAAGGGAGCACAAAAATCCTTAAAATAATTACTGGAAAACACAACTAAACAGGGGAAGGAATTGAAGAAAAACTTCCAGGATTTAAAAATGGAAACAGAAACAATAAGGAAAGCACAAAGAAAGACAACCGTGGAGATAGAAAACCTAGGGAAGAGATCAGGAGTCATAGAGGCAAGCATAACCAACAGAATAAAAGAGATAAAAGAGAGAATCTCAGGGGCAAAAGACTGACTCAACAATCAAAGATAATATAAAATGCAAAAACTCCTAGGCCAAAATATACAGGAAATCCAGGACTCAATGAGAAGATCAAACATAAGGATAATAGGTATAGAAGAGAGTGAAGATTCCCAACTTAATGGTATAGTACATATCTTCAACAAAACTATAAAAGAAAACTTCCCCAACCTAAACAAAGAGATGCCCATAAATGTACAAGAAGCCTACAAATTCCAAATAGATTACACCAGAAAAGAAATCCCTCTGGCCACATAACACTCAAAACACCAAATGCACAAAACAAAGAAAGAATATTAAAAGCAGTAAGGGAAAAAAGATCAAGTAACATATAAAGGCAGACCTATAATAATTACATCAGACTTCACAGCAGAGACTATGAAAGTCTGAAGATCCTGGGCAGATGTCACAAAGACCCTACGAGAACATAAATGCAAGCCGAAGCTACTATATCCAGCAAAACTCTCAATTACCAAAGATGGAGAAACCAAGATATTCCATGACAAAACCAAATTTACATAATATCTTTCTAAAAATCCAGTCCTACAAAGGACAATAGATGGAAAACTCCAATACAAGGGGGGAAACTACACCCTAGAAAATGCAAAAAATAATCTCTTTGCAATGAAACCAAAAGAAGAAAGACACACAAGCATAATTCCACCTCTAACAAAGAAAATAAGAGGAAGCAACCATCATTATTAATTAATCATATCTCTTAACATCAATGGAATCAATTCCCCAATAAAAAGTCATAGGATAACAGACTGCATGAGAGGACTCAGCTTGTTGCTCAATACAGGAAACACACCTCAGAGACAAAGACAGACACTATCTCAGAGTAAAAGGTTGGAAAACAACTTTCCAAGCAAACGGTCTAAAGAAACAAGCTGTAATAGCCATTCTAATATCAAATAAAATTGACATTCAATGAAAATACATCAAGAAATATAAGGAAGGACACTTCATATTCATCAAAGAAAAAATCCATAAAGACGAACTCTCAATCCTAAGTATCTATGCTACATGCAACGGCACCTCAATTCATAAAAGAAACCTTACTGAAGCTCAAATCACACATTGTACCTCACACAATAATAGTAGGAGATTTCAGCACCTAACTCTCCTCATAGGACAGATCATGGAAAAGGAGACATAACAACATAATCTGAGGAAATTCAAAAAATCATCAGAAATTAAACAGAGACATAGAGAAACTAACAGAAGTTATGAATCAAATAAATTTAACAGATATTTATAGAACATTTTATTCTTTTTTCTTCCATCTTTATTAAATTGGGTATTTCTTAGTTACATTTCAAATGTTATTCCCTTTCTCAGTTTTCAGACCAACACCCCTAACCCCTCCCCCATCTATATGGCTGGTTCCCTCCCCATCCAGCCCCCATTTCGTCCTGTCCCCCCAACTGTACCATACAGTGCAGGTCCAGCTTTAGCAGGATCAATGGCTTCCCTCATGTTTCCACTGGTGTTTCTACTAGGCTATTCTTTGCTACCTATGTATTTGGAGCCCAGGATCAGTCCATGTACAGTCTTTGGATAGTGGCTTACTCTCTGGAAGCTCTGGTTGGTTGGCATTGTTGTTCTTATGGAGTTTCCAGTCCCTTCAACTCTTTCAGTCCTTTCTCTGATTCCTTCAAAAAACATTCCATTCTAAAACAAAATGATATACCTTCTTCTCAGCACCTCAGGGAACCTTCTCCAAAATTGACCATATAATCAATCACAAAACATTCTTCCCCAACAGATGAAAGAAAATAGAAATAATCCTATGCATCCTATCAGATCACCACAGAATAAGACTGGGCCTCAATAACAACAAAAACAAGATAAAGCCCAAATATACATGGAAGTTGAACAACGCTCTATTCAATGATAACCTTGTCAAGGAAGAAATAAAAAAGAAATTAAACACTTCTTAAAATTTAATGAAAATGAAGGAACAACATACACAAACTTATGGGACACAATAAAAGCAGTGCTAAAGGAAAACTCATAGTTCTGAGTTCCTGCACAAAGGAACAGGAGAGAGCACACATCAGCAGCTTGACAGTACACTTAAAGCTCTAAAACAAAAAGAAGCAAATGCACCCAAGAGGAGTAGAAGGCAGGAAATATTCAAACTCAAGGCTGAAATCAACCAAGTAGAAACAAAAAGGTTTATACAAAGAATCAACATAACCAGGAGCTGGTTCTTTGAAAAAAATCAACAAAATAGATGAATGCTTAACCAAACTAACCAGACAGCACAGAGAGTGTATACAATTAAACAAAATCAGAAAGAAAAAGGGAGATATAACAACAGAATATGAGGAAATTCAAAAAGTCATCAGATCCTGCTACAAAACTCTATATTCAGCAAAACTGAAAAATCTGGAGGAAATTGACAATTTTCTAGACGGCAAATACTAGTAATCAAAGTTAAATCAGGAACAGATAAACCATCTAAAGAACCCCATAACTCCTAAAGAAATAAAGCAGTTATTAAAAGGATCCCAACCAAAAAGAGCCTGGGTGCCGATTAGATTAGCAGGTAAAGATTTAGTGCAGAATTCTATCAGATGATCAAAGAAGACATCATACAAATACTGTCCAAACTATTGTACAAAATAGAAACAAACAGAGCACTACCAAATTCCTTTTGTGAAACCAAAATTATGATTGTAACTAAATCACACAAAGACCCAACCAGCAAAGAGAATTTCAGACCAATTCTCCTCAAGAATATTGAGGCAAAAATACTGAAGAAATGCTTGCAAACAGAATCCAAGAACATATCAAAATGATCATCCATGATGATCAAGTAGGCTTCATCCCAGGGATGCAGGGATGATTCAATATAGAGAAATCCATCAACCTAATCCAATATATAAACAAACTCAAAGAAATAAACCACATGCTCATTTCATTAGCTGCTGAGAAAGCATTTGACAAAATTAAATACCCAAGGAATTCAAGGTCCATGCCGAATCATAGTAAAAGCAATATTTAGCAAACCAGTACCTAACATTAAAATAAATGGAGTGAAATGTGAAGCAATCCCACTAAAATCAGGGACTAGACAGGGCTGCCCACTGTCTCCCTGCTTATACAATATAGTACGTGAATCCTCATCAGAACAATCAGGCATGAAATGAAGTAAAAGGGATACAATTTGGAAAGGAAGAATTCAAAATATCACGATTTGCAGATGGTATGATAGTGTACTTGAATAAACCAAAAAGTTCTACCAGAGAACTACTAAACCTGATAAAAAAACTTCAGCAAAATGATTGGATGTAAAATTTACTCAAACAAATCAGTATCTTTCCTCTACTCAAAGGATAAACAGGCTGAAAAAGAAATTAAGGAAATGGCACCTTCACAGTACTCACATATAATATAAAACACCTCAGTATAACTTTAATCAAGCAAGTGAAAGATCTGTGTGACAAGAACTTCAAGTCTCTGAACAAAAAGATTGAAGATCTCAGAAGATGGAAAGATCTCCCATGCTCATGGATGGGACCAATTAATATAGTAAAAATGGCCATTTGGCCAAAAGCAATCTCCAAATGCAATGCAATCCCCCTCAAAATTCCAACTCAATTTTTCATAGAGTTAGAAAGAACAACTTGCAAATTCATTTGAAATAACAAAAAACCCAGGATAGCAAAAATTATACTAAACAATAAAAGAACTTCTCGGGGAAGTGCCATCCATGACTTAAGCAGTACTACAGAGCAATAGTGAGAAAAACTCTATGGTTTTGGCAGAATGACAGGCAAGTAGATCAGAGTAATAGAATTTAAGACCTAAAAATAATCCCACAGAATTTTGGTCACTTGATCTTTGCCAGAGGAGCTAAAACCATCGGCTAGAACAAACATAGCATTTTCAAAAAATGGTGCTGGTTCATTTTGAGGTCAGCAGGTAGAAGAATGCTAACCTAGCCAATCTTATCACAATTGACAAAGCTTAAGTTCAAGTGGATCAAGGACCTCCACATCAAACCAGATACACTCAAACTAATAGAAGAAAAACTAGGGCATCATCTCGAACACATGGGCACTGGAAAAAATTTCCTGACCAAAACACCAATGGCTTATGCTCTAAGATAAAGAATCGACAAATGGGATCTCATAAAACTGCAAAGCTTCTGTAAGGCAAAGGACACTGTGGTTAGGACAAAACGGCAACCAACACATTGGGAAAAGATCTTTACCAATCCTACAACAGATAGAGGGCTTATATCCAAAATATACAAAGAACTCAAGAAGTTAGACTGCTGGGAGACAAATAACCCTATTAAAAAATGGGGTTCAGAACTAAACAAAGAATTCACAGCTCAGGAATGCCGAATGGCTGAGAAACACCTAAAGAAATGTTCAACATCTTTAGTCATAAGGGAAATGCAAATCAAAACAACCCTGAGATTTCACCTCACACCAGTGAGAATGGCTAAGATCAAAAACTCAGGTGACAGCAAATGCTGGCGAGTATGTGGAGAAAGAGGAACACTCCTCCATTGTTGGTGGGATCGCAGACTGGTACAACAATTCTGGAAATCAGTCTGGAGGTTCCTCAGAAAATCTTGGGCATATATCCAAAAGATGCCCCAACATATAACAAAGACACATGCTCCATTATGTTCATAGCAGCCTTATTTATAATAGCCAGAAGCTGGAAAGAACCCAGATGCCCTTCAACAGAGGAATGAATACAGAAAAGGTGGTACATCTACACAGTGGAATATTACTCAGCTATCAAAAACAATGACTTTATGAAATTCATAGCAAATCGATGGAGCTGGAAAATATCATCCTGAGTGAGGTAACCCAATCACAGGAAAACACACGTGGTATGCACTCATTGATAAGTGGCTATTAGCCCAAATCCTTGAATTACCCTGGATACACAGAGCACATGAAACTCAAGAAGGATGACCAAAATACGAATGCTTCACTCCTTCTTTAAAAGGGGAACAAGAATATTATTGGCAGGCAATAGGGAGGCAAAGTTTAGAGCAGAGGCCAAAGGAACACTCATTCAGAGCCTGACCCACATGTGGCCCATACATATACAGCCACCAAACTAGATAAGATGGATGAAGCAAAGAAGTGCAGCCCGACAGGAACAGGATGTAGATCTCTCCTGAGAGACACACCCAGAATACAGCAAATACATAGGAGAAAAACAGCAGCAAACCACTGAACTGAGAACAGGATCCCTGTTGAAGGAATCAGAGAAAAGACTGGAAGAGCTTGAGGGAACTCGAGACCCCATATGAACAACAATGCCAACAAACCAGAGCTTCCTGGGAATAAGCCACTACCCAAATACTGTACATGGACTGACACTAGGCTCCAACCTCATAGGTAGCAAGGAATAGCCTAGTAAGATCACCAGTGGGAGGGGGAGCCCTTGGTCCTGCAAAGACTGAACCCCCAGTGAACGTGATTGTTGGGGGGAGGGTGTTAATGGGGAGAGGATGGGGAGGGGAAGCCCATACAGAGGAGGAGGGGGAGGGGTTAGGGGGATGTTGGCCCAGAAACCAGGAAGACGAAGAACAACCAAACTGTAAATAAGTAATACTCAAGTTAATAAAGATAAAAAAAGTGTGTAGCATTATGCCTGGATCTGGAACATGCTTTGTCCCAATCTGGCCTTGAACTCACAGACCTGATTGCCCCAGTCTCTTGAAATTAGATACATGTACTACCTTGCCTGAGCCTAAACTTTTCATGACCACTATGCCTCAAGATATCCATGTTAAGATCCAATTCAGAAACCTCCATCTACTTCCCTGACACAATGATCATTGATAGAGAGCTCTTCAGTTTCCATGAGTATACAGCCTTTCTATTGTTTATGTTGTTATTGAACTACATCTTAAATCCACAAAGGTTTGTTAGGTTACAGGGAGTCGTTTCAAGTTTCTTGTGTCTGTAGAGGCTTGCATTGTGACTCGGCATATCATCAATTATTGAGTTGGTTCAATGAGGTGCTAAGAAGAAGGTATAGTAATTTGGGTTTGCATGAGGGGTTCCATAGATGTCCATTAGACCAATGTGATTCATAACCTTTGTTTGTTTTACTATTTCTTTGTTTAGTTACTGTTTTTATGACCTGTGAATTGATCAGTGGGTGTTGATGTTTCCTACATTTAAAGTCTTGGGTACAATGTGCCATTTAAGCTTTAGTGATGTTTCTTTTACAAATGTGGTTTTCTTTGTATTTGGGGAATAGATGTTCAGAATTGAGGTATCATCTTGGTGGGTTTTTTCTTCAGTGAGTATGAATTACACTTCTGAATTTCTTTTGGCTAAATTTGGTTGTAAGTCTATTTTCTTAGATATCACAATGGCAGCTCCAGCTTGTTTCTTGTGTCCATTTGCTTGGAAAACCTTCTTCCAGTCATTTACTCTGAGGTAATGTCTATCTTTATTGAGTTTCCTGTATACAGCAAAATGATGGATCCATTTTATGTATCAACTTTGCTAACCTCTGCTTTTCTGATATAAAATTGAAACCATTTATGCTGAGAGATATCAATGACCAACAAGTGTTCATTCCTATTATTTTGATGGTGATGATACTGTGGGTGTGGGTGTGGGTCTGTGTGTGTGGGTGTGGGTCTGTCTGTGTGTGTGTGTGTGTGTGTGTGTGTGTGTGTGTGTGTAGAGAGACAGAGAGAGAGAGGAGAGAGAGAGTTTCTAAATTGAGGAGTTTGCTGCTATGAAATTATCTACTTGTTGTTTTCTCTAAGATGTAGTTACTCTGTTTATGTTGGAGTTTTCCTTCTAGAATCCTCTATAGAGCTGGACTAGAAGAATGATATGGTATTCCTCAAATTTGGTATTTATCCCCTCTTGTTTTTAATGTGCTTCTTTATTATGTGCATTTAATGTTTTTATTATTGTGTACCAGGAGTATTTTCTTTTTTGGTCCACTCTATTGTTTATTCTGTAAGCTTCTTGCCAGCTTATGAGCACATTTTTTTTAGGTTTAGACAACTTTATTCTGAAGATATTTTCTGGACCTTTGAGTTGGAAGTAGTTTTCCTTTTTTCTTCCTCTTATTCTTAGACTTAGTTTTCTTATAATGTCCTATTTTTCCTGGATGTTTTATTTCAGAAACTTTTTAGATGTAGCATTTTCTTTGACTGGTGTATCAATTTCTTCTATTGTATCTTCTGGGCCTGAGATTCCCTGGTCTACCTCTTCTTTTCTGTTATATAGTATCTGTGTCTGTAGTTCCTGGTATCTCTTTTATATTCTCCATCACCAAGAAAGGCCCAGATTGGGGTTTCTTAATGCCTCCATTTCCATTTCCAGATATTGAACACTTTTATTCACTTCCTTCACCTGTTTTATTGTATATGCCTGTATTTCCTTGTATTCATTCATTTTCTATTTAAGGACCTCTGTTTGATTGATTTTTCTGTATTTCTTTAGGGTAGTTATACATTTCCTCTATAAAGTCCTCTATCATCTACATAAGATTAGATTTCCAGTCATTTTCCTGTGACTCAAGTGTTTTAGAATATTCAAGGCTTCCTATTGTGTAATACCTAGGTTCTGTTTGTGCCATATGGCCTTGTATTTTGTTGATTTTGGTGGTACATTGACCTTTACCAATTTGCTTGTCCCTAGTGTAGACACTTCTGTCCTGATGGGAGCAGGCCTCTAGGTTTGCATGTACAGCTGGTTGTTCCTAGTGGCAGCAGACTTCCATGGATGTAGAAAGAGCTGGAAGACACTGATACTTTCAGGCCTTGATGGTCAGAGGTGGAGACAGGAATCAGAGATGCAGGTAGATCTCCTGCTCCTTTATCTTTGTAGGCCTCTTCATTTCATGGGTAGCAGTAGACCTCAAGGTATGGAGGTAAATTCACAGTCTGGAAAATGGAGTACAAATATAGCAGAACAGAACTTACCATTGCTGGGTCTTGCCAGAGTTGCCAGCAGGCAAGAAATTGGGTAGGGGTCTTTACTGATGGCTGCAACCATCAGGGATTGTGGTTAGAGGTGAAGACTAGAAGATAGAGTTTGAGACTTGGGGAACTTACAAGGTTTTTCATGGAAGCAACAGGTCTCCAGGAATTCAGGAAGTTCTGTGGCTAAAGAAATGGTGTGCATAGGAGGCAGGCAGAGCTGTATACTTCTGGTTTTGCCCAGAGGGGATGACAGGCAGAGAATTGGAGTAGGAGTCTCCCCTTTTAGTCATGGATGGCTTCAGGTATCTAGGACTGTGGTTAGAGGTGTGAAATGGAGGCTTTGGCACAAATAAATGGAATGCAAACAAGCCGTAAGAACACACTTTTAATCCCAATGTAAGTCATGTTAGTTTATATAACCAAGCAGCCAGATTTGAAAATAATGTCTAATTAAGGGACAGACAAAGTGACAAATCAGAGGAAGATTTGACAGAATGGAAGAGAGAGGATATTTCCAAATTGCATAAAAAAAAACAGGAAAGAAAAGCAACTTAAAGGAACAATAGAGAGAAATACACATGCAGAGACAGAGAGGAGACAGTATTACCAGAAAGAGATTGCAGGTAATGTCAGAATGAGCCAGAAAATAATAAGCAGCCAGGAGATTAGAACAGATTGTCAGATTTAGTTTGTGGCCAAACAGAGAAGATCATGCACACACTGAGAGAATCCAGTTCAAATAAATTGGCTTGGAGTGGAGTTTGGGCTAGAGCAACTGAGTTGAACTAGCCATCCAGGGTTCAGTAGGAGCTATAAAAGTTGAGATTATTTAGCATTAAGCCTCTGAAATGACAATTACAGGTCGCTAATATGAAAGGAACAGTTGTGGATTAGTAGCGATGTATTTGTGTGTCAAGTTGACAAAGTCTCAGTTATACTGTATGATTTTGTGTGTCAACATGAGACAAAATGTAGTCCTAAGAGAGAAAAGAACTTCAATTGAAGAAATGCCTCCTTGAAATTGAAAGAGAAAAATGCATTTTTCTCAATTAACAATCAGTGAGGGGGAGACTTTTGTGGGTGGTACCATTGATGGATAGTTGGTTCTGGGTTTTACACAAAAGAAGGCTCAGCAATCCATGTGAATCAGGCCAGCAAGCAGTGTAATATAATTTGCATCAGCTTCCACTTCCAGGTTCCAGCTCTCCTTGACTTCCTGTCCTGACTTTATCCAATGATGGACTAAGATCTAGAATTGCAAGCCAAATAAATCCCAACTTGCATTTTGGTCATGATATTTCATCACAACAATAAATAACCTAAATTAACTAATCATCATAATTGCAATAAATAGAATTCTACAACTAAAAGACTATAAATATTACTTCAGAAATGTCAGATCTAATAACTTCTTAATTAAAAAATCCACATGGGAAATCAACTAATGTATATAAACCATTGGTGCTATGAAAGTCATAGGAAGCACAACCAAACAGGTTAAGAAAAGGAACAAAAGCATACAGGACCTAAAAATAAAACTAGAAACAATAAGGAAATCACAAAAAAGGCAGCATTGGAGATAGCAAACCTATGAAAGAGATCAGGAGAAATAAATGTAAGCATCACTGACAAAATACAAACGAGAGGGGAATCTCAGGTGTAGAATATACCATAAAAACATTGACACAAATGTCAAAGAAAATGCAAAATGCAAAGAGCTCCTAGCCCAAAACATACAGGCAATCGAGGACACAATGAAAGACCAAGCCAAAGGAAAATAGGCATAGAATAGTCAAGATTCCCAACTCAGAAGCCAGTAAATATCTTCAACAAAATTATAAAAGAAAACTTCCCTAACCTAAAGAAAGGGATGCCCATAAGTATACAAGAAGTCTACTGAACTCCAAATAGATTGGACCAGAAAGAAATTCCTACCATTACATAATAGACAAAACACAAAATGCACTAAACAAAGAAAGAATATTAAAAGCAGTAAGGGAAAAAGTTCAAGTAATGTATAAAGACAACCCTTCAAAATTACACCAGATTTCTCAACAGAGATAATGAAAACAAGAAGATCCTGGACAGATGTCATAGAAACCCTAAGAGAACACGAATGCAAGCCCAGACTACAATATATAGCAGAACTCTCAATTAACATAAACAAAAGAACATATATGGAGAAAACAAGATATTCCATGACAAAACTAAATTTACACAATATCTTTCCACAAATCCAGCTCTACAAAAAGTAATAGATGGAAAACTCCAATACAAGGAAACTACACACAAGAATAAGGAAGAAATCAATCGACCTTTACACAGGCACAAAAGCATAATTCCATCTCTAACAACAAAAATAACAGGATTCAGCAATCACTGCTCCTGAACATCTGTTAACATCAATGGACTCAAATCTCCAATTTTGAAAAAAAATAGAATAAGAAACTAAATACAAAAACAGAACCCAGCATTTTGCTGCATACAGGAAACACACCTCATTGATAAACACAGACACTGCCTCAAAGTAAAAGGTTGGAAAAAATTTCCAAGCAAAAACCTGGAGTTGTCACTTTAATGTCCAATAAAATAAAGTTTCAAGCAAAGGTTGTCAAAAAAAGAAAAAAAATATGGGGAAGGAGACTATATACTAATCAAAGGAAAAAAATCCAACAAGATGAACTTTCAATTCTGAACATCTATGCCCCTAATGCAAGGGCAAGCTCACTTATAAAAGAAACATTTCAAAAGCTCAAAACACACATTGAACCTCATGCAGGAACAGTGGGAGAAATCAACATCCCATCTCACCAATGGAAAGATTGTGGACAGAATATAAAGAGAGATGCAGTAAAACGAGGACAACCAAATGTATTTATTAGATATTTATAAAATATCATCATAAACAAAAGAATATAACATCATCTCAGAACCTCATGATACGTTTTTCCAAAATGACCATATTTTTAGTCACAATACAAGCCTCAACAGATACAAGCAGATTGAAATCATCTGCAGCATCCTATCAGACCACCATGTACTAAAGCTGGTCTTCAACAAAAGCAAAAACAACAGAAAGGCCACATACACATGGAAGATGAACAAGTCTCTACTGAAAAATTATTTGGTAAGGGAAGAAATAAAAAAAAGAAAATAATAACTTTTTAGAATTTAACGAAAACAACATACCCAAACATGTGGGACACAGTAAAAGCAGTTCTAAGAGGAAAACACACAGATCTGAGTGCCTCCATAAACAATTTTGGGAGAGCATACACTAGCAGTTTAACAGCACATCTGAAAGTTCTAGAACCAAAAGAAACAAATACACCCAAGAGGAGTAGAAGGCAGGAAATAATCAAACTCAGAACTGAAATCAGTACTACACAATGAATCAACAAAACCAAGAGCTGGTAATTTGAGAAAATCAACAGCATAGAAAAACCCATGGCCAGACTAATCAAGGGGCACAGAGAAAGTATCCAAATTAACAAAATCAGAAATGAAAATGGAGACATAACAACAGAAAATGGGGAAATTCAGAAAATTATCAGATCCTACTACAAAGGCATATACTGAAGAAAACTAGACAATATGGATGAAATGGATGATTTTTCTAGACAGATATCAGGTATTAGAGTTAAATCAGGAACAGATAAACCATCTAAAGAGTCCCATAACCCCTAATAAAATAGAAGTAATCACTAAAAGCAGCCCAACAAAATAAAACCCAAGACCAGATTGTTTTAGTGCAGACCTTCAAAGAACTAACACCAATACTGTTCAAACTATTTGACAAAGTAAAACTGAAGGAACACTACCTAATGTACTCGATGAAACCACAGTTAGAACAATACATGGTGACCCAAATATTCTACCAGAGAACACTTCAGCTGATAAAAAAAAAAAAAAAAAAAAAAAAAAAAAAAAAAAAAACTTCAGCAAATTTGGCAATTTTGCTGAATATAAGATTTACTCAAACAAATCAGTAAGTAGCCTTCCTTGATTAAATGGATAAATGGGCTGAGAAAGAAATTAGGAAAATGGCACCCTTCCTAATAGTCACAAATAATATAAAATATCTTGGTGTTACCTGAACCAAGCAATTGAAATATCTATATGAAAAGAAATACAAGTCTCCGATGAAAGAAACTGAAGATCTCAGAAGATGGAAAGACCTCCCGTGCTCCTGGAATGGCAGGATTAATATAGTAAAAATGGCCATTTTGCCAAAAGAAATATACAGATTGGATGCAATCCCCATCAAAATTCCAACTCAATTCTTCAAAGAGTTAGAAAGAACAATTTGTTCCAGGAGCCAAACCTGCTTACACATCCTCTGTCTCAGAAATGGTTCAGAAATGTCAAGCCCACTTACACCCTCTGGGACACCTAGCCAGTTGTCCATTCTTAACACTTTTACACCTTCTGTCTCCAGTCGACTGTTCTTATCAGTCTATACCTGCAATTTAGAGTTTAGAGCTATAGGGAGGGTGGTGACAGTACTGAAATTGATTTTGGGCCCTGCATGGCCTTCCTCCCTGATTGTCTTTATAAGGCACTGTATCTAAATTAAGTTTGAGGGTTTTATGAGACCATAGACTTGCTCTCCTTCTTCTTGCCTCTTGTCCCTCATTCTTTCACCCCCTCCAAGTCTCCTTTGGACCCCCAGAGGCGGGGGCAAATTTGCAAATTCATTTAGAAAAAGTAAAAACCCAGGATAGCAAAAACTATACTCAAAAATAAAAGAACTTCTGGGATATACATGTAAGTTGAACAATGCTCTACTCAATGATAACTTTGTCAAGGATGAAATAAAGAAATTACAGACTTCTTATAATTTAAGGAAAATGAAGATAAATCATACCCAAACGTATGGTACACAAAGAAAGCAGTGCTAAGGGGAAAACTCATAGCTCTGAGTGCCTGCAGAAAGAAACGGGAGAGAGCATATGTCAGCAGCTTGACAGCACACCTGAAAGCTCTAGAACAAAAAGTAGCAAATACACCCAAGATGAGTAGAAGGCAGGAAATAATCAAACTTGGGGCTGAAATCAACAAATAGAAAAAAAAAAGACTATACAAAGAATAAAAAAAAAACAGGAGCTGGTTCTTAGAAAAAAATCAAGAAGATATATAAACCCTTAGCCAGACTAAGCAAAGGGCACAGAGAGAATATTCATATTTTTAAAAAATTATTACATATATTAATTTATTTACATTTCAAATGTTATTCCCTATCCTGGTTTCCTATCCATAAGATTCCGTCCCCTCCCACTAACCCCCCCACACCAGTATTCTCCCCATGCATTACCCTAACTGACCCCCAATATTCCCCTGCACTGGGGGTCCAACCTTGGCAGGACCAAGAGCTTCTGCTTCAACTGGTGCCTCAACAAGGCTATTCTCTGTTACAAATGCAGTTGGAGTCTTGGGCCAGTCTCTGTATAGTCTTACAGTAGTGGTTTAGTCCACTCTGGTTGGTTGGCACTATTTTTCTTACGGGGTTGTAAGCTCCCTCAACTCTTTCAATACTTCCAGCATTCCCCCCAAGAGGGTCTTGTTCTCAGTTCAGTGGTTCGCTGCTAGCATTGACCTCTGTATTGGACGTGCTCTGGATGTGTCTCTCAGGAGAGATCTATATTCGGTCCTTTTCAGTATGCATTTTTTAGCTTTATCAATCTCATCTAGTTTTGGTGGCTGTATATATATGGGCCGCATGTGGGGCAGGCTCTGAATGGCCCTTACTTCTGTCGCTGTTCTAAACTTTCCTTCGATATACCCTCCTATGGATATTTTTGGCCTTTTAAGAAAGAGTGGGAGCATCCACTTTTTGGTCATCTTTCTTCTTCAGCTTTCTGTGCTCTGTGGATTGCATCTTGGGTAATTCTAACTTTTTGGCTAATATCCACTTATCAATGAGTACATACCAAGTGTGTTTTTCTGTGATTGGGTTACCTTACTCTGAATGATATTTTCTAGTTCATTCCATTTGCCTATGAATTTCATGAAGTCATTATTTTTGATAGCTCTGTAGTATTCCACTGTGTAGATGTACCACATTTTTAATCCATTCTTCTGTTGACGGGCATCTGGGTTCTTTCCACCTTCTGGCTATTATAAAGAAGGATGCTATGAACATAGTGGAGCATGTGTCTTTGTTGTATGTTGGAGCATCTTTTCGGTATATGCCCAAGAGCAGTATACCTGGGTCCTTAGGTACTGCAATGACCAATTTCTGAAGAACCTCCAGACTGATTTCCAGAGAGGTTGTACTGGATTGAAATCCCACCAACAGTGAAGGAGTGTTCCTCTTTCTCAACATCCTTGCCAGCATCTGCTGTCACCTGAGTTTTTTATCTTATCCATTCTGACTGCTGTGAAGTGGAATCTCAGGGTGTTTTGATTTGCTTTTCCCTGATGACTAAGGATGTTGAGCATTTCTTTAGGTACTTCACCATTCAATAATCCTCAGCAGAAAATTCTTTTCATAGCTCAGTACACCATTTTAAATAGGGTTATTTGGCTTGCTGGAGTCTAACTTCTTGAATTCTCTGAATATTTTGGATATAAGCCCTCCATCAGATATAGGTTTGGTAAAGATTTTTCCCAATATGTTTCTCATCGTTTTGTTCTAATGACAGTGTCTTTTGCCTTACAGAAGTTTTGCAGTTTTATGAGGTCCCATTTGTGGATTATTGATCTTAGAGCATAAGCCATTGTTGTTTTGTTCAAGAAAATTTTCCAGTGCCCATGTGTTCAAGATTCCTCCACACTTTTTCTTCTATTAGTTTTTGTGTATCTGGTTTGAAGTGGAGGTACTTTATCCACTTTGACTTAAGTTTTGCACATAGTGATAAGAATGGATCAATTTGCCTTCTTCTATATGCTGAACTCCAATTGAACCAGCACCATTTGTTGAAAATGCTCTTTCTTCCATTGGATGATTTTAGCTCCTTTGTCAAAGATCCAGTGACCATAGGAGTGTGGGTTCATTTGTGGGTCTTCAGTTCTGTTCCACTGATCTATCTGCCTGTCTCTGTCCAAATACCATACAGTTTTTATCACTATTGCTCTGTAATACTGCTTGAAGTCAGGGATGGTGATTCCCCCAGAAATTCTTTTATTGTTAAGTATACTTTTTGCTATCCTGGGTTTTTCGTTATTCCAAATGAATTTGCAAATTGCTCTTTTATCTTTAT
Organism: Rattus norvegicus; assembly: GCF_021556685.1. NCBI lineage: Eukaryota > Metazoa > Chordata > Mammalia > Rodentia > Muridae > Rattus > Rattus norvegicus. The sequence continues at coordinate 23,965,808 of NC_141540.1, forward strand.
AAAGAATTGAGTAGGAATTCTGATGGGGATTGTGTTGAATCTATAGATTGCTTTGGCAAAATAGCTGTCTTTATTATATTAATCCTGCCAATCCATGAGCATGGAAGATCTTTCCATCTTCTGAGATCTTCCTCAATTTCTTTCTTCAGAGACTGGAAGTTCTTGTCATACTGATCTTTCACTTGCTTGGTTAAAGTCACAGCAAAATATGTTATACTATTTGGGATTGCTGTGAAGGGTGTCATTTCCCTAATTTCTTACTCAGCCTGTTAATCCTTTGATTAGAGAAAGGCTACTTATTTGATTGAGTTAATTTTGTACCCAGGAACTTTGCTGAAGTTGTTTATCAGGTTAAGTAGCTCTCTGGTGGAACTTTTGGGGTCACTTAATTATACTATCATATCATCTGCAAAGAGTGATGTTTTGATTTTTTCCATTCCAATTTGTATAACTTTGACCTACTTTCAATGTCTGATTGCTCTGCTAGGATTTCCAGTACTATATTGAATAAGTAGGGAGAGAGTGTTCAGCCTTGTCTAGTCCATGATTTTAGTGGGATTGCTTCAAGTATCTCTCCACTTAGTTTGATGTTAGCTACTAGTTTGCTGTATATTTCTTTTACTATGTTTAAATTTGGGCCTTGAATTCCTGATCTTTCCAGGACTTTTATCATGAAGAGGTATTGAATTTTGTAAAATGCTTTCTCACCATCTACTGAAATGATCATATGGTTCGTATCTTAGAGTTTGTTTATATAACAGATTACATTGATGTATTTTCATGTATTAAACCATCCCTGCATCCCTGATCATATGGTTCTTACCTTAGAGTTTGTTTATATAGCAGATTACATTGATGCATTTTCATGTATTAAACCATCCCTGCATCCCTGGGATGAAGCCTACTTTATCAGGGTGGATGATCGTTTTGATGTGTTCTTCAATTGGAGTTGCAAGAATTTCATTGAGTATTTTTTGCATCAATATTCATAAGGGAAGTTGATCTGAAGATCTCCTTTGTTGGGTCTTTGTGTGGTTTCAGTATAAGAGTAAGTGTGGCTTCATAGAAGGAATGTGGCAGTGCTCCGACTGTTTTTATTTTGTGCAATAGTTTGGACACTATTGCTATGAGGTCTTCTATGAAAGTCTGTTAGAATTCTGCACTGAACCCATTTGGACCAGGGCCCTTTTTGGTTGGAAGACTTTTTGTAACTGCTTCTATTTCTTTAGGTGTTATGGGGTCATTTAGATGATTTATTTGTTCCTGATTTAACTTTGGTACCTGGTATCTGTCTAGAAAATTGTCCATGTCCCCAGATTTTCCAGTTTATTTGAATATAGGCTTCTGTAGTAGAATCTGATTTTATTTTAATTTCTTCAGATTCAGTTGTTATGTCTCCCTTTTCATTTCTGATTTTGTTAATTTGGATACATTCTCTGTGAAGTCTCGTTAGTCTGGCTAAGGGTTTATCTATCTTGTTGATTTTCTTAAAGTACCAGCTCCTGGATTTTTTTGATTCTTGGTATAGTCCTTTTTATTTCTACTTGATTGATTTCAGACCTACTATTATTGTTTAAGATGCAATGTGTGCTTTGAGCTTTAGTAAGGTTTCTTTTATGAATGTACATGCCCTCACATTTGGAGCACAGATATTTAGGATTGAGAGTTCATCTTGGTGGATTTTTCCTTTGATAAATATTTAGTGTCCTTCCTTAACTTTTTTAATCATATTTGGTTGAAAGTCAATTTTGTTTGATATTAGAATGGCAACTTCAGCTTGTTCCTTTTGGCCATTTGCTTGGAAACTTGTTTTCCAGCCATTTACTGTGAGGTAGTGGCTATCCTTATCTCTGAGGTGTGTTCACTTCCGCAGCAAAATGCTGGATCCTCTTTATGTAACCAGTCTGTTAGTCAATGTCTTTTAATTAGGGAATTGAGTCCATTGATGTTTAGAGATATTAAGGAATAGTGATTGCTGCTTCCTATTATTTTTGTTGTTAGAGGTGGAATTACGTTTATTTGTCTCTCTCTTGGTTTCATTGCAAGGAAATCATATTCTTGCTTTCTGCACAGTGTAGTTTCTCTCCTTGTGTTGGAGTTTTCCATCTATTATCCGTTTTAGGAATGGATTTGTGGAATGATATTGTGTAAATTTGGTTTTGTCATGGAATATCTTGGTTTCTCAATCTATGCTAATTGAGTTTTGCTCTATACAGTAACTTGAGCTGGCATTTGTGTTCACTTAGGGTCTGTATGATATCTACCCAGGATCTTCTGGCTTTCATAGTCTCTGGTGAGAAGTCTGGTATAATTCTTATATGTCTGCCTTTAAATGTCACTTGACTTTTTTCCCTTACTGTTTTTAATATTTTCTTTCTTTTGTCTATTTGGTGTTTTAAGTATTATGTGATGGGAAAAATTTCTCTCCTGTTCCTATGTATTTTGGGGTCTACAGGATTCTTGTATATTTACGGGCATCTCTTTCTTTAGGATAGGGAAGTTTTCTTCTATAATTTTGTTGAATATATTTACTGGCACTTTACGTTGGCAGTCTTCACTTTCTTTACCTATTATACGTAGGTTTGATTTTTCATTGTGTCCTGGAATTCCTGGATGTTTTGGGGTAGGCACTTTTTGCATTTTACATTATCTTTGACAGTTGTGTCAATGTTTTCTATGGTATCTTCTGCCCCTGAGATTCTCTCTTCCATCTCTTGTATACTGTTGGTGATGCTTTTATCTATGGCTCCTTGTTTCTTCCTTAGGTTTTCCTTATCCAGGGTTGCCACCTTTGTGCTTTTTTATTGTTTTTATTTCAATTTTCAATTGGTTCACCTGTTGGTTGTGTTTTCCTATAATTATTTCAGGGATTTCTGTGTTTCCTCTATAAGGACTTCTATTTGTTTACTTGTGTTTTCCTGCATTTCTTTAAGGGAGTTCTTTATGTCTTTCTTAAAGTCCTCTATTATTAGCAAAAATGTGATTTTAAATCTAAATCTTGATTTTCTTGTATGTTGGGATATACAATATTTTCTTTTGTGGAAAACTGGACTCTGCTGATGGCAAGTAGTCTTGGTTTCTGTTGCTTAGGTCCCTGGGCTTGCCTCTAGCCATTAGGTTGTCTCTGGTGTTTGCTTGTCTTGCTGTTTCTGAGAGTGACTTGACCTGGCTGTAGGCTTCTGTGTCAGCACTCCTGTAGAACTGTTTTCCTGGTTTCTTTCAGCCTTTACTGAGAACAGGTGTGTCAGCACTTCTGGAGACTGTCTTCCAGCTCTAGGCAGGGGCAGGAATCAAAGGGTCCTGCCCCTGATTGCACCTAGGACCTAGCACTCAAGGGGCACAGTTGGCACTATGCGATTCCATCTTGGGTCTGGACTGTGGGCAGAGGGTAGTCTGCTCTGACTTCCCAAGAGTATCCATACTTCTCAGGGTCCAGCTCTCTCCCCCACAGGATTTGGGTGCTTGAAGCTCTTTGGCCGGTTCAGTTGGGCCCTGGGTGCAGTCCAGAACTGCGGGTACTGGCAGTCCCCTATGTCCCTGTGTCCAGAGGCACTGTGCATCCCTTGGACTAGGGATGTGGGCAGAGGTGTGCAGAGGTGACAGTCTGTCCTGCGGTCTCAGGATTTCTTCACTCCTGGGTGTTCAGCACTCTTCCCCTAAGTGTATTCATATTAACAAAATCAGAAATCAAAAATGGAGGCATAACAACAGAATCTGAGGAAATTCAAAAAATCATCAGCTCCTACTACAAAACCTATATTCAACAAATTTGAAAATATGGAGGAAATTGAATTTTTTCTAGACAAATACCAGGTATCAAAGTTAAATAACGAACAGATAAACCATCTAAACAACCCATAATTCTTAAAGATATTGAAGCAGTTATTAAATGTCTCCCAACCAAAAAGAGCCCAGGACCAGAAAAATACAGTCAACAAAAATAGATAAGATTGATGAAGCTAAGAAGTGCATACTGACAGGATCCAGATATAGCTCTGTCCTGAGAGATACAGCCAGAAGATGTCAAATACAGAGGCAAATGCTAGCAAGAAACTAATGAACTGAGAATGGGAACCCCGTTGGAGGACTGAAAGAACTGAAGAGGCTTGTAACCACATAAGAACCAACCAACCATTGCTTTTAGGGACTAAACCACTACCCAAGGACTGACTCATGGCTCCAACTACATATGTAGTAATGGATGGCCTTGCTGCTTACCAATGGAATGGGAAGGCCTTGGTCCTGCCAGGGGGGGACCCCCAGTTTAGGGGATTGTTGGGGGTATTATGGGGGTTGATGAGGAGGGGAACATAATAATAGAAGAAGGGGAGTGGCAGGGGATCCAAGGCTTATGGACAGGAAACCAGGAAAGGGAATAACATTTGAAGTACAAACAAAGAAATATCCAATAAAAAAGAAGGGGAGGAGGATGGGATGGATGCTTATGCCCTGGAAACTAGGAAAGGAAAAAACATTTAAAATGTAAATTTAAAAAATCCAATAAAAATGGGGTACAGAGAGCCTTGGAACCACAGGAAAGACCAACTTTTCTGCTGCAAGCGACCTGACTGGTGGCCTCAGGACACACAGAGGCAAAATTCCTCTAGAACCAGACACTTCCGGTTTTAAGCAGGAGTCCCAAAAACCTACTCCCTGCCTCCAGCTCACTGCTCCCAAACACCGTGGGAGAGAGAGCTCACCACCGAGACAGGTGGGCACTCCTGAGACTGCAGAGCGGAAGAGACCACCAACACTGCCCACCCCTGCCCACATCCCTGGACCAAGAGGAAACTATATACGGCCTCTGGGTTCCCTTGGATAAGGGCACAGGAGCAGCAAGTCCGCTGCGTCTGAGACACCGCTAGAACCTGTAGGGACCGACCAGATAAACAGTTCTCTGCACCCAAATCCCGTGGGAGGGAGAGCTAAATCTTAAGAGAGGCAGACACGCCTGGGAAACCAGAAGAGACTACACTCTGCCCACATCTCTGACTCCAGAGGAAAACACCAAACACCATCTGGAACCCTGGTGCATGGAAGCTCCCAGAAAGGGCAGCGCAGATATTCCTGGTTGCTGCCCCCACAGAGAGCTCATAAGCAACACCCCATGAGCAAACTTGAGCCTCGGGACCACAGGTAAGACAAACCTTCCTGCTCCACGTGACATGCCTGGTGAACTCAAGACACACGCCCACAGGAACAGCTGAAGACCTGTAGATAGGAAAAACTACACATCCGAAAGCAGAACACTCTGTGCCCATAACTGGCTGAAAGAAAACAGGAAAACAAGTCTACAGCACTCCTGACACACAGGCTTATAGGACAGTCTAGCCACTGTCAGAAATAGCAGAACAAAGTAACACTAGAGATAATCTGATGGCGAGAGGCAAGCACAGGAACCCAAGCAACAGAAACCAAGACTACATGGCATCATCAGAGTCCAATTCTCCCACCAAAGCAAACACGGAATATTCAAACACACCAGAAAAGCAAGATCTAGTTTCAAAATCATATTTGATCATGATGCTGGAGGACTTCAAGAAAGACATGAAGAACTGCCTTAGAGAAACACAGGAAAACATAAATAAACAAGTAGAAGCCAACAGAGAGGAATCACAAAAATCCCTGAAAGAATTCCAGGAAAACACAATCAACCATTGAAGGAATTAAAAATGGAAATAGAAGCAATCAAGAAAGAACACATAGAAATAACCCTGGATATAGAAAACCAAAGGTAGAGACAAAGAGCCGTAGATACAAGCATCACCAACAGAATACAAGAGGTAGAAGAGAGAATCTCAGGAGCAGAAGATTCCATAGAAATCATCAAAAAAACTGTCAAAGATAATATAAAGCAGAAAAAGCTACTGATACAAAACATACAGGAAATCCAGGACTCAATGAGAAGATCAAACCTAAGGATAATAGGTATAGAAGAGAGTGAAGACTCCCAGCTCAAAGGACCAGTAAATATCTTCAACAAAATCATAGAAGAAAACTTCCCTAACCTAAAAAAAGAGATACCCATAGGCATACAAGAAGCCTACAGAACTCCAAATAGATTGGACCAGAAAAGAAACACCTCCCGTCACATAATAGTCAAAACACCAAATGCACAAAATAAAGAAAGAATATTAAAAGCAGTAAGGGAAAAAGGTCAAGTAACATATAAAGGAAGACCTATCAGAATCACACCAAACTTTTCGCCAGAGACCATGAAAGCCAGAAGATGACTGTATGGACAGATGTCATACAGACCCTAAGAGAACACAAATGCCAGCACAGGTTACTGTATCCAGCAAAACTCTCAATTAACATAGATGGAGAAACCAAGATATTCCATGACAAAACCAAATTTACACAATATCTTTCTACAAATCCAGCACTACAAAGATAATAAATGGTAAAGCCCAACATAAGGAGGCAAGCTACACCCTACAAAAAGCAAGAAACTAATCATCTTGGCAACAAAACAAAGAGAAGAAAAAAACATAACCTCACATCCAAATATGAATATAACAGGAGGCAATAATCACTATTCCTTAATATCTCTCAACATCAATGGTCTTAACTCCCCAATGAAAAGGCATAGATTGACAAACTGGATACGCAATGAGGACCCTGCATTTGCCGCCTACAGGAAACACACCTCAGAGAAAAAGACAGACACTACCTCAGAGTGAAAGGCAGGAAAAGAACTTTCCAAGCAAATGGTCAGAAGAAGCAAGCTGGAGTTGCCATTCTAATATCAAATAAAATCAATTTTCAACTAAAAGTCATCAAAAAGATAAGGAAGGATACTTCATATTCGTCAAAGGAAAGATCCACCAAGATGAACTCTCAATCCTAAATATCTATGCCCCAAATATAAGGGCACCTACATACGTAAAAGAAACCTTACTAAAGCTCAAAATACACATTGAACCTCACGCAATAATAGTAGGAGATTTCAACACCCCACTCTCATCAATGGACAGATCATGGAAACAGAAATTAAACAGAGACATAGACAGACTAAGAGAAGTCATGAACGAAATGGACTTAACAGATATTTATAGAACATTCTATCCTAAAACAAAAGGATATACATTCTTCTCAGCTCCTCATGGTACTTTCTCCAAAATTGACCATGTAGTTGGTCAAAAAACGGGCCTCAACAGGTACAGAAAGATAGAAATAATCCCATGCGTGCTATCAGACCACCATGGCCTAAAGCTAGTCTTCAATTAACAATAAGGGAAGAATGTCCACATATACATGGAAGTTGAACAATGCTCTACTCAACGATAACCTGGTCAAGGAAGAAAAAAGAAAGAAATTAAAGACTTCTTAGAATTTAATGAAAATGAAGGTACAACATACACAAACTTAAGGGACACAATGAAAGCTGTGCTAAGAGGAAAACTCATAGCTCTGAGTGCCTGCAGAAAGAAACAGGAGAGAGCATTTGTCAACAGCTTGAGAGCACACCTAAAAGCTCTAGAACAAAAAGAAGCAAAGGCACCCAGGAGGAGTAGAAGGCAGGAAATAATCAAACTCAGAGCTGAAATCAGCCAAGTAGAAACAAAAAGGACAATAGAAAGAATCAACAGAACCAAAAGTTGGTACTTTGAGAAAATCAACAAGATAGATAAACCCTTAGCCAGACTAATGAGAGGACACAGAGAGTGTGTCCAAATTAACAAAATCAGGAATGAAAGGGAGACCTAACTACAGATTCAGAGGAAATTCAAAAAATCATCAGATCTTACTATAAAAGCCTATATTCAAAAAAACTTGAAAATCTTCAGGAAATGGACAATTTCCTAGACAGATACCAGGTACCGAAGTTAAATCAGGAACAGATAAACCAGTTAAACAACCCCATAACTCCTAAGGAAATAGAAGCAGTCATTAAAGGTCTCCCAACCAAAAAGGGCCCAGGTCCAGACAGGTTTAGTGTAGAATTCTATCAGACCTTCATAGAAGACCTCATAACAATACTATCCAAACTATTCCACAAAATTGAAACAGATGGAGCACTACCGAATTCCTTCTATGAAGCCACAATTACTCTTATACCTAAACCACACAAAGACCCAACAAAGAAAGGGAACTTCAGACCAATTTCCCTTATGAATATCGACGCAAAAATACTCAATAAAATTCTGGCAAACCGAATTCAAGAGCACATCAAAACAATCATCCACCATGATCAAGTAGGCTTCATCCCAGGCATGCAGGGATGGTTTAATATACAGAAAACCATCAATGTGATCCATTATATAAACAAACTGAAAGAACAAAACTAAATGATCATTTCACTAGATGCTGAGAAAGCATTTGACAAAATTCAACATCCCTTCATGATAAAAGTCCTGGAAAGAATAGGAATTCAAGGCTCATAGCTAAACATAGTAAAAGCCATATACAGCAAACCAGTTGCTAACATTAAACTAAATGGAGAGAAACTTGGAGCAATCCCACTAAAATCAGGGACTAAACAAGGCTGCCCACTCTCTCCCTACTTATTCAATACAGTTCTTGAAGTTCTAGCCAGAGTAATCAGACAACAAAAGGAAATCAAGGGGATACAGATTGGAAAAGAAGAAGACAAAATATCACTATTTGCAGATGATATGATAGTATATTTAAGTGATCCCAAAAGTTCCACCAGAGAACTACTAAAGCTGATAAACAACTTCAGCAAAGTGGCTGGGTATAAAATTAACTCAAATAAATCAGTAGCCTTCCTCTACACAAAAGAGAAACAAGCTGAGAAAGAACTTAGTGAAATGACACCCTTCATAATAGACCCAAACAATATAAAGTACCTCGGTGTGACTTTAACCAAGCAAGTAAAAGATCTGTACAATAAGAACTTCAAGACTCTGAAGAAAGAAATTGAAGAAGACCTCAGAAGATGGAAAGATCTCCCATGCTCATGGATTGGCAGGATTAATATAGTAAAAATGGCCATTCTACCAAAAGCGATCTACAGATCCAATGCAATCCGTATCAAAATACCAATCCAATTCTTCAAAGAGTTAGACAGAACAATTTGCAAAATCATCTGGAATAACAAAAAAACCCAGCATATCTAAAACTATTCTCAACAATAAAAGTCCTTCAGGGGGAATCACTATTCCTGAACTCAAGCAGTATTACAGAGAAATAGTGATAAAAACTGCATGGTATTGGTACAGAGACAGACAGACCAATGAAACAGAATTTAAGACCCAGAAATGAACCCATACACCTATGGGCACTTGATTTTTGACAAAGGAGCCAAAACCATCCAATGGAAAAAAGATAGCATTTTCAGCAAATGGTGCTGGTTCAACTGGAGGGCAACATGTAGAAGAATGCAGATCGATCCATGCTTATCACCCTGTACAAAGCTTAAATCCACGTGGATCAAGGACCTCCACATCAAACCAGATACACTCAAACTAATAGAAGAAAAACTAGGGCAGCATCTCGAACACATGGGCACTGGAAAAAATTTCCTGACCAAAACACCAATGGCTTATGCTCTAAGATAAAGAATCGACAAATGGGATCTCATAAAACTGCAAAGCTTCTGTAAGGCAAAGGACACTGTGGTTAGGACAAAACTGCAACCAACACATTTGGAAAAGATCTTTAACAATCCTACAACAGATAGAGGGCTTATATCCAAAATATACAAAGAACTCAAGAAGTTAGACCGCTGGGAGACAAATAACCCTATTAAAAATGGGGTTCAGAGCTAAACAAAGAATTCACAGCTCAGGAATGCCGAATGGCTGAGAAACACCTAAAGAAATGTTCAACATCTTTAGTCATAAGGGAAATGCAAATCAAAACAACCCTGAGATTTCACCTCACACCAGTGAGAATGGCTAAGATCAAAAACTCAGGTGATGGGTTGGGGATTTGGCTCAGTGGTAGAGCGCTTGCCTAGGAAGCGCAAGGCCCTGGGTTCGGTCCCCAGCCCCGAAAAAAAAAAAGAAAAAAAAAAAAAACTCAGGTGACAGCAAATGCTGGCGAGGATGTGGAGAAAGAGGAACACTCCTCCATTGTTGGTGGGATTGCAGACTGGTACAACCATTCTGGAAATCAGTCTGGAGGTTCCTCAGAAAATTGGACATTGAACTGCCTGAGGATCCAGCTATACCTCTCTTGGGCATATACCCAAAAATGCCCCAACATATAAAAAAGACACATGCTCCACTATGTTCATAGCAGCCTTATTTATAATAGCCAGAAGCTGGAAAGAACCCAGATGCCCTTAAACAGAGGAATGGATACAGATAATGTGGTACATCTACACAATGGAATATTACTCAGCTATCAAAAACAATGACTTTATGAAATTCATAGACAAATGGTTGGAACTGTAAAATATCATCCTGAGTGAGGTAACCCAATCACAGAAAAACACACATGGTATGCACTCATTTATAAGTGGCTATTAGCCCAAATGCTTGAATTACCCTAGATGCATAGAACACATGAAACCCAAGGCGGATGATCAAAATGTGAATGCTTCACTCCTTCTTTAAAAGGGGAACAAGAATACCCTAGGCAGGGAATAGAGAGACAAAGATTAAAACAGAGAATGAAGGAACACCCATTCAGAGCCTGCCTCACACGTGGCCCATACATATACAGGCAGCCAATTAGACAAAATGGATCGAGCAAAGAAGTGCAGGCCAACAGGAGCCAGATGTAGATCTCTCCTGAGAGTCACAGCCAGAATACAGCAAATACAGAGGCAAATGCTAGCAGCAAACCACTGAACTGAGAATAGGACCCTGTTGAAGGAATCAGAGAAAGGACTGGAAGAGCTTAAAGGGGCTCGAGACCCCTTATGAACAACAATGCCAAGCAACCAGAGCTTCCAGGGACTAAGCCACTACCTAAAGACTATACATGGACTCACCCTGGACTCTGACCTCATAGGTAGCAATGAATATCCTAGTAAGATCACCAGTGGAAGGGGAAGCCCTTAGTCCTGCTAAGACTGAACCCCCAGTGAACGTGATTGTTGGGAGGAGGGCAGCAATGTGGGGAGGATGGGGAGGGGTACACCCATAAAGAAGGGTGGGGGGAGAGATTAGGGGGATGTTTGCCTGGAAACTGGGAAAGGGAATAACACTGGAAATGTAAATAAGAAATACTCAAGTTAATAAAAAAATGGGGTACAGAGCTAAACAAGCATTCCCAGCTGAGGAATATAGACTGGCTGAGAAGTACCTAAAGAATTATTCAACATCCTTAGTCATCAGGGAAATGCAAATCAAAACAAGTCTAAGATCAAAATCTCAGGGGACAGACAACAGATGCTGAGGAGTGGAAAAAGAGGAACACTCCTCCATTTTTAGTGAGATCGCAAGCTGGTACAATCGCTCTGGAAATCAGTCTGGAGGTTCCTCAGAAATTGACATTGCTCTACCTGAGGACCCAGTTATATCACTCCTGGCCATATACCCAAAAGATGGTCCAACATATAAGAAGGACATATGCTCAACTATGTACATAGCATCCTTATAATAGCTAGAAGCTGGAAAAGATCCAGATGTCCTTCAATGAGGAATGAATACTGAAATTATGGTTCATTTACACAATGGAACACTACTCAGCTATTAAAAACAATGACTTCATGATGAAATATATAGGCAAATTGATGGAACTAGAAAATATTATCCTAGAGAGGTAACCCAATCACACACACACACACACACACACACACACACACACACACACACAAACCCACACAGGGTATTCACTCACTGATAAGTGGAATATTAGCCCAAAAGCTCGGATTACCCCTGATACAAACAAAAAAGAGCATGAAGCTCAAGAAGAAGGACAACTAAAGTGTTAATGCTTCAGTCCATCTTTGAAGGGGAAACTAAATATTCACAGGAGGAAATTATGGAGACAACGTTTGGAGCAGAGTACAAAGGAAAGGCTATCCAGATACTGCCCCACCTGAGGATCCAGCCCATATGCATACAGCCACCAAACCAGATAATATTGCTGATGTGAAGAAGTGCATGCTGACAGTAGCCTGATATAGCTGTCTCCTGAGAGGCTCTGCGAGAGCATGACAAATTCAGAGGTGGACATTCACAGCCAACCACTGAACTGAGAATGGGGTCCCCATTGAAGGAGTTACTAAAAGGATTGAAGGAGCTGAAGAGGCTTGAAACCCAGAAGAAAAACAATACCAACCAACCAAAGCTCCCAGTTACTAAACCACCACCCAATGAGTGCACATGATCAGACCCATGGCTCCAGCTTCATTTGTAGCAGAGGATGGAATTGTTGGGCACCAAAGGGACCAGAAGCCCTTGGTCCTACCAAGACTCAAACCCCCAGTGTAGGGGAATGTCAGGATAGGTAGTCATGAAATGGTGGGTGGATGGGTGGGGAAAAGGGGATAACATTTGAAATGTAAATAAAAATATCCAATAAAAATTGAAACTAAAACAATAAAAAATGAAATCAAAAAATAAAACATACTTAGAAATCATAATATATAATCAAAGACGAGTCAAGTAAACAAGCAATGTAAAACAAAAATTCATTGTGTTATTTTTGTATTTGTCATATACCACTGGACAAGGGCCTTCCCTAATGAGTTACAAGCTGTCAAGTCCATTGGGTTCTGGTTTCTCATAGGAAGTATTGATGGGCAGAAACAGCAAGTGACTATAACATTTATTCTTGTCAGAAATCATAATCACTATGTCTTAGGGGAGATATGCATTCAAACATTAATAAGATCTATATTAAACATGATATTTCATCTCTTCCATTCCCTGAAATTTATTTAATTTGTTTTCCCCATTGACTTGCTTTCTTTCCTAAACAACAAAAAGATGTTACTTTTATTCATTTCAGTTGCCATATTTGATAATTTCAAACTCTTAGAATTATGCTACCTTACCTATAGTTCGATGTGGTTATATATTTTTAATATTAGATATGCAGAAATAGGGTAGTTGATTAAAAGGTTGACAGAGTATTTCAGGGAGTCCTGGCATTGCAGTTTTGTTCCTGCATTAAAATATCAAAATCAGTGTGTATCAAATATTGATCTGATTTCAGAGTCACAACTAGTGCCTTTCTAGCTGATGCTATTCTCAAAAGAGAAGGTCAGAATTACAAGTCTTTGTTGCATATATAGCAGATGTACAACTACCATCTATTTATTTATTTACCATCTAGCTTTTACCCGCTTTCCCAGTCCCGCCTGCCACACAGATCCTCATCCCATTCCTCCTATCCTGTCTCTGAGAGGATATTCGAAAACCACCAGGCCTTCCCCCCTTTCTGGGGCATCAAGTCAGTCAGTATGTCTGTCTGTCTGTCTGTCTGTCTCTCTCTCTCTTTCTCTCTCTCTCTCTCTCTCTCTCTCTCTCTCTCTCGCTCTCTCTCTAATTTGGTGCATCTCCCACTGATGCCAGATCAGGCTGTCCTATCCTGTATACGTGTCAGGGTGTCAAAGTTGCACTTCTATGCTGCCTGCTTGTTGGCTCAGTGCCTGGGAGTTCCCAGGGTTACAGAAGAGTTGAGACTGCTGATCTTCCTAAGAGGTTACACTCATCCTCAACTTCTTCTATCCCTTCACCAACTCAACCTTAGGGGACCCCAACTTCAGTCCTATGGTTGGATGTAAGTATCTGCTTCTGTATCAGTAAGATGCTGGTTGGGCTTCCCAAAGGACAGCCATTGTAGGCTTCTATATTTAATCACATGATACGACCAGCAACAGTGTCTGGCTTGGTGTCTCTCGATGAGGTGGATCCCCAGTTGGGCCAGTCACTAGATTGCCTTTCTCCCAGTCTCTTCTCCATTTTTCCCTGCAGTTCTTTTAGACAAGAATGTTTCACAGTCAGAAGTTTTGACTGTGGGTTGGTAACACTGTCCCTGCTCTTAAGGTGCTGTCTATCTACTGGAGATAGACTCTTTGAGTTTCCTCTCCTTACTGTTGGGCATTTCATTTAATGTTGCTCCCATTGGTTCCTGAGAGTCTCTCACCTTTCAGGTCTCTGCTTTTCAGAGGGTCTCCCACCTCGTGTCTTTTAAGGCAAAAAATTAAACAAATTAAGCCCTCTGGGCTTCTCTTCTGTCCCCCCAACCCCATTTATAGTCCTGTTCCTCTTTCCCCTTCCCTCCCCTCTCTCTTCCACCTCCCACCCAAATCCTTCTCTCCCTCTGCCTCCTGTGACTATTTTCTTTCCCCTACTAATTTGGATTAAAGCAGCTACACTTGGTGCTTCTGCTTATTAAACTTTGTAAATTCTGTGGGTTGTATCCTAGGTATTTTGTACCTTTTGGCTTATATCAACTTATTAGTGAGTCTACACCATGTATGTCCTGGGCCTTGGTTACTCCATTAAGGAAGATATTTTCTAGTCCCATCCATTTGTCTGCAAAATTCATGATGTCCTTGTTCTTAATAGCTGAATAGTATTTCCCTATGTAAACAAACCATGTTGTAGTCAATGGAAATGTTAGAAAAACCAATGGTCTCTCGGTTGGCCCACTGTCAGCATGGGTTGATTCTATCTTTTTCACATTTCATTTATCTCAACATTTGCGGATGTAATACATTTATCCATACACTGTTGTAGCCAAATCAGTCTATTTTTAAACCCTCATTTTTCTTTGCTGAATTCTATGTATGTACAGATAAATAAGAAAATCAATAAACATTTTACTATAATTTTTCATTTAAATGAAGTAATTCAGATGCAAAATCCACAGTTAGAGATTGTTCCCATCTTCTCCATGTGAGAAGGATTGTGGGGAGACTAAAACGACAATATTATAAACATACATGGACAGTTATGTACTCTGTTATGAGCAGGCTGGACACTGTGTTCTCCATAATCACATGACCTCTGAATTTCAGACACTTCTGTTACTTCTATTAGTATGCTGTTCTCTGGGATTTTTCTATCTGCAGTTTCCCAAACGTATATGTACCTTAACAGCACTATGTTACTTTATTTTTTTAAAGTAAATATAATAATATTTATTACAATTAAAAAACTAACTTGATCATCTTCATGGTGTCTTTCATTGATCCTGTATGATGTCCCACTCCATGCCCATATCCTGAGTAGTCAGTTTTTAACCCAGTGTTTATTTGATGGATGGAATGGGAAACAACAATGTATAGTGGCTGACTTGAAATTTCTGCTATCTATTGTTAAAATGGATGGGTTCTGCACCTTTTACCCATTCTGCACAACAGAAAAACTGGTGGGGGGAGCACCCCAATGCTCTGGGAATGCTGGGAATTGAAGATCAGGGTGAGGATTGGATGGTAGACACCTACTCTATCTACTAAGCTTGAGAAATTGAACAGTAGAGGGCAGCAAGGCTTCGTGTATCTAGATTCCATAAGCCACAACAAGAGAAGTAGAAGAAACACTCAGTAATGAATGCACAGAAAAAAGAAAGTTGGCAAACCATTAAAGGTTAGAACTTTAAATCTGAAAATGATTTCATTTGCACATCAATACCTAGGATTAAATTTTGTGTAGAAACAGAAATTTGAACAAATGCTTTGATATTGCATGAGCTTTGAATATTTATTCTCATATTCTGCAGTAAGTAGAAGGATTGTTCCAGGACTCTATATCACATGTAGTATAAACCGAGCTTAAAAGAAACAAAAACCTTGTCAGAGAGCTGCATCCCACAGTAGGTTTCCCTTGTCATTGATAGTCATGTTACTTTCTAGAGTGAAACTTGTGTTTTACCTTGAAGGAAAGGTGATGATTGCCATGTTGTCTCTACTTATGCTTTGTACACATCAAACAAAGCTACTTGGGGAAGTGTGGCAAAAACATAGATATACTAGAGTGAGAGCTTTTTATAAATTTTTTTTAAGAAAGTGAGTTTTTATGCCTTAGGGGATGTACAGATTCAAACATTATTATTACCACTATTTGTTATTTAGTAGCCAATTGATCGTATTCCCAAAATATATTTATTTTGTTTTTCTATTGACTCATGTTTATTCTCATAAAAGTAAAAAGAAATCTTTGGTTTTATTTATCTGTGTTTCATATTTGATCATTACAATCACTAAGCATTGTGTCAACTGACATGTACCTCCTAATGGTTTGAATATTTTCAATATTTGGTAGGCAAGAATAGCTTTATTAGGTTGATACATTAGACTAGGAAATGCTGTTAGCTCACTGTCTTGTCCTTTATATAGAGATATTATTGAAAGGAGAGAGTACTGAATTCTTGACCAGATCCATGTGCTATAAGTACTACCGTTCTTAACTGTGGTTGATCTGGTAACAGAGTGTCAGGATTAAAAGTTGGAAATTATGTGTGTTTTTCTGTGATTGGGTTACATAATCCAGGATGATATTTTGCAGTTCCATCCATTTCCCTATGAATTTCATAAAGTCATTGCTTTTGATAGCTGAGTAGTATTCCATCGTGTAGATGTACCACAATTTTTGTATCCATTCCTTTGTTGAAGGGCATCTGGGTTCTATCCAGCTTCTAGCTATTATAAACAAGGCTGCTATGAACATAGTGAAGCATGTTTATTTGTTATATGTTGGGGCATCTTTTCGGTATATGCCCAAAAGAGGTATTGCTGGATTCTCAGGATTTTAACTGTCCAATTTTCTGAAGACCCTACAGACTGATTTCCAGAATGGTTGTACCAGTCTGCAATCCTACCAATCACAGAAAAACACATATGGTATGCACTCATTGATAAGTGTATATTAGGCGATATTACCCTAGATGAATTACCCTAGATGCACAGAACACATGAAACTCAAGAAGGATGAACAAAATGTGAATGTTTCACTCCTTCTTTAAAAGCAGAACAAGAATACCCTTGGGAGGGGATATGGAAGCAAAGTTTGGAACAGATCCTGAATAAACACCCATTCAGAGCCTGCCCCACATGTGGCCCATACATATATAGCCAACAGACTAGATAAGATGGATGAAGCAAAGAAGTGCAGGCTGACAGGAACCGGATGTAGATCGCTCCTGAGAGACACAGCCAGAATACAGCAAATACATAGGCTAATGCCAGCAGCAAACCACTGAACTGAGAATAGGACCCCAGTTGAAGGAATCAGAGAAAGGACTGGAAGAGCTTGAGGGGGCTCGAGACCCCATATGAACAACAATGCCAACCAACCAGAGCTTCTAGGGACTAAGCCACTACCCAAAGACTATATATACATGGACTGACTCTGGGCTCCAACTGCATAGGTTGCAATGAATAGCCTAGTAAGAGCACCAGTGGAAGGGGAAGCCCTTGGTTCTGCTAAAGCTTGACCCCCCCAGTGAACTAGATTGTTAGGGGGAGTGCAGCAATGGGATAATGAGGAGGAGAACACCCATATGAAAGAAAATGGGGAGGTGTTAGTGGGATGTTGGCCGGGAAACCAGGAAAGGGAATAATATTTGAGATGTAAATAAGAAATACCCAATTTAATAAAGATGGAGATAAAAGGAATATAAGAAAAAATATGAACCAAATGTATTTACCAAGTATTTGCATAACATTCCATCCTAAAAGAAAATTATTTACCCTCTTCTCAGCACCTCAGAATCTTCCAAATCTTACCATATAATCCATCACAAAGTAAGCCTTAATAGATACAGGAAGATAGAAATAATCCCATGCACCCTATCAGATCACCACAGACTAAGGCTGGTCTTCAATAACAATAACCTCAAAATGCCCACATATACATTGAAGTTAAACAATGCTCTACTCCATGACAGCTTGGTCAAGGAAGAAATAAAGTAATTAAAGATTTCTTAAAATTTAATGAAAATGAAGATACAACATACCCAAACTAATCGGACACAATGAAAGCAGTGTTATGAGGAAAACTCATAGCTCTGAGTGCCTGCAAAAAGAAACAATAGACAACATGCATCAGCAGCTGTACAGCACACCTGAAAGCTCTAGAAGAAAAAGAAACAAATACACCAAAGAAGAGTAGAAGGCAGGACATAATCAAACTCAAGGTTGAAATCAACCAAGTAGAAAGGAAAAGAGCTATACAAATAATCAACATAACCAGGAACTGTTTCTTTGAGAAAATCAACAAAATAGATAAACCCTTAGCCAGACTAACCAGAGGGCACAGACAGTGTATCCAAATAAACAAAGTCAGAAATGAAAAGGGAGACATAACGACAGAATCTGAGGAAGTTCAAAACATCATCAGATCCTACTACAAAAGCAAATATTCATCAAAACAGGAAAATCTGAAGGAAATGGACAACAACAACGTGTTCCCTGAACATAAAGGCATCTTATTAAAATCCAAAATTCTTTGATTCCAAAATTAAAGAACGTCCTTCACTTGATGCCCTTTCTATTGGAGGTGGACTCTAAAAGTTCCCTCTTACCACTGTAGGGCATTTTCTCTATAATATCTTCCTCTCAGTCCTGAGAGTCTCTCATCTCCCAGATCTGAACAGATTTATATTTCCTTTTCTTTCATGGCTACCTCATATAAAAAACGACTCATTTATGTTGAGAAAAATGGTAATGTAGATGACTTGGAGATGGTCACAATGGAAGCTAATAGGAGAAGAATAAATACACACGCACACACACACACGCACACACACACACAGTACTGACTCTGCAGAATAGAATTCTTACCCTTTTCTGAGGACAACACATATTATTGAGAATTACCTGTTAAAATAATTAATTTTCTAAAACTATTTCTATATTCTTCTTTCCACCATTCAGTACAAAACCACTTTTATTCAATGATGCATATTTCTATAATCCAACTATCCATTCTCTTTTCATAGGTCAACTGTCATTCACAGTCTTACAATCATTCATCACACCTACCATTCATGCGTGTGTCTTTTCAGTTGCTCTCTCATGTATTTGGAGCATAAATATGTAAATAGTATCTACAGAAATAATTTCTCACAACTTCCCTGTTGACCAAATGATAAGGTATAATGTGCTAAAAAATTAATAGCTTCAAGCGCTTAGAAGTACAAAGTTGTACAAGGTACAAAAATTATGCTTATAGTTTGTTAAAATGTACATCCACTTTTCCGTGCTTCCTCCTTGATAAACATGGTTGACCATATGGACTAAAGGTAGTTTTATAGTTACCTCCTTTTACCTCACTCTACCTTTACTCCCATGTGCTTATCTGTATTTGCTGTCATCTTAACTGCTTTCTGATCTCTGCTCTTTCACTGATCAGAGACAAACAATACTACTGTGTGCAAGAGTCATCTGCATGGAAACATTTCTCCTCCAAACGGCTTTCAAGGAAGCCATTCCTCAATTGAAGAAGGCTGCCACAATTGTTCTACTTCTCCCAATATTTCATTATTAAATCTCAAAATAACTAAAAAATACCATTTAACTATGGGCAGTAGTTTACAGCAATACACCCATGCTTCTCTTTCTTCTGATTAGAAACAAAATAATATGAATAAATGTTATGTTCAACAATCACATTGATGATAACTCTATTCCCTGTGTTTGACTGAGAGGTGAATAAACATCTCCCCAAATATTCCAGGGATTATATAAATGCCCAATCTCCAGCTTCTACTAAAACTAATTTTCTCCATAGGAGAAAGGGAAACTCATGGGATTACTGATGAAACTGTTTTCTGCGTAGTCTTCCTTTTCTGACTATGATGATTTCATGCTTAAATAACTGTAGATAACACTGATTAGGCCAATGATTGTGAAATACAGGGAGATTTCATGAACTTTCACAGTGAATAGAGCCAACATACTTATGAGTCACCAAGAGTAATTCCTCACTATCTACACACAGGTGAGTGTCGACTTTAAAGTTTGTGAAGTTCTTGAGAGATATGGGCATAAAAGAGATAGTATGTGTTAATACCATTGTGGTTCTTCCAATGGATGCTTTCCAGAGCACAATGGTTGAGTCTATGTAGGCTTTTGAATGAAACGATGGACGTTTATTTATTCCAATATTTTCTAATTCAAACACAAATGAGGTTTTTTTATGGTTATCACTCATGTTTTGAACCTAAGAAGGTTAGACCAACATGGACACATAGGTCTGCATAACAATAAAATTTACTCAAAAAAACAAATGAATAATACTGTAGTAATAACTTTGTGATAATAGCCATGGGTCTGGAATCAGAAAAATCTGCCCGGCATGAATGTCAATCATCTTTTTTTTGCTTTCTGAGTACTAGGAAAAGGAGAATTACCAAGAGGAATTCTCAATTTACAACGTCATGGCGGGGCAACTGATTACCAAATTCAAAAAAGAAGCAATGTCTTCAGGGAGTGCAGGACTTGAAACCAGTCAGACATCAGCTCAAATCTATTATTTTAGCAGCTGTAGGGCATTAAACAAATTAGTCACCCCATTCTCCCTTTAGCCTACTTATCTATAACATTATTGTTAATAAAAACATTTCACTTTAGGATTCTTTCATTCAACAAACATTCACTAATAAAAATGTACTTTGACTCCTTGATCCATGGTAATTAAATGAGATCATTAAATGGTCATTATGTGTCAGTATTCTGAACACCCTCATACAGTAATGGGACGACTAAGATGAAGATTTTATACTATTCCAGTCACAGTGGAGATGTGTGGGAGTTTTGCTGAGAGCGGAATATGATCTGATACCTTTAGTTTACTCATATACAAAGATCCACATGTTGTCTTTCCTGAGAAAAATGGGGAAAGCAGCAGGGTAAAGCACAACTGTAATGCCTGTCAGAGGGACTTGCACTCACCCTACTGCTCCATCCCACACAGCAGAAATTAATGGATATTTTCTGTATGTGTTTGCTTTTGTTTTCCCAGATAAATTTGTTCTGAGAGTGATGGACCTGTTGGTGAAGTTAGATGATGACATTCTTTTATAAAGAGTTTGGGGGTTGGGGATTTAGCTGGGGTTGGGGATTTAGCTGTGGCTGGGGATTTAGCTCAGTGGTAGAGCGCTTGCCTAGGAAGGGCAAGGCCCTGGGTTCGGTCCCCAGCTCCAAAAAAAAAAGAACCAAAAAAAATAAAAAGAGTTTGTTGGTTTAAGGTTTGAAAACAGTATATACAGCAAACAGAACATTGAAATAACACCTGTATGATAAATAAAAAAAACAGACTTATTTAAAAAAAAAACACTGAGGGTTTTATTCATTTAGGAACAATGGAAGGTAAGTTTAGTTTAGTTTTTGTTTTTGTTTCATTTTACGTTACTGTGTGTGTGTGTGTGTGTGTGTGTGTGTGTGTGTGTGTGTGTGTGTGTGTGTGTGTGTGTTTCTAGCATTACTTGATATATTTCTTGGATGTTTGCTGTATACTGAGATAGTGAGGCAATAGAGATGCTTTGGAATTTTTTTTACTATTATATAATAATTGTTAACCTGTGTGAATTGAATGTAATAATTATGTCTTAATCTTATCTACGTATTCTTCCATCATCTCTTCCTTCCCCCCTACTCTTATTCCTGTACTCTAACAACCTCTGCCTATTTTTATTTCAGAACATATTTCAGCTTATATTTATAAAGGAAAAAGGACACTATGTGACCTTATGTATTTATGTTAATTTGCTTTATTGGATCATACAGTTTTATTTGCTTTCCTCTAAAAACAGTGTTTAACTATTTTTATTTCTGATAAACACATATATTTTATTAGCAACACATATTCTTTATTAACTCCCTTTAACACATCTTATTGATCTATACTTTAGCACTTGCAAAAATGCATTAATGAACAAAAGCATAATATGCACTGATTTCATTTCCAGTTTTGTATGTACTCAGGCAGGGTATGTCATATGACAATTTTATTTTGAGGTTTTGTTTTTTACAAAAAGCACAATAGTGGCAGAACTACTATATATATATATATATGATAGATATATATACATATATGATATAAGATATATATGTGTGTGTGTATGTGTGTGCTTCCAGTATAGCAAACGTGTATTTTGGAACCAAATCTCTGTTTTATCCAATTCTGTGCTTCACACTCTGCCTATCCATGCCAAATTTCTAAAGTAATATTTGTAAACTGAGGACACTTTTATCCCAGGATGCTCTTGACTTTGGAATTTTAAGGTGTCCAGAAGATCCTACTAACATCTCACAGATAGTGAGAGTAAGGCACTCTTTTTACAATACACAGATGTCAGAGACTTAACTGGGCAGGATACAGCACTGGACAAAGTCAAAGACTGATTATTATTTTGTCCTAAAAAGCACTGGTTTCCTTTATCTCTGCCTTAAGAAGTTCTTGCTGGCCATAGAAGAAGCTTGGAACTTATTAACTCTTCATGAACAAGAGAGAAAAGAAAGAAAAATAAAGTGAATCATTTGTACAGATAACATGTACAAGCACACACACTCTTGTTGATCCCAACCTCCTGTCTCATCCATAAGTGTTCTTACATACCTGCATACATAAACATATACCTATACACATATACATAAATATAGACAAACAAACACATTCATATTACATTTGGTAGATGGGACTGAGCTCCACAAACCACACATATGGGGCAGAGCCTCCCTAGTCACGCATGTACATTTGGATAGATGTGGCAGATCCCCCCTAAACTACCACCTTATTTCTTCCCTCTGATGTTTTTTAATTTTTAGAAAAGTGATATCTAGAAAATTACCTTTATAGATAAAATGTTACATAAAAGGGGAGTTAAAAAGATGTTGATAATAAGTTCAAAGCAGGTTTCATTCTATAACCTTATTTTAGTTCAGAAAAAGAATTTTTCATGGCCTCACTTTATCAAAATGCATACTTCATCCTTGGTCCTGACTTAGAATGAATGTTTTTCCTTGAAAACAAATTGGCCCCAAGCCTATTTCTCTTAGTGTAATTGTGAAAACTCATTCTAGTCCTTATTATTCTATGGGGAGTGCTCATATTCTATTCTTGGTTTTAACTTTATTACATATTTCTGGTAAAACCATCTCCTTAAATTTTCTTCATAGGACTATTTGAATCATATAAAATTATTTTTATTTCATTGGTTATTTTATTTATTTAAATTTCAAATGTTATCCCCCTCCCTAATTAAACTCCCTATCCCCAGTCTCATCACCTCTGCTTCTATGAGGATGCTTACCAACCCACTCACCCACTACCACATAGCACACTAACATTCCGATAACTGTGTCATCGACCCTCCAGAGGACCAAAGATCTCCCTTCTCACTGATGCCAGATAAGGCCAGCCTCTGGTACATATGCAACTGGAGCCATGGCTCACTCCATGTGTACACATTGGATTGGATTGGATTGGATTTAGTCCCTGGGAGCTTTGGTGGATCTAAACAGCATTAACTCATAAAAGTTCATCTCCATGTCACCCTTCAGAAAGTTTTCTCCATAGGGCAGATTGATGACCAGGAATTATTAGGCTATATAATAGTGACATAAAAGGCATACCAACAGTAAAAAGCCATCGTGAGATGTAGTCTCTAAGGATCCTGCATTCTTAGAGCACACCTACCACAAGTCAAGCAATATTGTGGGCCATGCCCAAAAAAATTTACTTACATGTTTTCAGCCTTTCCTATATGGCTTCTGAAACCCAAGAGAGTACCCTGTGGCAAAACTTTTTCTTCAATAATGCCAAGTAATAAAACTCCTGATGTTATTGAACTGGAAAAGGTAATGAAATATTTCAAGGGCTTGTAAGCAAGAGTTATCAGGGTCTAGCAAAGGGGAAGTTTTATTTGACTTGTTCTAATAATGCACTGGATAACTGTAGAGAAGAAATTTATTGAGTAGGTTCAGGCTTGGAAAAAGCATAATGTTTAGTAATAATAGCAAGAAGAAATAACTTATCATCAAAGATTTCAAAATCTTTTACCATGTAGTCAAGACTAGATGGCTAGACATGTATCATATTTTTAAAATACTTTTTAATTTTGCATTTACATGTAGTAATTGTTTACATAAATATTTATATTTTAGTATACTGGATTTCAATACATATTTATATATCAAATCACTGTAATTTTCATTTTTCTGGCATCAGACATATATAATTTCATCATGTTGTGCATAGTCAAACCATTTCTCACAGTTACTTTGAAATGGTCAATTAATTTTATCAAGAACTCTAATACTGCTATAGAGCAGTTGAAAGTTTTTTCTCATCCAACTGACAACTCATCTATACCCATTAATTATTTTGTCTCAATAATATTATGTATTTTAAGCCTACTTTTAACTTAAAAATATGTATCTTTCTTAGTCAAATTTATATACCTTGATATAATATTCTTCCTTTCATTCATGTGTACTATGTGAATTTGGATGTACATAACTCGTGTGTGTGTGTGTGTGTGTGTGTGTGTGTGTCTGTGTGTGTGTGTGTGTGTGTGTGTGTAATAGAAGACAATGTTGGCTGTCTATTTGTTTATTATTATCTGCAATATTGCTTGAAAGGTGGTCTGTTGTTTATTCTGTGTACTATGCTCCCTGACCTGTGAGACTCTGTAATAATTATATCTCTGATCACTATCTTCCCAAAGGAGCATGAGAATTCAAAGACCTGTGGTTAGCACCCAACATTTGCATCTGTATTGGCAGTTCAACGCATGTCATCATATTTACGCATGAGCCAGTTCTGTAGCCCCAGCTCTTTGATAAGTGGTTGAATCAAACACACACACACACACACACACACACACACACACACACACACACACACACACTTTATTCATTTACTCATATATTAGCAAGTTATATTCATTTTTCAAATATTCTGAATAAGGTTATAATAAAGATAAAAGTATATCTATTTTTAATATATTAACCTCAATTGATTTCTACAAACACCACAACTATGGCTTGCTCAGTAAGTGATTTTAAAATATTTCCACACTACAGAATTGGTATTATTGAGCACTTACCACATGACATCATCCTTTGATTTCGCTTTAACAGCAGTGCTAGTAACCATGATCTTTGCCAAATATTTTTTGGAAGAAGAAAATTATGTCAACAAATTATCCAAGATCACTCTGTTGCAACTTAAAGTATTTAAGCCCAGAATAATTATATTTTTCCCAAGCTCATGCAAAGCATATGCATTATTACTATTTATCTGCTATAATATTCCATATTCTAGCTGCCTGAAAAAAATTGTCATCTTACAAACTTACTCCAATGTCTTTCTGTGCATTGATGTTGGTGAAATTGTGCATGCCAAATGAAATCTAGCTCAATGTCAACATTGCTGAGAAAATATTTTCCTGATTTAAGTGTGTGAGGGCTGCTGGTTCTTGATCTTAATACTTGACCATTTTAGTCACCCTGTAAATCTATATCCGATATTTTAAATCTACTTCTGTATCATGGTATTGTTATACCTAAAGAATACTTTAGGTATCTTTAAAACTACATAAAATAAAGCACACTGCTCAAAATAAAATTAAGCCATCAATAATGACTTGTTTACTGATGACTCCATAATAACTCACATTGTGAAAACCTAAGTCTACTTTCATTAAACCTATGTTCATGGTATCTTCATGTTTTGTACTCCATAGAATATTAAGAGCAATTTTATCCCATGATGACTGATGACAGATTTGTTTCTGTCTATACTTCTATCCCAGCATTTATGTATAGTCCCTTGTATGCTGTACTGAGTCCCTAGATGTTACAAAAAGTTTGCCATACTTCCCAAATCTCACCAGAGCATCCCAGGGATGAATGTTATATTAACATCTAGAAGTCTAGTATTTGTAATTTTCACCCCAAATATTTTAACAAAAATCAATAGTATTTTTTTAATTTTATATTTGTACTTTTATGTGATAAACACTTGTGTGGGCTTATACATCCATAAGCAGGTGGGTTCATTTTTTGCAGACTTCGCGCACACACACACACACACACACACACACACACACACACACACACACACACATATATATATATATATATATATGAAGGCATTTTATTACATGGAATCTTCACTGTTTCTCCATGTGATATATTGATGCCCAGTCTTTCAATTAAACCTAATTAGCCCAAGTGACTACTCTAGATATCCAGCTTATTTAAAGGATTCAATGTCTCTACCTTGTAAAGAATAGAATTATAACCACGCTGCTATACCTACTTGGCATTTATAGGGTTCTGGGTATTTTAACCTTGTCAATCACACTTGTTGACTATACAGCATGCATTTTGCCCACTGATCCATCTCTCTAGATTCAGTGGTTATCATTTAAATTGAGAGTTTTCTTCAGATATTCAAATTGCTTGCTTTCTGCTCTGTATCTAGTAAACATTATTAACTGAACAAGGCTCCATTCTCTTACTCATTTTACCTGTGGATGTATACATTTTCTCAGGATGGCTACCCAAGTAGCCAGTAAAACTTGAGAGAAGGGGTTGGGAATTTAGCTCAGTTGTAGAGTGTTTGCCTAGCAAGCACAAGGCCCTGGGTTCGGGCCCCAGCTTCAAAAAAAAACAAAAAACAAAAACAAAAACAAAAACAAAAACAAAACAAAACACAAAAACAAAAACAAAAAAACTTGAGAGACATCTTCATGAGAGATGCAAGTGACTTGCCATTTTGGGTTTCTTGATACATCTGTTATTCCTTGAGTTAAGCATTGTACATTAGACATAAAGCATATGAACCAATCAGAGTTCTTCAACTTTATTTTGGTGAGTCTCTTCAGCAGATCAGGTTCACCTGAACTCCTTTTCTCTCTGGTGGCTGCCATGTTTATCATTGGCCTTCTGGGAAACACTATTCTACTCTTATTGATCCAGATTAACTCTAAGCTACATACACTCATGTACTTCCTGCTCAGTCAGCTTTCCCTCTTAGATGTTTCCCCGATCACAAAAAAAGAAAACAGGTCCACAGGAGTGCTGACACACAGGCCTACAGGGTGATCAAGCCACTGTAAAGACAGAAGACAAACTAATACCAGAGACAACCTGATAGCAAGAGGAAAGCACAGGAATCTAAGCAACAGAAACGAAGGTTATGTGCCATCATCAGAGCCCAGTTCTCCCACAAAGAAAATATTAGACATCTAAACACAACACAAAAGCAAGATTTGGATTTAAAAATCATATTTTATGATGATAATGGAGGATTTAAGAAGGACATAAATAACTCCGTTAAAGAAATACAGGACGGGGTTGGGGATTTACCTCAGTGGTAGAGCACTTGCCTAGCAAGCGCAAGGCCCTGGGTTCGGTCCCCAGCTCCGAAAAAAAAAAGAAAAAGAAAAAACAACAACAAAAAAACAAGAAATACAGGACAACACAAATAAACAAGTAGAAACCCTTAAAGAGGAAACCTTAAAATCCCTTAAACAATTAAAGGAAAACACAACCCAACAGGTGAAGGAATTGAAAAAACACATCCAGAGTTTAAAAATGGAAATAGAAACAGTAAAGAAAGCACAAAGGGAGACAACCATGGAGATAGAAAACCTAGGGAAGAGATCAAGAGATCAAGAGTGCAAACATCACCATCAGAATACAAGACATAGAAGAGAGAATCTCAGGGGCAGAAGATACTATAGAAAACATCGAAACAACTGTCAAAGATAATGTAAAACCCAAAAAGTTCCTAGCCCAAAGCATCCAGAAAATCCAGAACACAATGAGAAGATCAAACATAAGGAGAAAAGGTATAAAAGAGATTGAAGAAACCCAAATTAAAGGACCAGTAAATATCTTCAACAAAATATAGAAGAAAACTTCTCTAACCTAAAGAAAAAGATGCTCATAAAAATACAAGAAGCCGGTTGGGGATTTAGCTCAGTGGTAGAGCGCTTGCCTAGGAAGCGCAAGGCCCTGGGTTCGGTCCCCAGCTCTGAAAAAAAGAACCAAAAAAAAAACAAAAAACAAAAAACAAAAACAAACAAAAAACAAAAACAAAAAAAATACAAGAAGCCTACAGAACTGCAAATACATTGGACCAGCAAAGAAATTCCCACCGTCACATAGTAGACAAAACACAAAATGCACAAAACAAAGAATATTAAAAGCAGTAAGCAAAAAGGTCAAGTAACATGTAAAGGCAAACCTGTAAGAATTATACCAGACTTATCAACAGAAACTATGAAAGCCAAAAGATTCTGGGCAGATGTCATACAGACCATAAGAGAACACAAATGCCATTCCAGGCTACGATATTCAGCAAAACTCTCAATAAACATAGATAGAGAAACCAAGATATTCTATGACAAAGCCAAATTTCCACAATATCATTCTACAAGTCCAACCCCACAAAGGATAACAGATGGCATACTCCAACACAAGGAGGTAAACTACACCCTAGGAAAAGCAAGAAAGTAATCTCCTTGCAACAAAACAAAAAGAAGAGACACACGTAAACATAATTCCACCTCTAACAACAAAAATAGCAGGAAGCAACAATCACTATTCCTTAATATGTCTTAACATCAATGAACTGAATTCCCAAATAAAAAGATAAAGACTAATAGACTTGATATGTAAAGAGGATCCAGCATTTTGCTGCATAATGGAAACACATCTCAATGAGAAAGACAGACGTTACCTCAGAGTAAAAGTATGGAAAACAAATTTCAAAGCAAATGGTCCCAAAAAACAAGCTGGAGTAGCCATGCTAATATCAAATAAAATCAACTTTCAACCAAAAATTAACAAAAAAGATGGGGAAGGACACTTCATATTCATCAAAGAAAAAAATCAAACAAGATCAACTGTCAAATCTAAATATCTATGCTCCAAATGCAAGGGCACCTACATTCATAAGAGAAATCACACATTGCACCTCACACAATAATAGAAGGAGATTTCAATACCCGAATCTTGTCAATGGATAGGTCACGGACACAGAAATCAAACAGAGACATAGAGAAACTAACAGAAGTTATGAACCCAATGTACTTAACAGATATTTACGGAGCATTTCATCCTAAAACAAAGGAATATACCTTCTTCTCAGCATCTCATGGTACCTTCTCCAAAACTGACCATGTAATCAACCACAAAACAGGCCTCAACAGACACGAAAAATTCAAATAATCCCATGCATCCTATCAGAATTCCATAGGCTAAGGCTGTTCTTCACCAACAACAAAAACAAGAGAAAGCCTACATATACAGGGAAGTTGAAGAACACTCTACTCAATGATAATTTTGTCAAGGAAGAAGTAAAGAAATTAAAGACATTTTTAGAATCTAATGAAAATGAAAGCACAACATACCCAAACTTATCGGACACATTTCTAAGAGGAAAACTCATAGATCTGAATGTCTCCAAAAGAAAGAGGAGAGAGCATATATTAGCAGCTTGACAGCACACCTAAGAGCTCTACAACAATATGAAGCAAACAAACCCAAGAGTAGTACAAGGGAGTGAATAATCAAACTCAGAGCTGAAAATCAACCAAGTAGAAACAAAAAGGACTGTACAAAAAAAAAAAATACAGGAGCTGGTTCTTAGAGAAAATCAACAAGATAGATTAACCCTTAGCCAGACTAACCAGACTTCACAGAGAGTGTATCCAAATTAACAAAATCAAAAATGAAAAGGGAGATCTAACAACAGAATCTGAGGAAATTCAAAGACTCATCAGAACCTACTACAAAAGCCTATATTCAACAAAACTGGAAAATCGGGAGGAAATTGACAATTTTCTAGACAAATATGAGCTGTCAAAATTGAACCAGGATCAGATAAACAATCTGCAAATCACATACCTCCCAAAGAAATAGAAGCAGTTATTAAAAGTCTCCCAAACAAAAAGAGCACAGGACCAGGTGAGTTTAGTGAAGAAGTCTATCAGACCTTCATAGAAGACCTAATACCGATAATGTCAAAACTATTTCACAAAATAGAAACAGAAGGAGCACTACCAAATCCCTTCTATGAAGCCACAATTATGCTTATACCTAAATCATACAAAGACCCAACAAAGTAAAAGAACTTCATACAAATTTGCCTTATGAATATTGATGCAAAAATTCTCAATAAGATTCTCATAAACAGAATCCAAGTACACATGAAAATGATCATCCAACCTGATCAGGAAGGCTTCATCCTAGGGATGCAGACATGGTTCAATATATAGAAATTCATTAACATAGTCCACTATATAAACAACCTCAAAAAAAAAGACATGATCATTTCATTAGCTGCTGAGAAAACATTTCACAAAATTCAACATCCCTTCCTGGAAAGATCGGGAATTCAAGGCCCATACCTAAACATAGTAAAAGCCAGGAACAGCAAACAAGTAGCAAACATTAAACTAAATGAAGAGAAACTTGAAGCAATTCCAATAAAATCAGGGACTAGACAAGGCTGCCCACTCTCTCCCTAACGATTCAATAAAATACTCGAACTCCTAGCTCAACCAATCAGACAAAATAAGGACGTCAATTGGATACAAAATAGAAAGGAAGAAGTCAAAAATCCACTAGTAGCAGAAGATATGATAGTAAACTTAAGTTACCACAAAAACTCCACCAGAGAATTCATAAACCTGACAAACAACTTCATCAAACTCTCTGTATATAAAATTAACGCAAACAAATAAGTAGCCTTCCTATACTCAAAAGATAAACAGGCTGAAAAAGAAATTAGAGAAATGGCAGCCTAGTCACAAGTAATATACCTTGGTGTAACTCTAATTAAGAAAGTGAAAGATCTGTACAACCTGAACTTCAAATCTCTGAAGACAGAAATTAAAGATCTCAGAAGATGGGAAGATCTCCCATGCTCATAGATTGGCAAGATTATTATAGGAAAAACAGCCATTTTGCCAAAAGCAATCTACAGATTCAATGCAATCCCCATCAAAATTCCAACTCAATTCTTCATAGAGTCAGAAAGAACAAATTGCGAATTCATTTGGAATAACAAAAACCCCAGGATAGTGAAACCTATTCTCAACAATAAAAGAACTTCCGGGAGAATCACCATCCCTAACCTCAAGCAATATCACAGAGCAATACTGATAAAAAACTGTATGGTATTCATCCAGAGACAGGCACGTTGATCAGTGGAATAGAATTGAGGACCCAGAAATGAACCCACACACCTCTGGTCACTTGATCTTGGACAAAGGAGCTAAAATCATGGAGTGGAAAAAAAGATAGTATTTTCAACAAATGGTACTGCTTCAACTGCATGTCAGCATGTAGAAGAATGCAAATCAATACATTCATATTACCCTGTACAAAGCTTAAGTCCAAGAGAATCAAGAATCTCCACATAAAACCAGATACACTTAAAATAATAGAAGAAAAAGTGGGAAATAGCACGAAAACATGGGCACTGGAGACATTTTCCTTAACAGAACTCCAATGGCTTATGCTCTAAGATCAAGAATCTACAAATGGGACCTCATATATTAGCAAGGTTCTGTAATTCAAAAGACATTGTCATTAGTACAAAATGGCAACCTATAGATTGGGAACAGCTCCTTACTGGTCCTACATCTGAAAGAGGGCTAATATCAAATATATACAAAGAACTCAAAAAGTTAGACTTCAGAGAATCAAATAACCCTTTTAAAATTGCTGTACAGAACTAAACAAAGAATCCTCAACTTAAGAATATCTAATGGCTGAGAACCACCTAAAGAAATGTTCAATATCCTTAGTCATCAGGGAAATGCAAATTAAAAAACCCAGAGATTCCACCTTATGGCAGTCAGAATAGCTAAGATTAAAAAGTCAGGTGAAAATAGATGCTGGTGAGGATGTAAAGAAAGAGGAAGACTCTTCCATTTCTAATGGGATTGCAAGCTGTAAATCAGTCTGGAGTTTCCTCAGAAAATTGAACATAGTACTACCTGAGTACTCAGCTATACAACTGTTTGGCATATAACCAAAAGAGGTTCCAACATACAACAAAGACACATGCTTCACTGTGTTCAAAACAGTCTTACATATAATAGCCAGAAGCTGGAAAGAACCCGGATATCATTCAACAGAAGAATATTGTACAGAAAATATAGTACATTTACACAATAGAGTATTTCTCAGGTGTTAAAATTAATGATTCCATGAAATTCAAAGGCAAATTAATAGAACTATAAAATACCATTGTGAGTGAAGTAACCAATACACAAAAGAACACACATGACATATACTCACTGATTAGTGGACATTAGCCCAAAAGTGCAAAATACCCATTGTACAACCTAGAAACTATATGGAGCTTAAGAAGACCAAAGTGTATGTGCATCAACCCTACAAGATGGGGGAACAAAATAATCATAGAAGGTAGAGGGAGGGAGGCAGAGAAAGGGAAAATGGGGGAGCAGGATCAGATATTGGAAAGGACAAGAGAGAAGTACAGAGGGCCAAAAAATCTTAGAGAAATATGTAGCACTGAGATATGGGGACCTGGGGGTAGGCACTAGGATGTCCCCAATCCCAGGGAAGTCAAAGGCTTCCAGGACCCACTGTCCATCATTTTCACCAAAATATTCAGCAAAGGGGAGCTGCAACCTGTAGAGAACACCTCAGGTAGACAGACACGGCCCCCAGTGGAGAGATGGGAGGATGCACCCATCTCAAACTGTTAACCCAGAAATGCTCCTGTGCAAAGGAAAGATGGGAGAAAATGGAACAGAGACTAAACAAAAGACCAGCCAGAGACCACCCCACCTAGGGATTCATCCCATCTGCAGATAGCAACCCCACACACTCTTGCTGATGCCAAGTCGTGCTTGCTGACAGGAACCTGGTATGGCTTTTCTCTGAGAGGTTCTACCAGCACCTGATTAATACAGATGCAGATACTCACAACTGACCATTGGACTCAGCACAGGGAACCTAGTGTCAGAGCTAAGGGTAGGACTGAAAAGATCAAGGGAATCATAACCATGTATGAAGAAGGATATCAACTAACCAGACCACCCTGAGCACCTAGAAATTAAACCACGAACCAAAGAGTATACGTGGAGGGATTTGTGTAAATACATATGTAGAACAGGATGGCCTTATTTGACATCAGTTGGAGGTGTGGCACTTGGTCCTGTGGAGGATTGATGCCCCAGTGTAGGGAGATGCGGGAGTTGTGAGGCAGGTGTATGTAAGTGATTAGAGGAGCACACTTATAGAGGCAAAGGGGAAGGGGAGACAGAAGGAATGGGATGAAATGTTTGTGGAGGGATCACCAGGAAGTGGAATATCATATGAAATATAAATGAGTAAAATGATTAATAAAAAATAATTGAAACAAATATAATTAAAGAATATGATTGACTTGTATGAATGCCAATAACATGTTAAATCTAATATTTGAGGTTTGTAATAAAACATAGTTTTCTTCAAGCTATGCAATAACTTCACACATGATTTAAAAGTTAAGAAATATTCATTGATTCATCTGTGTTTTGTCTCGGAACTTTTGAATTGAGTTTCTGTCTGGTCTTAACAAAATAATGTAGCATTTCGGGATAAAGATACACCCTAGCGGGGTTGGGGATTTGGCTCAGTGTTAGAGCGCTTGCCTAGCAAGCGCAAGGCCCTGGGTTCGGTCCCCAGCTCTGAAAAAAAAAAAAAAAAGATACACCCTAGCAGGCCCATACTGGAGGCCAGAATAGAAAACACTTCAACTGCTACCATGACTTTTCCCTTGGAGCTATGGTAGACAGGAAGGAAGGTGATCCAAACACTGCAGAACACCAGCATGCTGAATGTCAGGAACTTGGCTTCATTGAATGTGTCAGGTAGATTCCTGGCCAAGAAAGCCACTGTGAAGCTCACTAGGGCCAGAGATCCTAAGTATCCAAGAACACAATAGAATGCCATAACTGAGCCTTTGCTGCATGTGATGGTGATGCAGCCATGTTCAGAGTGTGTATCAATGTCAACAAAGGGAGGTGATGTCCATAGCCATATTCCATAGAGAATTATTTGGACAACTGTACAGATGGGAATGATGTATTTAGGTATCCTTGATACCATCAATCCCCTCATTCTTCTGCCTGGAAGAGTGATCCTGAAGGCCAGAACCACAGTAAGAGTTTTGGCCAAGACTGTGGACACGGACACAGTGAACAGAATTCCAAATGTAGTCTGCTGTAGGATACATGTTGTAGTATTTGGATTTCCAACAAAGAGCAAGGAGCAGAGAAAGCAAAATATAAGGGCCGTTAGCAGAATGTAGCTGAGAGTACGGTTATTAGCCTTCACAATGGGAGTTTCTCTGTGCTTCAGAAAGACCCCAAGGACAAGAGCTGTAAGTACAGAGAAGCACAGGGCCAGGCAGACAAGAGCCATCCCCAAAGGATCTTCATAAGCCAGAAATGTCACAGCTTTTGGCAGGCAGTGGGTTTGCTCTGTGTCAGCATACCAATCTTCTGGACACTTCACACACTCCTCTGAGTCTATTGGCAAAGCAAAGAATCACCAGCATAGCTCTGCATTGTCTCTAATTCATAGGATATCTTAGCCAAAGATTCTGAAGAACCTTAGCACAACCTTCCTTCTTTGTTGCTATGAAGAACCATAGCTCTAAAGCAGCATTTCTTATTTTACAGTATCTTTCATATATGTGGTAAAAGAAAACCTTTGGTGTTTGTGTTATAAATAAAAATTTTATTTACCTTGCATATTTATGAGATATTTTAATTATCTTGAGAGTAAGAAAAAATATATTGTGTCTTAGCAATTTGGTACTGTATAAGAACATAGCTAATACTTGGCCACTTGTAGTTGTCTCAATTTTATACACAGTGATCATGAGAATGTGCCAGTTGGGTTCTCAGAAAAAGTTGGATTTATGTTAGCTAAACTGTCTGAATTAATAACCTATGGGTCTGTTTTCATATGGTCATAGGGGCATAGGAATCTGTCCCCGAAAGTTTTATTTATAAAGGGTAATGATTCTATTCCTCAAAGTTTAGATATAGTGAAATTATTGCCTTAAAAATGATAATTCACATTTCCACCACTTTGGGTTCCTGTTTACACGTATTCATTTTAGGGAGGCATGGCATTTACATATATCTTTCAGTTCTACAATTGTAAAAGTTGATCTGTATTAATATATAAAGGAAAGAAGAACTTCCTGGAAAAACAACATAAAAGAAATAATTTTCTAAATTCTACCAAATTGAGAAGACACATAAGACAAATGGGAAAATTTTTTCCTGCCTAGGAGTTATATATTCCACTTTGATATGTGCTGTTACTTTTATTGCAATTCACACATGTTACATTAAATTAAAGAATTATATATATCCAATATTGATGCTCTCCACTGAGAAATATATTTTTCAGTTAGTTTCTTATTTTTCTCAATAATATTGATAAAATCATAAGCATATGCATTTCATTAATGTTTAGGCATATCATAATTTAACATCTTATAAATACCAGAATTTCTATTTTAGAATTGATATAAAATATTAAAAGTAAATAAAATTATGAAAAATTTCTATCCAATAATTTCATACTTAGTCACCAGTGAATTGATAAACAATTAATATTAGCTGTATAT
Source organism: Rattus norvegicus (assembly GCF_021556685.1). Classification (NCBI taxonomy): domain Eukaryota; kingdom Metazoa; phylum Chordata; class Mammalia; order Rodentia; family Muridae; genus Rattus; species Rattus norvegicus. The sequence continues at coordinate 24,001,309 of NC_141540.1, forward strand.
TTATGAATAGTATCATATTCATAAAAATTATATGACATCTTTCATATGCTTTATTATCCTTAACTTTTATTGTTCTTGAATTATACACTAACCACTTCACAAAAACTCATTAATTGTGATCATCTTTTTTCCACATCATATCGCTAGATCTGGATTCACCTTTGACTTTAAACTGCATCAATTTTTAATATATTTCTAGACATAATATTTTCCAATAGTCAATTTTTTTTTGGTTCTTTTTTTCGGAGCTGGGGACCGAACCCAGGGCCTTGTGCTTCCTAGGTAAGCGCTCTACCACTGAGCTAAATCCCCAGCCCCCCAATAGTCAATTTTTATAATGAAACTATTAAAATTACTTCAATCACTTAATAGATAATCAATAGGATTAATCTCAGAAACTGACCCTTGCCTCACGAGCATGTAACCACAACTATTTATGTCATCTCATAGCTGATTTGCTTATATTCATGTCAGTTTTCTGCCTTACTCACAAATTTTATTTCCATGTGTTACTTTCATCACTGACCTGTGAACAAGATGACAACATAAAATACAGCATATCCATTGATTTTATGCTTGACAGGATAGTTGACCGCCAAAAGAATGCATATTTATTAAACTGAACTTAAAATCTTTGAGCACCAGATCATTTTCAGTAACCTATCTGGCAATTAGTATGATATGGCTATGAAAGAGTTGTATTTTCAGTGTGATCTATATATTGGTAGAAAAAATAACAAGTAATAAAATATATGAAATTTCTGAGAAAAGTAATACTTGTCATAATATTTAGCTCTCATGCCTGCTTATCTGAAAAAATACACTCTTTCATGGGTCTAGTAATAGTCAAGAAATGTGACTGAAGCAGTAGTGTCAGTGTTTTATCTAGGCACAATACTACTTATCTATCATATAAATTAATTAAAATAAAAGGAGATTTTATCTTTAAGGTTCCTTTCAGGGTTTTTCTTATACATAATGCATGTGGAACAATATAGTCAGTCTGAAGAATTTCCTCCCAAACCATGCAATGACCTGTGGTGTTGGAAATCTCATTGGCAGGACATCGGAGACAATCAAAACAGCAGTCTGCTTTTCCTTCAGGATGCGATTTCTTGAAACCAGGATGGCAAGGCATACTGCACACCGAAGTGGAAAACTGAGAAAAATCAGATATGTGTAAATAACAAATCATTTTTCCTTCCATATCTAGTATTTTTCAAAATATTGACATATAAATGAACTTATTTTCAGTAGTCTTTAAATAAAATGCAATGTTACCAATGTATAAACATGGATTCTACTACATAATATAATGAATATGTAAATTAATTCATGGAAATATATAATCCTTCTCAGTAATGAAAAGGAAATAATTAAAGCCAAAAATTGCTGCTTAGAAGTTTGACTAGGATCCCGGCCCGCAGCAGCTCTCTGCTCCCAGACCCGGTGAGAGAGAGACCCAACTGCCTGGTCAGGTGGGCACTCCTGAGGCTGCAGAGCGGAAGAGACCACCAACACTGCTCACCCCTGCCCACATCCCTGGCCCAAGAGGAAACTGTATAAGGCCTCTGGGCTCCCGTGGGGGAGGGCCCAGGATCGGCAGGACCCCTGCGCCTGAGACACCACCGGACCCTGAAGGAAACAGACCGGATAAACAGTTCTCTGCACCCAAATCCCGTGGGAGGGAGAGCTAAACCTTCAGAGAGGCAGACAGGCCTGGGAAACCAGAAGAGACTGCTCCCTGCACACACATCTCGGACGCCAGAGGAAAAAGCCAAAGACCATCTGGAACCCTGGTGCACTGAAGCTCCCGGAAGAGGCGGCACAGGTCTTCCTGGTTGCTGCCGCTGCAGAGAGCCCCTGGGCAGCACCCCACGAGCGAACTTGAGCCTCGGGACCACAGGTAAGACCAAATTTTCTGCTGCAAGAAAGCTGCCTGGTGAGCTTGGGACACACGGAAGCAGAATTTCTCTAGAACCGGGCACGTTCTGGGTTTACCGGAAGTCCCACACCCGCGGATCCCGGCCCGCAGCAGCTCTCTGCTCCCAGACCCGGTGAGAGAGAGACCCAACCGCCTGGTCAGGTGGGCACTCCTGAGGCTGCAGAGCGGAAGAGACCACCAACACTGCTCACCCCTGCCCACATCCCTGGCCCAAGAGGAAACTGTATAAGGCCTCTGGGCTCCCGTGGGGGAGGGCCCAGGATCGGCAGGACCCCTGCGCCTGAGACACCACCGGACCCTGAAGGAAACAGACCGGATAAACAGTTCTCTGCACCCAAATCCCGTGGGAGGGAGAGCTAAACCTTCAGAGAGGCAGACAGGCCTGGGAAACCAGAAGAGACTGCTCCCTGCACACACATCTCGGACGCCAGAGGAAAAAGCCAAAGACCATCTGGAACCCTGGTGCACTGAAGCTCCCGGAAGGGGCGGCACAGGTCTTCCTGGTTGCTGCCGCTGCAGAGAGCCCCTGGACAGCACCCCACGAGCAAACCTGAGCCTCGGGACCACAGGTAAGACCAAATTTTCTGCTGCAAGAAAGCTGCCTGGTGAACTCAAGACACAGGCCCACAGGAACAGCTGAAGACCTGTAGAGAGGAAAAACTACACGCCCGAAAGCAGAACACTCTGTCCCCATAACTGACTGAAAGAGAGGAAAAGAGGTCTACAGCACTCCTGACACACAGGCTTATAGGACAGTCTAGCCACTGTCAGAAATAGCAAAACAAAGTAACACTAGAGATAATCTGATGGCGAGAGGCAAGCGCAGGAACCCAAGCAACAGAAACCAAGACTACATGCCATCATCGGAGCCCAATTCTCCCACCAAAACAAACATGGAATATCCAAACACACCAGAAAAGCAAGATCTAGTTTCAAAATCATATTTGATCATGATGCTGGAGGACTTCAAGAAAGACTTGAACACACTTAGGGAAGCACAGGAAAACATTAATAAACAAGTAAAAGCCTACAGAGAGGAATCGCAAAAATCCCTGAAAGAATTCCAGGAAAACACAATCAAACAGTTGAAGGAATTAAAAATGGAAATAGAAGCAATCAAGAAAGAACACATGGAAACAAGCCTGGATATAGAAAACCAAAAGAAGAGACAAGGAGCTGTAGATACAAGCTTCACCAACAGAATACAAGAGATGGAAGAGAGAATCTCAGGAGCAGAAGATTCCATAGAAATCATTGACTCAACTGTCAAAGATAATGTAAAGCGGAAAAAGCTACTGGTCCAAAACATACAGGAAATCCAGGACTCAATGAGAAGATCAAACCTAAGGATAATAGGTATAGAAGAGAGTGAAGACTCCCAGCTCAAAGGACCAGTAAATATCTTCAACAAAATCATAGAAGAAAACTTCCCTAACCTAAAAAAAGAGATACCCATAGACATACAAGAAGCCTACAGAACTCCAAATAGATTGGACCAGAAAAGAAACACCTCCCGTCACATAATTGTCAAAACACCAAACGCACAAAATAAAGAAAGAATATTAAAAGCAGTAAGGGAAAAAGGTCAAGTAACATATAAAGGGAGACCTATCAGAATCACACCAGACTTCTCGCCAGAAACTATGAAGGCCAGAAGATCCTGGACTGATGTTATACAGACCCTAAGAGAACACAAATGCCAGCCCAGATTACTGTATCCAGCAAAACTCTCAATTAACATTGATGGAGAAACCAAGATATTCCATGACAAAACCAAATTTACACAATATCTTTCTACAAATCCAGCACTACAAAGGATAATAAATGGTAAAGCCCAACATAAGGAGGCAAGCTATACCCTAGAAGAAGCAAGAAACTAATCGTCTTGGCAACAAAACAAAGACAATGAAAGCACACAAACATAACCTCACATCCAAATATGAATATAACGGGAAGCAATAATCACTATTCCTTAATATCTCTCAATATCAATGGCCTCAACTCCCCAATAAAAAGACATAGATTAACAAACTGGATACGCAACGAGGACCCTGCATTCTGCTGCCTACAGGAAACACACCTCAGAGACAAAGACAGACACTACCTCAGAGTGAAAGGCTGGAAAACAACTTTCCAAGCAAATGGTCAGAAGAAGCAAGCTGGAGTAGCCATTCTAATATCAAATAATATCAATTTCCAACTAAAAGTCATCAAAAAAGATAAGGAAGGACACTTCATATTCATCAAAGGAAAAATCAACCAAGATGAACTCTCAATCCTAAATATCTATGCCCCAAATAAAAGGGCACCTACATACGTAAAAGAAACCTTACTAAAGCTCAAAACACACATTGCACCTCACACAATAATAGTGGGAGATTTCAACACCCCACTCTCATCAATGGACAGATCATGGAAACAGAAATTAAGCAGTGATGTAGACAGACTAAGAGAAGTCATGAGCCAAATGGACTTAACGGATATTTATAGAACATTCTATCCTAAAGCAAAAGGATATACCTTCTTCTCAGCTCCTCATGGTACTTTCTCCAAAATTGACCATATAATTGGTCAAAAAACGGGCCTCAACAGGTACAGAAAGATAGAAATAATCCCATGCGTGCTATCGGACCACCACGGCCTAAAACTGGTCTTCAATAACAATAAGGGAAGAATGCCCACATATACGTGGAAATTGAACAATGCTCTACTCAATGATAACCTGGTCAAGGAAGAAATAAAGAAAGAAATTAAAAACTTTTTAGAATTTAATGAAAATGAAGATACAACATACTCAAACTTATGGGACACAATGAAAGCTGTGCTAAGAGGAAAACTCATAGCGCTGAGTGCCTGCAGAAAGAAACAGGAAAGAGCATATGTCAGCAGCTTGACAGCACACCTAAAAGCTCTAGAACAAAAAGAAGCAAATACACCCAGGAGGAGTAGAAGGCAGGAAATAATCAAACTCAGAGCTGAAATCAACCAAGTAGAAACAAAAAGGACCATAGAAAGAATCAACAGAACCAAAAGTTGGTTCTTTGAGAAAATCAACAAGATAGATAAACCCTTAGCCAGACTAACGAGAGAACACAGAGAGTGTGTCCAAATTAACAAAATCAGAAATGAAAAGGGAGACATAACTACAGATTCGGAGGAAATTCAAAAAATCATCAGATCTTACTATAAAAACCTATATTCAACAAAATTTGAAAATCTTCAGGAAATGGACAATTTCCTAGACAGATACCAGGTATCGAAGTTAAATCAGGAACAGATAAACCAGTTAAACAACCCCATAACTCCTAAGGAAATAGAAGCAGTCATTAAAGGTCTCCCAACCAAAAAGAGCCCAGGTCCAGACGGGTTTAGTGCAGAATTCTATCAAACCTTCATAGAAGACCTCATACCAATATTATCCAAACTATTCCACAAAATTGAAACAGATGGAGCCCTACCGAATTCCTTCTACGAAGCCACAATTACTCTTATACCTAAACCACACAAAGACACAACAAAGAAAGAGAACTTCAGACCAATTTCCCTTATGAATATCGACGCAAAAATACTCAATAAAATTCTGGCAAACCAAATTCAAGAGCACATAAAAACAATCATCCACCATGATCAAGTAGGCTTCATCCCAGGCATGCAGGGATGGTTTAATATACGGAAAACCATCAACGTGATCCATTATATACAAACTGAAAGAACAGAACCACATGATCATTTCATTAGATGCTGAGAAAGCATTTGACAAAATTCAACACCCCTTCATGATAAAAGTCCTGGAAAGAATAGGAATTCAAGGCCCATACCTAAACATAGTAAAAGCCATATACAGCAAACCAGTTGCTAACATTAAACTAAATGGAGAGAAACTTGAAGCAATCCCACTAAAATCAGGGACTAGACAAGGCTGCCCACTCTCTCCCTACTTATTCAATATAGTTCTTGAAGTTCTAGCCAGAGCAATCAGACAACAAAAGGAGATCAAAGGGATACAGATCGGAAAAGAAGAGGTCAAAATATCACTATTTGCAGATGACATGATAGTATATTTAAGTGATCCCAAAAATTCCACCAGAGAACTACTAAAGCTGATAAACAACTTCAGCAAAGTGGCTGGGTATAAAATTAACTCAAATAAATCAGTTGCCTTCCTCTATACAAAAGAGAAACAAGCCGAGAAAGAAATTAGGGAAACGACACCCTTCATAATAGACCCAAATAATATAAAGTACCTCGGTGTGACTTTAACCAAGCAAGTAAAAGATCTGTACAATAAGAACTTCAAGACACTGAGGAAAGAAATTGAAGAAGACCTCAGAAGATGGAAAGATCTCCCATGCTCATGGATTGGCAGGATTAATATGGTAAAAATGGCCATTTTACCAAAAGCAATCTACAGATTCAATGCAATCCCCATCAAAATACCAATCCAATTCTTCAAAGAGTTAGACAGAACAATTTGCAAATTCATCTGGAATAACAAAAAACCCAGGATAGCTAAAGCTATCCTCAACAATAAAAGGACTTCAGGGGGAATCACTATCCCTGAACTCAAGCAGTATTACAGAGCAATAGTGATAAAAACTGCATGGTATTGGTACAGAGACAGACAGATAGACCAATGGAATAGAATTGAAGACCCAGAAATGAACACACACACCTATGGTCACTTGATTTTTGACAAAGGAGCCAAAACCATCCAATGGAAAAAAGATAGCATTTTCAGCAATTGGTGCTGGTTCAACTGGAGGGCAACATGTAGAAGAATGCAGATCGATCCATCCTTATCACCCTGTACAAAGCTTAAGTCCAAGTGGATCAAGGACCTCCACATCAAACCAGACACACTCAAACTAATAGAAGAAAAACTAGGGAAGCATCTGGAACACATGGGCACTGGAAAAAATTTCCTGAACAAAACACCAATGGCTTATGCTCTAAGATCAAGAATCGACAAATGGGATCTCATAAAACTGCAAAGCTTCTGTAAGGCAAAGGACACTGTGGTTAGGACAAAACGGCAACCAACAGATTGGGAAAAGATCTTTACCAATCCTACAACAGATAGAGGCCTTATTTCCAAAATATACAAAGAACTCAAGAAGTTAGACCGCAGGGAAACAAATAACCCTATTAAAAAATGGGGTTCAGAGCTAAACAAAGAATTCACAGCTGAGGAATGCCGAATGGCTGAGAAACACCTAAAGAAATGTTCAACATCTTTAGTCATAAGGGAAATGCAAATCAAAACAACCCTGAGATTTCACCTCACACCAGTGCGATTGGCTAAGATCAAAAACTCAGGTGACAGCAGATGCTGGCGAGGATGTGGAGAAAGAGGAACACTCCTCCATTGTTGGTGGGATTGCAGACTGGTAAAACCATTCTGGAAATCAGTCTGGAGGTTCCTCAGAAAATTGGACATTGAACTGCCTGAGGATCCAGCTATACCTCTCTTGGGCATATACCCAAAAGATGCCTCAACATATAAAAGAGACACGTGCTCCACTATGTTCATCGCAGCCTTATTTATAATAGCCAGAAAATGGAAAGAACCCAGATGCCCTTCAACAGAGGAATGGATACAGAAAATGTGGTACATCTACACAATGGAATATTACTCAGCTATCAAAAACAACGAGTTTATGAAATTCGTAGGCAAATGGTTGGAACTGGAAAATATCATCCTGAGTGAGCTAACCCAATCACAGAAAGACATACATGGTATGCACTCATTGATAAGTGGCTATTAGCCCAAATGCTTGAATTACCCTAGATCCCTAGAACAAACGAAACTCAAGACGGATGATCAAAATGTGAATGCTTCACTCCTTCTTTAAATGAGGAAAAAGAATACTCTTGGCAGGGAAGGGAGAGGCAAAGATTAAAACAGAGACTGAAGGAACACCCATTCAGAGCCTGCCCCACATGTGGCCCATACATATACAGCCACCCAATTAGACAAGATGGATGAAGCAAAGAAGTGCAGACCGACAGGAGCCGGATGTAGATCGCTCCTGAGAGACACAGCCAGAATACAGCAAATATAGAGGCGAATGCCAGCAGCAAACCACTGAACTGAGAATAGGTCCCCTATTGAAGGAATCAGAGAAAGAACCGGAAGAGCTTGAAGGGGCTCGAGACCCCAAAAGTACAACAATGCCAAGCAACCAGAGCTTCCAGGGACTAAGCCACTACCTAAAGACTATACATGGACTGACCCTGGACTCTGACCCCATAGGTAGCAATGAATATCCTAGTAAGAGCACCAGTGGAAGGGGAAGCCCTGGGTCCTGCTAAGACTGAACCCCCAGTGAACTAGTCTATGGGGGGAGGGCGGCAATGGGGGGAGGGTTGGGAGGGGAACACCCATAAGGAAGGGGAGGGGGGAGGGGGATGTTTGCCCGGAAACCGGGAAAGGGAATAACACTCGAAATGTATATAAGAAATACTCAAGTTAATAAAAAATTATAAGCCCGTGGAAAAAAAAATAAAAAAAAAAATAAAAGCACAATATAGCAAACTAAAAAAAAAAAAAAAAAAAAAAAAAAAAACTGATGCTTATGAAGAAGATAAAAAAAAAAAAGAAGTTTGACTAAAATTAAAATTTGATGCAACCTACCTGTCTACTTCCTGTGGCCCACTCTATCATGTCTTCAGATAACAACAGTTGTTGATCATGTGCAAAATAAGGAGAGAACTGTCCTACTTTCACCTTTAGTACATAACCTTGTGGAAAATGCAAAACGTTGAGAATGTCATACATTGCATCTAAATTTCTTCCTTGATTAACAGTCACTGGGTCTCCTATAGGATTAATAAATCTTATATTCTTCAGAAAGTCATTTACCTAAAAAATGCGTAACTTTATTATTAAATGTACTAATACTTTAAGTAAAAATGTTTTGTGGAGGACTTTTTTTTACTCTTAAATCTCTCATTCAAAATTCTTTAATGCAAAGTAACTAACAAACATGTTAAAATGACAGTGTTTGTGTGTGTGTTGGTGAGTGTGTGTTTCATTTTTGTGTATTGAGTCTCTCACTTAACATGAACCTTATGGTTTTCTGGCTTTGCTTATTAGCCATTAAAACATATTTTTTACATTTTTTTCCTTTCCAATACTGGGATTCATCCTTGCCCAGTTTGTAACTGAGATGTTGGTACCCAATTTAGGTCCTAATTGATGTGGAGTATGTTAATTTTAAATGTCAACTTGCAACAACCTAGAGTCATATTTACCTGCATGCATCTAGGTATTAGCCCTTCCCAACTTTCCAATACTTTTATATCTACTTGTTGAAGATGCATATTGTGAAAGGCATGGGCCACGGCATAAACAGCATTATATATGTTGTAACGCTCATCATTCATGGCCATGTCAAAACTGTGCCACAGTAATAATTCCAATATAGTATTAGATAAGCAATGATTCAGTGTTTTGCATTCAGATACAGACACTGAACAGTTAAAATAGATCCATCCCAATCTCACCAGAGAAACAGCTTCTGGGTAAGCAGAAAAGTTTGTTTTCTGAATAAAATGCTTAAAAGTAGAAATCTCCCGATAATGGTGGGACAAAGACAAAGTCCCATGGAAAGAGTCAATGGTGAAGTCTCTGGACCTTGAGATGACATCCCATTGTGAGGTAGTGATCCACAATCTCCATATGCCTAACATTTCCCATCTTCTAAAGCTCACTTCTAGAGTAGAGTTCACATTACCATAAATGATGACATTTGCTGATGATGTCATTATTTGAAAATAATAAATCTCAGCCCTTTCTATGTATAACTGCATGTTTGCTGGGATCCTATTCACAAAAGCTAAACAAATGTCGTTTATCTTCATTTCTTCTTTCATATCTGAGAGAAACTGAACACCCTGGTCATCATCTAAGATAACCAGTCCCACCCATTTCCAGAGGAAATGAATCATCAAGGATACCATGGCAAGAACAAGGCTTGTGTCCTTTGGGGCGATCTGATATAGATGAGGAAACAGATCACGGTCACTCAGACTATCATAAAATGGTCCATATGTAACCTAAATAAAACAGAACACCAGAAGTAACATGAGAAGTGAAACTGCCAAGAAGTTAACATTAAGATCTGAAATTTAAAGCCCTCATGTGCAAATAGGAGAAAGGACTATGTGTTTACCACATTGAAATAATGTTTTCCTTCCTGTAAGCTGGAAAACTACTGACTTTCTCCATAGTCTATAAAATTCTTATTTCTAAATTGCACATTTTTCTATCAAAATTAAAGCATTAATATTACATGAGAAGAGTTTTCCTTTTTTAACTTATTTACATTATAAATGATAGAGAGATACCAGGTGCCAAAATTAAATTGGGATCAGATAAATCATCTAAACAGTCCCATAACTTCTAAAAGCATCCAAACCAATATTAAATCCCAGGACTAGATGGTTTTAAGACAGAGATGGATTTCTTTTTCTCTTCTTTGTTATCTGTTATGGTTATGCAAATCCACACAGACACTATCTCAGTATTCTTGAAATATCTACAAGCAGCATATCCTGAACTCCAAATGCCTCTGGACTGAACACACAGAAGAGGGACATGGAGCAGCACACAGCACAACATCCCACAACTGCATCTGCCTCCTAAGAGGTAGGCTTTATTCAGACACACAGAGATGAGACCCTACAACTATCCCACCCCTGCAGGAACCCAAGCCCAGCAGCCAGAGTTCCATCTTCCTTCCAGGGCACATCTGTAGCAGCAACGGTCAGGGGGCAGCATATCATGCCATACTCTATAGCTCTGGCTACCTCCCAAGACTCTGGTTCTAACCTGGCACACAGCATTCACAGATCATCACACGACTTCCCAGTCCACAGCCCTTCCTGGCTCTCAGGAAGTCTACTCAAACACAAGACATACATCCCCACCTGCCTGGAAGGAGTCCTATTTCAATGTAGGACACTCATGCTAACTAACACCAGATACAACTAGATGGTGAAAGGCAAGTCAAGAATATAATCAACAGAAGCCAATGCAATATGGCACCATCAGAACTCTTCTCTCCTAGTCCAGCAAGCTTTAAATATCACAACACACCTGAAAAGCAAGACAGTAGCCTTAACTGCCATCTCATGAATGTGATAGAAGACTTAAAGAGAAGAAAATAATTCGCACTAAAAACACATTCAAACATACAGAAGCCATTAAAGAGCAAACAAATACATCCCTCAAAGAAATACAGGGAAATGCAAACTGGTAAAGGAAATTAATGAAACAGGCCAAGACCTAAAATTAGAAATAGAAGCAATAAAAATGCAAATGGAGGAAGCCCTTAAGCTGTAAAACCTAAGGAAAAGAGAAAGAACTATAGACCTATGTATTAACAACAGAATACAAGAGAAGGAAGAGAGAATCTTAGGCATAGAAGATACTATAGAAGAAATTGATACATTTCTCAAAGAAACCACCAAGCATAAATTTTTCTAATTCAAAACATCCAGAAAATTTGGGGCACAGTGGAAAGACTAAACCCTAAGAATAGTAAGAATAGAAGAGGGTGACGATTTCCAGTGCAAAGAGCCAGAAAAAATCTTTGACAAAATTATAAAGAAAAGCTTCCCTAACCTAAAGAAAGAGATAGCCATACACGTAAAAAAGCCTACAGAACACCAGATATCTTGGACAAGTACAGAAATTTCTCATGCCACATAAAAATCAAACTACTAAATATAAAGAAAAAGAAAGAATATTAACAGCTGTAAGAGAAAAAAACTAAGGAACATATAAAAGTAGACCTGTCAAAATTACACCAGACTTCTCAACAGAGCTCTAAAATGCAAAAGATCCTGGACAAATATCATACAGTCTGTAAGAGAACACAATTTCCAGACAAGACTATGATACCCCTCAAAACTCTCAATAATTATAGATGGGGAAAAACTAGACATTCCATGACAAAACCAAATTTAAAGTGTATTTCTATGAATCCAGCCTACAAAGAATATGAGGATAAAAATTCCAAAAAAGGGAGGGTAACTACACCCAAGAAAACACAAGAAATGTGTCATAACAAACACAACAGAAGAGAATCACACACACACACACACACACACACACACACACACACACAATTACCACATGAAACAACAACAAAAAATGACAGGAACTAACAATCATGGATCATCAATATCTCTCAGCATCAATAAACTCAATTCCACAATTAAAAACAACACAGACTAACAGACAGAATAGGTAAACAGGATCAATCACTCTGCTGCATACAAGAAACACACAGCTCAGCAACAAAGACAGACAGTACCTCTGGGTAAAGGGCTGGGAAGAAGTTTTCCAAACAAATGTATCAGGTGTAAAAGAGATAGGAGAAAGGCCCAGTGGACCAGGGGAAGGAATGGAAATCTGTATCTGCTTTGGGGATCTCTAGGAAGTCCCAGAGACCTGGGATAGGGAAGGCTACCAGAAGTCAATGTGGTTGACCTTAGCTGAGATGTCTAACAGTAGAGGCATGGAATCTGTAGAGGGCAACTCCTCTAGCCATGCAAGACCCCCTAGTGGAAGGATAAGGATACCAACCCACTCACTAAACTTTCAACGTAAAATTTGTCCTATCTAAAAGAAATGCAGGGATGGAACAGAGGCTGAGGGAAAGACCAACAATAAACAGCCCAACTTGAAACCCATCCCATGGGCGAGCATTAATCCCAGACATTATTAATTATGCTCTGTTATGCTTACAGACAGAAATCTAGCATAACAATCCTCTGAGATGCTGTACCTAGCAGTGGATGGAAACAAGCATTTACCCGCAGACAAATACTAGATGGAGGATAGGGGACACATATGAAGTGTTGGGGGATGCATTAAAGACCCAGTATAAGATGAGAACTTCACAGGCAGACCAAAAGAGTCAACAAATCTAAATTCCTGACAGTTCTCAGAGTCTGAGCCACCAATGAAAGAACATACATGGGCTGGAATGAGGCTCACCTGCACACATATATGGTGTGTGTATGTATGTATGTATGTATGTATGTATGTATGTATGTATGTATGCATGCATGCATGTAAGTATATAAAACAGAAAGGCAGTTCAGTATTCTTGGATCCTCTATCTGGCCTCAGTGGAAGAGGAAGCAACTAATCTGACAGAGACTTGATATGCCAGGGTGGGGAGATACCCAGGGGGTTTCCAGCCACTCAGAGAAGGGGTAAGGGATGGCAAAGGACTCAGTGAAGGATCAGCATTTGTGGTGTAAACAAATAAATAAAATATCAACAAGTAAAGAATGAAGGAAGAGAAGGAAGGAAGGAAGGAAGGAAGAAAGGAAGAAAGAAAGAAAGAAAGAAAGAAAGAAAGAAAGAAAGAAAGAAAGAAAGAAAGAAAGAAAGAAAGAGCGAGTGTATGTTTTAAACTCTACCCATTACATTTAACATCACCTGTGGAATTTTGAAGAGCTGCAGGAGTGTTGCCACTCGGGCAGAAACTGTCCATGTTGGTCCTGTAAGTGCTACATCACAGTCACTATACTCACAGATATAATTAGGAATAATCTCACCAGACTTTGAGAGCATGTTTAGGTTATTGAGATTTGTTGATGTAATGTCACACTGGTCACCAAGAAAGGTAAATCCCAAGGTAGAGTTAGGTAAAAGATTAGGGTTCCTGTTGATATCTTCTATGGCAAAAAGCATTACCAGAACATATGGGTATGTGTTCACTGGCAAACTGAAAACAAGACACAGTAATTACTGATGTGGCTCCAAACATAAGAATCTTCAAATCAAATACAATGAGTGTTATGTACTAATGATATTTATCCCCTAATTTCCTGTGTTGATACAATTCCCTTTAAGGGTAAATTAATACACAATATGCTTTTAGGAACTAATAGTTGATAAACGGGAGCCACTCATAATTTTTTCATTGTGAAAGTCCATAATAACTTTTCCTCTCCCTATTTACACTGGAATGTTGTCAAATGACCTAATTCCATTGATGAATCAGAAGCATGCTCTTAACATACCATTAATAGCAAAAAGGAGAGTATTTTTATTACTGCTTCTATATCAGTGCTTGTTATAAGTGTTTAAATTAATTATATCATCTTAGCTCAACACTTGAACATCATTTAAATCAAGAGATTTATCATTTTTCAGAATCTATAATCTGTTTTAAGGCATCTTGTCAGATGTTTGTGTTGATTTCTATATTCCATTGGCATTTGTTTTAAAGGGTCTCTCTAGCTCTCTCATTCTCCCTTTTTCTTTCTTGCTTTAATACTATTGATTGATTCTTCTCTTTTTATTTCAATTAAATTTAATGGTTAATCAAAATGTCCAATTTTGATGGTTGATCTTTTCAAAGAACTTTCTCGTTATTTCTTTGATTGCTCTTAAATTCTTTAATTTCTATCCATTAATTTATTTTCTGAATTTAAGTACAATATTCTGTCTAATACATTGTAATCAAAAGAAGAATGACCTTTGCTCCTGGCAAAGTAAAGCTTTTTGGCCCTCATATTACTCCATAAATGTAAGTATGTTGGATAAATAATTTGGTGAAAACAGTTTCTCTGTTAGCCATAAGTATATTTTTTAAGCCATGTGCACAATCTTAAATTTAATTTTTAAAAGATTCATGAGGGCCTTTACACTGCTTTCTGTGAAGTAAAAAATGGGAAACCAGGGAAAAAAAGATAGGGGTGGGCAAGAGGGAAACATGATCTTGTATTGGGAGGGGGAAAAGGACTGAAGCCCTGAGGGTCAACAGAAAGGATGGAAACAGGCAAACTCAAGAGAAAGGAGGCTGTGAAGACCCTGTAGAATGTACCAGAGACGTGGGAAGTGAGAGACTCTCAGAACTCATATGGGGGGACCGTAGATGAAAGGCCCTACAGTGGGAAGAGAGAACTAATTGAATCCACCTCCAGCAGAAAGACAGGACACTAAGTGAGGGATGGAGTTGTTATCCCACTGCCAAAGCACTGACCCATAATTAATCCTGTCTGAAAGAAATGCAGGGACAGAAATGAAGAGCCAGCAACAGACCCAAAGTAGGATCCAGCTCAAAGGGAGGCCACAAGACCTGACACCATTACTGAAGCTATGGGGCACTCACAAAAAGGGATCTACCATGACTGCTCTCCAAAAGACAAGTAGCTGAAAGAGTCAGATGCAGATATGTGCACCCAACCAATGAACTGAAGCTGATGATCCCTCTAGTTGAATTCGGCAAAATTTAGAGAAAACTAAGGAAGAGGGCAACTCTATAGAAGAACCAGCAGTCTCAATTAACCTGAACCTGTGGGATCTCTAATACACTGCAATACCAACCAGGCAGCATGAAACAACTAAGATGAGGCCTCCAACACACATACAGCAGAGGACTCCCAGGTCTGGGTTCAGTCAGAGAAGATGCACCTAATCCTCAAGAGAATGGAGACTCCAGGAAGTTTAGAGGTCTGGTGGGGTGGGTGAGGTGGGGAAATCCTTCTGGAGAGGGGCAAAAGTGTAGGGGGGGGTAAGGAGAACATATGGGAGGTATAACCCCCAGGGCAGGGTGTACCATGAGGGGAATAAAATCTGGAGTGTATAAATAAACAAATAATTAAAATTAAATGATTTTTTTTAAAAAACCTGGAAGCAAGAAACTGGAAATAATCCAGGTTTTCCTCAAATTAAGAAAGGATAAAGAAAATGTGGGTCATTTACACAAAGGAATACTACTTAGCTTTTAAAAACAAGGGTATCCGTTGAAGGAATCAGAGAAAGAACTGGAAGAGCTTGAAGGGGCTCAAGACCCCATATGAACAATGATGCCAACCAACCAGAACTTCCAGGGACTAAGCCACTACCTAAAGACTATACATGGACTGACCCTGGGCTCCAACCTCATAGGTAGCAATGAATATCCTAGTAAGAGCACCAGTGGAAGGGGAAGCCCTGGGTCCTGCTAAGACTGAACCCCCAGTGAATATGATTGTTGGGGGGAGGGCGGTAATGGAGGAAAGATGGGGATGGGAACACCCATATAAAAGGGGAGGGGGAGGGGTTAGGGGGATGTTGGCCTGGAAATCAGAAAGGGAATAACAATCAAAATGTAAATAAGAAATACTCAAGTTAATAAAGATTAAAAAAAAGGATATCATGAAATTTGCAGGGAAACAAACGGGTAGAACTAGAATGATGTAAGCCAGACCCAGAAAGACATTTATGGTATGTACTCACTTATAAGTGGACACTACCACTCTAGCTCTTGTAGTAGATCTTGAAGTCAGGAATGGTGATGCCTCTACAAGTTCATTTATTGTTTAAAATTGTTTTCACTATCCTAGGATTTTGTTAATCCAGATAAATTTGAGAATTGAATTTTCTATCTCTGTGAAGAATTGAGTTGGAGTTTTGATGGTATTGCATTAAATCTATATATTAGTTTTTGTAAGAGGGTCATTTTTATTATGTTAATTCTGCTGACCCATGAGCATTGGAGATCTTTCTATCTTCTGAGGTCTTCGACAATTTCCTTTTTCAGAAATTTAAAGTTCTTGTCATATAGATCACACATTTGCTTGGTTATACCAAAATATTTAACATTATTTCTAACTATTATAAAGGGTGTTGTCTCCCTAATTTCCTTCTCAACCCATTTATCCTTTGTGTAGAGAAAGGCTACTCATTTTTAATACAAAGAAAGACCAATAGATCAATAGAATAGAATTGAAGACCCAGAAATAAACCTACACACCTATGGTTACTTGATCTTTGACAAAGAAATCAAAACCATCCATTGAGAAGAAAAGACATTTTCAACAAATCATGCTGGTTCAACAGGTGACCAGCATGTAGAAGAATGCAAATTGATCCATTTTATCTCCTTGTACAAAGCTCAAATCCAAGTGGATCAAGGACCTCAACATAAAACTAGATATAGGGAATCTAATAAAAGAGAAAATGTGAAAAAGGCTCAAAGATGTTGGCACAGGAGTGGGGGTGGGTATTTCCTGAACAGAACACTAATGGCTCAGATTCCAGGATCAAAAATTGACAAATGGGACTTCATAAAATAGGAAAGCTTCTGTAAGGCAAAGGACACAGTCAGTAGAGCAAAAGAGCAACCTATATATTAGGAAAAGATCTTTACCAATCCCACATTCAATAAAGGGCTAATATCCAAAATATACAAAGAACTCAAAAAGTTAGACTCCAGAGAATAAACATCACTATTAAAAATGGGGTACAGAATTAAACAAAGAACTCTCAACTGAGGAATCATGAATGACTGAGAGGCACCTAAATAAATGTACAACATCCTAAGTTATCAGGGAAATGCAACTCAAAAAGACCATGAGATTCCACCTGACACCAGTCAGAATGGGTAAGATCAAAATCTCGGGCAATAGCAGATGCTGGCAAGATGTGGAGAAAGAGGAACACTCCTCCATTGCTAGTGGGATTGCAAACTGGTACAACCACTTTGAAAATCAGTCTGGAGGTTCCTCAGAAAATGGGAAATAGTTCTACCTGAAGACACAGCTATACCACTCCTGAGCATAGACCTAAATAATGCTCCAACATATAACAAGGACACATGTTCCACTATGTTAATAACAGTCTTATTTATAATTGGCAGTACCTGGATATATCCCAGATCGCCCTCAATGGAACAATGGAATCAGAAAATGTTGTACATTTACACAATGGAATACTATTCAACTATAAACAACGAGAACATTATGAGTTTTGCAGGCAAATTGAAGGAACTAGAAAAGGTCATCCTGAGGGAGGTATCCCAGACCAAAAGGATATGCCATGTGTTCACTGATAAGTGACTATTAGCCAAAAAGTTCAGAATACCCATGATATAACACACAGGCACTCAGAAGTTTAGCAAGAAGAAAAACCCAAGGGAAGACACTTTATTCCCACTTAGAAAGGGGAGCCAAATAATCATAAGAGGCAGATGGAGGTAAAGACCTGGAAGGGAGAGGGAAGGAGGAGAAGGAAAAGGAGAAAAATCAGGTCTGAGGGTAGGGGAAGAACAGTACAGAAGCCCAGAGGGCCGGGAGAGCAAATGGAAATATACAGCTCCTCAGGGAAATGAAAACATTACACAGCAGCAAATCTCAGAGGCTGAGATTAGATTGTAAAGAGCCTAGAATCTTCCAAGACCAGCCTAAGTTAACAGAGGCATTAAGCCACTGAGACAACAATTATAAAAGGAGAATAAAAAATCCTTTTACAAAATTTAAGTTGACTTTTTTCAAAAAAGAATGCCTACCAGTTATAGTTTGTACCTGATTCAAAGGAATATTTAAAGTAAATGTGTTCTGTATCCTTTCAGAAAGGAATTGAGATTGAATATAGAAAACAGAAACATGGGAATTATCAAAGTTGTTCTATTTTTCCTTCCAAAGCTATAGCCACAAACAATACAAAGTATTCAATCTAAATATGTACACTTTAATTATAATTCACTATCATTTAAATGATGTCTAATTTGTCTGAAAAGTCATTGGCCATGAAATTTGCCAGTTCAACCTCACCACAATCTCCCATTGTCTCTCTATTTCTTCATAGGGTAATTTATTAGCTGACCAAAACATCTTAAAACTGCTGTTTCTCAGTATATATTGCATGTATTACCCATGGTACATTTAGAGAGGAACAGAAAATGTCTTTCAAAGGAATAAGTTACACCATTGCACCTTTAGTAAATAGATATTACCCCACACAATATGCATCTTTACAAAATTATCTATCTTCATACATGGAGAACAGAACTTAAATAAGTAAAGGGTAGATACTTAAGACCTAGCAAAAGAAACGTTTGCAGGAGCCACCAGAATCAAAATATACACACTGCAAAATGTACAAAATTTGCTTGTGCAGTATTTAAATCACTAAAAGAAGAAAATTAAATGTATTATAATTGAAAGAATAAAATGAAAATAGTTTTAAATTAATATAGTAAGAATATCCAATAGCAGCAAAGATAACACAACTTATAACACTCATTTTTACTCTAAAATGTTGGTTCCTACCCATAATAACATCTGTGATATAAGATACTTGAAAGAGCTATCATTTCTTTCACTGACATCTTCTGTTATATCAGAAGTACGAGTATTCAGTAATAGATGCAGTTAGAATATATTAACTCTATAATTATTTGATTTTTTTAAAGGTAGAA
This sequence comes from Rattus norvegicus, assembly GCF_021556685.1. NCBI lineage: Eukaryota > Metazoa > Chordata > Mammalia > Rodentia > Muridae > Rattus > Rattus norvegicus. The sequence continues at coordinate 24,020,464 of NC_141540.1, forward strand.
TATGCAATGAAACCTGACACTGAAAATTCCACAAATGAGTGATTGTGGTATTACAGGCTAGGGACAATAAAATGAAAGCAAAAACCACAAAAATATCAGTGTACAGTCCTCCCATAACTGTAGTAAATTTCATCACCAAAAACAACAGAACATAAGTGGCAGGATGTCCTGGGATGCAAATTTTCTGAAAGAATATATAATATGTATGAATACAACTATCCAAACAAAGAAAATTAATGTAAATTAGCTCTTTTTTCAGGATATGTATATATCATATTTATGTTAGGCAGTTGAAGGAACATTCTAATGCTAAACTAATTCCAGTGGTTTGAATTGTATTTCTAAGTGAGATAACTGGGCCCCAAGAATACAATGATAACTCTTGAGAAAAGGAGGAATCTATAAAGAAGAAAGATGGGGGTGCTATGTCTCCTATATCCCATCTTGATAAATAAAAGTATATAATAAAGAAAGACAAAATAAACTGATCCACTTCTAGAAGGGAAAAAAGAAAAACTAAATTTCAAGTGTTTCCTAAATTGATATGAGTTCGAAACGGGGAGAGTCACTTAATGCCTGTCTTCCCAGTTATATTTCAGTAACAGAAACATGAACACACAACGGAAGCACTCACGGAAAATCCAGCAGCACGCTGAAGTGATCTTTCACTAGATGAGCAGGTATTGTGGAAAGGATGAAACCACAGTCCTTCCTCATGTTGCTCTCAAGATGTTCATTGTGATTTATTCTCCAAAAACAAGTGGCTTCTGGAAAACTGCACAAGATGAAAGAAAGTCTCAGCAGCAGGAAGAACACAATCAAAGTGTACGCCTTTTCCATGTCTGCCATTCAGTAAGCCTGAACAGAGGTTACATGGGCAATCCCATGGAAACACTCTGATCATTTAGTCATGGACACGTGTGTGCCTGGTTTTTATTACCATTACTGACTGGAGAGGCAACTCAAATTGGTCATGAATCCTTGTCATTCAATCTGACCACAAACTCCCCGAGCTACTTTCTTCTGACTCTGACCAACTGTCCTTAGAGGAATGCAAACAATTGGCCCAAGGGCTTTACATTTGAAGTAAATATGAACCATAAGATGGAAAATATGTTTTTAAGATCGTCCATTCTTGCCTTAGGGTAGTTATTTCATTAATGTTCATGGCATCGATGTTCTGGGGATAGTTAGTCTCAGGCCTGTGTCAGAAAGCCATTTGAAATCTCATATATGAATTTCATCATGGGATCCAAAGCTAGAAATGAGGTTAATGAGGTTAAAAAATCATACATATACATTCCACACAGACCCTATGCAAACACCTGACCCATTATGATGTCATCATCCATTATATGCAGAGGTAGTCTCACATACTGACTTTTCAGCATTCAACAAAATATTCTGTATGGATATATTATTTCACAGTAGTCACACTTATGAATTCTACCTAAAAATAATGTCCTTTTATAATATAGAAAACCAATCACAAATAAAATTCAGAAGTTAATCTAATCCTTGGTCTAGTAACGTCTAGTCTATGCATCAATGTCAATGCAGATGCTAAACTTCATACATATATATCCTCTAAAATGTCACATACATTTCTGCTTATCCCCTTCTAAGGATAAAGATCTTGTAATGGAACACATATCACTCTGAACCTACTGTCCAATTTGGCCTGGGAAGCAAGGAGGCTAAATTTAGATCTCCATTACTTCCTTGTTTCCTCCAAATTCACCCCCAGTGTCACACCCAGATTTATAACAGCCCACATACCCTTACCAGCTACCCATCTCAGATGTGTTACAACTTTCCTTTCCAACTTACTTCCCTTCATGGCTACTTCTTGTAGCAAGGAAGGAGTCCCAGAGGAAGGAGAAGATCATCAGTCCACCCAAACAACTTCAACCCAAAATTTATGGTGTCTTCAAGATATGCAGTGACAAAGATAAAGCAGAGACAGAGGGAATAGCCAATCAATGACTGTCCCAACTTAAGACGCATTATATGTACCAATCTCTGACACTACTAATGATATTTTGCTATGCTTTTGGACAGGATAGTATAACTGTCTCCTGAGAGGCTTTATCCAGCAGTGGATGGGGACAGATGCAAAGACCCACAGCCAAATTCCAGATGGAACTCAATGAAACTTGCGGAAAAGTGGAGGATAGAATTCAGCAAGCCAGAGTGGTCAAAGACACCAGAAGAAAACCTACATGGTCAACTAACCTGTGCTCGCAAGGCAGAAGGGGCCACAAGGTTCAGGCTTCCTTGAGGCAGGGTAAGTATAGGAGTCATAAGTGGAGGGAGGAACTAGGCTTGACAAGCCTCCATTGCCAAGACCTGTAGCTATGGTGACAGTGTGGGAACAAATCTTACACACATATTCACACCTGTCACAATTTATAAACATGCTAAATTAAACATCCCTTGATGAAAAACTACAGAAACAAGTAGGCTGTGCTGGGTCCAAGTGAGGCTTGCAAACTGGGTCTAAGTATCCCAGTAAGAAGACCCCTCCCAATTCTCCTGAAGGCCTAAGAGAACCAAGGAAAAAAAAAACAACAGCCATATAGTAAGGGTTAAGATTCACAGTGTCTAGAGAGAAGGAGCAATTCTATGTAGTCCTCAAGTGGCAGTGATGGCAGAGCCCTGTTTGGGTTCCAAACAACCCATGACCAACTCCAGGGTGAGAAGACTGAGAAGCTAAAAGAACTGCCAATACATCCACCCTTGCTGAGTGGTAACAGAGGAATGGTACCAGTGCATCTGAGCACATAGGGAGGCAGCAGCAGCACTAGTGGCAGCTGGGCAGGGGAAAGTACTATGTGAAATGGGTGGAGTCAGCTCTGCAGTGTATAAAGTGTAAGGGAGCCAGGTCTCTGGGGACACAGGAATAAGAGACCCTCCATCAGGTCATAAGGGATCTGATGTCCCTATTAGTTTGATCTTGACCATCTTAGTGTTGGCCTTGGTAAACTCTAGGTTCAGGGTCTGTGGGTTCCTCTACCCAAGGTGGGCAGGAATGTGGTATGTCCTGTGCCCCTGAGGGTGGTGAGTCTCTGTGGGAAGCTGGGCTGCTGCTGTGTCAGGTTAAGTAGAAAAGAAAGGGGTCACATTAAGTTTGGCCAATGTGGGAAGCAGCAGAAGTACGTAGGCACTGCCAGTGAATCTGCTGCCTCAGGTTTTTCACAAAGACTTACTAGTGAGACCGAGACAGATGTGGGCTTTTTGCACACATTTTATACTAAAGGGTTGGGGTACTAACATGGGGCATAGAGCTGCATACCTTGTATCTCAAGTTATTGACACCCGGTGTGGTCACTACCAAGGGTAAGCGAACAGGACTCAGCACAGTGTTCTCCTGGATCATGGTCTGGTCTAAGCAGGGAGCAACAATGTGCTGTAGTTTTACAGGAGAAAGTCTGATGGCTGCAGATGTTCGGTAGCCAGCCAGAGACAGAGGAGAAGCAAGGGTTCTCAGTACGAAAAGGGACGTTCACCCCCATGACCACAGTGATGGCTTTGGGAGTAGGCAAAGAAGCAAAAGGACTGTGCTTGAGAATTACAAATGTGTGGCATGGGCACAGACATGGCCATGATGTGCCAGAACTGACAGCATGGAGGGAGGCACAATGTAATTAGTTAGGGTTGCTGGACCAAAAAACATCACCAAGTCCAAACAGACACCTTGAAGCAAGAGTGAAGACTGAAAAAGGAGGACAAGTCCTCAGCTAGGATGTAAAAACACACACACTGACACCACTCACAGGAATCACTTTGGGCTTCATGCAAAACCCATCCAAGTCAAAGCATCCAGTGGTAGAAACCACTGACCCAGGGTCTTAGAAACTAACGTATCAGTAATGCTGCAGAGACAGGAAGAAAGTGACCACTGGTTTATCAGCTTACTGTTTAATACACACACACACACACACACACACACACACACACACACACACAATGAAAATTCTGTTTGCAAAGAAAGAATATTAAAAGCAGAAAGGGAAAAAGGTCAAAAAACATTTAAAGGCAGATCTATAAGAATTACACAAAATTTCTCAATACAGACTCTAAAAGCCAGAAGATCATGGGCAGGTGTCATACAGACCCTAAGAGAACACAAATGCCAGCCTGGGCTACTATATCCAACAAAAATCTCAATTAACATAGATGGAGAAACCAAAATATACCATGACAAAAAAATTTACACAAAATCTTTATATAAACCCAGCCCTACAAAGGATAATGGATAGAGAACTCCAACACAAAGAGGGAAACTACACCCTATAAAATGCAAGAAAGTAATCTTCCTGCAATGAACCCCCCCAAAAAAAATAGCCACACAAACATGACTCCATCTCTAACAACAAAAATAACACAAAACAACAATCACTATTCCTTAAAATCTATTAACATTAATGGGCTCAATTCCCCAATAAAAAGACATGGATTATCAGACTGGAGAAGTAAACAGGACCCAGCATTTTGCTGCATATGGAAATGTACATCAGTGAAAAAGACAAACAATACCTAAAAGACTGGAACAAAACTTCCCAAGCAAATGGTCACAAAACCAAGCTTGAGTAGTCATTCTAATATCAAATAAAATTGACATTCAACCAAAAGTTATCAAAAAAGATAAGGAAAGACACTTCATACTCATCAAAGAAAAAAATCTACCAAGATGAACTCTCAATTCTGAATAACTATGCTCCAAGTAAAAGGTTACCAACATTCATAAGAGTAACTTTACTAAAGCTATCAGCATACAATGCACCACACACAATAAGGCTAGGAAACTTAACTGCAATATTCACACAAATGAGCAGACAATGGAAACAGAAACTAAAAAGAGACACAGAATAATTAACAGGAGTTTTGAGTCAAGTGTATTTTACAGATACCTATAAAACATTTCATCCAGAAAGTATACAACTTCTGCTCAGCAACTCATGGTACCTTCTCAAAAACTGACCCTATAATTTTTCACAAAACAGGGCTCAAAAGATACAAAGAAATTGAAATAATCTCAAGGATCCTATCAGATCACCACAACCTAAAGCTGTTCTTCAATGATGAAAATACAACAGAAAACACACACAAAAAAGGAAGCCAAACAATGCTCTACTCAATAATAACTTTGTCAAGGAAAAAGTAAAGAAAGAAATTAAAGACTTTTTAGAATTTAATAAAAAGGTAGGCACATCATGTGCAAACTTATGGAATACAATGAAAGGAGTTTGAAGAGGAAAACTCATAGCTCTAAGGCCTGCAAAAAATTGGGGAAAACATACACTAACAAGTTGACTGCATACCTGAAAAGTAAACACAAAAACTAGCAAATTCACCCAAGAGGAGTAGAAGGCAGGAGAAAAAATCATGCAGTACTGAAATCAACCAAGTAGAAACAAAAAGAAATATACAAAGAATCAACAAAACCAGGAGCTAGGACACAGAGAGGGTTTCCAAATTAACAAAATCAGAAATGAAAAGGGAGACATAACTACAGATTCAGAGGAAATTAAAAAAATCATCAGATCTTACTATAAAAGCCTATATTCAAGAAAACTTGAAAATCTGCAGGAAATGGACAACTTCCTAGACAGATACCAGGTACCGAAGTTAAATCAGGAACAGATAAACCAGTTAAACAACCCCATAACTCTTAAGGAAATAGAAGCAGTCATGAAAGGTCTCCCAACCAAAAAGAGCCGAGGTCCAGACGAGTTTAGTGCAGAATTCTATCAGACCTTCATAAAAGACCTCATAACAATACTATCCAAACAAAATTGAACAAAATTCTATTCCACAAAAACTATTCCACAAAATTGAAACAGATGGAGCACAACCGAATTCCTTCTATGAAGCCACAATTACTCTTATACCTAAACCACACAAAGACCCAACAAAGAAAGAGAACTTCAGACCAATTTCCCTTATGAATATCGACGCAAAAATACTCAATAAAATTCTGACAAACCGAATCCAAGAGCACATGAAAACAATCATCCACCATGATCAAGTAGGCTTCATCCCAGGCATGCAAGGATGGCTTAATATACGGAAAACCATCAACGTGATCCATTATATAAACAAACTGAAAGAACAAAACCACATGATCATTTCATTAGATGCTGAGAAAGCATTTGACAAAATTCAACATCCCTTCATGATAAAAGTCCTGGAAAGAATAGGAATTCAAGACCCATACCTAAACATAGTAAAAGCCATATACAGCAAACCAGTTGCTAACATTAAACTAAATGGAGAGAAACTTGAAGCAATCTCACTAAAATCAGGGACTAGACAAGGCTGCCCACTCTCTGCCTACTTATTCAATATAGTTCTTGAAGTTCTAGCCAGAGCAATCAGACAACAAAGGAGATCAAGGGGATACAGACCGGAAAAGAAGAAGTCAAAATATCACTATTTGCAGATGATAAGATAGTATATTTAAGTGATCCCAAAAGTTCCACCAGAGAACTACTAAAGCTGATAAACAACTTCAGCAAAGTGCCTGGGTATAAAATTAACTCAAATAAATCAGTAGACTTCTTATACACAAAAGAAAAACAAGCCAAGAAAGAAATTAGGAAAACGACACCCTTCATAATAGAACCAAACAATATAAAGTACCTTGGTGTGACTTTAAACAAGCAAGTAAAAGATCTGTACAATAAGACCTTCAAGACTCTGAAGAAAGAAATTGAAGAAGACCTCAGAAGATGGAAAGATCTCCCATGCTCATGGATTGGCAGGATTAATATAGTAAAAATGGCCATTTTACCAAAAGCGATCTACAGATTCAATGCAATCCCTATCAAAATACCAATCCAATTCTTCAAAGAGTTAGACAGAACAATTTGCAAATTCATCTGGAATAACAAAAAACCCAGGATAGCTAAAACTATTCTCAACAATAAAAGTACTTCAGGGGGAATCACTATCCCTGAACTCAAGCAATATTACAGAGCAATAGTGATTAAAAACTGCAAGGTATTGGTACAGAGACAGACAGATAGACCAATGGAACAGAATTGAAGACCCAGAAGTGAATCCATACACCTATGGGCACCTGATTTTTGACAAAGGAGCCAAAACCATCCAATGGAAAAAAGATAGCATTTTCAGCAAATGGTGCTGGTTCACCTGGAGGTCAAGAATGTAGATCGATCCATGTTTATCACCCTGTACAAAGCTTAAGTCCAAGTGGATCAAGGACCTCCACATCAAACCACATACACTCAAACTAATAGAAGAAAAACTAGGGCAGCATCTCGAACACATGGGCACTGGAAAAAATTTCCTGAACAAAACACCAATGGCTTATGCTCTAAGATCAAGAATCGACAAATGTGATGTCATAAAACTGCAAAGCTTCTGTAAGGCAAAGGACACTGTGGCTAGAACAAAATGGCAACCAACAGATTGGGAAAAGATCTTTACCACTCCTACAACAGATAGAGGCCTTATATCCAAAATATAAAAGAACTCAAGAAGTTAGACCACTGGGAGACAAATAACCCTATTAAAATGGGGTTCAGAACTAAACAAAGAATTCACAGCTGAGGAATGCCGAATGGCAGAGAAACACCTAAAGAAATGTTCAACATCTTTAGTCATAAGGGAAATGCAAATCAAAACAACCCTGAGATTTCACCTTACACCAGTGAGAATGGCTAAGATCAAAAACTCAGGTGACAACAAATGCTGGCGAGGATGTGCAGAAAGAGGAAGACTCCTCCATTGTTGGTGGGATTGCAGATTGGTAAAAACATTCTGGAAATCAGTCTGGAGGTTCCTCAGAAAATTGGACATTGAACTGCCTGAGGATCCAGCTATACTTCTCTTGAGCATATACCTGCAAGATTCCCCAACATATAAAAAAGAAACGTGCTCCACTATGTTCGTAGCAGCCTTATTTATAATAGCCAGAAGCTGGAAAGAACCCAGATGCCCTTCAACAGACGAATGGATACAGAAAATGTGGTACATCTACACAATGGAATATTACTCAGCTATCAAAAACAATTTCTTTATGAAATTCATAGACAAATGGTTGGAACTGGAAAATATCATCCTGAGTGAGGTAACCCAATCACAGAAAAACACACATGGTATGCACTCATTGATAAGTGGCTATCAGCCCAAATGCTTGAATTACCCTAGATGCATTGAACACATGAAACTCAAGGCAGATGATAAAATGTGAATGCTTAACCCCTTCCTCAAACGGGGGAACAAGAATACCCTTGCCAGGAAATAGAGAGGCAAAGATTAAAACAGAGACAGAAGGAACACCCATTCAGAGCCTGCCCCACATGTGGCCCATACATATACAGCCACCCAATTAGACAAGATGGATGAAGCAAAGAAGTGCAGGCAGAAAGGAGCCGGATGTAGATCTCTCCTGAGAGACACAGCCAGAATACAGCAAATACAGAGGCGAATGCTAGCAGCAAACCACTGAACTGAGAACGGGACCCCCGTTGAAGGAATCAGAGAAAGAACTGGAAGAGCCTGAAGGGGCTCAAGACCCCTTATAAACAACAATGCCAAGCAACCAGAGCTTCCAGGGACTAAGCCACTACCTAAAGACTATACATGGACTCACCCTGGACTCTGCCCTCATAGGTAGCAATGAATATCCTAGTAAGATCACCAGTGGAAGGGGAAGCCCTTGGTCCTGCTAAGACTGAACCCCCAGTGAAAGTGATTGTAGGGGGAGGTCGGCAATGGGGGGAGGGTGTGGAGGGGAACACCCATAAAGAAGGGGAGGGGCAGGGATTAAGGGGATGTTTGCCTGGAAACTAGGAAAGGGAATAACCTTCGAAATGTAAATAAGAAATACTCAAGTTAATAAAAAAAATAAAAAAAAAAACAGGAGCTAGTTGTTTGAGAAAATCAACAAGATAGAAAAACCCTTAGCCAGAATAACCAGAGGGCACAGAGACAGTATAAAAATTAACAAAACCTGAAGGAAAAGGAAAAACATAACAACAGAAACTGAGAAAATTCAAAACTCAGTTAGATCCTACTTAAAAAAAAAAACTATACTTAACAAAACTGAAAAATCTGGAGGAAGTGAACAATTTTCTAGTTAGATATCAGGTACCAAAGTTAAATCTGGATCAGATCAACCACCCAACCAGTCCCATAACTCCTAAAGAAATAGAAGCAGTTATTAAAAGTCTTTCAACCAAACAAACCCCAGGACTACATGGGTTTAGTGCAGAATTCTATCAGGCCTTCCTAGAAGATTTATATCGAATACGGTCCAAATTACTCCAAAAAATAGAAACAAAAGGATTACTACCCAATTCCTTCTATGAAGCCACAATTATGCTTATTCCTAAACCACACAAAGACAAAGAAAGAGAACCTAGGACCAATTTCCCTTATGAATATTGACACAAAAATCCTCAATATGATTCTTTCAAGCTGAATCCAAGAACACATCAAAATGATCATCCATCATGATCAAATAGGCTGCATCCCAGGGATGCAGGGATGGTTCAACATGTGGAAATCCATCAATGTTCGATGTAATTCACTATGTAAACAACCTCAAAAAGCAAAAACAAAAACCACATGATTATTTCATTAGATGCTGAGAAAACATTTGATGAAATTCAACACTGCTTCATGTTAAGTCTTGGAAGATCAGGAATTCAAGGCCCATACTTAAACATAGTAAAAACCATATACAGCAAACCAGTAGCTAACGTCAAACTAAATGGAGAGAAGCTTGAAGCAATCCCACTAAAATCAGGGACTGGACAAGGCTGCCCACTCTCTGCCTACTTATTCAATATAAAACTCAAAGTCCTAGGCAGAGAAATCAGACAACAAAAAGAGGTCAAAGGGACAAATTGGAAAGAAAGAAGTCAAAATTTCACTATTTGCAGATGATATGATAGTATAGTTAAGTGACCCCAAAAGCTCAAAAGGAGAAGTACTAACCCTCATAAACAACTTCAGCAAAGTGGATGGATATAAAATTACCTCAAACAAATCAGTAGCCTTCCTCTACTCAAACAATAAACAGACTAAGAAACAAATAAGGGAAATGACACCCTTCACAACAGTCAAAAATAATATAAAATACCTCTGTGTGACTCTAACCAAGCAAGTAAAAGGCCTGTATAACAAGAACTTCAAGTATCTAAAAAAAAAGGAATTGAAGAAAATCTCAGAAAATGAAAACATCTCCGGTGCTCGTGGATGGGCAGGATTAATATTGTAAAAATGACCATCTTGCAAAAAGCAATCTACAGATTCAATGCAATCACCATCAAAATTCCAAGTCAATTCTTCAAAGAGCTAGAACGAGCAAATTGCAAATTCATTTGGATTAATAAAAACCAAACATAATGAAAACTATCTGCAACAATAAAACAATTTCTGGTGTAATCACCATCTCCGACCTCAAGCTGTATTACAGAAAAGCTGTAAGGTATTGCTACAGAGACAGGCAGATAGATCAATGGAATAGAATTGAAGGCCCAAAATTGAACCCAAACACCTATGGTCACTTGATCTTTGACAAAGGACCTAAAGCCATTATGGGGAAAAAAGACAGCATTTTCAGCAAATGGTGCTGGTTCAACTGGAGGTCAGCATGTAGAAGAATGCAAATTTACCCATTCTTATCCCTTTGTACAAAGCTCAAGTACAAGTGGATTAAAAACCTCCACATCAGATACACTGATACTATTAGAAGAAAAGTGCAGAAGAGACTCGAATACATGGGCACAGGAGAAATTTTCCTGAACACACCAATGTCTTATACTCTAACATCAAGAGTTGACAAATGGGACTAAATTTGTCCCATAAAGTTGCATAAGCTTCTATAAAGAAAAGGACACTGTTTAGGACAAAACAGCATCCAAGGGATTGGGAAAAGATATTTATCAACCCTGTATCTGATAGAGGGCTAATTTCCAATATACAAAGTACTGAAGAAGTTAGACTCCAGAGAGACCAATAACACTATTAAAAAATAGGGTACAGAGCTAAACAAAGAATTCTCAGCTGAGGAATAGTGAATGGCCCAGAAACACCACCTAATGAAATGTTCAACATCCTTACTAATCAGGGAAATGCAAATCAAAACAACCCTGAGATTCTACTTCACACCAGTCAGAAAGGCTAAGATAAAAACCTCAGGTGACAGTAGATAGTGGCGAGGATGTGGAGAAAAAGTAACACTCCTCCATTGATGGTGGGATTGCAGTGTGGTACATTTAAACAATATAGTCCTTCTCAGCTATTAAAAGCAATGAAAATCTTAGGCAAATTGATGGAATTAGAAAATACCATCCTGAGTGAGGTAACCCAATCAGAAAGGAACACACATGATATGCACTTGCCGTTACATGAATATGAGCTCAAAAGCTTGGAATACCCAAGATACAATCCATAGGCCACATGAAGCTCAAGAAGAATGACCAAAGTGTGGATGCTTCAGTCCTCCCTAGAAGGGGGAACAAAATACTCACAGGAGGAAATATGGAGAAAAAGTGTAGAGCAGAGACTGAAAGAAAGGCCTTCTAAAGACTGCCACACCTGGGAATCCATCCCATATTCAGTCACCTAACCCACACTCTACTGCAAATGCCAAGAAGTGCATGGTGATAGGAGCCTGATATAACTTTCTCCTAATAGGCTCTACCAGAATCTGAAAAATACAGAGGCAGATGCTCACAGTCAACCATTGGACTGCGAATGGAGTCCCAGTGGAAAGAGGAGATGGTGAGTAGGAATTGGTTCATAGTGATCTTAAAATGCTTTCTACTGAGTTTGGGGCGTTTCTCTGGGAAACCTAAGAAAATTGTTATGGGAAATTCACTACATTCTCAGGTAAATTGGCTGTTTTCTTGCTGTCCAGGTTCTCTAGAACAATCTTTGGGTAAGAAGAAGCAGGTCCAGTAGAAGTTTGTGTATCAGTGGGAATTGATTGGAGCATATGTGATTTGCTTTTCTGGAGCTATCCTGGATGTAGATTTTGAGTAAACGTCTGAATTTAACAATATGCTAACACACACACACACACACACACACACACACACACACGTTTTAGAGATAGAGAATAAAGTTAAGTATGTTAGAGTATCGGAGGAACAGTTGCTATATAGAAAGAATTAGGTAGTGCTACTTTGGTTTCTACTTTGTGAAATAGTTTGAAAAGTACTGGGATTAGATCTTCTTTGAAGACATGATAGAATTTTGCACTAAAGCAATCTGGCCTTCTAATGTTTTTGTTGAAAAACTTCTATTGATTGCTTTGATTCCTTTTGGGGTCATAAGACTGTTTAGAGCATTTGTCTGATCCTTATTTGATTTTAGTACCAGATATCTGTCAAGAAAATCATCCATTTCATCTATATTTTCCAGTTTTGTTGAATAGAGACTTGGGTAGTAGGGTCTGATTATGTTTTTAACTTCCTCAGTTGCAGTTGTTATTCTCCCTTTTCATTCTTGATTTTGTTAATTTGGATACTGTCTCTGTACGCACTAGTTTGTCTGTCTCAGGGTTTATTTATCTTGTTGATTTTCTCAAAGAACCAGTTCCTGGTTTGTTGACTCTTTGTATACTTCTCTTTGCTTCTACTTGTTTGATTCCAGCCCTGAGTTTGATTATTTGCCAACATCTACTCCTCTTGGGTATATGTGGTTCTTTTTGTTTTAGAGCTTTCAGATGTGCTCTTAAGCTGCTCGTGTATAATCTCTCCAATTTCTCTATGGAGGCTCTCAGGGCTATAACTTTTCCACTTAGCACTGCTTTCATTTTGTTTCCCTAAGTTTGGGTATGTAGTACATTCATTTTCATTCAATTCTAAAAAGTCTTTAATTTCTTTCCTTTTTCAAAGTCTGATTATTTCATTGTTACTCTTTTTTTAAAATTTTTATTAGATGTATTTCTTTACTTACATTTAAAACGTTATTCCCCTTCCTAGTTTACTGTCCATAAGCTCCCATTCCCTCCGCAATGCCTCCCCTGCCCCATACAAATATTCTACCTGTACATCCCCCTTATTGTCCCCCATATTCCCCTGCACTGGGGGTCCAACTTTGGCTGGACCAAGGGCTTCCCCTTCCCCTGGTGCCCCAACAAGGCTGTTCTCTGCTACATATGCAGTTGGATCCCTGAGTCAGTCCATGTATAGTCTTTCGATAGTGGTTTAGTCCCTGGAAGCTCTGGTTTGTTGGCATTGTTGTTTTTGTCAGGTTGCAAGCTCCCTCAATTCTTTCAATACTTTAATTCCCCTCAAAGGGGTTCTATTCTCGGTTGGATGGTTTGCTGATAGCATTGACCTCTGTATTGGACCTGCTCTGAATGTGTTTTTTTTTAAAAGATGTATTCATTGTATTTATATGAGTACACTGTCACTTTCTTCAGACACATCAGAAGAGGACATTGAATCCCTATTACAGGTGGTTGTGAGCAACCATGTGGATGCTGGGAATTGAACTCAGGACCTCTGGAAGAACAGTCAGTGCTCTTAACCACTGGGCCATCTCTCTAACCCTCTGGATATGTTTTAAAGGTAATGCTAAAAATATTTCCTTTAAAACATTTAAAGTATTTCAGTATGCTATGAATAATATCCAATGCACTTAGTCCATTTAACATGGTGTCTATAAAATGTGATTGTGTAGATTTGTCAATTCATGAACAGTTTCATTCAAACTATATTCACAGTAAAAATGAATTTCAAATAAAATCATTAGTCTCCCTCTTCTAAAAAGAATAGGAGTACATTATTTTAGCTTCTATTATTTGAACAAGGACATAATTTTAAGCTAATCGTTTTTATCTCATGAGTAGTAGGTCTTTTTTGAAATGAGATTGTCTTAAGAATTCTGTCAGTCATTTAAATAGTGCATGACTGTGAAAACCACACTTTAACATGGAATTAGGGCTGTGGAAATGGTAGTAAGGTGAGTTAGTTGAACAAGCTCGATCTTGAATAGGAGGTAAGGAAAATTGTAATTGTTAAATTTATCAGAAACACATGGAAGCTTTTTTCATCTCATAATTATGACTCTTCGATGTTTTATACAGGAGTGCGGGCATGTTTTGGGGATAAACCATTTGATTGCATCCCAAATATACATGAATAAACATAGGCCTGTTTTGTTAAACAGAGATATGTGGGGAATTATGCCTTTCTTGAGAACTGCCATCAGGTATAAGGCATCATGGACCAGATAAGTCACACATATAATGAGTGAGACATCACAATGCAATGATATTTATTTCAAATATTTACCTTATGATTATAAAAGAATTTCTACTTTGATTTTGTGTTTAAATCCTTATAGTTCTAATCTGGCTCAGAGTCATAGAAATAACATAATTATTTAAAGGATATGCCTTAGGGGATCTTATGGGCTTTAATAGAATAGTGAATGAGGAAAATAATAAAATCCACTGAATGCATATGTGAAACTTAAAAGTAGAAATATAAATGAATTTTAAAAAAGAATATGTGTCTCAATACTATAACTTTGCCCCTTTGAAGCAGAAGTCTTAATTAATCATATATTAATAGCTAATGTTTACAAACTGAAAACTCAAAATTGTCACAACATTGCCTCGAAGCCCTAATGCTCACTTTAACCGCATAGAAGGATGAACTAGTCATGGTTCATGTTGTGTTGTGTATCATGTTAGTTGCTCTAATCCAATTTTTTGTCACCTAGCACTAAAAGCTACAAGTATGAACTGAGAAAATCATATATCAGTAGTCAAAATTAACTTCTACTCTGTAACCATTCAACATGCTTTATCTTGCAATAATTATTAATGAAACCAAGGTCTGGTCATAATTCCCAGCTATGAAATACCACCAATTTTGACACCAGTTATTTTCATATATGACTCCAATATAATTTGAGGCATATTAGACAAGTATCCATTACTTCTTTTATTTAAGTTATGGCTTAGAAGAATAAAGTTTAACACTATCTGATAACATTTACCAGCAATATTTTCATTGCTGTGAAAGCGCCTCAGACTGAGGTAACATAAGGAAGAAGATTTGTTTTATTCATAATTATAGAAGATGGTCCACCATTGCAAGTAGAAAGCATGACAACTAAAAATGCCCTGCCATAGTGGTGGGCTTGAGGCAAAATTTCTTCATATCATTTTCCTTTGTATTTATTTTATCTGATATATTACATCCTGGCCTCAGTTTTCCTTCCCTAAACTACCTCAACTTCTCCCCAAGTCTTATCCCCTCCAACTCTACTTCTCTTCCAACTCTTCTCCTACAGGTTCCTTCCTCCTACCTTTTGTGTTTCTGCTCAAATGGGAGGGTACTGTGGTACATGGAAGCCCAGGAACCACAGAGCTCTGTGATGGTTCTGTGTCAAAAAAGAAGGGTATCCTGAACCACTGGGTCTCAGGAAACTTACAGTTCTGAGCTCACACAGTGTCTTGGTGGAAGGGTATGCAGAGACATGGGAGCTCAGGAACCACACAGCTCTGGGGATTTCTCCTAGTATGAGGTCTTGCAGCTCCCAGGGGAGAATATCTGCAGCTTCACTGCTTGTAAGCCTCATCCCTGTGATTTCTTTGTTCCTTCTTTCATTGCTTCTTTTCTGCTTGGTTTCTGCAAAAAGAATGACACATGAGGCCAAAAATCTCAAAAACGAGATATATTGTAGAGTCCAGGGTGTGGAAAGACAAATCCAGGAATGGCTGCCCTCTTCACATGGAAGTTGATAGCAGGAAATGAACAAAGGAAAGTGCTTATAGAATTTCTTAGGGGACAGAACTTTCAGAGCAGAAATGTCCAGCGTGAGGATTGGTGAGGTGTCAAATCCTGAACTGGGGTCTAGAGGAATTGGTGTTTTTAATATCCTTTTACCTGCACAGTGCACATTGGATACAGTGGGACTTCCTTCTCAGCTATACCAGGCTTTTGCTGATCCACCACTTTTGAAGTATGTTGGTGAGGGGGCTTATGAGGAGGTGCCTCCATTCCTGCAGTGGTTTACAGTTCCTGTGGTGGTCTTTCAGGAAGGCTGTAGGATGAGGCATGAGGATGTTATGAAACAAGATGGCAACACCATGGAAGAAATGTCTCATGATGGCAGTAGGCTGAGACTACACAGCTGTAACCAGCCCTGCGGTCCAGAAACCTCCAATATCTGAAGGGACTTGGTCAACAGCTCCCTGCACCCAAATCCCATGGGAGGGAGAGGTACAACGTCAGAGGGGCAGACACTCCTGGGAACCCAGAAGAGACTACACTGTGCCCTTCTGGTTGCCGCCCTCACAGAGAGCTCAAAAGCAGCTGCCCAGGAGAAACTTCAGTCCCAGGGCCAGAGGTAAGACCAAATTTCTGCCCAAGTGGCCTGCTTGGTGGACTCAGGACACATGCCCACAGGAAGAGATAACGATCAGTACAGGAAAGACAACAGGCCTGAAAGCAGAACAATCTGTTCCCATAACTGGCTGGAAGCAAACAGAAAAGCAGGTATACAGCACTCCTGACACACAGGCCTAAAGGATGGTCTAGCCACTGTCAGAAATAGAAGAGCAGGGTAACACAAGAGACAGCCTGATGGCGAGAGGCAAGCTCAGGAACCAAAGCAACAGAAACGAAAACTACATGGTATCATCAGACCCCAATTCTCCCACTAAAGCAAACACTGAATAGCCAAACACACTGGAGAAGCAAGACCTTGATTTTAAAGCACATTTGATCATGATGATGGAGGAATTCAAGAAAGACATAAAGAACTCCCTTAGAGAAATGCAGGGAGAAATAAATAAACAATTTGAAGCCTATAGAGAGGAATCACAAAAATCCCTAAAAGAATTCCAGGACAACACAATCAAACAGGTGAAGGAATTAAAAATGGAAATAGGAGCAATAAAGAAAGCACAAAGGGAGATAACTCTGGATATAGAAAACCAAAGGAAGAGACAAGAAGCCGTAGATACAAGCATGAACAACAGAATACAAGAGATAAGAGAGAAATCTAAGAAGCATAAGATTCCATAGAAATCATCAACGTAACTGTCAAAGAAAATGGAAAATGATACTGGTCCAAAACATATAGGAAATCCAGAACTCAATGAGAGGATCAAACCTAATGATAATAGATATAGAAGAGAGTAAAGAATACCAGCTCAAAGGACCAGTAAATATCTTCAACAAAATCATAGAAGAAAACTTCCCTAACCTAAAGAAAGAGATTCCCATAAACATACAAGAAGCCTACAGAACTCCAAATAGATTGGACAAGAAAAGAAACCCTTCCCATCACATAATAGTCAAAACACAAAATGCACACAAAAAAGAAGAATATTAAAAGAAGTAAGGGGAAAAGGTCAAGTAATATATATAAAGGCAGACCTATCAGAATCACACCAGATTTCTCACCAGAGACAATGGAAGTCAGAAGATCCTGGACAGATGTCATACAGACCCTAAGAGAACACAAATGCCAGCCCAGGTTACTGCATCCAGCAAAACTCTCAAATAACATAGATGGAAAAAGCAAAATAATCCATGACAAAACCAAATTTACACAATATCTTTCTACAAATCCAGCCCTACAAAGAATAGTAAATGGTAAAGCCCCATATAAGGAGGCAAGCTACACCCTAGAAAAAGCAAGACTAACCATCCTGGCAACAAAACAAGAGAAGAATAGCACACAAACATAATCTCACATCCAAATACGAATAAAACAGGAAGCAACAATCACTATTCCTTAATATCTCTGAACATCAATGGACTCAATCCCTAATAAAAAGACAAAGATTAATGAGCTGTATATGCAATGAGGACCCTGCATTCTGCTGCCTACAGGAAAAACACCTCAGAGAAAAAGACAGACACTACATAAGACTGAAAGGCTGGAAAACAAATATCCAAGCAAAATGTCTGAAGAAGCAAGCTGGAATAGCCATTCTAATATCAAGTAAAACTGATTTCCAACCAAAAGTCATCAAAAAAGATACGGAAGGACACTGCATATTCATCATTGCACCTAACACAATAATAGTAGGAGATTTCAACACCCCACTCTCATCAATGGACAGATCAAGGAAACAAATTAAACGGAGACATAGACAGACTAAGAAAAGTCATGAACCAAATGAACTTAACAGACATTTATAGAACATTCTATCCTAAAGCAAAAGGATATACCTTCTTCTCAGCTCCTCATGGTACTTTCTCCAAAATTGACCATATAATTGGTCAAAAAACGGGCCTCAACAGGTACAGAAAGATAGAAATAATCCCATGCGTGCTATCGGACCACCACGGCCTAAAACTGGTCTTCAATAACAATCAAGGAAGAATGCCCACATATACGTGGAAATTGAACAATGCTCTACTCAATGATAACCTGGTCAAGGAAGAAATAAAGAAATTAAAAACTTTCTAGAATTTAATGAAAATGAAGGTACAACATACCCAAACTTATGGGACACAATGAAAGCTGTGCTAAGAGGAAAACTCATAGCGCTGAGTGCCTGCAGAAAGGAACAGGAAAGAGCATATGTCAGCAGCTTGACAGCACACCTAAAAGCTCTAGAACAAAAAGAAGCAAATACACCCAGGAGGAGTAGAAGGCAGGAAATAATCAAACTCAGAGCTGAAATCAACCAAGTAGAAATAAAAAGGACCATAGAAAGAATCAACAGAACCAAAAGTTGGTTCTTTGAGAAAATCAACAAGATACATAAACCCTTAGCCAGACTAACGAGAGGACACAGAGAGTGCGTCCAAATTAACAAAATCAGAAATGAAAAGGGAGACATAACAACAGATTCAGAGGAAATTCAAAAAATCATCAGATCTTACTATAAAAACCTATATTCAACAAAACATGAAAATCTGCAGGAAATGGACAATTTCTGAGACAGATACCAGGTACCGAACTTAAATCAGGAACAGATAAACCATGTAAACAACCCCATAACTCCTAATGAAATAGAAGCAGTCGTTAAAGGTCTCCCAACCAAAAAGAACCCAGGTTCAGACAGGTTTAGTGCAGAACTCTATCAGACCTTCATAGAAGACGTCATATCAATACTATCCATAATATTCCAAAAATTGAAACAGATGAAGCACTACTGAATTCCTTCTATGAAGCCACAATTACTCTTATATCTAAACCACACAAAGACCCAACAAAGAAAGAGAACTTCAGACCAATTTCCCTTATGAATATCGATACAAAAATACTCAATAAAATTCTGGCAAACCGAATCCAAGAGCACATCAAAAAAATCATCCACCATGATCAAGTAGGCTTCATCCCAAGCATGCAAGGATGGTTTAATATACGGAAAACCATCAATGTGATCCATTATATAAACAAACTGAAAGAACAAAACCATATGAACATTTCATTAGATGCTGAGAAAGCATTTGACATAATTCAACACCCCTTCATGATAAAAGTCCTGGAAAGATTAGGAATTCAAGGTCCATACCTAAACATAGTAAAAGCCATATACAGCAAACCAGTTGCTAACATTAAACTAAATGGAGAGAAACTTGAAGCAATCCCAGTAAAATCAGGGTCTAAACAAGGCTGCCCACTCTCTCCCTACTTATTCAATACAGTTCTTGAAGTTCTAGCCAGAGCAATCAGACAACAAAAGGAAATCAAGGGGATACAGATTGGAAAAGAAGAAGTCAAAATATCACTATTGGCAGATGATATGATAGTATATTTAAGTGATCCCAAAAGCTCCACCAGAGAACTACGAAAGCTGATAAACAACTTCAGCAAAGTGTCTGGGTATAAAATTAACTCAAATAAATCAGTAGCCTTCCTCTACACAAAAGAGAAACAAGCCGAGAAAGAAATTAGGGAAACAACACCCTTCATAATAGTCCCAAATAATGTAAAGTACGTCGGTGTGACTTTAAATAAGCAAGTAAAAGATCTGTACAATAAGAATTTCAAGACTCTGAAGATTGAAGAAGACCTCAGAAGATGGAAAGATCTCCCACGCTCATGGATTAGCAGGATTAATACAGTAAAAATGGCCATTTTACCAAAAGCAATCTATAGATGCAGTGCAATCCGCATCAAAATACCAAACCAATTCTTCAAAGAGTTAGACAGAATAATTTCCAAATTCATCTGGAATAACAAAAAACCCAGGACAGCTAAAACTATCCTCAACCATAAAAGGACTTCTGAGAGAATGACTATCCCTGAACTCAAGCAGTATTACAGAGCAATAGTGATTAAAAAAAACAAAACAAACAAACAAACAAAAAAAACAAAAAAAACTGCATTGCATGGGTACAGAGACAGACAGATAGAACAATGGAATAGAATTAAAGACCCAGAAATGAACCCACACACCTAAGGTCACTTGATTTTTGACAAAGGACCCAAAACCATCCAATGGAAAAAAGATAGCATTTTCAGCAAATGGTGCTGGTTCAACTGGAGGTCAACATATAGAAGAATGTAGATCGATCCGTGCTTATAACCCTATACAAAGCTTAAGTCCAAGTAGATCAAGGACCTCCACATCAAACCACATACACTCAAACTGACAGAAAAAAAAAGTGGGGAAGAATCTTGAACACACGGGCACTGGAGAAAATTTCCTGAACAAAACACCAATAGCTTATGCTCTAAGATCAAGAATCGACAAATGGGATCTCATAAAACTGCAAACCTTCTGTAAGGCAAAGGACACTGTGGTTAGGACAAAATGGCAACCAACAGATTGGGAAAAGATCTTTACCAATCCTACAACAGATAGAGGGCTTATATCCAAAATATACAAAGAACTCAAGAAGTTAGACTGAAGGGAGACAAATAACCCTATTAAAAATGGGGTTCAGAACTAAACAAAGAATTCACAGCTGAGGAATGCCGAATGGCTGAGAAACACGTAAAGAAATGTTCAACTTCTTTAGTCATAAGGGAAATGCAAATCAAAACAACCCTGAGATTTCACCTCACACCAGTGAGAATGGCTAAGATCAAAACCTCAGGTGATAGCAAATGCTGGCAAGGATTTGGAGAAAGAGGAACACTCCTCCATTGTTGGTGGGACTGCAGACTGGTACAACCATTCTGGAAATCAGTCTGGAGGTTCCTCAGAAAATTGGACATTGAACTACCTAAAAACCCAGCTATACCTCTCTTGAGCATATACCCAAAAGATGCCCCAACATACAACAAAGGCACGTGCTCCACTATGTTCATAGCAGCCTTATTTATAATAGGCAGATGCTGGGAAGAACCAAGATGCCCTTCAAGAGAGGAAGGGATACAGAAAACGTGGTACATCTACACAATGGAATATTACTCAGCTATGAAAAACAATGACTTCATGAAATTCATAGGCAAATGGAGGGAACTGGAAAATATCATCCTGTGCGAGATAACCCAATGACAGAAAAACACACATGGTATGTACTCATTGAGAAGTGGCTATTAGCCCAAATGCTTGACTTACCCTAGATGCACAGAACACAGGAAACTCAAGAAGGATGACCAAAATGTGAATGTTTCACTCCTTCTTTAAAAGGGGAACAAGAAAACACTTGGCAGGAAATAGGGAGGCAAAGTTTAGAGTAGAGGCAGAAAGGACACCCATTCAGAGCCTGCCCCACATGTGGCCGATACATATACAGCCACCAAATTAGATAAGATGGATGAAGCAAAGAAGTGCAGGCCGACAGGAACCAGATGTATATCTTTCCTGAGACTCAGCCAGAATACAGCAAATACAGAGGCAAATGCCAGCAACAAACCACTGAACTGAAAACTGGACCCCAGTTGAAGAAATCAGAGAAAAGACTGGAAGAGCTTGAAGGGGCTCGAGACCCCATATGAAGAACAATCTCTCACCTGATTAGCCTGAAGTAAGTAATGAGGTCATCGGAAGCTTGGCCTCAGAGAGGATTCATGGCATCTCCTGGGGACTGGTTGGAACTGGGGAGGACTGGAATAGTTACCATGAGAGTAGATTAGTATAAAGAAGCCAGCCTATCCTCTGTTGGTCCCTGTGAAGGCACCGATCCCAGCTCCCAACCACACTCATGTAAAGATGCAGCAAGAGGTTTGTGATGAATCATCTCGATTGCCAACTTGGTGAGACCCGAATCACCATTGAAACACATCTCTAGGCATATCTGTGAAAGAGTATCTGGATTAAGTCAGCTGAGGTGTCATCCTAAATGGGGGTGGTGCTTTTCAATGGGCGGGAGTCCTGGACAGAATGAAAAGGGGAAAGTGAACTGTGAACTGACTTGTTCTCCCTCTCCCTCTCCCTCTCCCTCTCCCTCTCCCTCTCCCTCTCCCTCTCCCTCTCCCTCTCCCTCTCCCTCTCCCACTCTGTCTCCCTCCCTCTCTCCCTCTCCCACTCTGTCCCCTTCCCCTCCCCCTTCTCCTCTCTTCCCCATTCCCCACACCGCCCCTCCCCCTCGCCCACCCCCTCCCCCCTCTCATATGTTTATCTGGATGTGTGTGTGTGCATGTGTGTGTATGTATGTACACAACATAAAACCTGCACAGACCTTTTGGAAAGCAGTATGGCAAAATGTCTCCTAAGGTTTGACAGCTTATCTCTGATGCCTATACTTAGAAATGGTCCTTAAGAAGGAACAAAGTACAGTATGCTAAGGGATATTTTATTTACTTCTTTATTGGACAACTGGAGAACACAAACACAATTATTAAATGTTTATTTGACAGGACAAGAAGTGACAAATATGAATAACCAACTTGAGCAAATCCCACAGACATGCCTAGAAGGCAAACAGAAGGACTGAAGTGTGCAAATAGTGCTGCATATTTCTTAGAACCACGCACACATACACACGCCAGTTTATTATGTGCTGAATGTATTTATAATGTACTGCTGAACAGTCATCAACTTTCAGAAAGCGGTTAAGTGAGATAGTAGTGGAGGGAAATGCAAGTAAGGAGGATTACACCAAGGATAAGACTTTCTGGGTAATACTGTCCCACTCACGCAGCCATCCACCCATGAGTCTCTGTCTCTGTCCCTCTCTGTGAGGAGTGAGCCTACGGCCTTCTGTGTGCTGGGCACACAGTGTACCACTGAGTCTCACCCCTAAACCCTGATTCCTTATTTGATAATCTTAGTGCTGGTACGGTGTTCATTTCATTATCACAACTTTTTGCATCTCAGAAATACTTTGTGACAAATGCAAAATATTACCTGTATGGAAGAAAGGATTTTTGAATGTTTTCACAACAAAGAAATGATGAATGTTTGAGGAAGTAGGTTATTTCCCCATTTGAACATTACAAAACATGCATGGATCCAAGCATCTTCTGGCACATTGAAAACAGTGAGATTTTATACTGTTATGAATGGGTTTAAAGCAAACACACAAACTAGGCGGCTGGAGAGATGGCTCAGCAGTCAAGAGCTTGGTCTTGCAGAAGTTTATATCCCAGTACCTATACAGAACAGCTGAAAAATCCAAGGGAATGGTTAATCCCTTCGAGCCTCTGTGGGTTCCCAAACAATTGTTTGCACACACAGACACAGACATACACACACAAGCACACACACAGATTTTTAAAAGTATTTTTTTAAAAAAATGGAAGACTGTGGGTGAATGCAACTGAATGATATTATGTACAGGTCCAGGGTTTGACATGAAAAAAATTAAATTAAAATATGATGCAGCTACCAAGTAGTTCCACAGAAAGCCAATGCACTAACGCACTAATGCACATTGTGACATTCATTGTTAAGTAAATTGCATACCCGGAACAATCACAACTTTGCGAAGCTACCAAAAGCCTTGCAAAGAAATATCCCATAGTTGGGTGTGGTTAGCCCCAACACTTGGGAGGCAGAGGCAGGCAGATCTCTGTGAATATGAAGCCAACCTGGTCTACATAGAGTTCCAGGGACCCTGACACTTTTCCTCCTTGAATCTTCTTCCTTGTTCTTTAAAAATATTTATTTTACACCCTCCTATGACTGACTGTGGTTGGTGTTAATATAGTTGAGACATAACGAAGCCAACTGGGTACGGTGGCACATGCATCTTACCCTGACCTTTTAGAAGCTGAGCTAATGAGTCTGAGGGCAGTGTGGCTTAACACTGTGAGTTCTTAGCCAGGCTGAACAAACATGGCGACATTGTACTCCAAAACACCAAAAGAAAAGGGCTTATTTGACTTCACCTTGCCACCTTCAGGTGCAGATGCAGATAGAAATTGATGATGCTCTTCCTCCTTGTTCCAAAAGTCACCTGTTGTAGCTGGGCCAGGTGGCACAGGGATATAGGAGGCAGAGGCAGGAAGACTGTAAAGTCACCCTGTATTACAGTGAAAACAACTACGTAAGTTAAAATGAATTTATGGTAAAAACAAAAGGGGGTACAGAAGGTTCGTTGGTTAGAAGAGTGTATTGCTTTTTAAAAAATAATCCTGAGAGCCAGGCGTTGGTGGCTCACGCCTTTAATCCCTGTCCTCTGGCAGGTGGATCTCTGTGTTCGAGGACAACCTGGTCTACAGAGTTCCATGACTATCAGACATGTCTCGAAAAACCAACCAACCAAACATCAAACACCGTGTCTCTGTAGTCATTAACTCACAATGGGTCCCTTGCTTTCTGCCTCTTGATGTTTCTTTCCTTTATTCCATAATGCTGGAATGAAATCCAAGGTCTTGCACATCCTACCAAGTGCTCTCTCTGCACCGGCCATGCTTCCAGGCCTGCCTCCTACTCCTCATAACCAGAGGAGTGGGGTCCTTGTAGTAGAAGGGTTACTTCTGTAACTGATGTCGCTTTATGTCCTGTCTGTCTCCATAACTGTGCCTCCATGACCCTGCGAAGAGCGTCGATGTCTTTCCAGTCACCACATAAGCTTTGTCGTCATGTGTGATGGAAAATCCATCCAATCCCTTTCATCTGATTGACATCAGAGGTATCTATTTCTAAGGATTATTCAAGGATTACCCGTAAATCTTCAGAGCCCAATCCCAGTGAGTTTTAATCTCTGCTGCATTTGGCTTAGATTTTGGTTTTTCTTTAAAAAACAAGCAAACAAACAAAAACCCTTCTATTCTTTTTCTATCTATCTTACGATTGATGTTATCTTGTTTAACATTTGGTCAGCCCTTATGTTTGCAATCGCATGGATAAAACAGATCTGTATTGCAAAGACCAGGCTAGGTAAGCTGTGGGGCTTTATTCGAAAACAGAGAATTACTCAAAATAGAGAGCTTGTCCTACCTTGAGCTTCAAAAACCGAAATTTAAATAAAGTTTAAAAAAGACATCTTTTATCACTGCTCCCAAACCCCATGGGAGAGAGCCCTCACCAACTAACTGGTCAGGTGGGCACTCCTGAGACTGCAGAGCGGAAGAGACCACCAACACTGCCCACCCCTGCCCACATCCCTGGCCCAAGAGGAAACTGTATAGGGCTTCTGGGTTCCCGTGGGGGAGGGCCCAGGAGCAGCAAGTCCGATGCGTCTGAGACACCACCAGAACCTGAAGGGACCGATCAGATAAACAGTTCTCTGCACACAAATCCTGTGGGAGAGAGAGCTAAACCTTCAGAGAGGCAGACATGCCTGGGAAACCAGAAGAGACTACACTCTGCCCACATCTCTGACTCCAGAGGAAAACACCAAACACCATCTGGAACCCTGGTGCACAGAAGCTCCCGGAAAGGGCAGCGCAGATCTTCCTGGTTGCTGCCCCCGCAGAGAGCTCATAAGCAACACCCTACCAGCAAACTTGAGCCTCGGGACCACAGGTAAGACAAAACTTCCTGCTCCAAGCGACCTGCCTGGTGAACTCAAGACACAGGCCCACAGGAACAGCTGAAGACCTGTAGATAGGAAAAACTACACATCCGAAAGCAAAACACTCTGTGCCCATAACTGGCTGAGAGAAAACAGGAAAACAGGTCTACAGCACTCCTGACACACAGGCTTATAGGACAGTCTAGCCGCTGTCAGAAATAGCAGAACAAAGTAACACTAGAGATAATCTGATGGCGAGAGGCAAGCACAGGAACCCAAGCAACAGAAACCAAGACTACTTGGCATCATCAGAGACCAATTCTCCCACCAAAGCAAACACGGAATATCCAAACACACCAGAAAAGCAAAATCTAGTTTCAAAATCATATTTGATCATGATGCTGGAGGACTTCAAGAAAGACATGAAGAACTGCCTTAGAGAAACATAGGAAAACATAAATAAACAAGTAGAAGACTACAGAGAGGAATCACAAAAATCCCTGAAAGAATTCCAGGAAAACAGAATCAAACAATTGAAGGAATTAAAAATGGAAATAGAAGCAATCAAGAAAAAACACATGGAAACAACCGTGGATATAGAAAATCAAAGGAAGAGACAAGGAGCCACAGATACAAGCATCACCAACAAAATACAAGAGATAGAAGAGAGAATCTCAGGAGCAGAAGATTCCATAGAAATCATCGACTCAACTGTCAATGATAATGTAAAGGGGAAAAAGCTACTGATCCAAAACATACAGGAAAGCCAGGACTCAATGAGAAGATCAAACCTAAGGATAATAAGTATAAAAGAGAGTGAAGACTCCCAGCTCAAAAGAACCAGTAAATATCTTCAACAAAATCGTAGAAGAAAACTTCCCTAACCTAAAAAAAGAGATACCCATAGGCATACAAGAAGCCTACAGAACTCCAAATAGATTGGACCAGAAAAGAAACACCTCCCAACACATAATAGTCAAAACACCAAATGCAGGAAATACAGAAAGACTATTAAAAATAGTGAGGGAAAAAGGTCAATAACATATAAAAGCAGACCTACCAGAATCACACCAGATTTTTCGCCAGAGACTATGAAAGCCAGAAGATGCTGGACAGATGTCATACAGACGCGAAGAGAACACAAATGCCAGACCAGGTTACTGTATCCTTCAAAACTCTCAATTAACATAGATGGAGAAACCAAGATATTCCATGACAAAACCAAATTTACACAATATCTTTCTACAAATCCAGCACTACAAAGGATAATAAATGGTAAAGCCCAACATAAGGAGGCAAGCTACACCCTAGAAAAAGCAAGAAACTAATCGTCTTGGCAACAAAACAGAGAAGAAAAGCCCACAAACATAACCTCATATCCAAATATGAATATAACAGGAAGCAATAATCACTATTCCTTAATATCTCTCAACATCAATGGTCTCAACTCCCCAATAAAAAGACATAGATTAACAAACTGGATATACAATGAGGACCCTGCATTCTGCTGCCTACAGGAAACACACCTCAGAGAAAAAGACAGACACTACCTCAGAGTGAAAGGCTGGAAAACAACTTTCCAAGCAAATGGTCGGAAGAAGCAAGCTGGAGTAGCCATTCTAATATCAAATAAAATCAATTTTCAACTAAAAGTCATAAAAAAAGATAAGGAAGGACACTTCATATTCATCAAAGGAAAAATCCACCAAGATGAACACTCAATCCTAAATATCTATGGCCCAAATACAAGGGCACCTACATACGTAAAAGAAACCTTACTAAAGCTCAAAACACACATTGCACCTCACACAATAATAGTAGGAGATTTCAACACCCCACTCTCATCAATGGACAGATCATGAAAACAGATATTAAACAGAGACGTAGACAGACTAAGAGAAGGCATGAACCAAATGGACTTAACAGATATTTATAGAACATTCTATCCTAAAGCAAAAGTATATACATTCTTCTCAGCTTCTCATGGCACTTTCTCCAAAATTGACCATATATTTGGTCAAAAAACGGGCCTCAAGAGGTACAGAAAGATAGAAATAATCCCATGCATGCTATCAGAACACCATGGCCTAAAGCTGGTCTTCAATAACAATAATGGAAGAACGCCCACATATACGTGGAAGTTGAACAATGCTCTACTCAACGTTAACCTGGTCAAGGAAGAAAAAAGAAAGAAATTAAAGACTTCTTAGAATTTAATGAAAATGAAGGTACAACATACCCAAACTTATGGAACACAATGAAAGCTGTGCTAAGAGGAAAACTCATAGCGCTGAGTGCCTGCAGAAAGAAACAGGAAAGAGCATATGTCACCAGCTTGACAGAAAACCTAAAAGCTCTAGAACAAAAAGAAGCAAAGGCACCCAGGAGGAGTAGAAGGCAGGAAATAATCAAACTCAGAGCTGAAATCAACCAAGTAGAAACAAAAAGGACCATAGAAAGAGTCAACAGAACCAAAAGATGGTTCTTTGAGAAAATCAAAAAGATAGATAAACCCTTAGAAAGACTAACGAGGGGACACAGAGAGTGTGTCCAAATTAACAAAATCAGAAATGAAAAGGGAGACAGAACTACAGATACAGAGGAAATTCAAAAAATCATCAGATCTTATTATAAAAGCCTATATTCAACTAAACTTGAAAATCTGCAGAAAATGGACAATTTCCTAGACAGATACCAGGTACCAAAGATAATCAGGAACAGATAAACCAGTTAAACAACCCCATAACTCCTAAGGAAATAGAAACAATCATTAAAGGTCTCCCAACCAAAAAGAGCCCAGGACCAGATGGGTACAGTGCAAAATTCTATCAGACCTTCATAGAAGACCTCATACCAATACTATCCAAACTATTCCACAAAATTGAAACAGATGGAGCACAACCGAATTCCTTCAATGAAGCCACAATAACTCTTATACCTAAACCACACAAAGACCCAACAAAGAAAAGGAACTTCAGAACAATTTCCCTTATGAATATCGATGCAAAAATACTCAATAAAATTCTCGCAAACCGAATCCAAGAGCACATCAAAACAATCATCCACCATGATCAAGTAGGCTTCATCCCAAGCATGCAAGGATGGTTTAATATACGGAAAAACATCAATGTGATCCATTATATAAACAAACTGAAAGAACAAAATCACATAATCATTTCATAAGATACTGAGAAAGCATTTGACAAAATTCAACACCCCTTCATGATAAAAGTCCTGGAAAGAATAGGAATTCAAGGTCCATACCTAAACATAGTAAAAGCCATATACAGCAAACCAGTTGCTAACATTAAACAAAATGGAGAGAAACTTGAAGCAATCCCACTAAAATCAGGGACTAAACAAGGCTGCCCACTCTCTCCCTACTTAATCAATACAGTTCTTAAAGTTCTAGCCAGAGCAATCAGACAACAAAAGGAAATCAAGGGGATACAGATTGGAAAAGAAGAAGTCAAAATATCACCATATGCAGATGGTATGATAGTATATTTAAGTGATCCCAAAAGTTCCACCAGAGAACTACTAAAGCTGATAAACAACTTCAGCAAAGTGTCTGGGTATAAAATTAACTCAAATAAATCAGTAGCCTTCTTCTACACAAAAGAGAAACAAGCCTAGAAAGAAATTAGGAAAACGACACCCTTCATAATAGAACCAAACAATATAAAGTACCTTGGTGTGACTTTAAACAAGCAAGTAAAAGATCTGTACAATAAGACCTTCAAGACTCTGAAGAAAGAAACTGAAGAAGACCTCAGAAGATGGAAAGATCTCCCATGCTCATGGATTGGCAGGATTAATATAGTAAAAATGGCCATTTTACCAAAAGCGATCTACAGATTCAATGCAATCCCTATCAAAATACCAATCCAATTCTTCAAAGAGTTAGACAGAATAATTTGCAAATTCATCTGGAATAACAAAAAACCCAGGATAGCTAAAACTACTCTCAACAATTAAAGTACTTCAGGGGGAATCACTATCCCTGAACTCAAGCAATATTACAGAGCAATAGTGATTAAAAACTGCATGGTATTGGTACAGAGACAGACAGATAGACCAATGGAACAGAATTGAAGACCCAGAATTGAATCCATACACCTATGGGCACCTGATTTTTGACAAAGGAGCCCAAACCATCCAATGGATAAAAGATAGCATTTTCAGCAAATGGTGCTGGTTCAACTGGAGGGCAACATGTAGAAGAATGCAGATCGATCCATGCTTATCACCCTGTACAAAGCTTAAGTCCAAGTGAATCAAAGACTTCCACATCAAACCACATATACTCAAACTGATAGAAGAAAAATTAGGGCAGCATCTCGAACACATGGGCACTGGAAAAATTTTCCTGAACAAAACACCAATGGCTTATGCTCTAAGATCAAGAATCGACAAATGGGATCTCATAAAACTGCAAAGCTTCTGTAAGGCAAAGGACACTGTGGTTAGGACAAACGGCAACCAACAGATTGGGAAAAGATCTTTACCAATCCTACAACAGATACAGGGCTTATATCCAAAATATAAAAGAACTGAAGAAGTTAGACCGCTGGGAGACAAATAACCCTATTAAAAAATGGTGTTCAGAGCTAAACAAAGAATTCACAGCTGAGGAATGCCGAATGGCTGAGAAACACCTAAAGAAATGTTCAACATCTTTAGTCATAAGGGAAATGCAAATCAAAACAACCCTGATATTTCACCTCACACCAGTGAGAATGGCTAAGTTCAAAAACTCAGGTGACAGCAAATGCTGGCGAGGAGGTGGAGAAAGAGGAACACTCCTCCTTTGTTGTTGAGATTGCAGACTGGTTCAACAATTCTGGAACTCAATCTGGAGGTTCCTCAGATTATTGGACATTGAACTACCTGAGGATCCAGCTATACCTCTCTTGGGCATATACCCAAAAGATGCCCCAACATGTAACAAAGACATTTGCTCCACTATGTTCATAGCAGCCTTATTTATAATAGCCAGAAGCTGGAAAGAACCCAGATGCCCTTCAACAGAGGAATGGATACAGAAAATGTTGTACATCTACACAATGGAATATTATTCAGCTTTCAAAAACAATGACTTTATGAAATTCATAGGCAAATGAATAGACCTGGAAAATATCATCCTGAGTGAGGTAACCCAATCACAGAAAAACACACATGCTATGCACTCATTGATAAGTGGCTATTAGCCCAAATGCTTGAATTACCCTAGATAATGGAAACATAGAACACATGAAACTCAAGACGGATGATCAAAATGTGAATGCTTCACTCCTTCTCTAAAAGGGGAACAAGAATACCCTTGGCAGGGAATAGAGAGGCAAAGATTAGAACAGACACAGAAGGAACACCCATTCAGAGCCTGCCCCACATGTGGCCCATACTTATACAGCCACCCAATTAGACAAGATGGATGAAGCAAAGAAGTGCAGGCTGACAAGGGCCAGATGTAGATCTCTCCTGAGAGACACAGCCAGAATACAGCAAATACAGAGGCGAATGCCAGCAGCAAACCAGTAACTGAGAATAGGACCCTGTTGAAGGAATCAGAGAAAGAACTGGAAGAACTTAACGGGGTTCAAGACCCCTTATGAACAACAATGCCAAGCAACCAGAGCTTCCAGGGACTAAGCCACTACCTAAAGACTATGTATGGAGTGACCCTGGACTCTGACCTCATAGGTAGCAATGAATATCCTAGTAAGAGCACCAGTGGAAGGGACAGCCTTTGGTCCTGCTAAGACTGAACCCCCAGTGAATGTGATTGTTGGGGGGAGGGCGGCAATGGGGGGAGGGTGGGGAGGGGAACATACATAAAGAAGGGGAGGGGGAGGGGTTAGGGGGATGTTTGCCTGGAAACCAGAAGGAATAACACTCGAAATGTAAATAAGAAATACTCAAGTTAATAAAAAAAAAAGAAAGACAGCTTTCTGTAAGCTTCATCCGTGAGAATTCCTAGAAAGTCTTTTCTTTTTCCTTTTTTTCCTCCATTAAAATTTCTTTTGGTGATTTCTTTTTTTTTTTCCTTTATCCTTTATATGCGTTGGTGTTCTTTTGCTTGTCTGTCTGTGTCAGATCCCCTAAAACTAGAGTTACAGACAGCTGCTAACTGCCATGTGGGTGCTGGGAATTGAACCAGATTCCTCTTGAAGCTCTTAACCTCTTAGCTCTCTTAACCTCTGAGTCATCTCTTGAGCCCCAGGAAGTTTGATTGTTCTCTGGCAGCCATCCCTGTGAAGCCTGTCAATCATACATTCTTACCCCACCCCTCTGAAGTTTCTGTTGTCTTCTGGTTCTCTCCCTAGTAATGCCTTTCTACTTTGTTGGGAATGGAAACCATCGACCCAGGGGACCAGATCCTGCAGCTGTCTTTCCATCCTGTCCCTGTCATTTCTTTCTGTCATTTCCCCTTCATTGTTCAGTTGATGTCAAATCAGACACAGGAAAGCTGGCCACTGCTTGTTTAGGGTCTCCCCCTTCCCCAACAGGGTTTTTCTGTGCAGCCTTAGCTGTCCTGGAACGAGCTCTATACACCAGGCTGCCCTTGAATTCACTGAGATCCACCTGTCCTTGCCTCCCAAGTGCTGGGATTGAAAGTTGTGCCTCAACTGCCTAACTGTTTTACTTAGTCTTTCAAACATGTTTATTTTCATGTAGCATGTGTGTGTGTGTGTGTGTGTGTGTGTATGTGTGTGTGTGTGTGTCTGTGTGTGTGTGTGCCTACCTGTGTGTTTTTGCAGGCACAAGCACGCATGAGGAGGACAGAGGTCAGGTCTCAGGAGTTCCTGCTCTTTTTTCCTGGGTTCTGGGCCACTGAACTCAGGTTGTCAGGCTTGTGCAACAAACACTTTTACCAGCTTTGCCATCTTGACAGCTCTTGCATTATTCTGTTTATTTTTTAGTTTTTTCATTTGTTTCTTTTATGTGTATGAGTGTCTTTTCCACATGTAGGTCTGTTGCACCACGTGGGTGCCCGGAGGCTTCAGAGGTCAGATGACAACCAACCCCCAGCCCCAAAGTCCTTCCAGAAGTCTCTAGCTCTGATTCTCCAGCAGAGCACTGGTTCATACAAAATTCTCTTCCCTTTTGCACTTTTTACTGAACAGTATCTCTTAGAAGTCATTGCAAATCCATGGAGACAGCAATAGTTCCTCATCTTTAATCAGCAGACAGGACTTTCTTAGCATTTTTATCGTTTTGTTATCTCTGACTTCATCCAGCCTGTTGCAAAAAAAAAAAAAAGATTAATTAAATGGTCTGGATCGGTGCTTTCCTCTCTCTAGCTGAACTGAATGATTATGTAGATGCAGGGCAAAGGGAAAGTGGCCCCTACCTTTTCCACTGACTTGCTGGAATGAAGCAACAATGAGAGATTAATAGGAGAAAAAGATAAACACATCTATTAACATGCTTGAGGAAGAACCACAGAAGTGCCATTACTCAATGAGGTCTACATAATTATACTGTCTTCTTCGTGGGAGGGAGATGGGGAAGATGACCAATCTGAGGAGTCGAAAGGAATATTAGAGGAATAAATGAACCCCAGGCCTAGACAGCAGTTAGTGACGGAGTGTGTTTGGGAATTGAATGGGCCTAGGAGATAGTCCATGGCTTGTGAAAAAACTGTCCCGTTGTGATTACATTCTTTAGTCTTGATTCCCGACTATATGGGGTTAGTTAATGAAACCTAGGGAAGGAAGCAAAAATAACTGTGTTCTTTGGAAATCTGGATTTAGGTAGATGAAGGAATGTCAAAGTAAAAGTGTCCTCCCAGAGCAGCTCTTCTCGAGGGATCTCTAGTTTAAATAATTAGCTTGTTAAAATGCCATATTTCAGGATCAGCATAGATGTTATTTACATTCTTATAAGCACAGTGACTGTTAGTCGATGTTACTATATTGCTTTCAAGCAGATTGGACTGGATCCTACTGCTCCCAACATAAACACAAGCACTCTACTACAGTAGCTGCTGCTGGTGTTAATTTTTTTCTCCCTAATAACTACAGAATGACATCTCATTCCCTGAACTTCCATTTCTAGGATGCATCGAGTTTAATGCATTGCCTTTGAATGAGAATTTGGACATTTACATTATTTATTTTACCACTGGATAGAATGTCTAAGAAATTTTAGGGAGCTGGGGCTACCAGTTAGTGGCACAATATATGTTCAGCATGCATGAAGCTCCTGGTCCAATCCTTATCATCATAAACATATAGTCAAAGTAACTACTTACATTTAATTAAAAACATTCCATCTAGGGACAAGCAGGGTGGAGAACACGTTTAATCCTAGCACTCAGGAGGCAGAGGCAGGAGGATCCCTGTGAGCTTGAGGCCAGCTTGGTCTACAAATCAAGTTTCAGGACAGCCATGGCTGTTATAGAGAAATGCTGTCTCAAAAAACAGAAAAACAAACAAATATGCTTCTATATCCTATTTAGACTCCATAACCAAGTATACTTCCTTTGCTTCAAATTTTGGTGAAAAAGGTCATCATCACCATATCCAGAAGAGATTGTAAAATCTAGTGATATATATATATATATATATATATATATATATCATATTGTATATAGTATATCATGTATCATACATCATACATCATATATTCTATTCTCTTTATAGCCCTGGCTCACATCTACCCATGACCCCAGCTCCAAAGAACCCTTATATCTCTGTGGACTCCAGAATTCACTACACACACCACCTCCCCTGTTAAAATTAAAATAGATCTGAAAAAATATTTAAAGATTTACAGTGCCATTTTTGTTGTTATAGCTTTTGGATACAATTTCTATGATCTGATGAGCTTTCTTCTTATTAAAAATAGAGAGAATTTAGGGGAAATGGCTTAGTGGGTAAAATGCTCACCACAGAAGCCTGAGGACTTGAGTTCTCCATATTCACATTAAACAACAACATCAACAACAACAACGAGTACAGCTGTGATCTCAGTATTGGAGGTACTGGGTAGAGGATCCCAAGATCCCAAGATTGGCCAGTTATTCTATGAGCATTCTGCTCACTGAATGAAGGTGGGTAAATGCTCTTGTTGCCAAACCAGCATGTGATCCCTGTGACCCACATGGTAAAAGAAAAGAATCAACTCCCAAAAATTGTCCTCTAACTTCCACACCAGCATCATGGTGTGAATATCCCTTCCCCAAATAAACAATGTAATAATTGTTCTAAAAAGGTAGAAAGTGATGAGGAAGGTACTTACTTTTGACCTCTGGCTTCCACAAGTGGGAGTACACACACACACACACACACACACACACACACACACACACACACACACACGCGTGCACACACACACACATACACACACACACACAGAGAGAGAGGGAGAGAGAGAGAGATTCTTTTGAAGATTGGGGCATGTGTATGTGTGTGTTGAGAGAAAAAGAAGGAGGAGGAGGAAGAGAAAAAGAAGGAGGAGGAGGAAGTGAAAGAGAGAATGTGTTTATATGCAATATGGGCATACAGGTGCCTGTAGAAGCCAGAAAAGAAAATCTGATGTCCTGGTGCTGGAGTTACAAGACACAGTGAGCCACCCAATCTGGGTGCTAGGAGCTGAACCCCAGGTTCTCTATAAGAGCAGCAAGTGCTTTTAACCACTGACTCATCTCTCCAGCTCCTAATATCTTTGAGTGTCCAGTAAAATTGAGGCACGATCTAAGAAATCTTAAGTCTAAATTGTATTGTAAATGGAGATTTAATTCTAAACTATTTTTATAAGTCCCTTAGCTTATTATAATTCTCAGAAATCTTAAGACAGCACTCTTGCCCTCTTAGGGGTAGAACATGCCTTAAAATGCACATGTTTATAGCAAGCAGCTTAATAGTGTTCGGGATCTGTACACATCGTGAATCTGTCACTGCTGTCAAGGAAGTGAGCACACTTATCCCTAGTCAAAGTTTTCTTCTGAATTTGTTTAGTCCTTCCCCTGTCACCCTCACTGCCCAATCTCTGACCTGTTTCTTATCACTACTAATCTGTTTACATTTATTTATCTAATAGAATCCTGCAGTGAGGAACATTGTGGAGTCACGCTGGCTTTAGTTACCATCATCATTTTGAGGTTAATCTTGGTATTGCATACATAAACGTTCATTTGCCTTCGCTGCTTAAAAAGCACTGTGTTGTATAGCTACATAACTCCCTTTTAAGTGTTCATCAACATCCCCATTTGGAGTTATTACAAATAAGACTTTCAAATGTTTAGTTATTATTTTCAAATGTTTATTATTTCTTTTATGTGTATGCCTGACTGTATGTCCTGCACCATGTGTATCTGATGGCCTAAAAGGCCATAAAAAGACTCCGGATGCCCTAGGACTAGAGTTACAGATGGTTGTGTCACATGGGTGCTAGGAACAGAAACTGGGTCATCTACAAAAGCAAACCATGTTCTTAACCCACCTCTCCTTCTCTCCAACCCTTATGTATTGAGATGGAATCTCACGATGCCCAGGCTGGTCTCAGCTCCAAATGTAACCAAGGATGACCTTGACTCCCGATTCTCCTTCTACTTCCCAAGAATTGGGATTACAGGCATGTGTCACCCCACTGGGCTACAATCAGACTTTTATAGACATTCATATACATGCCTTTATATGGACATGTACTTTTGTTTCTCTTTTGAAAATGTATATATAGTAGCAGGCCTGGGGCACAGGGAAAGTGCAGGTTTAAGAAGTTGCTAAATGGGGGCTCACATAGATGGCCCTGCAGCTGAGAGTGCTTCTTGCTCTTCCCTGGGACCTGAGTTTGGTCCCCAAGCACTCAAGTAGGGTGAATCCCTGTTGCTTTTAATGCCAGTATCAGGAAAATCTGGTCAGCTGGGGCAGCTGTACTCACATGAGCATTCACACACACACACACACACGCACACACACACACACACACACACACACATACACACACACATACACACACAGACAAACACACACACACATACACACACAGACACACACACAGACACACACAGACAAACACACACACACACACAAACACACACATACACACACACACACACAGTCACACAGACAGGCTCCTAAAAATAAATCTTTTAAAAAAACTTTTAAAAGGTGTCAAGTGTTTCCTAATCTGTCAGGCCATCTCATGTTCCTCTGGTAGGGTACTCTACCTTACCTGCCCCGAATCTTTCTCGGTATTTAACATGACCAGTCTTGTGGACATTTAACAGGAATCTCTCTGATATTTCCCAGAAAAAGAACTGGGCTTATTTTTATTAATTGCCAACATAGACCGTCTCTCTGGAGAAACCTTGGTGCACGTATATTTTCTGTGGTGCTCTGTCTGTCTCCTTTGCATTGCTTACTGCCAAGTCCTTGCATGGTTTGGTTACTTAGACTTGTCGAAGAACGGTGAAGGACGGAAGACAGACAGATGGGCACATAGACAGAAAGCTGGGATAATGTGGTCCAGACTCACTGCTGGATAAACCTCAGCACCCTGGAAGCTCAGTCTGTTTAGTATAGAGTTGAAGAGAGGCGGGGTGACTGCATTCAGCTGAACAAGGACTGGGCTATTGTACACAGATCAAGGTGGCATGGTTTATGGGTTGCGGCTGTATCAGGCAGACAGGTTTAGCTAGTCTTGGTAGGAGTACTCTCTGTAGGGGAGCAGTCTTCCGGCTATAAATATCCAGGGACAGAACATTATGGTGGACATTTTCTGAATATACTATTAATATCCACATACAGATACTAATGGAGGGATTTGCCATTTCCCTCTGAACCTCACCCAGGGCTGGAGAAGGTTTTGACATTTTTCCATGGGTTTGGGGCTCTGGGTCCCTAAACATGGCTGTCACAAGTCAACACCACTCATTCACTCAGAACTGCACACACTTGGGGCTTCCTCCCCCCACACACAGTTTGTGTGAAGTCCATCTTTCTGGTTCTCTATGTGACTCCTGTATATCAAATATCCTGAGTTTGAATTCCCATGTATGTCTCCTCTATCCAGGAAATTTGCCTATCCGCACCCCACCCCCGCCATGCACTGAAATCTCTCTAATTCTCTGTCTCTCTCTTTTTTAAATTTATATATTTTTATTATGTGTATTGGTTTTCTGCACGCATGTATGTCTGTGTGAGGATGTTAGATCTTGGAGTTACAGACAGTTGTAAGTTGCCATGTGGGTGTTGGGAACTGAACCCAGGTCCTCTAGAAGAGTAGTCAGTGCTCTTAACCACTGAGCCATCTCTCTAGCACCCCCTCTCTAATTCTAATTTTTGGTTGCTATAAACAAAAGTCTTGTGAGCATCCATGTATGAGTCTCTAAGGGTCTCAGACCTTCATTTCTCTGGTTAATGCTTAAGAGTACAAGGCTGAGGTAACACGAAGTGATCAATGAATCATTCAAGAAGATGCCAGACTTTCTCCAGATCGATCTTGAAATTCATATAAAGTTGAGCTGCATCGTAGAATTGTACACCACTATGTAATTTAACTGTATGAACATCTCTCCTCTGTGGCTTTCTGATTTGAACGGGCCCAAGGCTCTTATCTTTATACTCTCATCCTCATACTCTGTGCAGATTCTTTTAGGAATTGTTTTTATGAAACAATGTCTTATTTATATAGTCCATACTGTCTTCCTGCCTCAGCCTCTCCAGAGCTGGAATTACAGGCATGAATCACATGTCTTCTCTCTCTCAGAGTGGAGCATAGGAAGGGAGATTCCCTTGGAGATGGTACCTGGAACCCCATGGTGCTAGCTGAGAGCTCCCCATCACTGGCTGGATCACAGCACTCCCACTTCTTTCAGATGGCTCCACTCCAGATCTTAGAAGTCTACAGAACCCTGTAATGAAGCAAGATTTGGTACATACTTATCTCTGAGGGTATCTTCCTTGGCTTTAGATCTCTCTCTCTCTCTCTCTCTCTCTCTCTCTCTCTCTCTCTCTCTCTCTCTCTCTCTCTCTCTCTCTCTCCTCTTTCTTTCTGACAAAGTGCCAGAGCTACAAGCCTGTGTCACTGCACCTCATAAAGGCAAGACTGAGGATCAGGAGTCTGTGGCTTTGTGCATTCTAGGTGAAGGGCCTCTGGTCACCTCAAGTATGGCTGTGAGCATGGCTCTGGCAGGCCTTGCCCATCTCCCCAATTCTCTGTGCTTTGCAAAAACCCCTTAGATTGCATTCCTAGAGCTGGCCACCAAGGCCTAGTTCCTTATTTGGCCACTTCGTCCTCCTGAGGCTGACTATCAAAGTCAAGCTATCAAAGTATTGAAGTCCAGCATTAAAAAGCCCCCCTTGGCTGCCCCATTAACACAGCCCAGTACAACTAAACACCTCATCCTAACACGAGGGAGTTCCCCTGGTACCTTTATAAACTGTCATTGTCTATGGGCCTCTTTTGTTTCCTCTCTATCCTTTATCCCCTAGGACAAATATCCCTGAACCCTTCCATCTCCCTATCCCTTCAAAGTGAGCTCCAGCTTCTGGGTAAATTACTTTGGTTCTCTTTTTCTCCAGTGAAAATGCCTGACCCCAGAACCTCATTCAGGTGAGGCTGGTTCTCTACCAAGGAGTCCATCTGTAGCAATCTCTTTGCTTCTTATTTTGAGACAAGATCTCACTCTGTTCTTAAGGCAGGTTTTGATTTTACTCTGTAGTTAGAGCTAGCCTTGAACAAGTCGTCCTCCTTCCCCAGGCTCCTGAGTAACTAGAATGGCAGACCTATGCCAGGAAGCCTTGCTAAATCTCTTTTGAAAGAGGAGCCATACTGTCCTCTAGTGGGGGCAGGATTGGGAGGGGAACTTCCATATAAAATGGGAGGGGGAGGGGCTAGTGGGATGCTGGCATGGAAACTGGGAAAGAGAATAACAATTGAAATGTAAATAAGAAATACCCAATTTAATTAAGATGGAGAAAAAAAGGGAAAAAAAAGAAAATAAGGAAATGAAAAGGATGAGGACAGGAGAGAAAGAAAAGAGGTAGAAGAAAAACACCAAGGGCAAGAGAAAGAAGAAGGAGGAGAAGGAATTAAAAAGAAGAAGAGGGAGAAAACAACATGCTAGAGAATTCCCCATAGTGCCCATCTATAGAATGTGTGGTGTGGCTCAGAAACACAGGAGCAGATCACAGACCTGGAGTGGATCAGCTAAAAATGAACCCACACATTAAGAGACAACTAATTGTATACAAAGATGGTGGTACAAATCTGTAGGAAAAGGTGCACCTTGGTCAAGAAATGGTGCTGGGAAAAGCAAATTTCCATATATGGGAGATTGAAGTCCCTCTGACCACACATGAAGATTATTCCAAATCAATCATGGCCACAAAGTTAAGACCTGAAATGCTTCAGAAAACACAGCACACAATAGCACATAGCCAAGGGAGCCTAAAACTGTGAAAGTCATATTCTTAAGGTGGGAAATGTTCTCAGGAAAAAAACATGAGGGCTTCCGTGAAAAAGAACAACATAACTAATCTACGCTTTAAGAACAAAATAACCAATCAGCCCTTTGACAGGTTAGGGAGAGTGTGGAGACTAAGAAAGATATCTCCAGAGTTCACCTGGCTCATGTGCTGTTCTGAGATGGTGAGGAAATAAAGAAAGAAGACAGGCCCTCCGCTCTCTGCTTCTCCTGTCCACCACCCCTCTCTCTCTCTCTCTCTCCCTCCCTCTCCCTCAGCTTTTGATTCCCCACGCCTAGTCTAGTGGTATCTGGAATGATGGGAAGAAAGGGGGCTTTGGATAACTATGATGTTTCAGAGGAAGCAAAAAGACCAAGGTATGCAGGAAGAGGAGTGTGCCCTTCAGTTGGATCTTGATCAACTCTGCCTCCTGCATTTGTGGGAGCCTCAACCCCCACACCTGGTGCCTGTGATGGTGTAGGACTGGGAGTTGGAATGGCAGAGGAGTGGGAGTGGGGATGGCATCCCTGAGCAGTCGACAGACCCTGCCCTGCAGGCCCTCCACCCCCCACCACCACCCCAGGCAGCCAGGAC
Source organism: Rattus norvegicus (assembly GCF_021556685.1). Taxonomy (NCBI): domain Eukaryota; kingdom Metazoa; phylum Chordata; class Mammalia; order Rodentia; family Muridae; genus Rattus; species Rattus norvegicus. The sequence continues at coordinate 24,061,241 of NC_141540.1, forward strand.
TCCAGATTTGTGGAGGTCAGGGCCTCCCAGACAGCAGACCCAGCTGTGCAGAGGATCCAGCAGCCCAACACCACCAAAGGGCAGAACACAGCAAAGCTCGGAATGGACAAAGATGCAAAGCTTTGCCTTAAGGCCACCAGCAACACCAAAGCGTGCATTCCAGTGCTCACATCTGAGCGAGTGGAGGAGATCGTAGATAGCCAAGGATGATGGATTAAGGCTCTGAGGGCCAAGACCAATACCCATATTGAGACAGATGTGTGAGATGAGGAGCCAGTGTTCATGGTGACTGGGAGGCAGTAAGAAGTGTTCACAGCCTGGCAGGAAATCATCTCCGAAGTGTGGCTTTAGTGTGCCCCCTGCTCTGCCAGGCCAAGCGATGATCCCTGTATGAGCCCTACCATGTGGTGATGCTGGTAGTGTGCCCAAATTGTATCCAGCAGCAGACCAACACTTACATCATAACTTCCAGCCAGGACTAAGACCTGGTGTTTGAGGTCAACAGTGCCTGGGTAACTTGGAAAGTAGACAGCACCGCAAGGAAGGAGATAGCAAGGTACATTACGCCACACACTGGCAAGATTCTTGAGTAGAACAGGGATGGTGACTTCCTGGGTGACAATAAGATTGACTTCATGGCTGTCAGACTCCATGCAGCCCTGGATAGCCTCTACTCAGATGCCTGGCCCGTGTTTGCTCCAGGCTGTAAGCCACTCTCCACCTTCAGGCACAACAACCTGGGCTGTATATTTGAGTGTGGCATGAACTCATCTTTGAGGCCCAGCACTTAGGCTAGCAGGGCAGGGACATCAGCTAAGGTGGATATCTGTTTCCAGCAATGGTGTGGGCAGGCAGGAATTGTACTATGGAGTGAGAGGTAAGCCTGCCCACCCCCACTGCTGATGGAGTTCTTACCAGGAACTCCATCTTCACACTGGTGCACTTCTCTTCTGCCTCCTACTACTTTTCTTCAGCCAAAGCATATGCAGAACCCCCAGGTGAGCATTGATCTCCTGCCACCAATGAGGGGTCCTGGACAGGCTCACATAGATGCAGTCCAGAGAGACACAAAGAGTTTCTCTAAAGTGGGAGTAGGAAGGCCTGCATCCTCTGCTTTGAGAGAAAAGTGACAGCAGCCCTGGTGTCCAGAGGACATAATCTTGTCTGGATGGAGGGTGCAGTATGCATCTGTGAGAGGACAGACCAAGATTGTCCTGTCTGTCACATCACTGCCACACAAGCTATCTGAATATTTTTCCAAGTTCCATGTCCCTGGAAAATTGGTCTGCTCCCTAGGGTACAGCCATGGACCTGTAGGGATTGTAGCAACTACAGGGTAAGTTTCTAGGCAATAATCATCTCAGTGGGATGGAGAAGGAGAGGAATGAGTGGCTACGGGTGGGGCAAAGTCCAGAGCCTCTGGTTACACTTTGGGAGTGGGCTATAAATTTTACTAATGTTACAACTCTGATACATCAACAGACCCTTAAATCAGGAAGCAGTTAAGAGAAGCTTTTCTTTAGCTTGAAGTGGCCACCAGGACAACCTGACCTTTCCCTTCTCCCTATCTATGTGACATTAGGCATCTTCCTCTGCGCAGTAAGAACAGGGAGAATTGCTGTCTGTAGCTAGAGGTGCTCTTAGTGATCCCCAGTCATTTGGTTCTGACCTCCGATCTCGTAACGTGACCCCTTACCACAACCCACCCTTTTCCTGAGTTCCCAACAGATAAGGAGAGGGGACCTAATAAGGTTCTACGTACATCTTCTGGGAAGGAGCAGGATGTCAATCAACAAAGGGCTCACAACTCACCTGTCTCACACGGCTGGGCTAGAGATCTGAAGGAGGCTTCTCTTTTCCCTCCAACTTTTTGCTTGTCCCTTCTTCAAATTTTTTGCTGTGGACTTGCCCATTCCTTTTTTTGTCTTTGTTCTTTTTTCCTATCCCTTCTATTCCCATTTTCTATCCAGCTGTTAAGTGCAGTCCCTGGTTCCTCTTGCCTCTTCTAGCCCAGCTTTGGGCATAACATCTTCCTGGGAGAGAAGTCTAGAGAACATTTTGATAGCCCCCTTCCCAGGTTCTGATCCTGTAGTGGACAGCCCCTTCCCCACTCCTGCAAAGACTCAATTCCAATTCCTGATGGAATGTAGATTTAGATCCAGACAGTTTGAGACTGGAAACTAATAATGGGTACATAGTGGAAACTAGTATCAGGGTTCATAAAAGTTTGGAAACCAACCTTTATCTTCTGTGGGCATTATGCTGAGGGTGCAGCATGTACGTATCACAGATCACCTGCCCGAGGGAAGGGGAAGCAGATTGTAGGAAATATCCTGGATCTGGAGAGGTGTGGTTGGGAAGTGTCCCCTCCCGCTCCCTAGCAGTGGCCCACCCCTGACCTCTCTGCACCTAGCTGAACCACTATTGAATCCTGATTAAACACAAATCATTATGCTATGTCTTCCCCACTGCCTGAGGAGAGAGCTCAGCTTCTTGGTGATGGGTTACGCCAGGGCAAAGCAGGGTTGGGGTGCAGTGGAGCCTCTTCCAAGAATCAGGCATTGTGATAGGTCTAGCACCCTTTGTGCTCCTCTTGCTCATTTATGTCAGTCAGCAGCCTCCTACCCTCCTGGTTCTGCTGGCTGGGCCAGGAGCAGGTGGGAGACCAGGAGGCCAGCAGATGCTTGTATGTAATAGGGAGGGAATACTCTGAGCTCTAGCTCAGGAGTCCCACTCTTCCTGGCTGGAGAAGGGATGTGGGAGGAAGGCAGACGGAGGTCTCTCTCTTTTGCCTCTTGTCAATTAATTTACCTCTCCACAACTTCACCCTCTGGACCACCAGCCTGAGAGGGGAGATGCAGGAGGTCACAGCCATTTCACTGACAGGAATGAGTTCCAGTCAGGACTTGTCTCTCTGTATGGCTCTCTAGAGTGGGAGGTCAGAGACATAAGCTTCTCTCAGAACTGTGACAGACAGATCCCATCCACCTAGTGAACACTGAATTCCATCCTTCAATCCTCCAGCTGCAGGCCCTCCATTCTGCTTCAAATAGGTCTTAATACAGCAAGATAATAGGAACAGCCAGCTGCTTCTAATGCTTAGACATTCTAGCTCATGTTCTGTCTCTGATGACATTTCACCTGACCCTAGCACTGCAATTTTTATTTGTATGGTGCTCATGTGTGATAGTCAACTGGTCAACATCAATAGCACAAGAAATCCAAATGGAGGAAAATGTTACTGAGTTAACTCCTGTATTAATAGCCTATAGGAAGGTATAAGGGGAGTTTCTTCATCAGTGACTACTATGGGAGCATGGTGTCCCATCTGGAGATGTGCCATTAGAAGGCATCATTATCTGAGCAGGAAATTCAGGTCAGCATGCCAGTCAGCAGCTCTCCTCTGCCACTCTGTCAGCTCTCTTTCACTTCCTGCCTACAGGATCATGCCTCGTCTGAGTTCCTGCCTTGACTTCTCATCACAGATGGACAATGGTCAGGAAATAGGAGCCACATTAAATCTTGACAATGGTCAGGATATAGGAGCCACATTAAATCATTTGTGCTCCTTGTTGCTTTTGGTCATAATGTCTGTCAAATCACTGCAAAGTAACTTATGCCAGACACACATTTTTGTACACTGGTCCACATCAGGCAGTGGTTGTTTTGTGGCAGAGCAAGAAGAAAGGGAGGCTGATAGACCCTCCCCCCACTTTTAGAAAGGGTATTGTTGGGCAAAACCTTGGGGGATGGGCAAGCCCTAACTGTCAGAAACTGTAGTTTAACTTACATTGCCTACTTTACTGCCAGATATGAGGTACTCAGATACTCTGCCTTTATCTCCACAAGAGGTTTCTCACTTTGGAGCATGGAGGTCCCAAATCAGGGTTTCTCTGTGTAGCCCTGACTATCCTGGAATTCGCTCAGTACACCAGGCTGGCAAGTAACTCAGAGATCCACCTGCCTATGTTGCTGGAAGTAAAGGTGTGCACATCCACCACAAGGCTTCCTCCAGGCATTTGCAATCATTCAACTACCAAATGTGGAGGGTCTAGTGACCATGCCCAGGCACCAGGCACAGGGATATCAGCTAATGGGAAGCAGGCCCAGTACCCAAGCGAACAAAGTTCAGAGGGGCAGGAGGAATACATTTAGACATTCTACACAGTAGAGTGATGGTCTTGCTACAGCAATCTCTCCTAAGGTGATCAGAGGAAAGGATTCCTTGGCCCCTAGCACCTAAAGTAGACAGCATGGATAGCCATAACCCCATGGGTTTGAGGGACGTGGGAAGGGAATCAGCCATGTTTGGATTCTTTTCAGAGTTAAATCCTAATGGCTCCATATTCTGCGTGCAGGCCCCAGCCTATTGGCCTCCACAGTTGAACAGTGAAGAGGCAGGAAGGACTGAGGCTGCATTTGACCTGGCCCATGGTGAAGTCCTGCACTGGATAACAGTCACTGAGAATACCTTGGGAAGGAATATGAAGGTGTCCTGAGGAAGCAGATCTAGGAGTGCACTTTTCCTTTCTAGAAGGCTGTCAACAAAACTGAAACAGGACTCTGGAGACATTCCTGTCTCCTATGATTTAGATGATGGAAACTGAGTGTACTAAATAATGAAACTTCACTAAGAGTCGGGACAGAAGGTGGCTTCTGTACCAGGTGTCATCACACCAGTCACAGAATGCAGGGGAAACAACATCAGGTCTTTGACATCAGGCTCTAGAGAGTAATGCTGTAAGGTCTAGTGAAAGAATGCTGACATAGGTGTACTGTCCTACCACCCAGAAACACAGCTGTGACTGAGACATTTCTAGTGCCCAAAGTTTTGATTAATGCACAGCTCCATGCCTCTGAGAAATGTGATACCTCTGTCCATGGGAGGGAGTCCTGGCTGAATTGGACAGCTCCCATAATCTGTTTTATGGGAGGCCATATGCAAGCACAGACTTAGGACAGTCATAGTGGCCTCAGAAGATGAGGGAAAGAAAACACAGTCCTCAGTACAGCTGGATCAAGATACATCCATGTGTAAGGAAGACATTTAGGATGTCTTTTCTGTGATTATGAATTTGATCCTGGCAACTTGGTAGTCCTTAATAAAACTAAAATTCTGTCTTATTTGGCCCTTTCCAAGTACCCAGAACTTCCTTTCTTCCTGTTCCATGCATGGGTCATAAAAATCAACCCTTCCTTGAGGCAGAGGCTTACAACCAGACCCTGAGGCTGTGTGACGCCTCATTGGGCTTGGTAGAGGTCACACAACAAGTGAGATTTCTGGGATGCTAGTGGTTGGTATCCTACGTCTGCTGGGCCTATAGAGGGAGGGAGGAGTATCTCAAGGAATGACAGAAAGGTGTGTTTTCCTGATTGGCTTTTGCCTCCAAACAATGGGGTGAGGACATATCACTTCTAAGGAGACATAGGCGCTCCATCATGAGTTCCACTATAGGTTTCTCCCTCAGGAGAACAATTAACCATCAAGGCAGGATGCTCCCCATTTGGAAGAAGACAGACAGAAAAGCTTTCAACATCCTCTGAGGCTTGCCCTACAACTTTCCAAAATTACTTCCCATAAAGGGATAGGGCAATGTCCCTGAAGGAAGGAGGGCGCACTGACATCGGATCAGACCGCCAGTTCATCATATGTTCCACAGCAAATATTCATTCATTCATTCATTCATTCATTCATTCATTCATTCATTTATTTGTTCATTCATTGTGTCAGTCATTCTGTTTCTCTCCCACCACAATCCTTCACTCTTCACTGAAGAAAAATGTGCCTACAATGTCCCTAGTGGCCCCTGCCCATGAACCAATTTTCCAGATAACACATTTGGTGCTTCCAGAGAACGATAGCAGGATTCTTTTGGATTTAGTTCTTTGAACTCAATTCTCTATGTCATGACAGTCACAGAAACGTTGGCAGACTGCTGCCTCCCAGAGCACCCAACTGCCATGCAGTATGTTTACCTCTTCTGCACTTGAGTGGTCATGGGTTCTTTTCTTTTGTTGGGATCCCTATTCTGCAGTTGTGCATTGTTTCTCCTTCAGTGAGCCATAGACATCATTATATTCACTAAGGTCCTATTGTGCTATACAAAGACCCTGGAAGAATTGCTAAGTGAGTCTTCACATATTACTGAGAACTTGAGAGCTTGGAATAGCTGGCAGGACTCAGGAAAGCAGCCAAGATTTTCTTGCAGATTGCCCTCTCTAGACATGAGGAGACTCAAGCTGTATTGCAAGGGCAGAAGAGCAGGGCCTCCTTGTGGACACCTAGGAAGATACCAAGGTCAAAGATCCCACTGTACTCAGGGTGTGCCCAAGAGTAGTGATATTAGTCCCTGAGAATCCTTTTACATGGGTCCAGGTTTAGCCCTCATAGAGGATGACATAGGGACACTCAGGAAGAAGTACAGGGTTACACTGAAAATAAAGGGAGGAAGCCTGCCCTGAAATGCTGTCTCTTAGCACTTGTAGGACAAGAGGGAGGAGGGATTACTTAGAGTCAGTGAGTGTTTAGGACTGAGCTGGGCACTTCAACTTCTGGGTTTCAGTATAAACACAGATACTCAGAGACATTCTCTAACTTTTATGTTCATAGTCCACCATAAAGAGATCATTGACATTGCCCTACGAATTTCAAGGGAGAAAAGCAAGCATTTTTGAAGAGTAATGTACATTCTAAAAAGTGCAGGTTCTGATCAGTGTCTAAGAGAGGTCACACAACAAATGAGATTTCTGGGTCTCCTCATTCAGCAGCCTGCTGCCCCCTTTGATCTCCTGAATCAATTATTCCTCCCATTGCATCTTCCCAATTCTCTTTTAAAGACTCCATGCTGTCTCTGGACAAATCTCTATTACCATATTGTCTACTGCGTTCAGGAGGCTGCTCATACTCCAGTATGAGATGGATATGACTTAAAATGCTATTTTAATCAGTTATGATGTGTACATGATATGCTAGGATGTAAGCCTGGGAACACTGGTTTTTCAAAGAGAATCTGTACTTTTCCCTAGCTAGAGTCTGACTTATGTCCACAATAGAAATCACTTTGTCTGTGGTAGGCTAGTTTTGTAGACTGAACCACTTTTTAATCTCTATAGGACTCCTTCTGAGTGTGGGTGGGCTTTGTTCAGGCATCTTTTTCCCTCAGGTTTTCTCCAGGGACCAGAGGAAAATGCATTTGCAATTAGTACTCATCAGGTGACACATGAGCCGATGCCCAGGGACATCCCTCTCTGGACTACAGAGGCTGTCCTTCTCTTGGTTTTCATATGACGGGGGCTTCATTCTATCAGCACTTCAGTGCATGCTAAACTCACAAGCTACAGACAGGAGGCCTGTCTCTAAACACAATTCCTAGGTGTGAAACGGTTTGCCATTTCAATCTTTGGAAGAATCAAGATGGAACTCTTTTGAACTGCAAGAGGTAAAACAACCCTGAGAGTCCTGCCTTCATTCTATCCTCTGCAGTTTGCAAACAGATTGCAAGCACCTTATTGCCAAAACGGCAAGGGATCTGCTCCTGAACTTTGCTGCGGCTCGCATAAGGGACAGCCACAGAGTGACACTGGGAGGCCTCACTGTATCTAGGGCTCCCATTCATGAGACAGCAGAAGAAAATGTTAAGCATGGAGACAGTTTTCCCCATGACATTTCTTCAGATAGGTGTGGTTATAAACACAGCAGCCTGAACAGGCATGAACAGAATCAGTGCTTCTTAAATTAATGGGAAAAATTGAAAGAGAAAAAATTGTGGGGATAGAAAATGTATGGTCATGGACAAAGTCTTTGTGAAGGCCTTCAGCCTAGCCCACATTTATGGTATGATCCAGTAGTATTAAGTATGTCTCCATTATTTTCTCATACTGTCACTTCTGCACATATGATATGTGTGTAATAGAAGTCACAGCATGTGGAATGCTGAGGTGATGTGGGCTGCATAGTTCTCACTTGGAATAGTCTGTGACTTTTCCTCACTCATCTTTGGTTTCTCAATATCTTCTAGCAGATGCCTTCTCTGGGGCAACTGTCAAAATTGGTACATGAGAGGGTTTATCTGGCAAGGTAAGGGACATGGAACTTTGTTAGGATGTTGTCCTGCAGCTCACCCTGTTCCCTATACAGAGGATGTGCCCTGTTCTCTTATCCCAGAGAGCTTCCTGCCCAGACTGCACTCAACATTACCATTGCATGACTCCCTCAGGACAATGTCTGGGGCCCAGAAGGGTTCAGGTTCACAAGTTACGGCTCTAGCCTTTGGGAAGGACAAAGTCAAACACTTGATACTGCTGTCTACATAAGCAGCTGGTTTGGGCTTTGTTTGGGGGTTGGGGATAGGATTGAATGCTACTGCAGTCTCTTCAGATAGTTTCTGTTCCCTTTCCTCACACAGTTAGCAAGGTTCTTCTGCCAGGATTAATATTCATTTACTTTTTTTAAGAAAACAGATGTTCTCATGGCACAACCCTTGAAGGTTGAATTCAGAGATACTGGAGAACAACAATATCAAAACAATGTAGTAAGATGCTTCTCTGTGCCTTCCTCGCAATATATTTATGCTTTTCAGGTCCCTGCAAGGCCATGGTAGGATAATTTACAGAGTCAAGCCTTCACAGCTATACAGGAAAGCAGCATGTACTGAATGCCTAGGTTCTTCTTTCTGAAGAGGATGGCCATCAATTGAGGTTGAGAATTTTCCTTGACCTCTGCTGAGATATACAGGAAAAATCCCAACATATGGACTTGAAATTGAGCTAAAATAGATACATAGGAATCATTTGGTTTCATGGGAAAAAAAAAACACGTCTCCCGGGACTATAGGGACCAAACCCCAGTCCAAAGCACAAACATATCCACAGAGTGTTTTCCTTTTTTTTTTTTCCACTTATAATTCCCTCATGAATGATCCATGAAAACAGGACCTGGAGAGGTGGAGAGTGTCCCTCTCACTACCTCAGCACAGTGCCTGTCTTGACTGTTACCTTCAGAGCCTTTTTCTTCCTAGTGAAAATGATCAGCACCTATGTAGGAGATTGAATTAGGTTGGTCCCCCTAGGGTCATGTGCTTCAATACAATTCCTAGTTGGGACAACAGTTTAGGAAGAATTAGGCAGTATAGTCTGGGGAAGAGCTGTGTCCCTGGGGCTGGGTTTACAGGTATCAAAAGCCCAGGCCATTCCAATTGATTCCCTCTCTGCATCCCACTTGTGGTCCAAGTGAGCTCTCAGCTGTTCTGTTCACAATGGTTTTGATGATCCCAGTAGATACTCAACTTGTAAATGAGTTTAAAGCACACATTCACTTTATACGTTTGCTGCCTGGGTCCTGGTGTATTTTTGCAGCGAATGTAAGGAACATGCAGACCTTAGTAGCTATTGCTTTAGTGGATCCAATGCACTGAAATTTACTCATTCAAAAGTCAAAGCCAGTGGATATTTTAGTGCCCTTTGCTGTTGAGTCTATACCAACATTTGGGAATGCTAAAGGCATGTTATTGAAGGGAAGAGCGATCCACTGTCCTGGACACTTGGAGTACTTATAAATCTCAACAATGAAAAGCATGAGCGGTGATCCTGCTATCAGAGGCTTCAGAAATGCAGCTTATCCAAGCTGAAGCCAGTGCTGGCTGAAGCACATAGAGAACAACTGCCCGAGTAACCCCTTCTTCTAAGTGACCCCACACGCTTTCCTGAGCATGGAGCACCTGTGAAGTCAATGTTGAATAAGATAGACTCAGGTAGACTAATTCTGTGGTCTTTTGCTGATACCACATCTGGGTTACACAGGTATTTGTTTACGTCTTCTCAGGCAATGCCACCTTGGTGCACATATAATGCTTTAATGTGAGAAGATAGAGGAATATTAATAAGAATATTTGATTTTGATCCTGGTAAACAAGTACTATTACCTTCATATATCAGTCTGCAATTTGCAAAATGTATTGATGTTTAATGTCTCAATAAACAATGTCAAGATAGTGGCAATACTTTATGTCTGGCACTATCTGCCCAAATAGAATTCTTTGACTCCTCCTCTTGCAGCAGCCCCTCCTCCATTCTGAGGTCAAAGAAGTTTCCCGCTGGAACATACTGAGTATCTAGCTGGAAAGGATTTGATGTTACTAGGACCTAGAAGAGGTTAATGGTAATAGGATGATGTAGTGTACAATGTCAATGTTGTGATGAACACTCCCATACAAGCATACCATTTCATTTCCTACTGCGTCCTCCCTGCTTTAGAGGACCTAGGTTCTTGGAAGATATGGGTGGGTGGGGGGTTGTGGTTTATCTTCAGAGACTTTTGAAATAACAGAAAAGGAAACAGGAAACAACAGGGAAGCTCTCTCTTATGCCCATTCTGATGAGACACCCAATTTTCTGAGAGGGTGATGAAGGTTTCCTTGTCCAAGTCTTCCTTAGGCGACAGTGGAATTTCCTGTTCTGATGTGCTCATGTGTTCACAGGGGCGGACCCATCTACAGAATACAGGGCACAGGCAGTATCTGCTCCTCCTCTTGGGACAGTGTAGAGCAATGGAAAGCATGGGAGCTCTTCTTGCCCTCCTGTGTCCTGACAGAGTCAGGGCAGCAGGTCCATGCTCTCCTGAAGGCTGGTAAAGGAGGAGGACACAGTTGGGCTCACAGGCCCTTCCGTTGGGTGGAAGACAAGACATGAAGGGGTGTGCAGGAGTCGGGGTGGTGGAGCACCTGGATCCACAGGCTTGGATGAAGTCTTAGAACCATGCTCACATCTTGTGTCTGTTCTTCTAGAGTAGTTAGGGCCCCATCTTTTCCATTTACTTTTTTGGGGATTCCAGTTCCTTGACATGAAACTCCATGATTCAAAGCCTGTCCATAATGTTAGAATCTGGAGAAGTCACAGTCTACATATTAACTTCACATTTCATTGCCCAGGAAAGTCCTTCAATGTTTTCTATGGTGGAACTCAACTTTGGGGAAAATATGAGTGTCTGGGGATTTAGATTTCAATTTGCCAAGAGAAGTGAGTTGCAATGTTATAGGTCCCTGTGACAATATTTGTCTCTTCCATGGTGTTTACTCTCAGTGCCTGTGAACATGTGGTGAGGTAATATAAGAGCATGCCCAAACTGTCCGCATCTGCCTTTTTTGCCATCAAATGGCTCATCTAGTGTGAAGTCTACAGCATAATTCCCTTGGACCCATGCTGCCTTTTCAGGAAGATGCAAAGTCTGCATTGAGGTTCAGGTCATCTCTGTCTATTTCTCATCAACCTCTGACTCGCTGAGGATATTCTGGTGTTTTATGTTTGCATAGACAAAGTCAAGGGTGTTTCAATATTTTATGGCTGTCACTATTGCACAAATATTTTTGCCCCGTCTTCCTGCTTGCGGCCTCCTCCATTATTAGTTCAAGAAGTCCCCTGCTGGAGCACACTCAGTATCTACATGGACCCCCTTTGATGTTAGTAGGCCCTAGAAGAGGCTAATGACTGTAGCATGGTATAGTGAAGAAGGTCAAGAAGTGATGCACCATCTCGTACTTGCCTAGAAACTCATGGGGTTCTGGGTCCTGCTTCTTTCATAAGATCCATATTTTTGAAAGTTATATAGTAGGCTTTCATCTTCACAGACTCCTTAACACAACAGATTCTTGACAGGAAAACCCTGATACTCTTGTCTAGTCCCTTGAAGCACTCAATCCTCTGAGGGTTTACTTAGAGCTCCTTGTCTAAGAATTCCTTATATCGCAGGGGCATTTGCTCTTCTGGTATGCTGATGCGGACTCAGTGGGTAGACAAATCTCCAGAATGGAGGGCACAGGCAGTCTCTGTGCTCCTCTTCTTGGGACACTGTAATGTAGTGGCAGGCATGGAAGCACTTCTTGCCACTACTGGCCTTATTGTGTCAGGGCAGGAGGCCCATGCTCTCCTAGGGCTGGATATGGATGAGGCCAAAGTTGGGGTTACTCCCCTTTCTCTTTGGTGGAGGAAGAGAATAAAGGGATGTGCTCATGATTTGGGTGGCATAGGGCATGTAAGCCCAGTAATGACAAAAGTCTTAGACCCATGCTCAAGTGCCCTCTGTTCCTGTTCTTTTAAATTTAAATATGTCCCCCATCGTTTTGCTGTAGTTTTACTTGTTCAAGTATTTAATTTCCTGCAACTATAAAATTCCATACCTCAGAGCATGTCTACAGTTTGAGAATCTGGATAGGTGACAGTCGAGCTAAGTACTTCACATTTCCTCTCATTACACAAAAATGTCTCAATGTTCTCAATGGAGGGCCTCATCTCTGGGCGAACTGTAAGGATTTGGTGGATTAGGTTTCCGGTTGCCAGAAGTGAGTTGCAATGTCATAGGGCCCTGTGACAATCTATTTCTGATTTCTTTCGTGGTCCTTCCACTGAAGAAATTGGACCCTGTGGTGATATAATGGAGTAGTTGGCCCATACTCTACGCATCTGCCTCCATGCCATCCTGTGGCTCTCCTAGTGTGAGCTCTGGAGCATAAAATCCTTGGTCCAATGCTGCCATTTCAGTGAGAGGCAGTGTCTGCATTGATGGGCTGGTGAGGTCTATGAACTTTACATTATCCACTGCATCTTTGTGGATATTCTGGAATTTTATGTGTGGATGGACAGGTTGAATTTTTGTGGCAGTACTTTATTGATGCCCATAAGTGTCCAAGTATTTTCTATGATCTTCCTTCTGCAACATGCCCCCCTTCCACTCTTTGGTCAAGGACGTTTTCTTCTAGAGCATTCTCAGAAAGTAGATGGATCTGAATTGACGTTCCTAGAACCTGATAGAGGCTCTTGATATTAGAATGGAATAGTGTTTTCATAGTTTTTATTTGTGACTGGATCCTTCCAATGAGATATTTGATGACCTCTATAGTTTTATAATCACTAAGGCCTGTGTTTTTATGTGGCAGGCAGGATTCATGATCTCAAATGCACCCTGGCCAATTGGAAAAAGTATCATGTACTGACTCCTGAGTTGTTTTTTCCTGTGGTGCTGGCCGTAAGGTTAGGTTTCTTGGATGACTACACTATTTAACCCTTGCTTCCCACGCCTTCTTCCTGCTCTATTAATTTTTCAATTATATATGTTCTCATCATTGAACTTTATTCATTTGTCAGACAGGGTCCCTCAGAACTGGACATAATGTAAAGATTCTATCAGATACTCCTATCTCTACACAAATATCTCCAAGTCACTACCTGACATACCCCTACCTAACTTTGTAAGAAACTGGGGATAATTCTACCCTGATTTAATCAGACTGAATTTTCCTATCTTCTACTGTCTTTACAGTTCATCTGAATGGTTTAGAGAGATGTCAATTTTGAGATATTGGTTCTGGGCCCCAAGACTATTTTTCTTCCACTTAAGAATTTTAGAGGCAGTCAAGGGATGCAATTGCTCAGAGTTACTCTATGTCCTCGGAGGAAGGCAGGTTTCGAGAGATGCCCTCTATTTGCGTAGGAACGTAATTGCAGATAGACAGTTTATGTTCAAAAAAGATGGCAGTTGACATCAGATTCCATATGTACAGGGAGGTAGGCAGTTGGAGAGAGATTCTCATTGTACAATAAAAAGGCATTTGGAGAGAAATGCCAATGTACAGATAGGATGGCAGTTGGTGTCAATATTGTATGTTCTGAAGCTCTTCTCAAACAGCTGGGCTCATCCAGAGGTCCAGTGGTGACTCTTGGATTGTTGCTAAGTTTGTCTCACCAATGGAGGCATCGACCAAGGAGATGGGAAAATACCCATGGAGAACTGCCACATAGTAAAAGACTTACTCCCACTTTTAGGAGCTAAGTGCCCTCTGTATTCAGATATTCCTAAATTAACCCTCCTAATACACATAACCTGCTTTAGAAATCCTTCCATGTTCCTGTAGAATGTTTTCCATTAGACAGACACTGGGACCCCTGAAGACCTCAGGGAATATACAGGTCTGATTTTCCTTGCCTGAGTTTAAGGGACTCAAAATGTATTGAGTAAAGTTCACTGACAATTCTGACCACTCATTTCCAAACATTTGAATACATGAACTGACTCTTTATGGAACCATAATATAAATGATGTTCATTTTGAACCACATCCACCCTAGGCAAGCTGGGGCCTCCCTTACTCCAGCAGAAATAGGCTTTAGGGGTTGCTGGACAAGGCAACATCTAGTGCTCCTGTTCTCCATGGGGCCAAATGGCTGCATCCTTTATGGAGCATGAGCTGAGGCCACAGTATCTCAGCTCCACGTCTCAGGTTACTGCCTTACCTACTCCACCCCAGTGTACTTTACGTAGCCTTGTTAGAACTGAGAATGGAGAGACACAACAGTAAAGAATGGCAACTGCAGACCTCAGCCCCTGTGAACAGGGCCCATTAGGAATAGAAGGGTAAACTTGGTGGACAGACACAGATGGCTCAGCAGAGTGTTTACTTTCCTCCTGCCATTTCGGTCACAGTGAAGAGAAGGTGACTGAGGGAGGACAACAACAGGTGAGCTAGGGATATTTCTCAACAACAACAACGACAACAACAACAACGACAACAACAACAACAACGACAATGACAATGACAACAACAACAACAACAACAACAGCAGCAAGTGACTTTGTGATAGGCAGAGGACTCTGAAAGTATGGCAAGGCCTGTCTGCTGAGGCTAGGGAACATGTAGTGGCTCTGGCATCTTCTCAGCTGGCTGAAGAAACAGGATATGGTTAATTGAGGAGAGAACAGAGTTCATGCAAGAAAGATCCAAATCCTCCTGGACTGGGACAGGAAATAAAGCTTGAAATGTGACCATCGGTGCCTGTGATGAGACTGAAAAGACAATGAGAGCTAACTGTCCCTAGAGAGGAGAACAGAGTATGTGTGTCTGTCTGGCAAAATGTCCAGCAGCCTTCTATGTTGGGAGAGGGGATTACTGGAAAGACAGAATAAAACTCTCAGAGACAAAGGTTACCTCTACTGGGCATATACACAAAAGTCCCCTACATATAGCAAGGACACATGTTCCACTATATTGATAAATCCCTTATTTGTAACAGCCAAGCTGGAAACAAACCAAAAGTCCCTCAGTAGCAGAATGGATGCAGAAAATGTGGTCCATTTACACAGTAGAATACTAGTCAGTTATTAAATACAATGACTTCATAAAATCTCAGGCAAATGGATGGAGCTAGAAAATATCATGCTGAGTGAGGTAACCCAGTCACAAAAAAAAAACCCACACACTTTGTACTCACTGAATAGAGGATATTATCCAAAAAGCTCACAATAGCCATGATAAAACCCACAGACCATATGGAGCTAAGGAGGAAGGAAGAACAGGGTGTGGATGTTTCAGTTCTGCATTGAGGAGGTTACAGGATTATTGCAGGAGGTGGAGGAATAAGGGGACCAGGGAGGGAGACAGGAGGAGGAGGAAATAAGGGGGCAATATAAGATAGTGGAGGAGATGGTAAAGAGGAAGAGAGGTTTAGGAAATAGATAAAAATATGTAACAGGGATTACAAACTGGAGATGGCCACCAGAGGGTCCCACAGACCAGGAAATGAGAGGCTCCTAGGACCCACTGAGAATGGCTTTAGCCTAAATGTGCAGAGAAGAGGGACATAGATCCTGAAGAGACCACCTCCAGTATATAGGCACAGTCCCCAATGGAGGACTGAGCCTGCCCATCTCAAAAGTATTTTACCCAGAAATGTTCCTGTCCAAAGGAAAAACAAGGACAAAAAATGGAGCAGAGACTGAAGGAAGGGTCCTCAAGGAACTTTCCTACCTGGGAATCCACACTGTGTGCAGACACCAAACCTGAAACTGTTGTCTTTGTCATGAGGCGCTTGATAACAGAATCCTGGTTTGACTGATTCTTGGGAGACCTGGTTATCAACTAAGCAATGCAGATGTGGAAGCTTGGAGCTAACCATCAGACTGAACTCAGGGACCCTGGTGGAGCAGCTGTCGCAGGGACTACAGAAGGAGAGGGTTATTGTAACCCAATAGGAAGAAAAACATTGGCCTAACTAACAACCCAGAAGCCCCTGAGTCTTAATCACTGAACAAGGTGTGTACAGGGAGAGATCCACGGCTCCAAATACCTATTTATCAGAGAAAAGAATTGACTGACAGCAAGGGGAGGGTAGCCCCTTGGTCTTCTAGAGGTTTGATTCCCCCAGCACAGGGGTAAACTGGAGAAGTGGGAGGGGGTAGGGGGGTGGGCGAGCACCTACATATAGACATAGCAGAGGGCTGTGAGGGCAGATGTGGGATGGGGCTTATGGAAGGGTAACCTGGATGTGAGATAGCATTTGACATGTGAATGAATAGAATGCTTACTAAATAAAAGAAATTAAACAAAGAACAAAATGGTTAGGGCTGCTCAGTCCATACTACACGAGTCTCCAGGTTCTCCTGGACTTGACAATAGTCTATAGAATCATGGGGAACAAAGTTCCAAGCCCACAGAGACAATGCCTTATATATATTCAATATTACTTAGCATCTCGAGGCTCATCTATTCCTTCCTGTTCCTTCCTCTAACATTAACAAACATTGATCCCCTCAACATGAGCTTCAAGTGTGTCCCTCATAACCTTCCATGTATCAGCAAATCAGGAAATCTGCTAGTAGACCCCGGTCTCACTTGACTCTACCGGACAGTCAGGCATTCATAAAAGAAGGCAAAATGACTTCCCACAAGGAAGATGGGTCTTACCTCAGAAAAGGCACAAAGTTCCTACTGAGACAGCATCTTGTATCGAGACAGAAAGCTAAACCAGAGCTGGGCACTATGGTAACAATCAGTCTTGGGGTATGAGATGCCCTCTTGGGTTCTGAGAATACATTCTCACCCACTAATCTGTGTCCTATCCCTTCTCCAACTTTCATGACCCCCTGGATGTCACTATGGAGTTACCACTTGGAATGGTTGCTTTAGGTTAAGGATCCAAGCCAGGGTGAAGACCAGAATACAAAGCAAATCATGGCTTCCTACTTCTCTATATACAGAGACAGATGGAGATGTTTTCCAAATAATCTAGCAAAAGAAGACAAAGCCCAAGCAGTCCATATGGTTACTGACCCTATGGATGCCTTAGCAGGTAGAGCCCAATCCACTGAGCCCTTGCAGACATGTGGATAGAATACCTACAGGCCCAAGTCTTCAAAGAGGGTAAACTCTTCACTCAGACTCTGCTCAAAAATAGATTAGAACAAAGCCCCTGTAAGATGGCCTTCTGAGTGAGTGCAGCCCTATTGGGGTGAACCACACCAGGTGTCTGTGAATCATGGAACTGTTTCGAGGTGACAGGCACAGGAGATCTCTGGATCCAGGCTCACAACCATCTCATACTTGGAATATCCCATCAGCACCTGCTCTACCTGAGTTGTTGTCTTGGGATTTAGAACATCTGGTGGGAAAAGACTAGGTCACCCAGCAAAAGGCTTTAAAAGACAGGGTCTTATGGCTTAGACTTTTTGAAAAAAGCCTTGGTATTAACATCATGGAGGGAGCAATAGGCAATCCCCAGACCAGTGGCTTATATCTACACTTCGTAGATTGAGGACCTGGGAGAATTCAAATCATGCCAAGCCAACAAGTTAGAGGATCCCTATGAAAAGCTACCAGAAGCATTGTCCTCTTAAACAGGCAGAGGCACACACACCTTTTCCTTGACAAACATGACAGCATGTCAGTCTTGTACCAGTGTGCATATACCTAGGGAGGAAGTATTCTACCTCTTCAGAACCCATGTTGCATGAGGTACAAATAAAGGGGTCTGACTTTTCCACCTGGAGCCACCAAAGAGATATTCACTGAGAAGTCCTGTTGCTCCCAAACAAGCTGAAGCTGAACTCCTAGTGTCCATCTGGATGTGCTTATCTCCAAGGTCCAGCAGCTGGAACTTAAGTGATATGGCCTGGGAAAGAACCGAGAATGCACCTTGCTTGTCCTGGCTCAGATGTAATGATGATACAGTATCTCATGGTGGGAAAAGCAGGGTATCAGCAGAAAAAGCAACTGATTTCCCTGTGTTCATGGTCAGGAATCCCAGGCAGTGGATGGTTGAGAATCTTGTTGCTTTCACAGTTTGATGCAGCTGGAAATGCACCCCGAGGAAATGTTCCAAAAATCATGCCGTGCGGACCTTATGTTCCTTAGAGAAAAACATCTCAAAAGCACTCACAGATACTTGCCCAAATGTTTGCACCTAAGCGCCTGTCACAGCCACAAAGAAGGTTGATTTCTGGGAAGGTAAGGAGCCCATAGAAAGAAGTACTTTACGTTCAGAAAGTTCATTGTTTGATCAAGACAAATGCTGACCAAAAAAGGAGCTGGGAGGACACAGAGCACAGAGCTTGGAAACTGCGTGTGTTTGTCTGTACTTGCATGGCAAATGGAGGGGCACTATTGGAGGTGTGTGCTTGTTTGAATATGTGTGTCACTGTATGCGTGTGTTTTGAGATTCTCCTCCTATCTGCCTGGAAGGAGTTTTCCGTTTGCCTTTGGAGCATGATGTACAACACTCAGCACCTCAACTGCGCTGCCTGTCTAGAAGCTGCCTAACTTCCCACCATAATGATTTGGATGGAAACTCACAACCATTGAGCCAGCCACAAGAAAATATTGTACATGACAAGGCAGTAATATATTACCTTTGTCATGGCGTGTTTTCACAGTAGTAGAAATTCTAACAGAAATTGCAGGGGAAGTAAGCATCATCTCTTTCCAAGGGAAGAAATTATTGAGAGATGCAGAGTGGATCACAAGTAGAAGGCTGCTCTGTCGCTCTCTCTCCTTTGCACACAGTTGGGGGACTGGCAGACCTGAGTAGCTCACACTGAAAAATACCAGGAAACTCCCCAGTGCATCCAAGTAGGGAGAAGACAGGGCTGAGGAGAGCAAGGAGATGCTGCCAACGCAAGCAAGAGGAAAAGTAGAAAGGAGAAGCCAAAATCGAAGACAGAAGAAGCAATGAAAGGAATGGAAAAGACTTGTTCCTCCAGAGCAAAAGCAGTGAAAGAGAAAGGGCCTTCTGAAGTTGATGTGTGTTCTGCTAAATCCAACAAGGCCAAGAAGGAGGATGAGCCTCAAGACCACAATGCTTGTAAAAGCAAAACATCCCAGAAGAAAAGGAGTCCCTTGAGAAGAAAACAGCCAATGGGAAAAAAACAGAGATAAAAACCAGGAAGTTTCTGAAGCAGAGGCAGACATGCCCAAGCCCAAGGAGAAGAAAGGGAAAGAAGTTAATGAGACAAGGGAGAGAAGAGCCCAGGCTCAAGAATGTCCTCTCCCATTCCGAACCAAACTCCAACTCCAGGGATGCTCCTGGGGAAGAAAATAGTAATGAGATAGAAAAGGAAATACTCATGGAGAAGAAAGGATTCTCTCTAATTTTCCCATACCCGAAGAGACCGTCAAGCTTCTCAAAGCTCAAAGCTTGAGGGGTTTACTTCCCGTTTTTTCTAAAAACCAAGACATTCCGTCATGTATACAGTGAGACAGACTTCATTGCCCAGGCATGGACAGTAAGCAGGAAGACCTTCTCCTTTGCCGTCCCTTTGATTGGGTAACTTAAAGGTGGACTTCAAGAGAGGAATAGAGGCCAAGCCAATCAGATACTAGTGCTGCAATTACAAGAGAATTAGCAAATCAAATGACCAAAGACTTCAGTGACATCGATAAAAGCTATCAGTGTTTTTTTATGGTGAAACTCCCTATGGTGGTAAACGAGAACAAGTGCAGAGTGGGATTGATATCCTGGTTGGGACCCTAGCTCATATTGAGGATCACTTGCAGAATGGCAAGCTAGATCTCACCAAACTTTAACATGTTGTCCTGGATGAAGATGACCAGATGTTAGATACTGGTTTTGAAGATCAGGTGGAAGAAATTTTATGTATAGCATACAATAACGATTCTGAAGGCAACCCGCAAACATTGCTTTTTCTCTGCAACATGGTCTCATTGGGTATTTAATGTTGCTAAAAATATACAAAACCTACGTATGAACGGGTGGACCTGATTGGAAAAAGACTCAGAAAGCAGCCTTAACTGTGGAGCACAGGAGACAGAGAGGACAGTGGTGAGTGGGGATGTGTTCCAAGGCTACAGTGGTCCTCAAGGGGACATGTTCAACTTCTGTGAATCCACGAATAGTGGCAGGAGCTGTCAAAAAACACATGCATAAAGCAGGAATGCCCAGTACTTACATGGGGACATTCTGCAGAAGCAAAAGGAAATCACCCTGAAAGGTGCTGAAATGGCAATTTTGTGGGTTTACTGGCTGCAAGTGGGTTAGACATCCTGAGGGTGACCTGGTTGTTCATAGATGTACACCAATGGAAATGGAGTCTTTGATCTTTCAAGAAGAACAGGCAGAGCTGGAAGGATAGGGGTTTGAACTGCTTTTACCAAAGAAGAGTACCAGTTACCCCAGGTGGAGCGGAAAGCCAGCACTAAATTTGAACGAATAGGTTTTCCTTCTGAAACAAATAATGAAAGCCTCCAGCAAAGATGCCATCAGACTATTGGACTCTGTGCCCCCACTGCCGTTGGCCATTTCAAGCGGTCAGCTGAGATGCTGACTGAGGAGAAAGGAGCTGTAGAGACCTGGCAGCTGCTCTATCTCCACAGATCAGGGGCCACATCGGTCGACCAGTGCTCCCTGATCCACTGCCCAGCAGCCTTTGAGACCATGATACTGCAGTGCTTTGTTGAGATGTCCAACTGAGCTACGCTTGGAAGGAACTCGAGGAGCAGCTAGGCAAGAATATCGATGCCAAAATGAAGGGGATGGTCTTCCTCAAAGGAAAACCGGAAGTTTCTTTTGATGTCTGCACTGAAGCAGACACAGAAACATAGGTGAAGTGGCATGGTTGGAGATGCTGGCAGCTCACCGTGGCCACTGAGGAGCCAGAGCTGAAAGGACCCCCAGAAGGATATCAAGGGGGCAGGGGCAGCAGATGGCAGCCATGGTGATTTCATGGGACAGCAGGGTGGAAGCAGGAACTTCCTGGATCAGGGCAGGGACAGCAAGGAGGAAGTAGAAACTTCAGAGGACAATGACCAAGAGGTGACAACAAAAGGTACCAGATCCACAATCAAAGGCCAGAAGTGGAGTTTATAGTAAAGTATTGGGTCAGTGAGTAGAGCCAAGAAGAAACTCTTCACAATGGGCACCCCAGGGTCCCTCCTGCTCTCAAAGTCCCCAGTGCTTCATTCCTTTTAGATGATTTACCAGCTCCCCTTCCTTGCAGAGAGGCTTCTGACCTGTCTGAGTAACCGTCATTCTGTCTTCCTTTTGGAAAGAAGTAGGAATGGATGAATGAATGAATGAATGAATGAATGAATGAATGAATGAATGAATGCATACATAATGTGAGGAGGACAAAATAATCGATCTGATATTGGACCCTCAATGCACTTCCCAGGTGCTGCTCCTCTAACCAGAGCCTCAGGAGCCAATAGAGCATCTGGAGAGGTGATCAAAGTCTCTCTTAGGTTACAGCTTTTTTTTTCTTTTTTTCAGAGCTGGGGACTGAACCCAGGGCCTTGCACTTCCTATGCAAGCACTCTACCACTGAGCTAAATCCCCAACACCAGGTTGAAGCTTTAATGCACTTCCCTGTGCAGCACAGTACTGCCTGTAATTGCTAAACAGTAAATACTGACTCTTTGATCTGCTGAAAGAAGCTCAGAGAGGCTAGTTTCCTTTTCACAAGAATGGAAAGTTCCCTGAGGCCCAGAGTGGAGACACTATGGTTTACAGCCTTGTCTGTTTGGTGCATTTCATGCTGTGACCTCACAAAGAACCACTGTGATGTAAGAATGAGTGTCCTCTGTATAAGACAGTGGGCCAGCCTGTTGAATTTGTCCATAAGGACCAGGGAGCAGGTTAACGTTGACCTGTGGGACTCCTTGATAGCTGTGTATTTTGTTAGTTGACTGGTTATTGTAACTCACAACCTGTGTTCACCAGATCACAGGGATGGACATCACTTCTATTAAGAAGACTTTGGGCAGTCAGTATAGGGTGGCATTCTTTCTTGGCCAGGGTTCATATGGCAGTGTGAAATTGGCCTGGCACCGGAGAACACAGGCCCTGGTTGCCATCAAAACGGTAGAGATCAGCAAGAACACCATCAGGGCAATCCTGTCCGAAATGACCACTTTGGAGTTACTGCACCATCCAAATATAATTTCCCTCTTCCAGATCCTGGTTACAGCGAACCAGATTCATTTTATTTTACAATATGCTCCAGGAGGCAACTTAGTACAACTAATAAGTGAGGAGGGCCCATTGCCAGAAGAAAAGGCTAAGAAAATGTTCGGACAGATCGTATCTGCCATAAGACATTGTCATAGTCTGGACATTGTCCATCGCGACATCAAGCCACAGAATATACTGATAGATGGAGAGGGCAATGTTAAGCTGATCGACTTTGGCCTGGCAGTCAAATGCAGACCTGGTACATTACTGAGTAGGCACTGTGGAACCAGGGGCTTTAATGCCCCTGAACTGGTATTACGGCAGCCATATGATGGCAAGAGTTCTGATGTGTGGAGTTTGGGCGTACTCCTATATTTCATCACCACTGGCTACTTTCCCTTCAGAGGAAACACCATCGATGAGATTGAGCAAAAGATTACAACGGGGACCTATACCGTTCCACATCACCTGTCTGGGCAACTCGAAAACCTGATACATCAAATCTTCACGGTTTCACCAGAAATGAGGCCCTCTATAGAGGAAATTGAAAATCACCCATGGATCAAGAAATGTGAGTTAAAAATCCCGCCCATGTCTGACCCAGATTACAAAATTATAGAAATGCTGTGTGGCATGGGGTATAATGCCAAGGACATCTTGGAATCCCTCCAAAAGAAAAGATACGATGAGCCAATGGGGGCATATTTGAGCTTAAAAAATCACGTAAGCGAAGGGTATGATCTTGCATCTATCACTCCAACCAAGCCTGGGGATCCGTGCCCTCCGCCACCCCCATCACCAGCACATCCCTCTGTCTTTGGCCTTCCTCTCAGGAGAAGGGCCAGTGAGCCCAACTTTGGCCTCCTCCACAGACAGCCCTCAAGGGAACAGAATCCTCTTGACCTCATTCTATCAGGACTCAATATGGGCAGGTGTGTCTCCATGCCTCCTATTGCGGTATACTATCCTAAGAAGCAGAGAAGCACTTCTACCCGTGCCCTCCACTCAAGACCTGTAGCTTCCCCATGCGTCTACAACAACATGTTGGGAGTTGAAATAATCCTGCCACATAAGCAGGACATTGAGATGAATACATCATCTCCCCCTCAGACGATGGGATGGTTTAAGAGACTCCGCAAAGGAATCGGGGACTGTTTTTCAAGACTTTGCTGCTTCCCAAGGGCTCCAAAGAAAAAAACCCAGCATAGATCCTCCAAGAGAGTGGCCCCCCTGAAAAAGGCAGCAAGCAGTACCATATAAAAGGGTAAGCTAATGTGGGAGGGTGCATCTCCACTCTGAATTTTATTGTCTCTGTCTTTATTCATGTATTCTCACTGGAAATATCAGAAGAGTATACATGGGGTCTCTTGGGTTGGGGAGAAGTATGTCTACTCCAGCTGGATAAAACCCTGCTCATTTCCGTACCATCTGAGGAAGAAATATTTTTGGAGAATGCCTAGGTGGTGCTGATGTAACCGAACTAGCAATAATCAGCAAGTGAGTATGGGTACAGCCAGTCTGAAAGGCGGCATATAAGGCTGTTCTCTATGGGGAACATATTCAGATAGAGACTCTGCTTAGGGACCTAGTGCCTGGCAGAGTGACAGTGGTCAAAGTACTAAGGGGCCACCTCCATGTCTCCCTACAATTGAACTGGACAGGCGGAGTATACTGAGTCCTGTGAGGTCTGACAATGCTGCTTGAATGAATACATTGGGATTCAGCTGTGGATACCCAGTTCTTATGTATCCTGCATGCAGCAGAGAGGGGTCAGTGTCACTAGAAGTTCCAATCTGGCATTCAGAGACTGGTCGTACAGTGTCATGCTAGTCTTACTTACCATCTACTAACCAGGGCTGAATAGCTCCTAGAGGATCTTTCTTGCTACCAGGCTCAAGGCAACTAAACCTCAAAATGAATGTCCCAGGACACTGACCCGTGGGCTCCTAGGTTTCTTTCCCTCCCATCATTTGCTATGCTACCAACAAGGAGACCTATGTTCCCTGTGAGTACAGCAAATGCCTGCTCCATAGTTCACAAGGAGCAGAAATGGGAAGTTTCAGTCCACAACTCTGTTCTTGCTGCTTTCCCTAAGCTGCAGTGCATGTGCTGGCTTGGTCAGCTCCTGATCAGGCCACTGGGCATTCAAAGTGACATCTATTCACGTTCCTACACGTGCTACATAGCTAGGACACTCCTTCCCAGTCTTTCATACAAACCAAACTCACTGAGGTCTCACTCTAAAGCTCGAATTTCTTTGAACTAGCCATCCTCTTGAGAATCTACTGTAGTAGGCTTGGGGCACTGTATGCAGCAGACAGCAGCAGACTTGAGGGACATGGGAAGTGGGCTTCAGGTGTGAGAGCTTAAGTGCCTCCAGGATGTGATCGTGAACCACATTTCAAAAGTGCTCCAGCTTTGGAAAGTCCAGACTTCTGTCTACCATGTCTAGTATGAGTCTCAGTGCTGGGCTGAAGGATCCCACACGGAGATTTAGAGAATAATACACAGTGCTTCTATCATGGAGATCACCCGGCTTGTGTGACCTGCTCTTCTGTGGGAAGGATAAGAGTAGGCACCCAGCGCATCTCTCTCACTGTGTCCAAGAAAGATGCAAAAGTTGTGAGTGAACCTCAAAGCGGCTAAGCCTGGGAAACTAGAAGGGTTGCTCCCTAAGCATTTGCCATCTTTCTGACACTCAGTCCTCTTCCACATCTGAAGAGCCTGGAGCTGGGACTCTCCTCATTTGTCAGAGGTTAGCCTCATGACATATGTCCCTGCATTTCCATGGGATTTTGTTGGCAGGATGTGGGTTCTTCGTCATGGTTAGGGTTCAGTGTCCTAGCCATCCAGCTTGCTCTTTGCATTCTGGGCAGAGCATGTTCAAGTTCTTCCCCTACAGCATCTGTGTGTCCAGTTCATAGCTAGAGTTAAGTCTTCTTTCATAGGCCTCACGTCATTCTTTCCTAACTGGAACAAGTCTTCCAGTGTCAAAATGATATCTGAGATTCAATCCTGTGCTCTAGGTTTACTCTGTGTCATGCTATGATCAGTTATCCAGTCAGAAGTCATTGAATAAAAATGTGCTCTGTCCCAAGCCTTCACTCACTCCTGGGTCCAGGGATCTTTAGGCCTGAAGACCTATCTGTCCCCAAGCAGCAGATAACCTGGCAGAATCTAGGAAATCAGGAAGACAAAAATGATGGTGTAGTTCTGCATGCAAACAACTAACTTGGTAAGAGACAAAAGAGTATGCATGGTAGTCCAGGGCATCAGAAGAGACACTTTTGTGAGAGTTACAGCAGGAGAGACCCTGGAAGAAAATAATAGAAGGCACAGAGGGCCATGGCGGAAGCTGTGTGACCTACAGCCAGCATCAATCTCTGTATATGTTGCATATGATGTTGTCTTTTTCTGATACTGCAGTGTTTTGAGTCACTTAAGAATAAACTGTAAGTTTCTCCTTTAGGTGAAAACTCCTGAAATTCCTCTTGACTTTCAGGCTCTCTCAGTCTTGAAGGTCCACACATGGAAAAGACCTGAGGGGTGCACTCTCCTGAGTCCTGAGGATTGGAAAGGTCAAGATAGTGAAGAGAACAGTGGGAAGGAACAGAGTCAAATAGAAATGGGGCTCATGGTGGCATCCCAGAGTCTAGAGGCCCCGACCTTCCTTCACATGCACCTGTAGGCGTTTCAAACTCAGTGGTGGTTCTAAGTAAAAAGTGTCACCAGGCACCTCTATGGATCTGTGTGTGTGTGTGTGTGTGTGTGTGTGTGTGTGTGTGTGTGTTCATGCTTCCTATCCAAATCAAAGGCTCCATAACCTCGAGACAACATTTTCAGTGTCATAGGAATATCTTTCTACTCTAAAATATAGCTGAAAAGCGGCCCAGTTATACTGACTTGGCTTTTTCTCTCATGTTTCACCATCTATCCCTGGTCTCCTTAGATTTCTCCAGCTGAGAATTTTCAGTAAGTTAGGAAGCTACTATGAGTCTTCTGGGATTAGGCTGCCCTGAGCTGGAGCCACAGTCCAACAAGTGTTCACCAAATGTTTTTGTCTTCATTGCTGCCAGGAACAGAGAGCAGTGGGTCTTGCTTGGCTCTGGAGGAAACTGTTGTGTAATTTAAAACTGATGTATGTAAATATAATGAGGGAAGTCATAGTAACTGAAGGTAGATATTTAGAGGCAGAAACAAGAATAGAGGTCATGACTGGTACTCTTTACTGGCTTCTTCACAATGATTTCCTTGACCTCTTTCCTACTGCCAGATGAGCTACCATCCATACATCCCTACATACTTAGTCATTAATCAAGAAAAGGTACTATAAATGCAGTGGACAATTAGGCAGTGGCATAATGTAAACAAATATTTCCATCCCAATGGCCTAAAGTTGACCAAATTTCCAGGAAAGTGTCCAACCCATATGGGAAGGGGCAATCCCTTTCTGGCATGTCAGTCACATCAGGGTGTGCACTTTTCCTGTCACTTGGATCTGTAGAAAACTTGAATTTGTCTTATGTCACACTTTCACTCGGGTATCTATTAGGTGTCTCAGCCACTCACCATCTCCTCATCAATTCTATCCTCCATTTGTTTAAGTTCTAGGATTTGTAGCTGCTGTGTTTATCTGCAGATGATGGTCAATAGAATCCCTCTGGAACCTAAATTCAGACAGTACATAGAGTGTCTGCACTCTCTGTATCCCAGAGTCAGCATGAGACAAAGCCCAACAACACATGTGAACTCTTCCCTCTCACCCTAAAGGACATGGTGATCCATTAGCTTCCTGATACACAACATCCTGACATCCAGCAGTCAATGGCCTTAGCAGTTCTTAATGGCCTCTGGCTCTCTCAAGTGCAGACTTTAGTCATTAAGGAAAAGGGAAAGGATCCATAACTTCTCCCTTCTCTGTACTTGCTCTAGTGTCCTTCCCTCCTGAGTGCTTTCGCAGTTCCTCTAGTTATAATCTACAAAGGGAGGTCTCATTCAGTCGGAGGTTCTGAGAAATGATTATTCTGTCATTGTCCTGGAAACCTGGGTTTCAGTCCCCCTCACAACTAATTTCTTTCCCTCCTTCAGCTTCCCTCCTGCAGATAATGGTGCATTTGAGGCCAGGATAGTCATGGATTCCTGAGTACAAGGACAGTGGCTCATTGTTGCTAAGGATCCCAACTCAAATTACCAACACTGGACTGAAAACACAAACTAAGCATTGTGACGTGTAAGGCTCTCAGGAGAAGCCAGATCCCAGTGGCATTAGTGTGACAAACAAGCTGTGCCCAAGGAGCTGACACTCTGGCAGAGTCCAGGACATCCAGGAAGACAGAGGTGGTGAGGTAAGTCTGCATCAAAACAGGTAAAAACAGTAATAAAACTGTCAGTTCCCATCCTTGTACAGGTTATTGGGAAACACTGTCCCTGAGAAGACAGCTCTGTCGAGCTGAGCCTGGAGAGAAAGAAGGCATGAGAAGGAAGGCAATGGCAGCCATGTGACAGGCAGCCATCATGAATGACTGGACCTGACGAGTGTCTGTGATACTGTGATAGATATTTATGGACACCCTAAAAGGAAATTTATTGTGTTTCACCTCTTAGTGAAATGCTGTTCTCCACGCAGATCACAGACCCTGGGAGTGTTGGGTATTGCTACCTGCCAAAGGCCTGAAGTGTGCACTACTGTTGTGCTGGTGGTGGGATTGTCAGAAGATGAGGAGGCCATCCTGATAGAGACAGTGTAGGAATCCCAGAAACAACAGGCCATGTTGCTGCACGTGGCTAACCATCGTTGATTTTGCATGTCAGTTTCTAAGCTGGTAAGGAGTGCAGATAAAAACTGTCACCAGAGGTAATCCTGAACCTTGGTTGTACACCAGCACTGTAGTTGGCTTTATCTCCCATGCAGACACTCAGTCTCCCTCAGCACACCCTCTTACTGTCCAGGAATTTTATTAGCTATACAAATAACACACTGTGTTGTTACAGGTCGAATGACCTAGCTCAATCCTCTGTTCTCTTACATTCTGTCCCTGTCCTCTTTTTAGATATCACCAACTATGACTCTGACATACAATGAAGCAGTCGAGGGCCATGAGGCTTTTCTGACTGAGGCAACACAGCCTGGAGCCCAAATCCCGAGGCTGTGCACCAAAGTCCTTCCGTTTGTCACTGGTGAGCAGAGTCTGACCTGAAAGTCTGGACCTGATCTCTCAGTGAAGGCAAAACCACTTGACCTCTGATTTTGAACTGCAATTGTAGCTAATGCTGCTATTGATTTAAAAATCTAGTTCAATATGTGAAAAAATACACTCTTCAATCTCCTGGAACATTCTGTCTCAGAGAGGACCATGTCTACACGTCAAAGGAAAGACCAGGTGAGGAAGATGGGGAGGTCCCATGTGGATTTCTCACTATGTGATTGATCTCAACCCACTTCCCAAAGTTCCTTTAGTTCCAGCATCAAATTAGTAGGCCTAGGATGAATAGAGCCCTGAAGTGCTGATAGAGACTGAGGGCTCCCTGGGTGGCGTGTCCCATGAAGAGACCCTTCAGGATCTTTGGTGTGGGCAGATTTCTCCTCACTCTTTGAACATCATAGGTTATGAATGCTCTCCCTGAACACTCCGATATTCACTGGTCAGTTTACAGTCCTGCCTACCACTTCAGGAACGTTCTCCCACTCTGATTGACTTCTGGGATCCAGCTTCCTTTTCTATAGAGGGTGCTTAGTGCTGTAAAACGGGAATCTGACTAACACAGTGTGTTGAATAGCTGGCCTTCTGTAATGCCTAGAAGCAGCACAAGATGGGGCTAATGGATCCAGTCATCCCTGTATCCTTCAGCACCATAGAATTTGTGATTAGTTATCAGCACAGAAAACCACTTTTCTTTGATTCTATCTTTTCTAATTCTTTTCTAAATACTAGAACTAAATACTCAATACCAGAACTGACCTGATTGTGTAGGAACATGGGAATATCCTCTAAAGTTCTACCATCTACACACCCTCTGCTGTCCTCTACTTCTGGGCACTTGATCCCTGTGACTGTCTTCCTGGGATGTTCACCCTCTCGTCTATTTACACATCTTCTCTCCAGAGTCTCAGTATAGTGTCATTATGTGAAGAAGCTATGGATGCATCATGACCAACGTAGTGGGGACTCTGTCCTTATCATCCCATGGTATTCCATACTCTCAATTGTCACTTGCAGATCCTGGTGCTTTCCCACAAGAAGTTGCTCAATGTGGCTACCAGGCAGGCCAAACAAAAGCCTCTGTCTGCAGACAGGAGGGCACCAACAATGTGTCAAACAACCTCATCTGCATCGTCACAAGCATCTGCAGTGTGGATATCTGGTCAACATGGTATGGCCCCTCCCTTCCCTGGCTGCCACCATCAAGTGTCATATAGGTCATCCATTTCAGTGCCAAGACCTAGAGTTCTTCTGCTGGTTAGGACTTGGAAAAGGTCCAAGTGCAAATGTGATGGCGTTTTGTGTTATTGGTTATTCCTTAAATGTGGGAAATCTGTGTATCCAGCTGTTACAAACTGCCTTCTTCTCTTGGTTTTCTTAGAATATGAATGGAGATCAGACATTCATAGAGAGTGAAGCCATGTCCACCTGGTCCTACCGAGCAAGAGTTGGTAGCTACAGTTTGATAAATTTGACTAAGAGAACCAACAGATAACTTCCACTGTTGTCTGAGTTGTTGTTTTTTAGTGTCAGTGTGATTATCTGAAACAAAATATTTTTAGTTTCATTTCAATCCAGTGACTTAACACTTCCTGGTATACTGCATTAGCACAGTGTAGCTAAGGCACTACAAAGGGGCTACCCATGTTCTATCCACAGGCAGGAGTGTGAGAAATTAATGCATGCATGTATTCTTGCTTGCTAGTGTTCATCTAAAGGCCTCTGCTCTTATGAAGTCTTTCCCTAAGACTAGGGAGTGGCACTGCTAAAATTCTTGTTACTTCCCATGTCATTTAAGATCATAAAATCGATTCTCTACAGACTTGCTCACAGGAGAAGGATCATCTAGAGGATTCCTTTGTGAAGACTCTCCCTCCAGGTCACATTTCCTGTACTAATTGACAGTTATAATTAAAGATCATGAATTTCTCCCAGTGGCCACCTCGCCGCTCAACATTGAAAACTGTCAGACTTGTGACTAGAGGCTTTAGCTTCTCATTTTACCTAGGGTCAAAGCTGATATCTTGTAGAGTGTCCTTTCTGGCCTTCTCAGTTTCTCCCCATATTATACCTGACAGTGTTTCCATTCAGCCATCAGCTCAACACTATGATGTATGTACTGTATCATTGACTAGTACTTTCTAGGCAGAGATAAAAATTTCACAGCAGACTTGTTGGCCTTCAGGTTGATCTTTTTCTTTTTCTGTTTCCTCTTCCAGGTCTTTTGACAGTTGTGGAGCCCCTCTCACCAATAAAGGTTAGCAACTTGTCGGGCTTTCATGGCATTTATGGCAGTTAGATTGTGCTTCTTAGACTAAGTCCAAATCAGTGCTGCTAGGTATGTATGATGCTTATATACTTTACCCTAATTTAAACAGATGGTGTGGGCACTGAGAACATGTAGCCCTGCAAAGCATTTTAAATTATTTACATATTTTCTCATTTACCTATTCACTCTCCCCTACATTCTGTCTGTAGTCTGTCTCTTCTATCTCTTCTCTGGTTTTTATATCTTTTGTTCCGTCTTTTTCTCATTCTTGGCATCTGTTTCTGACTCTCTCCTGTTCTCTTTCTTACTGCCTAACTCCCGCTTTGTCTATCAATCTGTCTCTCCCTTGCTCAATCTCTATCTCTTTCTCTGTCTCTCTCTTCCTTTCTCTCTCTCTCTCTCTCTCTCTCTCTCTCTCTCTCTCTCTCTCTCTCTGTGTGTGTGTGTGTGTGTGTGTGTGTGTGTGTGTGTGTGTGTGTGTGTCCATGCATGTGGGGGCAGGTAGCATGTATATTTCCTGGAGAGCCTGTGAAGGTCAAAGTTTAACTCAAGTGAGGTCTTTCTCAAACTCATAAAGGACCTAATAACTGAACTCTACTACCTATTATTGGAAAAGCTTTTGTAGGTGAAGAACCTGAAGGATCTGAGGCTGTGCCAGTACATGCTGGAGAAATACTTGACTGGACTCGGGAGTAGGAGCCTAGACATTGGCCCACAGAAGTGCTGTTCTCCTTCTTTGGATACCCGTCACAACAACACAATCTTCTCTGTCTACTGGAGTTGTCTTGGTTGTAGATTTGGAGATCCTCAATATCCCAGCTTAGTTCTCTAATGTTAAGTCATATCGACTCTTAGCATAGTACTTTATTTGCCACTGTTCTTTCTACCTTTATTTTGCCAGAATTTTCTATGGGTAAGTTATTCCATCTATAACACTTTATGATGTGTAAGCCCACACGAAGGTACCCAGAGCCCCTACACAATGTGCTCTTATTTACCTGTGAGAAGTCCAAGCCAGTAACCCCAATCTTAACTCAGTGGTGAGAAGGAATTTAAAACTTAGAACAGGACTTGTTTTCATTCCTTTCTTGTTAGTATCATTCACAACTTCTGTAGAAGTTGGGAGTCCAGAAAGCAAAGGGCGGGATTTTCTCACATGATCTTGACCCATGTTGGGTTTTTTGTCTTCCATCTCCACCTTTAACATTTAATATACCACATCTCTCCAAAGGTCATGTCTATTCTAGTGTGCTGCACTCAGTGAAGAAGTTGGAGGAAGTGTCAAAAGAGTGAAGGCCAAGCTCTGACTGTGACAGAGAGTTTGAGATGGACAAATGATGCCTTGAAAAACACGTGACTTTTCGCTGTGACCTCCATCTACTGTAAATAACCAACAACCTGTTCAAGGATCAATGTGCCTCTGAGATGAGGACAACAAGGTAGAAGGGAGTCCACAGAAGGAAACGGGTCTGAGGGCTAACACCATAACGCTTCCAATTCTGTCTTCTAGGCATCACTAAGAAATCTATATAGTCCTACCTCCCAGAAGATGAGTGAAGGTGTTACAGTTAGGATGACTGTTGACATGAGGCTCTCAGAGGTTCACCACAAATCGGAAGGACAAGATTGAGATTGCCATTCTTACGGTCTTTCCATAGTCTCCCCTTGCAATTAGAATTGACCATCACTGGGGACCTCATCTATTAGATGAAGGTAAGATGATCATCTTAGGAAACCTAGTCTTTGCTGCTGAGATACTGGGATTCCAAACAACTCTGAGAGGAGAGGGTACAAAGTGGAGCTCAGTTCTGCCTCTCATACCACACATAGCTGATGTCCTGGGGTTCTGTTCTCAGGAGGCATGGAGGACATGTATCTATTTCATGAAAAAGAAACTGTTACGAGCAGTCTGAGGTCCCTGTACTTAGAGCAGAGTCTTTGATTGTACCACATCCTAAGCAAGAGAGGTTGGAGACATTTTTGCAAATGACAAGAGCCACCACTCTCCCTGCAACTGTTGTAAGGGATGTTCCCTGTACATCTTTATCCTATGTGATGCAGGTGTGAGTTAGATACTCTGACTAGAATAACAACTCAATGATTCTAAATTATTGATATATGGAAGGACAGGGTATTGGTTGTGTCTTGGTAAATGTACCCATGTCTGTCCATGACTGAGTTAAGTAATACACTGTGTCCTTGTGTGAAGGGGAAACCAAGGCCCTTCTGAGGTCTCTCCTGACAGTGACTGCCCCAACAACAGAGAAACTCATCAAGTTTCTCAGGATCTTTCCTTCCTCCTGGCTTATTTTGAAAACAGTCTCCTCCCCAGACACACCCATTTCAGTCATTCTCACAGCCATGACCTTGACACAGTCTCGATATCTTCCAACTCATAGCACTCTCTTTGTGTAACATGGAAAGTTCTTGGTCATGCCCAGTGTCCTAACAATTCTAGAGTAAGCCTGCTTTACTGCACATTTAGACTTGTCACAGCAGGCTTCATTCTTGTGTAACATGGGCAGATGTCGGCCATGCCCTGTTTCCTAACAACTCTAGAATGAGCCCACTTCACTTCACAACTAGGCCTGTCACAGCAGGCTTTACTGTGAGCCATGTGGACATCTTCTTCCTTCTGTATGGTTTCCCTGTATAGTAGACAAGGGAATGATATCTCAGGATATCCCTCCACCATGTTAGTCTTCACAGCTTCTCCGTCATGTCCTTGGCCTTTTGAGGTGAGCCAAAGCAGCAATTCCATCCATTGCAAAAGGCAGTAACTCATACCCCATTCTTTCCAGACATGGCCCAGATCTCACCTCCAAACTATTTACAGCACTTAATCCATCTCTCAATTCTCTGAGGTCCAGATGATGAGCTGGCACTTGAAGGGAATGCAGAGGTGACATATCCTCTCATGATGATCCTCAGAGAATTTAGCTATTAAGACCAAAACAGAGGGAGACCATGACTGCAAGCTGACCTTTGTGAGCAACATATCCTCTCAGGACATGAAGCATTGACATTGGGATGTCTCTAAAGAGGCAATGGCCCATACTCTTCATAGCAGAGGCTTCTGTCTATTTAAAACTCGAGGGAGAAGTGGGCTCCTTCTCCCATAGATGTGAGCAGGGTTGTCAATTTCTTCTGTCCCAACACGGATCCGTGGATCACATATCTGATTCTTTCTGGTCCCTGGAAATCCCAGGATCCTCTGAGTTTAACATAGGCAGCCACTGGGATACAGGTCAGTGTGGTCTCTAATGTTGCTGTGCCTCCATTTGCTGCACATTGTGGCTACATTGCAACCATGCTCTCTGGGTTCACAGAATGCTATGCTGTACTCTAAGCTTTCCCAGTCTCAAGGGTGGACTCAATCTGGCTTGTTACTACCACTTTTTTTGGAGGTTGCATCCTGAAATGCCATGTGCTCTTCATAATTCCATTAAATGCTTTTACTATTGTTTGGTACATATGAACATTCGTGAAAATCTACATAAAACTCTACATACAAGATGTATTCACAAACAGTAAATGCTGTTTTTCTAAGCCATTATATTCCTGAACCACTGCTCCAACCCCACTAGTTATCAAACCCCCAAGATTGGCTCTGTCGCATCTGGCCAGTGATTCCTGGGGATGTCTCCTTCTGGTTCTTAGCAATGACCCTGCTGCTTTAGGCAGGCAGACTATGTCATTTTTCTCAGATGGTTGCTGTGAAGACCCTCTCACTTGTATTGTCTGATGTGCAGTCAGTTTAACATAGCTTGCAAGAAGCAGTTGAAAAGACCACTTGCAATGTTGTGGTCATGGGCTTAATTGTCAAGGAAACTCGAACACATGAGACTGACGTGGGTAAAGAAAAAAATTGTGAAATAGTCTCAAATTCTCAGTGATGTGTTCAAATATGTGATGCTCAAGATGGTGCTTAAAATTTGGAGAACTCATTTGTTAGTGTAGAGCCTAAATAGTCCTTTTTAAAAGGCTAGGCTAAGGCATAGCCAGGCAGAGTCCATACTGTTATAGTGCAGTACTGAAAGACAAATCTACTAACAGCCTTTGGCATTCCCACAACTGTGTAAAGATAGATGGTCCTACTAGATGTCATAAATGATCCTTTTATTGTAGGTAACTGTCATCTTTTAGGATTTTATCCTCCTTATCTGTCATGTGTCCTTGCTGTCTCTAAGACTATGTCATGTTCTTTTTTTGAAGTACCAGCCTTCCCATAATCTGGAACATTACAAAATTTGGATGATGTTGCAATGAGGGGTCGGCTGGCATATGCCCTAAGTAGAAGCTGAGTGAGTTGTGGGGTTTTCCTGAGTTCAAGGTACTTGAACAGAGTGAGGCAGGACAGGTACCCACAGTCTGGAATCACTGGTCAAGCTTTATGTGTACACTGCTCTACTGTGGGTGGCAGTGCACAATGAGAACTGGACGCTTAGCTGGCTTTATCCTCACTACTCTCTCACAGGTTTTCATCTTGGACCAAACTGGTTCTGATCAAGGCACAGTCTAGTATGTGATAAGTTTCTATTTATGGGTTGGTGGATAAGTTAGGATTCTCAATAGATACTGTTTTGTAGACCACTGTGTGCCTCTGTTTTGAGCCCTGCCTGTGGCATCACCAAGTCATGTGATCCCTCCAGACTTCTTCCCAACATTTATCATCATGTATAAACCTTCCATCCAGCTCTGAGAATTCATTTTCCAGAAAGTAGATCATCCTTGGATGGCAATGACATCTTTGGGCCCTCATAAGCCAATCCTGGTGGAGAGTAGAGATCTGTCAGTCATTGGAGGAAAGAGTCTCTTCTGGTTCATGATGAGCAGATTCCAGGCGACTTTTATCAAGTGTAATAAGGTGATCTAGACCCTTTGTTTGTTAAGTAACTGCCCAGAAAATTTATTTTACCCTCCTCCCCCACATTTGCACAAAAGGCATAAGAAGTCTACTGGAGTCTTTTGGGTCATTAGGGCCCTGCTTGTGTCTTTAGCAAGGTACTGCTCTGCGAAGAAAACTCTGGACAGTGGCATATCTGCAATGTGTCCCTACATTTTCATGATGCTCCTATGAGACCAGGAAATAGAGAACACACAGTAACATCAAAATATAAACTGTTGTATGACTGTTGGGCTGTGCACAGTAGACTGGGCATTCTTCAGAAGTACCATTTAGACATTTTTCAGCTATGGAGAAAGAACCCTTTGTCCATCATCTTCACCGCTGGTTGTGTTTATATTTGTGTCGCAGACCTTGAGCTTTTGAGTCTCCAGGGGGAATCTTGGTCATGTCACTGCAGGATGTGCAGTGGGTCTCCTTGCTTGTCTTCTGTACATTGATAGCACAGGTGATGCTTTCTATAACTCGGCGTAGGTCCCTGAAGGTGTAGTTGTGTCTCTCTCCCTCAGTACCCAGGATCTTCATGTTCTCTGTGCTCACCCCATTCTCAAAGTTTTGTAAAACTTGATCCCCAGTCATGGTCTGTCCACAAGTGACAGGGCATTTGATGTATACTTGAGGACACCCCTGACAGGTTGTTTCCAGTTTTTACCCCATTGTAGGGAAGAGAACAAAGACCTGCAGATGTCATGTTGTTCCCTAGTATGGGCCATGCAGAATAAAATTGGGCAACCAACAACAGAATTGCTGAGTGCTTGACCCTGACATTTTCTACAGGATGTCTAGAAAGCCTCTGGACAGGCAGCATGGCAGAAATCAACTCTTTCAAAAAAAAAAAAAAAAAAAAAAAAAAAAAAAAAAAAAAAAAAAAAAAAAGGCCTGCTGCTGACACTGGATAGAGCACAAACAAGCTCTCTGTCTGACTCCTTCAGCTCTTGCATATCCCCTTGGCTAACATTTCAGAGCTTCTGATTCTTCAGACATCAGGTTAGAGGGACAGGAATGGCAATGAGGGTTTTCTTATTCATTGGTAGAGTGCTAGAATGTCTGGTATGTTCAAAAATTATTGGGAAAGAGCTGGGAACATATCTTCTGAAAAAATATTCCCTCCATTTACACAATCTCCTTCCTTTTGTTCTCCACATCCAGCTTTTTGATACTGAAGAGATTGTTCTACCTGATGAGCCCAGGCCTAGAAGATGGACTACATCCAAGAAGCCTGGCCCATCTAAGGCCAAGTCACATCTTTAAGAAATATTTGAAAGCATTTGTGCACGGGATAAAGGTGCAAGGACCAAAGTCTCCTTAGACATTCCAGCCTACAGAGGGTCTGACGGACTCAGGTCAAAGGTTACGTCTGAAGCCTAGATCATGAAGAAGGCCCCACTC
Organism: Rattus norvegicus; assembly: GCF_021556685.1. Lineage (NCBI taxonomy): Eukaryota > Metazoa > Chordata > Mammalia > Rodentia > Muridae > Rattus > Rattus norvegicus. The sequence goes on from NC_141540.1 coordinate 24,098,228, forward strand.
CACAGGAGAAGTCTGTGGCTGATGCTGTTGCAACCAGGACTATGATTGTGAAACTTGTGTCTGTGGATAGCAGATTCACGAATCTTGTGCCCAGGTATCCACAGGCCTTTTTTCATACATTCCTTGGTATAACTTTGCAAGTCCTGACTTTGGAAGTGTTGGGTCCTTCTGCTATCTCACTTGACATATAGTCCAAGAAAGATTTTTACCCCTTTAAGGGGCTGGAAATAGACTGGACTCACAGTTACCATTAAAACTGAAGTTCTGTCCTTTATGGTTATTGGCCCTTTTAAAACTTGTTTGACTGGGAACAAGGCTCAGAGCCTGATATTTCCAAGATTCTCCCCTACAAATTCAGAAACCCACAGCTCAAAGCAGTACAGATAACACTCAGAAATTAATCCAAGGACAAGGTGTCTGACATGAGAATCTTACAGATTTATTTAAAGGTCCAGGACTCACCAACACTACACCTACGTAGAATCATTCAGGGATTCCACCGTTAGAATTTGGGAGCTGCCATTCACAGAAATGACCACTGGAGACTCTTATTGACATATCATGGCCTCCATGACCCATAGTGCTGTGACTGCCATGCTCTCTGTCAAACTCCATAGGATGTCACCATTAGTAGAATACTAGTGCAGGGCAGCAGAGCAGTACAGTGGTCCTAGGGTGGTGTCATGGTTAGTTCTAGGAGATACTGACATCACACCACCCTCTACATCTAGAATGAAAGGAAGGGGAACACAGGAGGGAGTGTGTGATTGAATTCATGGCCCAAAGCAGGCTAGGTGTCAGCTATCAGTCTGAAAGAGCACATCTGCCTCTGTATGGAGGATTCAGATCAGGAATGTGACCGGGACCAGATGATTCAATTCTCGCAAGAGAAAAGTCCTTTACATGACATCTTGCACCACAACAGAACAACCACAAGATAGCTTGTCCTTATAGGAACTGACACACCAAGGGCATAGGGGAAGTCTCTGGAATATACAGGATTGGTTGAGTACCACACAGGATGGCTGACAAGCTAGCAGAAGTGTAGGACACACACTGAGGTCAAGTGCCAGGTATCATGACCTATGTAGCCACACAGCTGGACTGAAGGGCTTTATTGCTCTGACTGAAGCAGAACCAAAGCAGGGCCTGCCTCAGCCTCCATCTGTACCTTGGCTCTAGTTGCTTCTTTCTCTTGCAAGTCACAAGCATCATGAGGCAACTGCCTTGGTTCCCGAAATCACATGGTCTTTGTTCACGTTAAAGACAGGGCATTCAAGAATGTATTCTCCTCCTACCTATGTGCTGGACTAGGGACAGGAGATCAGATCCCTAGGCCTGGACTTCTGACCATTCCCATAGTGTATCAGGGAAATATTTAACCTTGGATTTCCTGCTCTTAGAGGTCAAAATAAACCTGTCAGTCTGGGAGTCTTAACAAGAATGATACTCTGGGATTCATCTAAGCCAGGCCTCTTACTCAACCCTTCTGCTGCCTATTTCTTGGTTCTAAGCATGGACCTCAAAGTCACCCTAAGCCTGCATCCTGAGTTCACACCCTGAGATGCACTTAAGACTGACCTGAGAGCTGCTTAAGAGGACACACACGGGTTACACCACAAAGAAAACTCTATCAAAGCTGACATAGGCCAGGAATTTGGTTCCTGACTCGACAGTGCTTGTCTAGTGAGTGTTTTACAAATTATATGGATCCCCAGGACCAGAGCCAGAGTCACAAAGTCAGGAGCAGTGTATAGTGTGAAATTAATAGCCAACAGAATCTTCGGTAGCAAGCTAAGAACCTGCAGAGAAACCTCAAACGCAGCCTGCTGGATGGTGCCAAGATCCAGTAAGGAACACTTCCTAAGAGAAAACTCTTCCTGGGAGAATTGCAGCCCAATAAATGGATGCTCTCATGATTCTCGGTGAAATAACTCATGGACCTTTTTTCCTTGTGAACAGGGAACTTCAAAACATCATGGGGTGAGGTGAGGTGAGATCCAGGGAAGAAGGCTGCCCTTTGGCTCAATCTGAGAAGTTAGGATGCTTCATTTGCAGGGGGGAGGATATCAGGTGTTGTCCTAAGTGACATCATCATCCTGGTGAAATGTCATGTCACTTGTTCTGAGACCAGTAGGCCTGAGTTGTAACTAATGCCTACACTTTTCAATTAGGAGAATTCCTGGAATTTTTTAAACCTATTTCATCCATGCCAGCTCTTCTGTCTTGTGGCAGACACCACTGACCCACATAAAACCACACTCGTGAGTGCGCATGTGGACACACACACACACACACACACACACACACACACACACCAACCCTGTCATCAAATGAATACAGGGGCTACAAAACTAAAAACATGGTCCTCCAAAGAAGACCCTCAAAGGTAGATACTTAAACAAGTGTTCCCCATCCTCATCATCGTGGAAGAGGAATTTAAAGTGCTTTATGTGACCTGTGCCCTGTCCACCATGACAGGTAACAAGGAAACCAAGGTCAACAAACGATGGGTGGGACAGGGAGAATCATGGTTGCTTACACACTGATAGTGGGAAGTGAAACTGGGGCCACCCCACTGGCTGCCAGCCATTTTGTCCCTCAGAATGAGTAAAATAGGAAGGCTGTCTGATCCATCGATGTGATGCAGGGATCCTCAGACATGCAGCATCATTGTTGCATTGTTCACTATGGCTCAGAAAAGGAACCAGGCAGAATGACACCTCATTAATGTCCTGTTTACACACACACACACACACACACACACACACACACTCACTCTCCATCTGTGTGTGTGTGTGCACGCGTGTTTGTGCAAGCTTCTGTGAATGCACTTGTGCATGCAATGTGTCTTATTTGCTTTCTCTTACCCATGGCCTGTTTATTTTCCTGACACTGTTTTGTGGGTCTCCATCCATTCCTCACTCTAACCTTGGGTCATAAACATTAGACACTATGTCTACTGATTTTGGCCACTATATCTCTTGTCTTCCCCTCTCAGATCTGGTCCACTCCTTACTGCTCTAGTAAGTGTCCACTGTTTCCTGCATTTAATAAGTGGTTTGGGCTTTATTTGGGGGCATTATTTGATGTTAGGTTCTGTTCAGATACTTTCTGGTCATGTTCTTCACAGACGTGGCAAGAATCTTTTCCCAGGAGGAGAATTCAAAGATTAAAATAAAATACAGATGTCATCAGGATATGGAATGTGAACATTAAATTTGGATGCTCTTACTTTTGGAGAACAGTAATATCGAGACAAATGTTGTACTGATGCTCCTCTGTGTTTCCAGGGTGGTAGGATTATGCCTGTCAGGTCCCTGCAAGGCCAGGACAGGCTAATGTTACAATGTAAAGCCCAGGGAGCTATGATTACTCCTGAGGTTTGTCCTTCTGAAGAGGCTGGCCATGCAGCGAGGTTGAGTACTTTCCTCGGCCTCTGCTGACAGGTCCAGGGAAAATCCTGACACATAGACTAGAAATTAAACCAAGACTGGTACATAGGAGTCCTTTGGATGCAAAAAACAGCTCCCTGGACAATAGGGATGAAATCCCAACCCAGACTACAGACTTATATACATGGTGTTCCTTTTCCCTTATAACTTCTGCAAAAATGCTCCATGTGAACATGAAATGGACAGTGCCCTCAGCACATCTCCACAGTGTTGGTCTAGACTTTTGCCTCAGGGCCTTTTCCTTCCTTCTGATGATGCTAAGGATCTCTTTAGGGGTTTGGTGCCCATAGAACCATGTGATTCAGTATTTGGTTCCTAGTGGGTAAACCTGTTTCAGAAGGATAAGGCAGTGCTTCTTGGGGAAGAGCTGTGTCCCTAGGGTTCGTTTTATAGATTTCAAAAGCCCAAGTAATTCCCAGTGATTTCCAATCTGCCTCCAGCTTGTGGCCCAGAGAGCTCTCAACTGTTCCTTTGCTGTACCACAATGTACTAGTTCTGTAAATGTGAGTCTGAATCACACACTATCTTTTACAAATTTCTTGCCTTGGTCATGAAGTCTTAAGGAGCAAAGGAAAGGAAGATGTAGAACTAGAAGCTCTTGCTTTCATGGATCAAGCAGGCTGACATTTATTCATTGAGTCAAAGCCTATAGGTACTTCAATGTCCTTTGCTGTTGAGTTTATCATCTCATTTCAGACTAATGAACAGTAAGTAGTTGAAGAGAGAGGCGATGCATAGTCCTAGCCATTTGAGATGCCTATGAGCCAAAACAATGACCAGCATGGCTAATATCCGGTTACCTGAGGCTCCAGAAATACAGAATTTCTAAGGTGAAACCAGAGCTGGGTCAAGCATTTGGACATCAGCAGCCCTTGAGTCACTCCTTCTCATAATTGACTCCATGTGCATACTTCAGCATGGAGCTCCTGTGAACGCATTGGATGAGTACCCCAGACTTAGGTGGAATAGCTCTGTGGCATGTATCTGCAGTTCAGCCTTATACAGGACAGTGTTCTCAACTAGGGGCAGGGATCCCTGCAATGTACTTAAGGAACACAGGGCTCTGATCCATTCTTTCTCCCTGCATTTCCTTCAGATTGGAACAATTAATTCCGTGTTAATATTTTTGAGATGAGTGGGTGGCCCCATGCCTGAGGCGCAAACCATGCCTAAACTCTGGATATGCTCTCTACAGGATCTTGCAACCCACTGTTGGGTATTTCAACTAATGTGATCCCCATGTGTCCTGGGAGCCTCTTGCTTTGCTAGAATCTCAACTTTCTGGTGGCTATCCTAGTTCCCCACTCCGCATTGCTGCACACATTCTTGTAATTTTCTGATCCTCTGTATGTCTCCCTGTCTCTTTTCACACCTGATCCTGCTCCCCTTTTCCCCACCCCCTCCCTCTCGCTCCGAAGTGCCTACCTCTCTCTACCTCCTGTGATTATTTTGTTACCCCTTCTATGTAGGAATGAAGAATCCATACTTTAATCCCCCTTCCTTTTGAGCTTCACATGGTCTGGTAGCTATCTCACTGGTGTTCCAAGCTTTTTCTCCTAATATCCACTTACTGAACACACATGTGATCTTTTGTGACTGGTTTACCTCACATAGGATGATATTTTCTGGTTCCTTCCATTTGCCTGCAACTTTCATGGTCATTGTTTTTAATAGCTGAATAGAACTCCATTGTGTAAATGTACCGCATTTTTTGTATCCATTCCTCTGTGAGGGACATCTCAGTTGTTTCTAAGATTTCCCACAACAGTCCTGAGCATATTACTACTGTTTTTAGGGAGCTAGCCTTTCTGGCCCTACTGGAAAGATATCCTTGCCCTCTGAAGGCTGTAACTCAAAGACACCAGAGATCACGTAGTGGGTCTCTGGCTCATAGATATTCTTGGAACATTTCCCCTGTACTTACTCAACAACAAGGGAATCAGAGCAAACTGAACTTAAAAAGGTGAACAAGATTCAGTGGACTAGAAAATTTAGCAGCAGAACAGGCAAAAGCCTCTCACTGCTATACCCTCAGGCACTCATGTGGCATAGAAGATTGGTGGCCACATATACCAAGACTCTGCAGGAAAAGATACAGCAAGAAAGTTAGATGGCCTGGAGTCATCTCCAGCTTCTTCTGACGAACAGAGGATGGTTTGAAAAAAATGATAGGATACTGAGGTGTCAAGACCTCCATTTCTTAGAAAAGTTTTCTCATTAAGTGGTGTCCTATGCCCAAGAACAAGATTGTACATATGAATAAATTCTACAAATAAATAAATATAAACATCGTACTATGTTGGAAATTGAATAATAATTGCATTAGCTTTGGCTCGAAGTTTTTCTTGGGCCTAATGACAATTAGTACCCTGCTCCACTGCTCAGGACATGACACCCAGGCCGGCATCGATGCTGTTCTGTCCAGTGCTCTGGAATCCACAATATCCTAACTGTTGGGTTCTGGGGTTAAGGAGGGACGATAATTGTAAAAGATAATTCTGTTCTGTCATGATTTATGAATGTTGCCTAAACTTCTGGCCAAAAGAGATAAAACGTGTTTGGGGACAAAAATGATATTTTCTATGTTTTGGAACGTGAATCTATCCTTGCCTACTGAGTTCTCTATAAAGAAAGAAGCAACCAGACTGCCAATCAGTCAGGCTGCAAGATTCCTCCAAACCACCATGACTGACTCACTTCTTTCTCTCTGACTCCCTACCTCCTCTGTGGGACCTGGTCATCATCAGGGCTGGCCTCTGAGAGCTTAGAGTGTATGTGTATGGTCAGAAGTCCAGGATGTTACACAACTGCATAGGACAAAGATCTATATGTCATGTATAAGCATTGGAAACAGTCATGGATATCATATACGTTCATAAGAACCAGCTCTGGATATGTTGGACTGTTAAGGCAACTGTTATGCACTCACATGGGAAGTAATTGCCGATATCATGTTACTGTGTGAGAATCATTCCTCAATATTGGTACATGCATGGTAGGGGGTGCATGGGAAGAATTCATGCAATACTATGTATCATGTACCTGCAATGGAAGGAAAAGAGGTCTTGGAAATTTGGAACATATATCGATAAAAACTCTGGATATCATAGTCCTACATAGGAAAAGCCATGCATATTATGCACATATGTAAAAAAACAATCCTGGATATGGTACTTTTATTGAAGGAAGCAACAGATATCATCAACAAAGGTGGGGCACAATCCTGTTTACTTCAAACCCAAAATGATAAAGTCCTGTATACAGTTTACTTGCATGAAATTAAGTCTTGGATCTCACTCACCCACAGTGAAAGAAGTCCTGGGAATACTATACCTTCATGGTAAGAGGCACTGGATATTATATTCCCACATGGAAAGAATTCCTGCATATCAGGGACCCACATAAGAAGCAGTCTTGGGTGTTTGCTACATGAATATTAAGAAGTTGTTTATATGGTGTGTGTGTGTGTGTGTGTGTGTGTGTGTGTGTGTGTGTGTGTGTGTGTGATACTCCTAGATATCACAAATCCACATACCAAAAATTCCTGCATGTTGTAGATGAACATCTACCCGTATAGGAAGTAGCCTTGTTATTGGAATCCACATGAGAAACATTTGATATAATGAAACATCAGGAGAAGCAGTTCTGTTTATTGGATACCCACATGGGAAGAAGTCCACATATCTTGTTACTGTATGGGAAAAGTTCATGGAAATTATGTGGCGTGACGGGAACAAGTCCTAAATCTCTAAAACTATGTTGTGACTCTAGGGAAGTTCTTGTTTATACGGGAGGTTCCTGACTCTGTTCTGTGGCCTGTTCTTGGGTCACTTCTGGTACGCTGTTTAAGAATTTTTGACTGTTAAGTTGATGTGAGGGGAGCACACATGCATATATGTCTTGAGACAAGATGTTTCTTTACTGTTTTTTTACAAAAACATATATATATATATATATATATATATATATATATATATATATATATATATATATATAGTGTTTCGTGAAAGAACAATGTATGCTGACGTTTTAAGACATAACAGAATAAGGTGTTGGGTTCCATAACAGACGGTTGTGAGCCTCAATGTGGTTTCTGGCAATTGAACTAGGGAACTCTGGAAGAGCAGTCAGTGCTCTCAGCATTTGTCCACCTCTCCAGTCCCTATTTTCATATCTTGAAGAAACAGATCTTTACAATTTTCACTAAAGGGGAAAAAGGAAACTTTCTTAAGGCTGGTGGAGCCTGTCCAAGTTTCTGAAGATGCCGATATGACTGGCAGGAACTAGTAAGATAAACAATTCAAAATATTTAGGGACCAAGGAGATCTATAAACCTATTAACTAGCAAAGCAATTTATACTTATGAACAAAACGAATACCGATAAACAAAAGAAAACATTTTCCTACAGAAATGCTAGCTTTTATGAGAGAGAATTGCATCCACAGAGCCACATTTGAAGCCATGAATCAAGTTCTTGAGCTCATCTGCCTGAAAAATGATTGCATTATTGACATCATGCAGGGACACTGGCTATACCTGGAAGACAATGGCATTTTTTTATAGTCCTTAAGACAGGGTAAATGAAGACAATCATGTAAGCTCTACTATGAGATATATTCCCCCCATGGTATTATTGTTTCCCACTTCCTGCATTTTTGTTAATTCACTAACATTATAATATAAGACAAAGTCTCAAGGTTAATTAAAAGAGAAACAGATCCAAGTTGCCCTAGGCATTGAACGTGCCTGACCTCATTACACAAATCAGCATTCTTTCTTGACTTTCAATGCTTATTGGATTTGATCCTGCCTGATTCTGCCATCCAGAGGAAGGTGATTCACTCAAAGTGAGCATGTCAAGCTTTCTCTGTGGACCTGTGTAATCTGGTCGATATCATCCTGTCTGGGTGGTATATTTTAGGGGGAGAATACCCAGAGTTCACAGAAGGAAATTTTCCATTTGCTTCACAGCTCTGGTACATCCAATTAAAGCAGTCATGAGAAGTATCTTTGGAAAAGAAAAGGTATGACATATATTTAATCATGCATATCCATATTTATGACACTCATCGTTGTAAGCCTTTCCAAGGGACTCTCTTTTGAAGTATGTTTTCTCTAAGATCCCTTCAGTAATCATTTGGATTCTAACGCCTATTAGCTACATAATCATAAAAAGTTACTGATAGTTCTAAGCTTTGGTGACCCTATTCATATGCTGAGGACCCTCACTGAGACATTTTGAGGGATAACAAGACTATTTGACATTACGTGGTATCATATAATGGTAGACTAAAAATGAGAGTCAACTAAGAGAGTTGGACACATTTCTGAGGGGAAAAAGAATGAAGGAAATCTCCATATAGGCAGACAGAATTTTTTTTGTCATTTTAATGAAATTCTCCAACTCTCCTATCCTTTAAGATCAAAGTATGTGGAGTGGAATCTGGTTACAGCACATTCCTGTCATATGTCAGCTACCATGTTTCTCGTCTTGCTTGGCTATCATTTCTAGATTATAAAGAGACAGCTTAGTAACAAGATATTGTAACCACTATTTTGATATAATCCAATATACTACATGGATAAATACTGCAGGTATTTTGTAATGGTTAGTAAAACAGGTTCATTCATGGTCTAAACAGAAATTCTAGTTCCAACACTCATCTGGGACATTTGGGAAAAGTTATTTAAGATGGTTAATTATACTAAGGTTTCAGATAAAATAGTAGCTGTAGTCATTTGAATGAGAACAGCCCATAAAGGCTCACATGTTTGAATAGTTGGTCTCCAGGCAGTAGAACTGTTTAGAATTAAATCAGAAGGGTGGCCTTGTTGGAGGAGGTGTGTCATTAGGAGCCAGTTGAAAAGTTTTTAAAGCCTAAATCTTTCCCAGTTAGCTTGTGCTTCAAGAAATATTTTGTTAGCTACTGTTCACATGCCATAACTGTCTTCCTGTAGCCATACACCCTGACAAGATGGTCAGGTACTACTCTCCAAAACTATTAGCCACAAAGAAACTCTTTATGCTTTAAATTGCCGAGGTCAAGTGCCATATTATAACAATGTTAAAGTAACTGAGTCAGAGACTGACCTCTGAACATATTCGTGAATTTGCATTCAAAAGTGTTTGCCTGAAATAGAAACATCTAGATAGAATGCAAAGGTACCATTCCATGGAACAGGGTCCCAGACTGAAGGAAAGGGGAAATAAGTAGATTTATCTTTCTGCTTCAACCACCCAATTAGACAAGATGGATCAAGCAAAGAAGTACAGGCTGACAGGAACCAGATGTAGATCTCTCCTGAGAGACAGACCCATAACACAGCAAATACATAGGCGAATGCCAGCAGCAAAACACTGAACTGAGAACAGGACCCCCGCTGAAGGAATCAGAGAAAGGACTGGAAGAGCTTGAAGGGGCTCGAGACCCCATATGAACAACAATGCCAACCAACCAGAGCTTCCAGGGACTAAGCCACTACCTAAAGACTTTACAGGGACTGACCCTGGGCTCCAACCTCATAGGTAGCAATGAATAGCCTAGTAAGAGCACCAGTGGAAGGGGAAGCCCTTGGTACTGCTAAGACTGAACCCCCAGTGAACGTGATTATTGGGGGGAGGGCAGAAATGGGGGGAGGATGGGGAGGGGAATACTCAAATAGAAGGGGAGTGGGAGGGGTTGGGGGGATGTTGGCCCAGAAACCAGGAAAGGGAATAACAATCGAAATGTAAATAAGAAATGCTCAAGTTAATAAAGAAAAAAAGAAAAAGGAAAAAAATAATTTTACACGGAGGTTTTGTTTATTAAAAGTGAAGTTGAGAAAAACTGCTTAGAATGTTATCTGGTATACAATAGCACCAAAACAGACCATTGAAAAAAGCATAAATTTTATTTTCCCGAGAGGAAGCATCATTTCTGTAGATCTACTTGCTATTGAACGGTGTCTTGCATAATTGTCCATCTATTCTGATAATATCCATTGGGAAAATTATGTCAATATTCTTATTCCACACAACAATGATGCATGAAACCCTGCAATTTCGTGGAGAAGAAAGAGGTAGACAAGGTCCTATTGAAAGAGAAAGATTTTCTGGATACAAGGATGAAGACTGAGTACATGAGTACAGGGGCATGCAGCCCAAGCATGTACTCTCTTCCAGCGTTTTCATGTGCTAAGTTCAACCTCAGAGGATTCAACGAGACACATTCAGTCCCTGGTGACATCATTCCCCTGCATAGTTGCACAATATGACTCACCACAGTTTTAGATAACGGTTGGTAAGAACTTTAAAAGGGAGTAGGAGGGTAGACAATGAAAGAAGCTCCTAACAGGAATGGAAGTAGTCAGTGCTGCCCTATGAAGGTTGGGGAACACTGTTGGCCTGGCAGTCTGAGGGCTATGTTCTGTGATGCTCACACTGCTCTCCTGACACACACACACAAAGGAGGCAATACTTAATAAGTATAGTGTGGGGACAGTTTTAATATTTTCTAACTTGCATTGTAAGAAAAATAAATCTTTTCTTCTTTATTGCTTTTTCTTTTTTTTATAAAAATTTGTCCAGAATTTTTGGAGTTTGACTTGTGGTCGCACTTCTTATAGATTTATTATGCAAACTCAAAGGAATATAAAGGATATAGAGGTAGGAACATAGATTGGTGGTAGGCGGCTTGCTTAATATATATGAGGCCGTAAATTCAGTTCCCAGTACCAGAAAACAACATCGCCAAACCCTAAAATACTTGGATTAATGAGATGGTTCATCACATAAAGACATTCACTTCTTACAAAGCCTGAAGACATGACTTCAATTCCCAGGTCTCAGACAAAAGGAGGGAACTGATTCCCAGTGAATGACCTCTAACCTCTGCACCTGCAGCTATACAGCAGTACACAAAGTCCCAGTCCACAGTTTCTTATGCATACCAGGAGGTCTGCTCCAACCCAAGACACCAAGTTCAGCCACCAACACAGACAACCAGAGAGAAACAGGCAAGTTCAGGAAAATAATCCACAGAAGCCACTGCAATATGCCACCACTGGAATACAATTCTCCTACTTCATCAAGCCCTGAATATCCTAAAACCCCTGAAGAGCAAGACTATAACCATAAACCCCATGTCATGAAGACGATAGAGGCCTTTAATGGAGAAAAAAGAATTCCTTTAAAAAATATAGGAAGGCAAAAAGAGGTGTAAGCCTATAAAGAGAAAACAAATAAATCCCTTAAAAATACAGGAAAATATAAATAAACAGGGAAAGGAAATGAATAAAATGGTCCAGGACCTAAAAATGGAAATAGAAGCAGTAAGGAAAATAGGAATGGAGACAACCCTGGAGACAGAAAACCTAGAAAAGAGAACTGGACGTACAGATACAAGCAAAAGCAACAGAATACAAGAGATGCAATAGAGAACCGCAGGCTTACAAGATACTAAAGAAATGATAGATTAGTAAAGGAAAACACAAAATGTAAAAAGTTCCTAGCTCTGGGGCTGGAGAGATGGCTCAGAAGTTAAGAGCAGTGTCTGCTCTTCCAAAGGTCCTGAGTTCAATTCCCAGCAAACAACTTGGTGGCTCACAACCATCTATAATCAGGTCTGGTGCCCTCTTCTGGCCTGCAGGCATACATGCAGGCAGAAAGCTGTATGATGTATACATGCATACATACATACATATATACATACATACATACATACATGTAAAAAAAAAGTTCCTAGCTCAAAACATCCAGGAAATTTGGGACACTTTGGAAAGATCAAACAAAGAATCATAGGAGTAGAAGAGATGAAGATTCTCGGTACCAACTGCCAGAAGATATCTTTAACAAAATCCTAGAAAAAACATTCCCAAACTAAAGGAAGAAATTGTACCAGAAAGGAAAGTCCTTCCACCACATAATAATCAAAAATGGATAGAACAAAGAAAGAGTACTCAAAGCTGCAAAGGACCAAGGAGAAGTAGGCAATAACAGTATCAGAATTACACTTGACTTCTCCAAAGAGACTCTAAAAGATAAAAATTCGGGACATATTTCTTGCTGATCCTAAGAGAAGGCAGGAGCCACCCCAAAATACAATACTCAGCAAAACACTCAATCATCATAGAAATAGAAACCAAGAAATTCCATGACAAAACAAATTTTAAACAATATCTTTCTACTATTCCAGTCCTAAAGAGTGTACTAGAAGTAAAACTCCAACACACGAGGATAACTACACCTGAGAAAATACAAGAGATTAATTATCACACACACACACACACACACACACACACACACACACACAAACACTCAGACACACACAGAGAGAAAGAGAGACAGAGAGACAGAGAGAGACAGAGAGAGACAGAGACAGAGACGAGACGAGACGAGACGAGGAGAGGAGAGGAGAGGAGAGGAGAGGAGAGGAGAGGAGAGGAGAGGAGAGGAGAGGAGAGGAGAGAAGAGAATTACATAAACACACTAACACCCCCAACATCAACATCAAAATAATAGCAACTAACCATCATTGGTCCTTAACATCTCTCAATGTCAAATCACCAATAAAAATAGACACAGACTAACAGACTGAAACCTAAAACAAGATTGAGCATTCTACTGCATACATGAAACAAAACGCAGCAAAACAGTGGACACTATATCAGACTATAAAGCTATAAGATGATTTTCCAAGCAAGTGGACCTGAGAAATGTGATGGAATTGCTATTGTAATATGTAATAATATAGACTTCCAACCAAATTTAATCAAAGGAGAGGAGGAAAGACATTCCATACTCTTCAAAGGAAAAATCTACCAAGATGAAATCTCAATTCTGAACATCTATGCCCAATTGCAAGGGCAGCCAGATTCATAAAAGACACTTTACTAAAGCTCAAATACACACTGAACAGCACACCATAATAACGGGGAACTTCAACACACCACTCTCATCAATAGACAGGTGAGTGAAACAGAGAAACAATGAAAATTACAGAGACTATAAACCTAATGGATTTAACAAATATCTACAGGACATTTCACCCGAACATAATGGAATATACCTTCTTATCACTCACAGAACCTTCCCAAAATCGACATAAAAGAAACCTCCATAGACACAAGATTAAAATAACCCCATGCATTCTATCAGATCAGCACAGATTGAATGTGGACGTCAACAACAACAGAAACAGCAAAAACACACACCCAGGGTAACTGAACGACTTTGTATCCAATTATCATTTGGTTAGAGAAAAACATTAAAAAATGAAAGACTTTTCAGAATCCAATGAAAATGAAAGCACAATATACCCAAACTTACAGCACACAGTAAGAAGTGTGGTAAGAGGAACAGTAATAACACTGTGTGCCTTCATAAGGAAAATGGAGAGATCTCATACTAGCAATGTAAGGGCACACCTGAAAGCTCTAGAAGAAAAAGAAACAAAAAGAGCCAAGAGGAGTCTATTGGTTCAGGTTCTCTCCTCAGCGATTCTTATGTGTGGTGCCCTTTAGGATATCTGCCCAGTTTGCTTGATAACAGAGATAGAGACACTTGTCTCTCTCCTCTGTTAGTGAAAGAAAACAGCAAAAGGGTCAGGAATGTTTATTTAAGCTTCAGGAAGAAAATTTAAGGAGAATATACCGAAATACTCAGCTGTTTCCTGACAGGCGTAGGAGGCATTTCACCACAAATTTTATATCCTGTGGGGCAAAGTGCTGGTTAGAAGATGACCTGTTTCAATCTGATGACACTTGACATCATGCTCCCACCATTGGCAAAAATATGAACTCTAATGGCAGTAAGTACAGATCCCTTGAGACCGCTGCAGGGGGGAAAATCTGATTATCTTCTATGTCCAGAAATGTCTGTGTAGATAGAGTACTGTCAGGGAGTTCAGCTGAAAACGGTCTAGACACAGGGCTCTCTTGAACAGTATTTACTGCTCGGGCCTGTTGAGGGTTGAGTCAACAGATTATAGATTTGTGGATTATTAAATACAGCCTGGGACAGGCGATGCTGAACAAGAGTTGGGAATTAACATGAAGAGAGTCAATGCTACACTGATGAAAACTGAGGTGATAGCAGTTCACATGGCTGTTTAGCGAGAGTCCACCAACAGCAGGCCAGCACCTATCAAGTCATGCTTCATATCGGCACTTCCCGAGAAGTGTTTTCAGAAACAGGCAGCTTTATACAATGACTCTGGAGTCCTTCAGTCAGTGTTGCCTGCTTTTCTTATCCCTATCACAAGGTATATGACAAAAGCCCCTTAATGAGGAAGGATTTATTTTGCTTCACAGTTTCAAAAGGTTCAGTACTGTGTCAGGGAAGACACAGTGGTTAGAGCATGTGGCCTGTGGTGATGGGAACCAAAGCTTAGGAGATTGTTTACCTGAGATTTGTTTACGAAGCAGAAGGCTCAAGCTGGCATCAGAGCCAGGTTATACCTCAAAGTCTATCCTCCAAGATACCTGTTTTCTCCAGCTAGGCTCTGGTCCTACATATGCCCCAACTTACCAAACTAGTATTGTTATGGTGTCCCCTTGTATCTAACATAATGTAATCATAAAGTTAATGCAGAAAAGTTTATTGTAATGAGCCACTGCAGAGATGCAGACAGGAATCTGGAGATAAACTCTGACCCTGAGTCAGAATGTTATACAATTTTTAATCAAATATCAACAACGGCTGTAATCATATGTGCCACGTTAGAGTTCCATTGTCTGTCAATCAGGACTGTACTAGGAACATTTCTTCGTGGTACATTTATGCTTGTCTCATTGGTTGGCTTGCTCAACTGCGGGAGAGTGGTTTGCCCAGCATTCATATCTCAACTTGCCAACCAAGATGACACTCATTCAGGTAGGGCTTGGGAAGTGAACCTTTGACACCTGTTCAGAATGCAAGTTTTATTCAAAATGAAATTGCGGTCTGCAGCTGGAGCTGACCCTGTGCCAGAGCTCTTTGTACCCAGATCCTACCGGGAAACAGCTGGTCTCCCAGGAGTGCTGACACACAGGCTTAGAGGAGGGCCAAGCCACTGTCACAGACAGCAAGAAAAGACCAGCTAACACCAGAGATAACCAGATGGCCAGACAAGTGTAAGGACCTAAGCAACAGAAACCAAGGTCACTTGGCATCCTGAGAACCCAGTTCTCCCACCACAGAAAGCCTGGATACCCAAACACACTGGAAAAGCAAGATTCTGATTTCAAACCACACCTCATAATGAAGGTAGAAGACTTTAAGAAGGATATAAATAATCCCTTTAAAGAAATACAGGACAATACAGGTAAACAGGTAGAAGACTTTAAAGAGGAAATACCAAAATTCCTTAAAGCAAGACAGGAATACACAACCAAACATGTGAAGGAATTGAGCAAAACCACCCAGGATCTAAAAATGGAAATAGAAACAATAAGGAAATCACAAAGGGAGACAACCCTGGAGATAGAAAACCTAGGACAGAGATGGGGAGTTATAGACGTAAACATCACAATAGAAAAAGAGACGTGGGAGAGAAAGGGTTCATTTTAACTAGCAATTCTAGGTTAAAGTCCATCCTTGTTGCAAAGTCTTAGTAGCAAGGGCTTTAGACAGTTGGCCATGTCTCATTCACAGCCAAGAACAGACAAATGGATTTGTGTGTGGTCAGTTGCGCATTGGCTTGACTGTGCTCAGTGCAACCTCTTGACTAAGTAGTTCAGTAGCCCTTGCCTAGAGAATGTTGCTACCCTCAACGGGACGGATCTTCCTACACAATTAATTTCATTAAAGCAATCCCCTTAAGTCACGCTTCCAGGAAAAACCAATGGACCCAGTCCCTCACTGGCATGCTGTCCTTCTTGGGTGATTCTGTGTTGTGTCAGGTGACAAGGCTGATGGCACATCACAAAGACATTACTTTGCAGGTAAAGGACCCAAAGCCTGGAGAAGTGATGAACGTTAGCCCAAGATGACACAGCAACACAGTAAGCTCTGGATATGGACTCTCTCACTCGGGGTTCCTCAACATTGATTACATAATACTGATTGTGGTAGATTGAATGAGAATGGCTTCTGTAACCTCATGTGTTTCAACACTCACTCACCTATCAGTGGAACTATATGGGAAGGATTTGGAGGTGTGGCCTTGTTGGAGGCAGTATTGCTTCTTACAATGGGCTTTGTAGGTTCCAAAGGACCATACATTTCCCGGTGACCTCCCTCTGCCTTGCAACTGTGGATAAGGTTTTAGCCCTCAGCTACTGCTCCAGCACCATCTCTGTCTGCCTTGCTGCTGGGATTCTCTCCACCATGATGGTCCTGGACTCTAATCCTATGGAACTGTATTCCCCAATAACTCTTCCTTCTATAAATTACCTTGGTTGTGTTGTCTCTTCACAGCAACAGAAAAGTGACTGACTCCGATAAAATATCTACCTGCTGATGTCCTGGCCACAACCCTGTCAGTTTATTTATTTGGATGTAAGGAAATGAGGAGTCCATGCATCTTGCATTTTAAACTGGAAGGTGGTTGACATGTGCAGCCTACCACGGGAATGAATCTCTGGTAAACTATTTCCATCTTCTGTCCCATAGCCTTGGACTCCCCCATTTACCATGCTGGAGCTGCTTCTGCCTGAGACCTGGAGGACAATTTCTTAGACCTTCAGAGGGACATGATCATCTGAGACTTCCTAGCACCCTTAATGACACAGCCATACCCACTGGCATCTGCCTTCCTTGAGGAAGACTGCAAGAACTCAGAAACTTATTTTACTGGATGCCATGGCAATTCTTTGCAGTGTCAGCAGAAATACTCCACAAGACACACAAGCTAGCAGAAGCCTCCCCCAAGTCTTCAGCTCAGAATCTCTCTCAGCCCTAGCTTCAAGCATTGTATTGCAGAGCCTTGACTCAGAAATTCAACAAAATAACCACACACTATGGGATTCTTTGCTATACCCTCCTCTTACTATGGCTCAGAGGTGAAACATTGTAACCAACTATCCAGCTGGAAGAGGCATGGGGGCAGATGGAATTGAAAAGTTCTTCCACCACTGATCATCTTTGAATAGACCCCCCAAACTCCTGGCTTCTGTATCCCTCCAATTGCTAAAGCAACTCTAATCCTCCAAGATCCTGACCAGGTTTGTTTACAATCTCACTGTTTTCCAAGCTTTCAATTTGAGTTTTATTTCATTTCCTGTGACGGTATGGACACATGGAGTTCAGGGGATAACCTAAGGTGTCGGCCCATATTCTCCTTCTTCCTTGTTTGAATAAGGTCTCTTTGTTTTTTGCTGCTTCACATAGGCTAGATTCTGGGTCTGCTCCAGTCTCTACCTCACATCTTGCCTTTGAAGACCTGGGATTGCAGGAGTGCTACCGAGCCTGAATTTTTACCTGAGTTCTGAGCATGCTGATCCAAGTCCACACGTAAGCGCTCTAATCATTAACCCAATTCCCCATCGCATAATTCATCTGTAGTCATGTAGATCTTTAAAATAAATATTGAAAAATAAAACCTTCCTATCATCTTAAAACTCTTGCCATGTATAGAAAACAGAACAGTCCTACCCTTTCTAACAAGCAAAGCCAAGCTATAGCCCAGTAAACCCAGAGCTGTTGGGAGTTAGAACCCAGGATCCAGTCACAGATCTGTCTGTCAATTGCAAGCTGTGCATATGAAATGTGAAATACTTGCAAGCTCTAAACCTTACACTAGAGAGCACATGTCTGGAATAGTTTGTTGTTAAAGAGCCAGCTCACTTTTTAGACCTGATAAGAACAGTTACTGGGTTCTATTCAAGGTTCTAACTATCCTTTTCAAATGCTACTGCTACCACCATCTTTTGGGGTGTGATTTTTTATGGAGTGATGAAGGGATGTGTACACCTGTTACCAGGTAGGCATTTGCCTGTGCACAGATCCCTGTTCTAAACTGTTCATTTGCTATTGTATGAGGCAATCTTTCTTTCCTGAATCCATCAAGGTCTTGGAACAAAGCAACAGAAATGATTGGGTGACTAATGCAAGAAAGTGGATGCAAGCACGGATGGAGATTCAAAATATCAATCAATCAAACAAAGAAACAAACAACAACTGTACTGTGAGGAACAGGGGTAGCCAGAAGGATGAACGTAGAGAAACAGGCAGGAATCATGGGAGCACTGGGTCTGGCCACCATGATTCTGGACTACATGGTCCAGTCTCTTTAGAATGCTGCAGCTGTCACTGTCACCCTGAGCATCCTCATGTCCAATCTCTCTCCCTCTTTTGTTACTATTGGTTGAGCAATCATTCTGTTCCTGTGGATTGGGTGTGAATGGTAGATGGGCAAACTGTGGAGGGTTCTGTCCCATTGGGAATTGCCAGTCTTTCACACACTGAAAATTCACCCTCAAGAAGATGTGGAGGTACAGGGACTGCTGATACAGTTCAGTGGTTAAGAGTCCATACAGCTCTTGCAGAGGCCCTGAGTTCAGTTCTAAGTACCCAAGTGTGGTGGCTTACAATGGCCTGTAACCCCTGCTCCAGGGAACTCCCTTCCTCTGGTCTCTGCAGGAACCTGTACTCAGGTCCAGAAGCCTACATACAGGTAATTAAAAATAACTAAATCTCCTTTGTAAAACATATGGAAATAAAATATAAGGGGCATTTTCTAGAAAGCCATCTTTTAATTAGTACTCTTTTTCCTGCTGACAAAGTTTCAGAAGCAATGACTTGTCCTCTTCTACCTCAGAAGTCCTTGTACAACCTACAGGTCCAAACCCAGTGATTTCTAAAATCTGCTGTTTCTCCACATTTAAACACCCTGTCAGGTGAGAACAGTAGGAATAAAGTGATTGTTTCTTCTGAGGGTGATTACTGTTTGCAGACTCCTTTCCTTATTTGAGTTTAGTAGATAAAAATAAAAATTCTAGGTGGTGCTGACCTCCTGTGCATAATGGAAGAATAGCATTAACGCAAAACACTTTGTTATGTGTACTGGACACTGGCCACCATATATTGATAATTCAATGCAAAGCACCACATGCTGCTATATCTAATCTCTACCTTTTAGATTTATAGTGCAATTAAACATGAATACTTGTGCAGGAATTTGCCTGGCTTCTCATCTAAACCTTTGCCCCGTTCCTTCTATCCTTAGAAATGTAAGGTTCTTTAGAATTACCTGTTCTGACAAGAATTCCCCTTCCAGTTTTCCCCAGCATTTTAACTACTCATTTTGAACACCAGTAGTGTTTTTACAAATAACTCTATTTAAAGGTCCAGATACTGAAGTTAGAGTTGGATGTGGAGGCACGGGTCTTTTAACTCCGAACTCAAGAGACATAGGTAGGTGGATCTGTACGAATTTGAGACTAGCCTGGTCTACATAGTGAGATCCAGGCCAAATAGCTACATAGATAAATCCTGTCTCTAAAGTCAAACAAAATACTGGAGGACAGAGGAACCTTGAGCGAGATCTGCTTTGGCCTTGTGTAGGACCCTCAGACACAGAAATGACACAGGAGACAGGGCCCTGTCAAAGCCCTCCTAGTCTGTTCTAGATAAGCTTTCCAATTGCCTTGTTTTCTAATACGAAATTTCTTTTAACCTTGTAGTCTTAATTCAAATCTCACAAATCTCCTCTGTACAGAGTCCTGTCATGGTCAGGGCACCACTTTTGTGTTCTTACTACACATCCCTCTCGTTGATATTATCTTTTGTTTGTGTCTTGTATGTAACCAACTCCCATGCCATCCCCATGCCAGGGTAAGATCTTTGCTCTTTGTTGACCTTGTGCTTGTACTCCTGTGACTTTTGCTCACAGCTGCCTCACTGGTCTCTCAGAAGCCCCTACTAAGGACCAGGGAAGTCAGGTGACTTTCTCCAAGCTGGCTTCCTAAAATGCTGAACTGCATTATTCCCACTCCTGAGAGGCATCTCACCCCTCTGGGGATGGAGAAAAACCATTCATTTGGCCACTCCCGCACAAGGAGACCAAAACATATACACTGTAGCAACTTTCCCTGCTTGGCTGCAGAGGGAATGCCTACAGGGTGAGAAAGGAGGGGCTGGAGGGGCGGGCCTGGGTTCAGGGCCCTTGTTGCCCCAGCCAATGGGCTTTCCAGCATAAGGAGACCTGGCTGCCCAGTGGAGGTGCTCTCATACTGTGCAGAGACAAAGCTCTGAGGCTGCAGCACTTCCACTGATCCTGTATTTGGCTTTGCCAATCCGAGGTACATGCGGGCCACCGTAGCTGGCATGGTCGGTAAGCCACAGCAAAGTCGACTAGGTGGGTTTTCTGGCCATACAGAGCACCGACCTCGAATTCGAGCTGCAGGCGGGCCCTCACTTGGTGCCAAATCCCTATAAGCTCATTCTTTTGTTAGAAGAATGTTGATAGTGCATGTTGGCAGGATGCAGGTTCTCCCTGGGCCCGGAATGCCATTCTCAGGTCCCAGGCTGATGCTGCCTGGCTCTAGTTCTATTCCCTGCAGAGCTCCGGAGCCCCAGGGCTCACAAAGCTATGACTTCTGAGGTTTTTAACCCAGCATGCAGAACTGTCCCCAGGAAAACCTTCCTCTGGAAAACTGAGACCACAGCAGATGTTGGTGATCTGCACTGGATCCCTGCACCTGCTGTGTGCTGGTCCCTCGGGACCTGTTGCCTTGGGTCTGGGGCTCAGATCTGTTACGCAGTCTTCTATGTCCAGCTATCCAGAAGCAAAGGAAGAAACCTTGGAGCGTTTTCCTGGCCAGACTAGGAACACAGACTAACACCGATAGAGAGACCTGGTTATTTATTTTAGATTTATTTGGGTATAGGCCAGACAATATGCTCATCTGTAGGGGCCTAAAAGGAATCCCAGGAGATCCTGAGGCCTAAGAGGAATGACAGAATAAGAGGGATTGCACTGAGGTGTTGTGCAAACTGCAAAAGGTGGGTGGGTCCTGATGTAGCCTGAAAGACTGGGAAGTCTCTATTCAATACAGAGATGCAGTGACTGGAGAGTTTCCAGCCTGAAAACTGTGGAGGCAGAGGCATCAGGGACAGAAGAATTCCAGGTAGACTTTTTATATGCAGATGAAAGAATTGAAGAAGCCAGAATCCCAGCTAATCCAAGAGCAAATTACCAAGTAGAACCAGGACTTGCAGTAAGGACATATAGTGCAAGGGGGAGGGGCTAGCCAAAATATGCACAGGTCTAGAGCTCAATGCAACCTTACAAGTTTAATCCTAAGAAGAAGGAAGCTGGGAAAGAATTCCAGTTGGTCTCATGGCCATTCTGCTGGTTCTCTTGATAGTGATGGAGGCTGGTATCTACAAGCTAGGAAGTTGTAAAAAGTTGGTTTTAGGGCAACTTTGCTGCAAAGACTCTGGCCCCTTAAGGCTGACTGTCTGGCCAGAGCCCAGTAACCCTGGCTTCTGGGCATGGATTCAGGCAGGGAGATGCTGCCGGGTGATGCTTGCTTCTAGACTTTCCTGTCATTGTATTGGAAACTGTGACCTCTATCTTGTCATCAGGGAAAGCCCTTGTGGAGTTTCATAGAGCAGCTGTGCTCACTTTCTGAGGCCCGGTCCCTGTGAGAACTTCTGCCTTACCTGGGCTTATCGTTCTGTCTCCCAGGGCCCTGTGGGTACTGTTGGGGTTGCCATAAAGAGAATGGTATAGCAGCAATATAGAGGCTCATGGGACGTTAGAGCAGAAATCACTTCATCTGTTTGCCTTAAAGACATTATTGGCCTTGTGAGATCTCTCTCTCTCTCTCTCTCTCTCTCTCCAACGTTCTCTCTCTGTGTATGTTGTTTTTTTATTAAGAGATTACTGTACCTAATTGTCACAAGCAAGATTCCTCAGCTAAAATGTCAGAGACACTGACCTAATTAATTTTAAATTGTTAATTTTCCTCAACCTAGAATTACCAAGGAATAACATCACAATGAGGGATTGGTTGTCTAGATCAGATTATCGTGTCAGTAAATCTGTCAGACATTGCATTTCTTTATAAGTTGATTCAGGGGAAGACCTAGCTCATGGTTACCAGTGCTCTTCTCTGGAGTCCTGGGTGGTGTAAGTATGGAAGAAGTGAGCTGGACAGTAGGCGTGGGATTATTCTTTCTCTGCCTTGTTCCCTCAAGTTCCTGCCACCTTGACATACCCGTAAACTATGAACTATAGCCTGAACTTGTGAACTTAAATGAACCCTTTCTTACCTAAGTTGCTTTGCGTTATTTTATCACAGCAGCTGAAATGAACACAGAAGTGGTGCTAAGGTTTCTGTGTAGAAGGGTCCTTGAGAACATGCTTTACTGTTCAAGTGAGTACAGAGTGCTGGCAGTAGGACCAGGCACAGGTTGATGCCAGTCCATGATGCAGAGGAAAAGAGGATTCACGCCATCTACTGAGGGTTTTGAAAGCCACAGTGACCAGCCAGGAAGTAGAGAATGCTCCCAAAGAGTGGTGCGACTTAAGCTTTCCCTCAACCAAACAGTTTCTAAGTCAGGACGCAACTATGGGCTATGCCCACTCAGTACTCCTGCCTGCTGGGCTTTAGGATGTAACATGCATCTGGTTCTTGTCGGGAGGACACGGATGCTTTTCCACAGTATGGATTCTCTGTGTCACTAGACGGCTTTGGGAAGAAAATTAGGATTGAGAAAGACTCTTTGGGCTTTCAAGCTCTTTATGCCTCTGAAAATAAATGTTAGGCTTGAGTGCTTTCTAATGTGAGACACCATTATTAATAACTCGAACGACTGGAGAGCCCTATCCAGTGCTTTCTAGGTGCCTCTACCCTCGCCTAGTTGGCCCACAACATGCAGAGTTATTCTCAAGTTTTATCGAAGAAAGCACTTTCATTATCAATTTTTTGTCATCTCAGTGATTCTCAAGCCTAATCGAGTCTGTTCTATGACAGGAGCGACAACATCAGTCACAGCGTCTTATACTTCAAGAGATGCTCTTACTGATTAGTCACTCGTTAACACAACCACTGACTAATCCACTCAGTCTGTTTGGAAGGCTGTCCCAGGCAGGGAGATACAGGTCTACCTGCTAAGAAAATATAAAAGAAAATACTTTAAAAAGAAAATATCAGGGGCTGGGGATTTAGCTCAGTGGTAGAGCGCTTACCTAGGAAGCGCAAGGCCCTGGGTTCGGTCCCCAGCTCCGAAAAAAAGAACCAAAAAAAAAAAAAAAAGAAAAAAGAAAATATCAAAGTATGGACCTTTGATTTATATGGCGTATAGGAGAGGAAAAGGGGTTTTGCCCCTGTGTGATTCTTGTGTCTTGCAGTTCAGTGCAGACTCCGTGAAAAGACAATCCTGAGGCATATGGAAACCTTCCTTTCCTTTCCTTTCCCTCTCCTTTACAGAACTTTTAATTTTCATTCTCTTCTGTTTGTTGATTTTCCTCATTACAGCACAGGCTCCAGACATTCGAAAGCTGTTTCTCCCTGGGGCCTATAGAGTTAAGCACCTTCATTACATGTATGTGTGGATGGCTATGGTATGAAGAGTGAACCAGAGATTCATCCATGCTAGCCACAGCACCTACCCCAAGCTGTACCCCTATCCTGGCACATACATCTTGAAGAATGAAATGAACGGTGGACGTTTTTCACAGGATTATGAGAGGAGCGACCTCTCTGTCTCCATCTCCCCTCCCCATCCCCCTTCACACGACCCTCCGTCCCTCCATTCCTCTCCCCCCTTAACTCTCTCACACTGTGTGTGTGTGTGTGTGTGTGTGTGTGTGTGTGTGTGTGTGTGTGATGTTTAAATTGATACATGATACTGAGCAAAGCCAAGATCAGGAAACAGAAGGAATAGCTTTTCTGTGGACCATGAGGCAGAGGAACGCATCTCACTGTAGCGGGAGCATCACTCAAGGCTTACTTCAAGCCAGTGGAGATGCACTTGAAGTTCCTTGGCTTTGGACGCATATTGAGTGCAGATTTTACTCAAAGTGCAGTGAAGCTAGAGAAACGTTTCCACCCAAGTAATGGTCTGATATAATATCATGTTATGGGTTTCTTGATTGTTTTGCATTGTTTCTAGGAGACAAGCTCTGTAAAGAAAGGCCAAGTTACTAGAGAAAGATGAATGGATTGACGAGCTTTAGTTTTCTAAGTATTACAGTAGCTACATCGAGAGAAAATAATGAAGTGTACACATCAGCTAGAAGTTAGGCAGTTAGTGAGATAGGAGTGTCTGTGCAAGCAGAGAGAAGAACGGAAGCATTTGAACTATATTTGGAGAGAGAATACATAAGATTTGATTCTATACATGATTGGAGGTATATAGAAGAGAAAGGTCAGAAGTGACTGTTAGACTTATCGTTTAGGGTTGGATGGATGGAAGATTTCTGTCACAGGGGGAATGGATGAATGACATGTGTCACATGAACACAGTGACCTGTGAGAAAGTAATTAAAGAAATTATAATACATGCTACAGTGTAAATGGTCCCTGTAAGCATTACAAGGTCTGCATAAGCATAAGAGAAGGCAGACACAGGACTGGGGAGAGAGCTGAGTGAGTACAGTGCTGTTGCTCCAGCATGAAGAGCTGAGGTCTGATCTCCTTCTCCCATGTAAATGGTGAGGGTGGTGGCCTGCACCTGTCACCACACATTAGCAGGTAGAGACCATGTGATTGGTGGTGAGGCAGCCAATCAGAAGCAGTGAACGCCAGGCTCAGGGAAAGAGTCTATCTCAAAAGAAGGGAGAAAGCCATCCCACCTTCAGTCTATGGACTCTGAGCATTCAGTCCTAAGTGTGCGGATACATGCTTGCACACACACACACAGACCGTGGGCATAAGAAGCCAGATGCTGCACAGTTCCACCTGATCATATGTGTGAATCCACAGACAAAAGAAGGAAAACAGCGTTTGTCACAGGCTAAGGATACGTAGGAGGGGTGAATGGTTTCCTTTGTAGCAACGATGAGGCCTTAGAACTAGATAGAGTTGGGGGTTGTTTCCAGTATGAAGGTGCTAAGTGCCACTCGACCATGATCTTTAAAGTGCTTACTTTTGTACAATGTAAGGTCAATTCTTTAAAGATTAGAAGGATAGTGTGAGTGTTTTGGCAGTGGGGAGACTGGGGAAAGCAGGCTGTGTGGGGCTGGACTACTCCAATGCAGCATAGATCCATGAGGAGCGTGCATTTGATGTGGGTCTGTCGTCGAGCATATAAGCCTACGCTGAGATATAGGAAACAGTTGTCAGCTCTGAGATGTCAATCATGAAACAGGTGAACTCTTGTGACAAAAGATATGGAGGAAAACATAGGATGCTGGACCATTATAAAGTGGTACTCATAGCTACCCTATAAAGAAGAAACTGTGGTCCTTTTCAGACAGTGAAACCAAGAATAAACCTCCTACCTCAATCAATATGACCAAGATCAGACAGTTAATTTATGTGTGCCCAGGCTTCCAGCCTTCTGCCTTTCTCATGCCAGCATGATGATGCCATTTAAAACTTCATCACTGCCTCTCCCTCTGGCCCCATTCTTCCTGTCAGCCACGACTAAGTATTCACACATGGCAGGCACTGTTCTGGGCATATGTGGTTGGAAAGTGTAGACACAACTTTAGTCTCACCAAGGTGATCCAGTAAACAAGTAAGCATATCCCCCAGATACACCCTTGAGAATCACAGAGCAAAGACACCTCTCCAGGTTTATAGGTAGGAGGGAGATTTCCAGAGAACACGATAGTGAGGCTGAGGTTTGCAGTAGAAGCCGATGGAATGAACATGAGAGAGACAAGGATTTCTAGATCAGCTGGCTGCCTCTGAGTATACCTGTGTGAGAATTCACTTTCCTGTCCTCTGTTCTCAGACTCTCGCATTCCTAGCTCATTACCTATACCAATATTTTCTGAATTCTTGCAGACCATGCAAAATGCAAATGAAATGGCCTGAACTTCATCAACGTGAACTTCATTCTGGATACAGAGTTTAAGGTCCATAGTCACTACAGTCAGAGGCAGGTGGATCTCTGTGGGTTCTAGGCCATCCTGATCTACATAACAAGTTCTGGTGAATCCTGACTTTTAAGAAGTTCAGAACTGCTGGGGATTTAGCTCAGTGGTAGAGCGCTTACCTAGGAAGCGCAAGGCCCTGGGTTCGGTCCCCAGCTCCGAAAAAAAAAGAACCAAAAAAAAAAAAAAAAGAAGTTCAGAACTTCACATGCTATTAATCGAAGGTACATCAGTCTGGCCTTCAAAGTGAGCCCCAGCCCTTGAGCAAATTACTTTGGTTCTCTTTTTGTCCAATGAAAATGACTGACCACAGAACCTCCTTCAGGTTAGGCTGGTACTCTACCACGGAGCCCATCTGTAGCACTCTCTTTACTTCTTAGTTTGAGACAGGATCTCACTCTGTTCTTAAGGCTGGTCTTGAGCTTACTCTGTAGATCAAGCTAACCTTGAACAAGCCATCCTCCTTCCTCGGACTCCTG
The DNA here is from genome assembly GCF_021556685.1 of Rattus norvegicus. Taxonomy (NCBI): domain Eukaryota; kingdom Metazoa; phylum Chordata; class Mammalia; order Rodentia; family Muridae; genus Rattus; species Rattus norvegicus. The sequence continues at coordinate 24,125,115 of NC_141540.1, forward strand.
AGTAGCTGGAATGGCAGACCCGTGCCAGGAGGCCTGGCTAAATGTTTTTGTGAAAGAGGAGCCATAATGTCCTCTGTTCAGAGTAGGACATGAATGAGAAGAGGCACTAAGTGTTGAGTGTATTATATAAGCTCAGAAAAAGAAATGTCACTGCCCTTGGCAAGGAAGGATTCTGAGTGCACTGGGTTCCCTGTTTTTTATACTGTTAAAATCGTTACCTACATACACACTAAAGGTTGTAGTGTGGGTAATTTGAAGTGTATGACTATAAACTACATGTTTAGGATGCTCTTCAGAGAAAACATTTTTTAAAAAAAGAACAGATTAAGAAAACTTTGATATAAACCAGTTTTTTGGTTGAAACATAGGAAAGAGTTAAACATCTAGAAATAGGTTTTTGCCTTTTAGGAATTACTAGCCAATCAGGGAGCTCAGTGGTGATGTAATGCCTGAGGTGGGCACTGCATTGGTTAAGTGTATTGTTTCTCTGGCTTCAGTGAGAAGGAGAGCTGGAACAGAGGGGTTAATCATTATCATATTCTCTCTCTCTCTCTCTCTCTCTCTCTCTCTCTCTCTCTCTCTCTCTCCCTCCCTCCCTCCCTCCCTCCCTCCCTCCCTCCCTTTCTCCTCTGTGAGGAAATAGCAGAGCTCATCACACTGTTGGCACTTGCTTTCCTATAAAAGCCATACTTGCCTCCTGCCTCCCTCCCAAGCACAGCACATGTTCCAGTAGTACTACAGAGGAGGACCTAGGAGGGGGCTGGGAAGAGTGGGAGGAGGAGCAAGAGGAGGAGTTGTTCTTTAGATGAAAGAGCCCCTTTGCTGGGCTGTGGCCTCTCCATGCCACCTGGGATGGGAACTGCTCTACACACACCCCATGAATTATTTAACAGCCACCTGCTTCTGAGCATTGTTCAACCTGGAGGGATCCTAGAACTAGGAGGTGAGCCCAAGGATCTGGAGGAGGGAGTGGGTCTGGGAGGTGAAGGGAAAGTCTCTGGGTGGAGGGAAGCAACAGCCCTAGACTGGGACAAGCTCTGGCCAGTGGCTGCCACTGGCCTGTAGTGTGATCTCAGGAAGGCAGGTCTCCCTTTCTGAGTCTGTGTGCTAAAGTGCACATGGTTCTGTCAGGTGCTGGCAGGCACTGTGCTCAGGAGGAACTGGGAACAGACTTGTCCTTGGTGTAGCTTTCTGTGAAATGCTCCCTAAATATAAAGGCTTGGCTTTGGGAATCAAGCCAGGCTGGGAGCTGATGTGCTAAGGATCCAGTTATAAAGCAGCCCCTTCCTTGTATTGTCTGTGCTCCCTCCTTAGTGTTCCACCCCAGCAGACTGTGGAGTAAAATTTCTCCAGAAATCACTGAATGCTCTCAGAGAGATTCTCTTGTTTGCCATGAACCCTCAGGTCGCTGGCCCCTGAGTTACTGATGTGCCTGAATGAATCTGTAGCAGTCTCCAGCTGTCTTTGGTGGGTTGTCAGGGGATGGGGAATGCCTCAGTTCCTTTTGTACTGTAGATGGCACCACTGTGATGCTTTTCTTGTCTGTGTGTGGTGGGCTGTAGGCTGTTCGATTGTTGGCAAAGCCAGAGACCCCTCCCTACCGATCCCAAAGGGGTTCTAGTGCACATGTGTCTTCTTCAGTGGGTAAACTAAAAAGAGCAGAGGTGGGCATACATGAGGGGAGCATCTGGGAACTGCTGCTTGCTCAAAACTTTGACTTTCACCTCATCAGAACTTCAAGACTTTCTCCTATCTCATAATTTCATCTCAGACACACACTATGACACGATCTCCCTGGTACAAACCCCCCCGAATCCTAAGCAGGGGGAAAAGTTCAGCTACTGCTTAGATTTTGGTAAAATAGAGGTTCCACATGTCTGTAAGGTGAGTGGGACCTACAAAGGGTCCTGTCTGTGTCTTGTGTAGCCCTTGGTGTCTGTCACCCTGCTTCTAGACCAGGCTTTGTTGATGAAGAACTTGAATATCTGTGAGCTAAGTCACCAGTTTTTTTTTTTTTCTAAGCCTCAGTCCTTTGGTTTTCCCATCATAGAGGTTGAAAGGGAGGAATGGATTTTCAGAGACTTTCCAGTTCCAGGTGATTGTGCCTTAGAGGGGAATGAGCTTTAGAATGAGTGGGTGGGTTCAGTTTGATGGGTAAACAATGTTTAAATAAAGGGGCGTATCACCTGTGTTCCCTGGGTCACAGGGGCTTCACAGTAGTTAATCACTGTGTGTGTGTGTGTCTGTGTGTGTGTGTGTGTGTGTGTGTCTGTGAATGAACACACTGGAATGAACAGACAATGTACACTGCAGAGATGTAGAGACTGCAGAGTTTCCAGCCTGAAAACTGTGGAGGCAGAGGCATCAGGGACAGAAGAATTCCAGGTAGACTTTTTATATACAGATGAAAGAATTGAAGAAGCCAGAATCTAAGAATCAACGAAGCAGCAAATTACCAAGTAGAACCAGGACTTGCAGTAAGGACATAAAGTATAAGGTGGAGGGGCTAGCCAAAATGTGCATTGGTCTAGAGCTCCATGAAGTCTAGAATGTTTATGTTATGTGATTCAGTATTTGTTCCTAGTTGGTAAACCTGTTTCAGAAGGATAAGGCACTGCTTCTTGGGGAAGAGCGTGTTCCTAAGGTTGGTTTTATAGTTTTCAAAAGCCCAAGTGATTCCCAATCTGTCTCCACTTGTGGCCCTAGAGACTCTCAGCTGTTCCTCTCTGCCTTTGCTGTACCACAGTGGATTTGTTCTGTAAGCATGAGTCTGAATTATACGTTATGTTTTATAAATTTGTTGCCTTGGTCATGAAGTCTTATTGGAGCAAAAGAAAGGAAGATGCAGAACTTAGAATCTCTTATCCTACAATGAAGGAGGCTGGGAAATAATTCCAGTTTGTCCAACAGCCACTATGCTGGTCCTGTGGACAGTGATGGAGGCTGGTATCTACAAGCTAGGAATATGTAAACAGCTACATTTTGGGCAACTTGACTAGCAGGACTCTGGCCAGTTAAGGCTGACTATCTGGCCAGGGCCCTGTAACCCTGGCTTCTGGGCATGAATTCAGGCAGGGAGATGCTGCCATGTGATGCTTGCTTCTAATCTTTCCTCTCACTGTACTGGAAGCTGTGACTTCTATCTTGTCACTGGGGAGAGCCTTTAGGGAGTTGCCTAGAGCACCTCTGCTCACTTTCTATGCCAGGTCCCTGTGAGAACTTCTGCCTTACCTGGGCTTATCCTTCTTTCTCTCAGGACCCATTGGATACTGTTGGGGTTGTCATTGTGGTACATCTACCCAATGGAGTACTATTCAGCTATCAAAAACAATGACTTCATGAAATTCATAGGACAATGGAATGAACTAGAAAATATCATCCTGAGTGAGGTAACTCAGACACAGAAAAACACACTTGGTAGGTAATCACTGATAAGTGGATATTAGCCAAGAAGCTCGAATTACACAAGATGCAATCCACAGACCACAGGAAGCTCAAGAACAAGGATGACCAAAATGCAGATGCTCCCACTCCTTCTTAAAAGGGGGAAAATATCCATAGGAAGGGATATGGAAGCAAAGTTTAGAGCAGCGACTCAAGGAATGGCCATTCAGAGCATGGCCCACATGCGGCCCATATGTAGACAGTCACCAAAAGTAGGTAAGATTGATGAAGCTAAAAAATGCATGCAGAAAGGGACCGGATATAGATCTCTCCTGAGAGATACATCCAGAGCATGTCCAATACAGAGGTCAATGCTAGCAGCAAACCACCGAAGTGAGAATTCCCTTGGGGGAATTAGAGGAAGGATTGAAAGAGCTGAAGGAGCTTGCAACCACATAAGAACAACAATCCCAACCAACCAGAGCTTCCAGGGACTAAACCACTACCAAAAGACTATACATGGACTGACCCAAGGCTCCAACTGCATAGGTAGCAGAGAATAGCTTAGTAAGAGACATCTACCAGGAGGCTTAGCCAAATCTTTTTGACAAAGGTGTGTCATAATATCCTCTCTACAGAGTAGGACATGAATGAGAAGAGGCATTAAGTGTTGATTGTACTGTATAAGCTCAGAAAAGAAATGCCACTGCCCTTGGCATGGAAGGTTTCTGAGTACACTGGGTTCCCTATTTATACTGACAATATGGATACCCCTAGAGCCACTAAAGGTTGTGTACAGATAAGCTGAAGTGTATCACTATAAACAACATGTTTTTAGGATGCTCTTTTGGAGAATTAAATTGAAAAAATAAAACAAGTTGAGGAAACAGTGGTATAAACCAAATCCTCTTTGGTTTGATACATAGGAAAGAGTTAAGCATTTAAAAACTGGACTTTGCATTTTAGCAATTATTAGACAATGAGGAAGCTCCCTGGTGAATGTAATGCCTGGGGCACTGAGAAGCAGAACTGGAAGAGAAGGGTTAATCATCAACATTCTTTCTCCCTCCTCCTCCTCCTCCTCTTCCTCCTCCTCCTCTTCTTCCTCCTCCTCTTCTTCCTCCTGTCACCCTCTCTCTGTCTCTCTCTCCCCCCCACCCCCTGCATCCTGTTCTCTCTCCTTTCTCAATCAGTCCTGCTCTCCTCTCCTCTTCTTTGTCTGAAGAAATAGCAGAGCTCATCACACTGTTGGCACTTGCTTTCCTATAAAAGCCATACTTGCCTCCTGCCTCCCTCCCAAGCACAGCACATGTTCCAGTAGTACTACAGAGGAGGACCTAGGAGGGGGCTGGGAAGAGTGGGAGGAGGAGCAAGAGGAGGAGTTGTTCTTTAGATGAAAGAGCCCCTTTGCTGGGCTGTGGCCTCTCCATGCCACCTGGGATGGGAACTGCTCTACACACACCCCATGAATTATTTAACAGCCACCTGCTTCTGAGCATTGTTCAACCTGGAGGGATCCTCAGAACTAGGAGGTGAGCCCAAGGATCTGGAGGAGGGAGTGGGTCTGGGAGGTGAAGGGAAAGTCTCTGGGTGGAGGGAAGTAACAGCCCTAGACTGGGACAAGCTCTGGCCAGTGGCTGCTACTGCCTGCAGTGTAACCTCAGGAAGACAATTCTCCCATTCTTACTCTGTTTGCTAAAGAGCATATTGTTCTGTCAGGTGCTGGCAGGCACTGTGCTCAGGAGGAACTGGGAACAGACTTGTCCTTGGTGTAGCTTTCTGTGAAATGCTCCCTAAAGGTAAAGGCTTGGCTTTGGGAATCCAACCAGGATGGGATCTAATGAGCCAAGCATCCAGTTATAAAGCTGGCCCTTCCTTGTATTGTCTGTGCTCCCTGCTTAGTGCTCTATCCCAGCAGACGATGGAGTAAAATTTCGCCAGGAATCTCTGAATGCTCTTATCTCTTTGCCATGAAACTGCACTGGTCCCTGCACTGTCCCCTGTGTCCCCAGTGCTGCTCTTGCTGCACAGCTCTCTGAGGCTCCTACACTGGCCTCCTGCACAGCCCCCTACAGGCCACAGCGCTGCCCAACCCTATTCTAAGACATCCAGCTGCTGAGCTGTGGGTCAGAGTCACCCTTGTTCTGCACAACTCCTAGACCCCCAGGCTTGCTGTTGGACTGTAACAGCTACCTGAGCAGCTCACTGAGGTTGGGCATCCTCAGTGGCTCCGAGTCTCACAGCCTGGACCCTGTCCAATGCCTCAATGCCTGCCCATCTTCTGCTACCTCTCCATCTCTGAGGACCAAAGGAAGGGGCGCCTGCGAGGGCTTGGGAGAGGTGCTACAGTGCATATTGGTTGGTGGGTGACACTGCAGCAGGCCTACTTGCAGGCCAAGCTGAGCACTTATACTGGAACTCTTTCAGGAGGGGCTCCTTCGGTTCTCTTTGTTTCCCAGTTTCTTTTTTATATCATCATCATCATCACCACCACCATCATCATCATCATCATCATCATCATCATCATTGCTGCAAAGTGTCGTTCTTGTTGAAATGAATGCCAATGAACTTTTATTTTGAATGAACAAAATATCCACAAGAGGGCAGTTGTGATGTGGAAAGAACAGAAATTCCAAACACTTGTTTAGGTTTCAGATGAGTTTGAAACTCTAGTTTTAGCTTTAAAAGAAAAGAGAGCCAAGCACCAGCAGCTATCAGCCACCATTCCATCTCTTCTCTCACCTGACAGCCTTAGTTACAGTCCAGATGTGAGAACTCTTACATTGGAAGGGTTTCCAAGACCAGTGTGAGCCAGCGGGCTGCCACCTCCCTAAACTATAAGTTTCTAGAATTGAAACTCAGTCCAACTCTTAAAGTATCTGCTAGTGAATAATACAATAAATAATCATAAGCTTGAACATTTACTACGTTTCCTGGGCTCACCATTTTGTTAATTTGCCTTTTTCTGTTCCATATGCATTTTTACCATCATCAGGTATAATGAATGGGTCTTAGCAGATTCCACTTGGGTGTTCTACTGAATTCTTCTCTCTCTCTCTCTCTCTCTCTCTCTCTCTCTCTCTCTCTCACACACACACACACACACACACACACACACACACACACACACAGAAAATGCTTTCTTAAGATGATGTCGGGCTGGAGAGATGGCTCAGAGTTTGAGAGCACTGACTGCTCTGCCAGAGGTCCTCAGTTCAAATCCCAGCAACCACATAGTGGCTCACAACCATCTACAGGGGGATCTGGTGCCCTCTTCTGATGTGTCTGAAGAAAGCTAGTGTACTCATATACAATAAAAACTTTTTTAAGGATTTATTATTTACTTCATGTATGAGTACACTGTCACTGTCTTCAGACACATCAGAAGAGGGCACAGATCTCATTACAGATGGTTGTGAGCCACTATGTGGTTGCAAGAACAAAAAGACCGAAACGTAATCTTCCTGTGCTCAGGTGTGTAATGATTATGTGTATTGTGTACAGTTTTGGTTTTTAATAGAAGAAAGATGTGCATAACTTTGGAACAGACTCAAACACATCAACTAAAAATATTCAGAGGCCAGAAAAGAAGCCATGTGGGCTTTATCCTACGACGTAATCATGTAAACTGGTACTAATGAGCAAAGCTCACACACTATAACAAAAGCAAAGAATTGGAAGCCATCCATGAATACACATCTGTATAATGAACTCACCTCAAAAATAGTTAAAGAAAAAGGCTGAGAAGTAGGGACAGGCTGGTATACTTCCGTGTTCCTAGTAATGTTCAGAGGCTGAGACTGGAAGTTCAGAGTTCAAGGCCAGCCTGATCTATGTATCCAGACCTTACTTCAAAACATTAGAAGGTTCCTTTATAGAAAGGTTTCCAAGATGTATTGTTAAAGGAAGCATGGCGGCACACAACTTGTGTGTAAGACGCTACCGCTGAATTAAAAAATGAAACATAGGGATGGGAGGGTGGGCAGGGAGACTGCCTTGGGAGTATGAGACACTTCTTGTCAAGCCTGACAACCTAAAGTCCTCCCTAAGGGTCCACATGGTAGAAAGAGAGTATCAAGTCTGACAGGTTGACCTCTGACCTCCACACACTCACATACACACATGCAAAACCAAGTGCAATACCTACTTTTAGTTAAAACGGGAGTCTTTGCAGTAGAGTCCTTGTTTAGAGTGTTTGAGGAGAAAAGTGAAAGTAGGAGAACATGTACATTTATATCCATGCATGACTGAGATTAAGTCTGAAAGTATACATACGAAATCATTAATCATGATTTTCTGTTAATGGGGTGGGTCGGGACAAAACGAGGAGGTATAGAAAGAGAAAGGGATGTTTTCTTTTGTAGCTCTGTATACCTTTTTGACATTTCCTATTGTGCTATTTATTTTAAAAACCAAATAAATAACATTAAATGAGGAGCATTAAAGAACCACTATGGAGAAAAATGAGGAGAGGAATGAGGGCTGCATTGTGTCTGTACTTAGGAATGGTCCTTAGTAACTTATCTTATGGGCATCTACACAACCAGTGTAAATTACCACACACTTAACTCAATTGTAAAGTGCCAAATAGGCACTTATTCCCTCCACTTTGAGCAATTGTGAGATTCTGTGTTAACCACTATTGACTATCCAAAAACAAACAAAACAAAACAAACAGAAACCCTTATCTGTAGAGGTCTGACAACCATTCTAGAATATAGAGAATGAATTACAAATTAAAATGTCACCTGGTTCCAGTGAAATACAAATAATTAAGATAGAGTTCTTAAAATGTTCATCTGTAGTCATCAGTGAAATGTAGATTGGGAAAAGATCTTTACCACTCCTACAACTGATAGAGATCTTATATCCAAAATATACAAAGAACTCAAGAAGATAGACTGCAGGAAGACAAATAACCCTAGTAAAAATGGGGTTCAGAGCTAAACAAAGAATGCACAGCTGAGGAATGCCGAATGGCTGAGAAACACCTAAAGAAATGGTCAACATCTTTAGTCCTAAGGGAAATGCAAGTCAAAGCAACCCTGAGATTTCACCTCACACCAGTGAGAATGGCTAAGATCAAACACACAGGTGACAGCAAATGCTGGTGAGGATGTGGAGAAAGAGGAACACTCTTCCATTGTTGGTGAGATTGCAGACTGGTTCAACAATTCTGGAACTCAATCTGGAGGTTCCTCAGATTATTGGACATTGAACTACCTGAAGATCCAGCTATATCTCTCTTGGGCATATACCCACAAGATGCCCCAACATGTAACAAAGACATGTGCTCCACTATGTTCATAGCAGCCTTATTTATAATAGCCAGAAGCTGGAAAGAACCCAGATGCCCTTCAACAGAGGAATGGATACAGAAAATGTGGTACATCTATACAATGGAATACTACTCAGCTATCAAAAACGATGACTTTATGAAATTCATAGGTAAATGGATGGAACTAGAAAATATCATCCTGAGTGAGGTAACCCAATCACAGAAAGAAATACATGGTATGCACTCATTGATAAGTGCCTATTAGCCCAAATGCTTGAATTACCCTAAATGCACAGAACACATGAAACTCAAGAAAGATGACCAAAATGTGAATGCTTCACTCCTTCTTCAAAAGGGGGAACAAGAATACCCTTGGCAGGGAATAGGGAGGCAAAGTTTAGAACAGAGGCAGAAGGAACATCCATTCAGAGCCTGCCCCACATGAGGCCCATACATATACAGCCACCCAATTAGACAAGATGGATGAAGCAAAGAAGTGCAGGCCGACAGGAGCCGGATGTAGATCGCTCCTGAGAGACACAGCCAGAATACAGCATATACATAGGCGAATGCCATCATTAAACCACTGAACTGAGAACAGGACCCCCGTTGAAGGAATCAGAGAAAGGACTGGAAGAGCTTGAAGGTGCTCGTGACCCCATATGAACAACAATGCCAACCAACCAGAGCTTCCAGGGACTAAGCCACTACCCAAAGACTTTACAGGGACTGACCCTGGGCTCCAACCCCATAGGTAGCAATAAATAGCCTAGTAAGGACACCAGTGGAAGGGGAAGCCCTTGGTCCTGCCAAGACTGAACCCCAGTGAATGTGATTGTTGGGGGGAGGGCGGTAGTGGGGGGAGGATGGGGAGGGGAACAACAATATAGAAGGGGAGTGGGAGGGGTTAGGGAGATGTTGGCCCAGAAACCAAGAAAGGGAATAACAATCGAAATGTAAATAAGAAATACTCAAGTTAATAAAGATAAAAACAAAAAAGGAGAAAAAAAAGATATTCCACATACCTAGCACATTGTAGGGATTCAAATCCCTACAATGAGAGAGCCCTGAGCTATTAGAATGACCAAACTACTTAGCAGGCCTTACCAGGTGCTGATGTGGAGAGATCACTTGGAACACTCAGGCATTGCTAACTGACTGGAAACCAGCTCAGCTGCTCTGGAAATAGTCTGACAGTTTCTCACAGACTTTTACAATGCCTTAGAGCATGGAACTATCAATCCAAAACTATCTGTGTCCACACATAGATGCCTGTGCTATAGGTATGTACAGGTGTTGGTATCAGTGTGCACTTCTGAGTGTGAGCAAGTGTGCATGCCACCCACAGGTTGACTTTTACATTACTTACCACATCACTCTTCATGGTTTTAGTTGTGTGTTTGTTAGAGACGTGATCTCTTACAGCACCTGGAATTCACCAATTCAGCTAAACTGACAGGAGAGTAAACTTCAGGGACCTCTCTCACTCTCCCAACCCCTGTCTCATGCTGGGATTATAGACATATACTGCTTTTCCAAACTTTTCTTTAATGTTGGCAGTCATGGTGATGGTAGAAGTAAGGTTCTGCTAGGAATCCAAATGCAGTTTCTCCTGCTTGCACAGCACACGCTTTACTGACTGAAACATATCTGTGCATATGACATTTTGTGGTGACACAACATTGTGATAGAGATTAAATCTATGGTTGCAGTTGTTAAAGGTGAGATGTTTGTGACTATGGCAGGATGATAGCAGGCATATTGTGAGCATAAATGGAACTGTTCAGTATATTGATCATGGATCATGGATCTGAGAGTTACACACACACACAAAGAGAAGTGGAGGCAAACAGAGACACAGAGAGATATTGAGACAGAGAGTCAGCCAGGCATAAAAGCATATCCCTGCAATCCCAGCACTTCAGAGGCTGAGATAGGGGAATTTTGAGTTGGATGGTAGCCTGAGATCCTGACTAAAATTAATAGAAAGCTAGTTAGTCAATCAGTCCACCCATGTTGCCTCCTTGATTAAAACTTCTAACATGGGATGGAATCTAATCTCCCTTGCTCAGAGCACAAATTCCTAACAAATCCAGCTTCAGGGACCCGTTAATGACATCTTCTCTAACTTCCCCTTATTGGCCACTCTACCTACTCTGAGGCTCATTTACTGTTTCCAATTTTTCCCAGATCTTTCCAGCTACGACTGAGCTTCAAATGAAACTGACTATCGGTTCTACAGAATGCCACTAAATGGTTAAGAATGCCTCAAATATTGTTGAACCGGATAAATGAATAAACCCAAGAGATCAACTTTCAGTCCTGAAATTTCCGGTGCTCTGAACCTGGCCTTACGTTTTAGTTTTGTATTTTCCCCAATCTAGAAATAATTAATTCAGCCCTTGGTACTTTAAAACTGTATTCAGGCTGACATCTTACTGTAGCTTGCTTGAGCAGGAACAAGATCTAGGAGACACAAAGGCTGAAAACTCATGTTTTCTTAAGAGTGAGTCTACATGAATCTTAACCAAGAGAAAACTACTTAGAAGCACTACCACCCTAAGAAAATGAGATGTCCCTGTAGTATCTTTCAAAGGAGGATTAGCACCTAGTTCTGGGTCTCCTACAGGTTCATTGGGTCATCTCAGAGTCAGCAGAGTGAGCCCTACGACTGAAGGACACAGAGTGTCAATAACAAACTCAATGTCACACAAAGGTGGGTAACACCTGGCGTACTTCCACTCAGGTGTTTACAGCCTTCAGCCCCATTCTTTTTCCACTTGTGATTTTGGAAATAATGTTTATTCATGATAATAAATGTCAGAGGTGTCAAGCAGGATGCACAAACTCAAAGATGGCCTAGTTCTCCTCTGAAGTTTCTGAAAGACTGGCATAGTCAAGGCTGACAGAGCAAGAGTCCGATGACTGCACATATTTATTGAACATCTGTTCTGTAACAGGTCTTGGACTGGGGTTTCCCCCAGGTACTGTCATTTGATTGTCAAGATTGTCTAAACAACTTTCAGCACCCATGCACTTGTTGGCCCATTTATACACAGAGAAGGACATAAACCCTTCAAGCAAGGATGCATTGGAACTCCGCACTCCCAGCCAGTCTGGCTCATAACCTGTTAGTTCCCTTGAAGACAAAAGCAGTATCAGCCCTGTGCAAACCCATGCAGATTTTGATTTTCTATTTCCTTTAGGCTGGGCCAGCATCTTGTGCACTGATCAGCACGGGCACTGCTGTTGAGGGTTATATACACAGAAGCCATACATAGTGCATGCTCTTGGTGACTAAATTCTTTTCAATGTATTTTTGCCTATACAGCTCTTCATTTCCTACTATGGCCTTGTGACCTAGAGAATATGAGTGTTCCTGCTGTACCCTTGTTTATTCTTCAGTAAGAATAAACAAGGAATCTGAGATCTAATGGGAAGGTTGAAGGCTATAGGGTTCTGTTTATTGCCAGGATTTCTGCCCACTTTGAGTAAGAGCATGGAAGGTGAACTCTACTCTGCGGGACACCTCTGTCTATCCCTCTATATTCTGGGTCTCCTCCCTACTTCTACCCACTCCTGTGAACTGTGCCCTCTAGTCCTGTAGAATAATGACTGTTTCTTTCCTACGATAACCTTTTGTAGATCTGGATGGTGCTTTCTTAAAAACACCACGTGGGCAGACACCACGTATCTGCACTCTTTAAAGTTGACTTCATGTGCTTAGGTCTGGCTCTAAATCTCAGGTGTCATACAAGGTAATGAGACTTGCCTCCTTGTTATACAGTACCAGAAACTAATTCTGTTCAATTTTGGAAGCTGCACTCATGAATCAAGCAGCTTAGTTGGGAAGGCAAAGAACAGAAAGCTTATGTGAGGGGATCTGGTGTAGTTGCCTGGATATATACAGCCACACGTGCAGGGAATGGGTCTCAATTCACCCATGAGAAACGATTGCTCACCTGGGAAGCAAAGCCCACATGAAATAGTGCTGGGCCAGCTCCAGTGGAGCCTGTCTGACATGAAACAATCGTGGTCAGCAGGCCAGAGATATGTGTTCCTCGGAACCTGGTCTCCTGGAGACACTTGGCCACTTCCTCTCGACTTTCTGCCTACTGATTTGAACAGACCCCTTTGTTCCTTTTTCTACTAATGGGAACATCGAGACCTGATTTGGGCTTTACGGACCATGCCTCTTTTGAAAGCACTAGCAAAAATTAAGTAGAATCAGAATGGAACTCTAAGAGATGTGATCAATAACTTATAACAGGAAGAATGAACTGTGGATAATCCAGACCTCCTAGATAGCGAAAGAATCAAGGCACTAGCAATTAGAGGGGAAAGTCCCGTCAATTATAAAAAAATCCATACATTTAGGAATTCCTATCAAGTAGTTACATGGAAGAAAACATTATTTAATTAGAGGAAGGTGGTGGGCCCCTCCTCCAGGTAAAAACAGCCTGAGTAGATACAGGACCGCTGCACAGCCATTGCCCTACACAGGGACATATAATGAAGAAGGTGATAGATGGGTTAATATTGATGGAAAGAGAGTATTATATTTTTCTTTAAATTTTATAGAACACTTGGCCAGATCACATCCCCCTGCTTGCCTATTATCAAAAGGAATTATCCTACCTTTAAAAAGACGATTACATAAATTTTGGCTAAGAGAGAGTAAAAGACTAAAGATTCCTTACAGCTGGCTGTCCTGTTGTTATCCGAGAGATGATATTTAGAGATGGAGGTAAATGAGGTTTATGACCACCGTCTGGCACCAGTCCGATTCTCAGGAAAGTTTATTTCCTGTCTTGCTTTCTGTTCTGAACTTCATTTAAACTGTTAAACTTTTTCTTTGTTATGGTTTGACTGTACCCTGGCAAGGGGCCAAAAATTAGCTCCTGTTCAAGCATTGTATATAACCACAAAGCAGAAATTTAGTAAAATCGCAGCAGATTCAAATCACCCTGAGTGTGTTGTGTCTGTCTGTCATTGCACCAAACCTGTGCCTTCCTGAGTACCAGAGCCCTCCTTCTCCCACAGTGGTATCCTCTGTCTGAGTGGACCGTGGCACCAGTGGATTTAATGAAGTCTATGGCTCACTTAAACAGGATCATCTGGATTTTGGAGTTGATTAGGAGAAACAATGCACAACTGCAGAATAGGGATCCCAACAAAAGAAACGAACCCATGACCACACAAGTGCAGAATAGGTAAACATACTGCATGGCAGTTGGGTGCTCTGGGAGGCAGCAGTCTGCCAATGTTTCTGTGACTGCCATGACATTGAGAATGGAGGTCGAAGACCTAAATTCAAAGTATTCTGCTATTGTAGGCAGGAACCACAAACTGTGTTATTTGGAAAACTGGTTCAAAAAGTATTCTGCTATTGTAGGCAGGAACCACAAACTGTGTTATTTGGAAAACTGGTTCAGGGTAGGAGAAACTAGGGACGTTCTAGCCACATTTTTTTCAGTGAAGAGGGAGGGAATGACTGACTCAATGAATGAATGAATGAATTTTTGCTGTGGAACATATGATGAACTGGAGGTCTGACCCTAAGTCAGTGCTCCCTCATTTCTTCAGGGGCATTGCCCTATCCCTTTCTGGGAAGGACTTTTGGAAAGTTGCAGGAGAAGCCTCAGAGGATGTTGAAAGTCTTTCTGTCTGTCTTCTTCCAAAAGGGGAGCATCCTGCCTTGATGGTTAATTGTTGTCCTGAGGGAGATTCCTATATTGGAACTCATGATGGGGCACCTATTTCTTTTTAGAGGTGACAGATTCTCACCACATTGTTTGGAGGCAAAAGCCACCTTCCTCTCATTCCTTGAGATACTTCTCCCTCCCTCTATAGGCCCAGCGGACTTAGGATACCACCAGCATCACAGCCGCCAGGAGGTTTCACACATCTTCAGGGTCTGGTTGCAAGTCTCTGCCTCAAGGAAGGGTGGATTTTTATGACCCATGCATGGACCAGGATCAAAGGCAGTTCTGCAAACTTGGAGAGGGCCAAAGAAGACAGAATTTTAGTTTTATTAAGGACTACCAAGTTGCCAGGATCAAATTTATATTCACAGAACAGACATCCTAAATGTCTTCCTTGCACCTGGATGTATCTTGATCCAGCTGTACTGAGGATTGTGCTTTCTTTTCCTAATCCTCTGAGGTCACTGTGACTGTCCTAGGTCTGTGCTTGCATATTGCCTTCCACACAGGAGATTCTGGGCACTGTCCAATTCAGCCAGGTCTGCCCTCCTTTGGACTGAGGTATCACATTCTCAGGGGCATGGAGCTGTGCATTAATCAAAACTTTGGTTACTATAAATGTCTCAGTCATAGCTGTAATTTCTGGACGGTAGGACAGTTCACCTATGTCAGCATTCTTTCACTAGACCTTACAGCAGTACTCTCTAGAGCCTGATGCCAAAGGCCTGATGTTGTTTCCCCTGCATTCTGTGACTGGTTTAGTGACACCTGGTACAGAAGCTACCTTCTGTCCAGGCTCTTAGTGAAGCTTCATTATTTGGTACACTTAGTTTCCATCATCTAAATCATAGGAGACAGGAATGTCTCCAGAGTCCTGTTTCAGTTTTGTTGACAGCCTTCTAGAAAGGAAAAGTGCACTCCTAGATCTGCCTCCTCAGGACACCTTCATATTCCTTCCCAAGGTATTCTCAGTGACTGTTATCCAGTGCAGGACTTCACCATGGGCCAGGTCAACTGCAGCCTCAGTCCTTCCTGCCTCTTCACTGTTCAACTGTGGAGGTCAATAGGCTAGGGCCTGCACACAGAATATGGAGCCATTAGGATTTAACTCTGAAAAGAATCCAAACATGGCTGATTCCCTTCCCACGTCCCTCAAACCCACGGGGTTATGGCTGTCCATGCTGTCTATTTTAGGTGCTAGGGGCCAAGGAATCCTTTGCTCTGAATACCTTAGGAGAGATTGCTATGGTATCCTCAGGGTTAGAGCAGCTTAGCCACTGGCCTCTACTCTTTTATTCCCCCATACTTTTCTCCATTCTACAGGGCTCAGGGGCCCATCACATCACCCTGCTGTGTAGAGTGTCTACATGTATTCCTCCTGCCCCTCTGAACTTTGTTCGCTTGGGCTACTGGGCCTGCTTCCCATTAGCTGCTATCCCTGTGCCTGGTGCCTGGGGATGGTCACTAGACTCTCCACATTTGGTAGTTGAATGATTGCAAATGCCTTGAGGAAGCCTTGTGGTGGAGGTGCACACCTTTACTTCCAGCAACATAGGCAGGTGGATCCATGAGTTACTTGCCAGCCTGGTGTACTAAGGGAATTCCAGGATAGTCAGGGCTACACAGAGAAAACCTGACTTGGGAACTCCATGTTCCAAAGTGAGAAACCTCTTGTGGAGATAAAGGCAGAGTATCTGAGTACCTGGCTCTTGAACCTTGTAGCAAGGTGAACCAAGGTGACTTCAAGGACTTTGTCAGGGTAACCTGGGAGAGGCTGTCTTCGGTGTCTTGGACAGTATGAATAGAGGTTTCCTTTTAGATGGTCAAGCTCTCGGTCCTGAATCACCGAGATTCAGATGACCCTTGCAAATGCCCTGGGACAGAGCTCTCATGTACTTGTCCTGTACTTAAGCCTAAGGATTCTCAGAATCAACCCCAGCAGACTGGAAGCTCCCAACCCTAGTTAACAGCCTGCCCTAGCCCTGTCCTCAGGGTTAGGGCAGCTTAGCCACTGGCCTCTATTCTTTTATTCCCCCATACTTTTCTCCATTCTACTTCGCTCAGGGGCCCATAATGCTACTAAACTTTAAGCTCTCTGACTATCCTCTACTAAGTAACTAGTAATTCTTTTTCTTTCTCTAGGATTATATGAAATAAATTTCAATTATTTTGTAGTATTCTCTTCTTTTAAATCCCTCAGTTTATCCTCTCATCTACAGAAAAAATTGTTAAAAAAATCTATTTCTTTACATCTCACACCTCTGAGGGTTTCTCCAGGCCTGTTAGACCTGACTTATCCCTACTAACTGCCAATTGCTCAGAGAAGGGGAAAGAAGGAAACTCTAAGACCCTCAGTTTTTAGTCCCACACTTCTTTTCTGTTTAATCCCTTCCTTTGTTTGGCTCTGCTTACTCTCCTGGGGGTTGGGTTCAGAAAGGGGGAAGGGGATCCCACAGAGTGAAAGCAAATCTATTGTCGGGGCCCTAGGAGGGACCACCTCCCATCCCCTCTCTACTCTCCATCCAGAATACTCCCATAAGAAAATCAAATGATATTTCTCCCCCGAAAATGTGGGGGGCAAAAAGAGCTTAAACCCAAACATATATTAAAAAATTAAAATTTGAATCTGAATAGAAATGTATTTTCTTCTCTCCCTACCTACATAGTAAACTTTCTAAAGTTTTTTTGGGTCACTTTCTCATTGAATATAATTTTTGTATCATAATTACCTAATAAAACTCATTTTCATATTAGCCCAGGCTCTTTGCTACATTTATATGGTAATAAATGCCTTTATTGAAACAGAAGATTAAATTATACTGAAATGCTCCTTTTCATTATTGATTTTTTTTCCTCTCCTCTCTTGGTAGCCCATCTCACTCCCTCAGTGCTTGCTTTGCTGCTAGATCCCTTTTGTGCTTGTTTCTAGGAAAGGCTCACCTAGCAGGGATGGATTGGATCTGTGGAGCCCCTAATGAAAGAGTCTTTTGCCTTTGTGGGTGAAAAGGGGAGGGGGGAGAGGATTGACAGACAGATTTCTATTCTTCTGACCCCACTCCCATGCCCTGCCCCTGGGCAACCCACGATGCCCATTTGGTTTGGTTTCTATCCTGCAGAGATCTCAAGATGGCTCACATTGGTGGAAAGGAATGAAGCACTTATAAAAGAGGTGCATTCTTTTCTTCCCAAGAAACATGGAAAATTATGCATAAAATAAATCCTCTGCCAATTCAGAAGCAGAAGTACCTGATTTTTTTTTTTGACATGCCACTTTAGGGGTAAAAACAAGGTTTCTGCTGCACACATGTGTCTAAAGCAGCTTTTGGAACACAGCACCACCCAGAGTACAACAGCTTCCATGAGGTGCCCTCTTCCTCAGTTTTTGTTGGCTGGGTCAGCATAGACTGGCAGATAGTACACTGGTCCTCGGCCACGGCAAGCCTCTGGCTGTCCAGGACAGGGCAAATGCTCAGGGGGCATGCTGTCCCTACCAAGGCAGGGGACGAAACCAGGGCATTTGAGGAAGACTTTGAATGTGAAGTGAAACTTTCATTCAGTGACATTGAGAAAACTAGACTGTGTCATTCCATGAAGTCGTTCTATCTGAAAGCTCATTAGTTGATTCCATAAGACTTTTTTGAACTTTTTTTCAATTACAAATCCCCACATCCTGTCATTGTTTTCCTTTGGTTTTTCTTTTTCCTTTAAAACTTAAATAATAACATTGGGGGTTGCATGGCAGATGGTGAACAGATGAAGGAGCTGTAAGGAATTGTCTGAAACCTCCTATGTGAGGTCACGAGCTTCTGAATACATTGCTGTGGTCCACAGAGGCTGGAGAAGAATAGAGGAGTTGCTGGATCAGCTATGGGAGACTTTAAAATTGTTTCTAGGCAGATCATTTTAGTTTTGTTTAATCAAATAAACCGTGAGTTTTCCCATGGAGTAGGGACAACTTAATAAGAAACTAATTAGTATAATGCTGGGAATACAGGCATGAACCAAACCAAGCCCCTGATTCATAGGACTTAGAGGCTTAAAGATAAAGATGAAGCAGAACAAAGTGAACCAGAAGGTAAATAACTTGCACTTTCAATGGTCATAGTTGCTACAAAGCAGAAGTATTAGCGATATTAGATATTAGATATGAAGATATTCATGGTGACAGAGCATCTACTGCAGGGTTCCTTAATCCCAGCAGTAAGTGCATGTGCAAAGGTGGTATGGAGTCCTCCACCTGAGAGAAAAGGTAAACAAAACAAAGGTTAGAAGCAACATCAAACCCCTTTAGGAAGCAGGAGAGCAAGCTATATCTGGTTGGTCAAGACTTCATTGACAGTGAGTTCACATTTTATCTCAAAGTATGACCAAATCCGATTTGTCTCTACTACCTGTTATCTCAACCAACCTTAGCAACAAAACTCTCAGATTCTAGACAGGGACATGGCTGCCTCCAGTAGAAACTACATTTCCCAGAATCCTAACTGATTTGGTTCTGCCCAATAAGATATAAACAGAAGTACTAGAAGCAAGTTGGGATAAGTGTCTTTAAAGCAGAGAGTGCATTCTTAGACTCTCCAGTTGATAGGAAGGCTGAGGAGATCTTAGGATTTTGCCCCTGAGCTGTGTTGTAGGAGAGCAGCACCAGATGCCTGTCACCATGGCACGGGACACAGAGGTTCTGGGTAGAGACCTGGCCTTCTTGAGAGAAAATTACACTTAGATTTAAATTAAACTTATTTGAGGCTTATATGCCTCATTACTAAGCCAATTCTAAATCAATGGTAACACTTAAAGACTATTTAAACAACAGTTAAAGAACTGTGTTATGACTGTTAAATTCAAATATAATTTCTGCAGTTTTTATAAGATTCCTGACTAGATACTTAGCATAAGTGTAGCGGTAAATATTAAAAAAAAAATCTCTCAACCCACACCAGTGCCGGCTCCAGCAGGTCACACGGCATCTTAATCAACAAAGCATCTCAACCCAACTTGCTACCTGTGGCCCTTTAAGGCCACACAGACCTGGGTTGTCCTTCTCCTCCTCCATCTTGGTTCTTCTCCTTTCTCGCTCTCCTCTCTTCAAATCTTTGTGCCCTCCTTACTTTTTCACTGCCCAATCACAGGCCTTGCCTTATCTTGTGCCTGCCCTCATCTGCACATAGATATCAATCCACCCATAAGAACCAAACCCTGAGAATATTTGTTTACATTTTGTTTGTTTTCTCATTAGCATAGTCATTTGGTATGGTGTTGTTTGCAAAGTACATTTGATATTATAGAAGACAAAAGTCACCAATAATGAATTCTGACTGAGGGCTTCATGGTGAATGTCAAAGTGTGACCTGTGGGGAGAGGAATGATCTATCTTGTTTAAGGAAGCAGCAGCAATGAGACAGGGAAGGAGAAAAGAAGAGGAAGGGAGAGGAGGATGGAGAGGGAACGGAGAGGGAACTTGGGTGAAGCCAAACTCAGGCTTTTATATCTACTCTGTCTATACATCAATGGGTCTCTTGAGGAAAAGATCCTACACTTGGGTTACTTCCCCAGTGACCTAAAGATCTCCCACCAGACCCTACACCAAACTATCTCCTACAGTGCAATCCTTGAGAGCTAACTGAATTCATAATGGATCTTTGTGGGTAACACATATCCAGAGTAAAGCCTGATAAGTCAGCTTTGGCTGAGTATGTCTCCATGAAGTAGTCAGTCAACCACATCCAAGAGTCATGAGATTGCCTATCTGGAGCTGTGAGGTGGACGGGTTCTCTAAAGGAAGGTCTGGGCAAGGAGTAAATGATACGCATTTCTCCAGCACTACAGGAGGATGAGGAATAATTAATAGCATGCTATGGAATAATCTACAGTCAGGAAGTCATCCTTTCCATGGATGTCCAACACCATGAACAATGGGGCTCAGAAGGCTAAATTTCTCATAGGCAAAAGAGTGAAGCTGGACCCTTTCCTCTTATCATATACCAACGTATGCAATAAAACTCAAGATGGAGATAAAACTTAGAATATGCAGGCACAAGTCTCCTTGACTTAACATTTGTCTGTAATTTCTTAAATATGGCAACAAAAGGATGAGGCAGTGGAGTGAAAAAGTAAGAGACAGCCGTTGTGGCACATGACAGTTCTCTTCAAACACATAAGAGGCAAAGGCAGGAGGCCCACTACCAGTTCGAGACAAGCCTAGTCTACTTATTGGGGCCCTGCTTAAATGAATGAATGAATGAGTTGGACTTACACCCAAATGGAAAAGTTTGTGATGTAATGTGTCTGCATACTGGAATATTATCCAGCCTTTAGGGGGGCAGAGTTTAGCCATGAGTACCTCCAGAAACAGCTTCAGTGAGACAAATCAACTGTATTGGAGTGAACAAGGTAGATCTTGGGGAGTGGGTAGGGATTTCCAGGGTAGGTCTCCATTATTGGCTAGGGCTGGGACAATTCACTTACATGAAGAGGAATTCCAAGAACCAACTGGCAAGTTCTTATCAGGCAAGAGGAAGCTGAACCTGTAATCTGGCCATAGGCTGTGTGACTTTCCTCAGAGGTTTTTTTGTGGGGTGGGGTGGGGGATTTACAGGCAGGAAAGGCTGATTGGTCATAACACAGTACCTAATTATTATATGGTGGAAAGGACTGAGTGGGACTTCTGTGCAGTGGGACCATGTAGCACTTGCAGGAAGCTTTGTGCAGTGACCAGTAGGTCAATTATCTTAAAATCACAAGAGGTATTAGTATTAGCTCATTAGTCTGCAATTTGTCTGTCAGCTCCATCAGGTCACTGGAGAAGGTCTAAACCTAGAGGGCAAGAGCAGCCTGTGTTACTCTCAGGTCAGCAGCTGATGCTGGCTGACTGCCATTAACGTGGACCTCAGCTGGAGCTATCTGCTAAACAGTCATGGATGACCTCTCCATGTGCTCACTTAGATTCCTTACAGCATCGTACTAGGTCAAAGGAGTTTTGGAAGAGTCAGGAAGATGCTATCCCTTGTCATATCACCTAGCCTTGAAAGTTACCTAAAATCCTCCTGAAGGTCACTGACTTAAAGTCAGGAGGAACCGTGACTCACAATGGTGGGTTGAAGGAAGACACTCTGGCTGAGACCCTTGGTAGCTTTTGACCAACCCTTCAGCTCCTTTCCCACTCAGCTGTCACATTGTCATATTTTGAGAGAGTAGGCAAACAAGGCAGAAGTGAACTACATCCTCTGTTATAAGAAGATGGTGTAAAAAGACGAAAATGCTACCATCCTGGGAGAAAGGGATTGCTCGTTCAGCAAAACGCACATGAGGACAGTGCAAGGTGGGTGACAGCATTGGGTGTGGCCTAGTGCTCTGTCACTAAAACTTGTCCTAATGCTCCCCTTATTTCTTAACCATAAAAGTACTTGGCCACACTTTTACTACTTTAAACTATCTTTGTGAAAGAATGGACAAGTGCACATCAAGATATGGGGTCTCTCATACACACATGCATTATCACATATCTTAAATACAAAGTAAGAAAGGAAATATGAAAATATGTTACGTTTATATTGGGCATCATCAATATTCCTAATTAAAATACAAGATCCAGTTATAAAATGGGAACTATGGAATCCAAATATTGATTTCTCTGTTGTTAAATGAATATTAATTAATCAAAGGAATGGTTATAGTCTCCTGAGAGATAACCTTGGTAAAACCGTTGCTCATAAAAAAAGAGAAAAGTATGGTATGTGTGTATGTGTGTGTGTGTCTGTGTGTGTGTGTGTGACAATTGGTTATAGAACAGCATTGGTTGTTGTTTCTCAGGAGCCATTTACCAAATGTTTTCTCATTTGTTTGGAAATCCAGAATTTGCTAGTGCGGTGGCTAGTGGAATGTGGGATGGTAAAACAACACCAGAAAGTTTGCTAAGGTGGAGCAGGTTGAGACCCAGAGAGTTGGTGGGCACACACCTGAGACTTAGGTGACAGATTCCTGGCCTGGAACATGTGCCACATTCCCCACATAAGGAAACCTGGCCTGTAGTCTTGTGGGCCCAGAGCAGAGTTCTCCATGCTAATGAGGTACCTAGAGGCCCTGAGGACTTAGCCAATAAGCTTCCCTTCCAGACATTCCTCCGTCCAAAAGGTATTTAATCTTGGGTCCACCCTGAGAAGTAGGGTATGGATCCATTTTCTGCCATGAATAATGAATGAACAGTTTAGAAACATGGGCTGTCTTTCATCAAGATCCACCAGGGCAGCGTGGAAAAGGCCTACAGAACCACAGCTAAGTCTCCTGTAGAAGGCTCATCTGTACTCCCAGACAACCACCACCAAGCTAAGGACAGTCACAGCAGCTAAGCTGGAAACCCTCTTCCTCCATCCCTACTCCACCACTCCTGCCCCAGGCTAGATGCTGTCCTCAGCCTGCAGGTCCTCTGACTCAGTTCTAGGCTGTTCCAAGACTCCCAGCAGCATCTGGATGTCGGAGAGTCAGAGGAACCCCGCAGCACCACCCTCATTGCAGGCCAAAGACCTCTGAACCAGCTCTGGCTTTCACACATCTCAGACTGTGCTTTCCCTCACCTGGAGCTGAGTCTTCCCTGAAACCCAGCACCCAACTGGCTATGGCTGGATAAGCACAGTCAAACCCCTCCCCAACCAAAGATGTTTTGCCTCCTGAGCTGCCATCCCTACCCTGAGGTGAGCAGAACGCAGACCAACAGTGGCATGCAGTTATTCTCTTGCCTCCTCTTCCCTATCTTGGTGTTAAAAGCATGCATCACCACATCTGACTTTATTATGTGAATTTAAGGAATCAAAATCAGGTTGTCTTCATTCTTGGAAGGCAAGCAGTCTACCAACTGAACTATCTCCCTCATCCAAGAAAAAGAATGATCTTCTTTTTAAAGTATATGACTTGAATGGTTTTTGAAAAATCATGAGGAAATACTTGCTAGAAATAAAATACCATAGCCAAAGTATTTATAAACACATGAGTCATTTAAAGAAGTTTGGAGATGCCTAGAAAACATCTATAGCATTTGCACATGATAATAAAGTAAAAACGAATATCGGAAAGGAAAGGGTTTTGACTCACCCGCGCTAGGTGGCTGAGTGGGCTGAGTCAATGAACAATTCTATTCAAGTTTTCCTCCCTAGAAGGAATGAGAGGTCCAGGTAGCTGGGATGTGATTTTTGTGTTAAAATAAAAGGTTCACAGGAGACAGGTTACCTCTTTATTGCCCAAGTTCTACCAGGCAAAAAAATAGAATAACCCAGAGTGGGGGATAAAGTATTATTTGGGGAAGCAATAATTGGCCCCAGTCATGTGGTCTGAGCTGTAGAAGTTATGAAGTGTTCTGTTTGTTCTATAGGAGCATAAATATTACAGACTGTTTTTCAAGATGAAAAATAAAAGCAAAAAAAAATTTTCTGGTTGCCAATCATCTATCTTGGTGGCTTTTCCTTTGGCTATGATAAAAATACCCAACAAAAGCAACTTAAGGGTGCAGAGTTCAAGGTTATGTCCATAATTAGAGAAGGCTCAGCATCAGGGGCTTAGGGCAGCTGGTCACATCACAGCCGCAGTCAGGAAACAGAGAGCGAGGAAACGGGACAACGGCTCTTTTACACCTTGTCATGTGCTCTACCATTGGTGCTAGACATGATGCAAGATCGCAGAATCCCCCACAGGCACCACCTAGACTCGATCTCCCAGATGATTCCACATTCATCAGGTTGACAACTGAGATTAAGCATCACAACACCTCATGGAAAAGCACACCATAATCATTTCCACTCACCACCCCCACAGAAATATTAAACACAGAAATTACCAGCAATTCTACTTCTACATATATGCCAAAGAGGACCTTAAGGGTTGACAGCCGAGCTAAGCATGACGGACATAGTTTGATCCCTGAGACCCATATGGTAGAGAGAGGAAGCTAATTCCCTTTAGTTGTCTTCTGATACACACATGCACACACACCACACAGACCCAGACAAAGACGCACACAGAGTAAATAAGTAAAAACATAATTAAGATATTTGTAAACTAATGCTCATATAAAAATAGATGGAAAGATGTCAAATAGGTGTCATCCAACAAATGGACAAACAGAAATGTACTGGATCCATTCAATGGACTATTATTAATCAGCTCTTTAAAAAGAATGGATTTTTATATGAAACCACAACATGGGTAAATAAGTGATATATTAGTACAGAACAAATGTTTCATGATTTCACATGTATGAGGAACAGGCAAATCCATAAAATGTAAGCAAGTGGATCAGGAGCTCTAGAGGAGAAGCACTGAGTTACTCTTTAACTAATACAGAATCCTTATTTCTGGTGGTGCACATTTTAGGAATGATGGTGATGGTGGTTTCACAGTAGCGTTTAGTCACTTAATGTCACTGTATCCTTAAAATAGTTAACGTTGTGACATCTGTGTTTCCTGAATTTCACCACAGATCAGCTTTAACAGTCCACCTCTCTGACTTCCCTCTCTTCCATGTACTTTGTGAGAGACAGACACACCTGTTTCTTTCCTACCCACTACTGTGGTCCTGAGGCAGGCTCTGCCCACTGCAGTCATTAATTAACAAACTGAATGTAAGAACATCTAAATCCAAAATTAGGGATAGAGGTATTAGAAATATTTTGAAATATTCATGGTATTATTTTCCCTATCTCCAAGGTTAACGATCTTCATCTAAGAATCAGACTTAAGGGATTCAGAATCAGATCTTGCCCTGTAGACTCAGACAATATCTCTATTTTCCTCTGGGCCAAATTTCCCCATAAAATAGAACTATAAGAACATTGTACCATGCTTGACCACAGGTCCCAGGAGTAACATGAACCTAACTGGGCAGACCTCATTCTGTGATGAGCAGGATAAAGAGTCAGGTGACTTGTGGATGACAGCCTGGAGATCACCTGGCTCTCCCTGCCTTGGCAACTGTAGATTTTCCTTTTCTCATCCTCCTATCTTGGAAAGAAGAGAAACACTGGGTTGGATCCCTGAATTTGCTTATATGGCTAGATCTTTACTATTTTAATGATTCCCTCTATGCCTTTCCTGGGCTTCTGTATCATTTTTTTTATCCTACTGCCTACCAGCAACAGCACCCACAAGGGAGACCCAAAAATATCCTTGCTTAGTTGGTGGAGGAGCCCATCCTGGCCCAAGGGACTGAGTTTCTACAGTTGAAGAAGGGCTATAGTTAGCATGTTGACATTATATTGCAAGTAATGTAAACAGTTGGTTTTGCAATGAAGGTGTTCTGTAAATACACTGTCAGTTATGAAGAAAGAGTAGGCATGAGGATACTGTAACTGACACTTTTTATTGGTGCATGAAACCCAGCTAGAGAGACATTGGTTTGGTTGTACAGTTTGGTTTTTACCCTGGGTATATAGATCTGCAATGTAACAGAGGTTGGGGAGGGTGTTAAACTTTTCACTCTTGAAAATGTAAGCTGGAAATGTACTTGTCGGAGGGGAAGGAGCAGCCCATGGACTGTAGGGTCTTTAAAGGTGTCCTGGTGTTTACTTACTGAGCTATTACTGCCCAACTCTCACGTTAGCTGTGACAAAATAGCTCTAGATCTTGATCGATCTATCTGGAGGAAAATGATTACCCCAGTAGAGAGACACTGCTCTTTCACAATCCTATAAACTGCAAGATGGACAGTGGGTGTTCTCTACAGTGGTGATTGTATCCTACTAGGAAACATATCCCAAGTTACTCAAGAAAAAAAAAAACAAAACAACAACAACAGAAAAGCATGAAGTCAACAATTATCACTCCCTCCCAAACTGTGACTTAGCTCCACTCAGGCTGCTCCACCTTTGTATCCATGGTTACACTACAGACGAAGCCACAGGAAACAACTAGTATATCCATTATGCAATCAATAGAAAGAGCTAGGGTTAGCTTAGGGTTTACCATGATCTCCTGTTATTCTTGCTTATATCTGAATGAAACCTAATTGTTTCATTTAGGTAGTTTAAATGGATTTAGTTTTTTAAATACTTAGACTCCTATTATGCTACTTGGTCTAGTAACGTGATTCTCCAGCCTTACTACTTACCCTGCTCATCACAGAGTGAGGTTTGCCTCAGTTAGAAGGCTCATGTACACCTGCATCTGATGGTCCTTTGACTCTCTCCCTAACACCAACAACTAACTTAATTTGCTTAGAGCCTTTCTGTATGGAGACCTGGAAGGTGGCCTCTGTCTAGCTGCCTTCTGAGCTGTAGCACTGTGGCTTTGATTTTGGCTCCAGTCATGTTTCTTTATGCATCCCATTTATTAATAATGTCCTTTGACTCTGTCTGGATGATTTTTAAAATTTATTTTCCTCTTTGCTTATCCACTGTCTTGTAAAACATCCTGAGCTTCTTCACAATGGGTTCAACAGTGCATTTTCCTTTAGAACAGGCCGTGAAGTTCTTAGTCCAGAATGGGCCTAAGATTGGCCCAATATGAAGACTTACGTATATCCTTTCTCTTAGTTTAATTTCAACTGCATCCTTTGTAGGGTGCTCCACAAGCTAATAGACCAATAGACATGGGAAACCTTACAAGGTACCAACCTTAGACAAGGAACTACAGCTAGCTAAGGAAAGCTGAGAGTGAGAGAAAATAGTCCTCCTCATGACAAGAACCCTAATTGGTTATGCAATACCAGGTGGTTATCCCTGAAAACATTCATACAAATAACAGAAAACAATTCTGCTACTTGTATTTATATATTTATGTGTTTTATGTATCATATATGCATATATATGAATCATCAATGATATAACATATGATATATATATATAGATATGTCTATCTATCTATCTATACATACATACGTACATACATATGACAATCTTGATTAAAGAAAAAGAGGATGTGAATTTGAGATGGACCAAGTGGGCATGTGAGGAGTTAGAAGAAGGAGAGGGGAGGGAGGGGTGATAAAATTACATTTTAAATTAAAGTTTACATAAAAGTAGCTAGAGGCTAAGTCTTAGTCAGCATCAGAATTGACCCCAGCATTTTCCTTTCCATCCACCAGCTATGACAGATAAAAATGACTAAGAGACTATACATCCCATTTCCTTCTTGTTCCTCTTCATTTCCTACGCAAGCAGTGAGACAGCTCCTTAGGACTATGGTGTATCACTTTACAATTGCCCTGGAAAGGTCTCCTAGTAACTGACACAGAAAACTGCACCTCCACATCACAAGTAACTCTGCATCCACCCAGAAATCAAAGTTTCCCAAACCAGCCTGGTCGTGTTTCTTTTTCCCACTAGCGTGCTCTAACAAGTCAGGTTTGGGCTCACAAACCCTGCTTCTGCCACTACCTGTCGTCTTTCAAAGCCAATTACAAGATTAGAAAGAACAAGACACATGAGAAGCCTAACTACTGATACCTCCTACAAGTTCAGAGTCTTCCCTCAATCCACATCCCGCTTTCATAATTTGCTATACTTACACTTCACTATAATCACTGAATCACACTATTTATCATGGAGAAAGTGTGCAGATCCAAACCAGCCAAAGTAGCAAAACACAGGACAGTCTTCCTGAGGAGGTTCCAAACAAGTTTTTCTTCTTCCTGTAAGTGCACGTGAACAACTCCGGGCACTAACGAGTAAAAATCACAGAGCACACACAGGCAAGAGAGTACATCTAAGCTTCTATTTTCAGAGTCTGAACTGGGTCTTTATTACATGCACAAGACTGACTAATTGGTAACATGATGGAAGCTGGTCTCTAGATCAACTGAACCATGTGGCTCATCGTCCCCAGCCTGATTTACATAGTTGGCTTTCTGGAATGGTCAGACTCCACTTGGAATCACATGAGTAGCCTTTTAAATGTGGTCAGTTTCTACTGAAATACGAGACTCCCATCATGTGTGGCATAGACTACCAAGGTGAGAAAAGAAACTAGCTATCTTTTTGGATGAAGTCAAATTGCTTACCGTGTAACCTACACCTCACACTTTAAACACATAACTAACTTAGAATAAGTAACTGAGTCAAAGTTAAGAGCTAAAGTTATGGGCTGGAGAGATGCCTCAGTGGTTGAGAGCACTGACTGCTCTTCCAGCGGTCCTGAGTTCAATTCCCAGGAAACACATGGTGGCTCAGAATCATCTGTAATGGGGCTCTGATGCCCTCTTCTGGTGTGTCTGAAGACAGCTACAGTGTACTCATAAAATAAATAAAGCTTTTTTTACGTTATAAAAAGAGCTAACATTATAAAACTCACACATTAAAACATAGGTGTAAATTTTCATGACATTGTATGTGGCAGTTTTCCTGTCTGTGACTCCAAAACTGCAGTATCAAAAACAAAATAGATAAACAAGACTTGACTGTATTCATGTTTAAAATAAAGTTCACTGTCAGAGCCAAAGGAAACTCCAATTCCCCTGACTCCAAGAGGCAGTCCAAATATCCAGGTATGAGCTCAGCCTGGACTACAGGAGGGTTTCTGGTGGTTAGATAATAGCCAGCATCCCTCAGGAATTGTGAAACTCATTGCTATCTATGAAAGGCAGAGAGACAAATGGCTACCTGTGGTATCTGTCAGCACACCAATGCTCACGCTGGCCTTCAGGCTCCTTCAGTATAACAAGTACCCATCCCATATTTCCCAGTCCATGCGAGCATACTAGCCCTTCCCAGCTCCTCCTCTGCCCTAAACTTTCTATAGGTACTAATTCTCTTTTTAATACTGCTATTCCTCTCTTCCTCTCTCTTCTTCCCCCCCTCACTCCCTTCCCTCCCTCCCTCTCTCCCTCCCTCCATCCCTCCCTCTCTCGGAAAAACAAAAAGAAACACCCAAAAAGATGAAAATCAAAACAAACAAAACCAAGACAAAATGGCCAAAATAAAACAGAAACTATACCAACACTGAGTTTGTTTTGTGTTGGACAACTACTCCTGAACCTGCTCTTAAGTGTGGTTGATATGCCCAGTGACACCTCACTGGAGAAACCTGAATTTCCCCTTACAAGTGGGCATTAATTGCAAATAGCGTCTTGGTTAAGTATAGGGCTGGAGAGATAGTTCAGCTGTGAAAGGCTAGGTTCACAAAGAACTATATATTTTGAGTTTTGATCTCTTTTTAAAAATCAGGCCATTAGTCCCACCATGAGGTCTCAGAGCCCCACCCTCTTTACCTCTTTAACTTTCCCTCAAATGATATCACATCAGGGATTACAACCTTAACCATGTGAATGCTGGAGAAGACAGCACTTGGTCTTCCCACCTTTCAGGGAAGCTTCCTTCTGGGCCAGCCACACCCACCCCAGGGTGCATCCTGGGCTGGCTTCCCAGCACAGTGTCTTGGGCATCAGCTCAAAGAGAAGCCCAGGAAGGACTTGCAGTGGGTCTCACATTGCTGCTGACCTCCAAGCGATGGAGAGGAGGTCAAAGAGAGGGGAAGAGCTGGACCACAAACTCTAAACGTACCGTAGGAGGACCAGAGATGAAAATGGGTATAGTGTGTGAGTCACTGAATGGACAGTTGGACAGACAGGGACAGGCTGCAACCTGCTCTGTGTCTTCAGGGCAGAGTGAGAAGGACACAATAACCTATGTGCTTACAGAGTTGATCACAAGGAGAGGAAAAGAGACACTGCTATTCATGAAGGTAGACCTCTGGGACAGATAGCAGTAATCCACTTAACTTGACCCCAGGTTTCCCAAATTTACCTAAGGACACCTATTAACCCCCTCAGGGAACCTTCTTGTAAAATTTAGTACAATCTTCCTATTTCATCGGCTTAAATTTCCAATATTTATACCTACAACCCTGCGTGAGTATCTGCATTAGTAACAGCTGGATTCTGGAGCTTTAAGTGTCAAGAACCTCTACACCTCTAATGCCTTTCTTCCCATAAGACATAATTAAGGCTCAAACTTCCTATAGTGAGATTACCAAGCACCACTGTGGATTGACTACTAGCCACACTGTTAAATAAAGTGCTTTAAATATTTTTTTAAAAATATCAATTAAAGAAATGATGATTGACTGCCCCCTGGAGTCCACAAAATAGAAACAAATGGAGCACTATCAAATTCCTTCTATGAAGCCACAATTATGCTTATCCTAAGGCACACAAAGACCCAACAAAGAAAGAGAACTTCAGACCAAATTCCGTTATTAATATCAACCCAAAAACACTCAATAAAATTCTTGCAAGCTAAATCCAAGAACACATCAAAACGATCATCCATCTTGATCAAGTATGCTTCATCCCAGGGATGAAGGAATAGTGCAATATATGAAAATCCATCAAGGTAACCCACTATATAAACAAACTCAAAGAAAAAACAGCATGATCACTCAATTCACGGCTAAGATGCATTTGACTAAATTCAACACCCCTTCATGAATAAAGTCCTGGAAAGATCAGAAATTCAAAGCCCACACCTAAACATATTAAAAGCAATATAGAGCAAGCCAGTAGCTAACATTAAACTAAATGGAGAGAAACGTGAAGCAATCCCTCTAAAATCAGGGCCTAGACAAGACTGCCCACTGTCTCCCTACTTATTCAATATACTTCTCGAAGTCCTAGCCAGAGAAATCAGACAGTGAAATGAGCTCAAAGGGCTACAAATTGGAAGGGAAGAAGTAAATTATTAAATTTTAATGTTACTGAGTATGTTAAATCAAAAGCATATTAAAACTCCAAAGTAAACAAAACACCTGTTCAAAATCCCAAACAGAAAAGTATCGAATTCTCAAATCAGTCTTTTATCTTTGCCCTTCTGTTATCAAATTAATATAAATCTTAACACTCCCACATTAATGTCCCACTGACTTTAGAAATACATGAATTCTGTTCCTATTCCTTAACACTACCATGTTTAATGCATGTTCTCAAATAGCTGTTTCCTGAATAATACCATATAAGCCCCACTGCCATCTCGAAATTTTCAGTGGTTAATAGAAACAACACCATCTTTTATTTTCAGATATTCTACGCATACAACTCGTTTTTTCCTGATTTTGATCCAAACTCTCTTCAATCAACATACAGTAGATTCTTAATTGGTTAACATGAATTTTTCTAAGTACAACTTATTGGGAATGTGTGTATGGAAGAGGCAATACAACAGAGCACAACAGAAATGGACTTAGTCAAAACACCTACATTTATGCCTCTTACTAAGTTAATTCATAAGCAGCATGCTTACCAGAGTGTATCTCTGACAGATTGCTCTGATAATGACTAACATTGGTTAATCTCATTTTATAAAGTATAAAGTAGCATGCTGTATTTGAATTTGTTTCAATGAAGTTAGAAAAGTCGCCCCCACTAGATTTTCCTATCTTAGCTGCCTTTATTCACTGAATTGAATTGTAGTAAACTATTATGTCACATCCACTCAAAATCGATTCATGAAACATATTATTAAGGAAAAGCTAGAATACATAACTTGTTTATATGTGTGCATACATGTTAAGAAGCTAAAAATGTCAGTTAGTTTTTAAAAGATTAACTTAATAAAAACTTTAGAAATGAAAAATCGTCAAATCATGTTTTGCTTTTATCTACTTAAAGCCATATTTGCTATTTTGTTTCCTACATGAGAACTACCTTATTCCTTTGAACAGTAAATCCCCTTTGTGTTATTTCATGCTAATGAAATGGCAGGGAGTAAGATTATTAAATTTTTTCCTTCTTTCACTATCTTACAATTTCAGTTTTATTCTAAATGGAACTATTATATATGCTATGCATCTTCTGGACTATTTAGAACCTGACTTGATTTGATTTCCTAATAGACAATCTATCCATCTCTACTCAATTTTTTATTCAAAAATAAACTCAAAACAAAAAAACATTAGTTCTCTAATTTTTATAGGATTCCATTTCTCAATATCCCATTCTTGTATGGATGAATTTACAATATATTTACATTTGATGGTTCTTTTTACTGGTGTCTGTACCATAATACATGGATATATTTCAACTTAGAAGTGTAATATTTCACCAGTTAACCAGAGTATAAGTTATAATGCACCGATTCTCAGTACTGCAGGGGTACTATTAAATGTCTAGAACATTTCTGGATGTCACCAGTGAAGTAAACTTCTGGCATGTGGTAGGCAGCCAGGGATATTTCCATAACAATGGATTCCCATAACAAAGTATTACTGGGACCAAAACCTCTACAGGGATATGATGAAAAATCCTGTAATGGGTACCTCTAGAACTAAAGATCAAAATAATTGTTTGGGAGAACTTGCTTTTCATTGTTCATAATAGTGGTTTGCTTGCTTACAAAAATTAGAAAAAAAATCTCAAATGTCTTCTAAATGTATTCTGTGTACAAAAGTAAAATGAATGTTTGAGAAAAGTTTACTGAGAATGAAAATAAAGCAGTAAATATTATAGGATGCTTGATTTGGGCTTAAACTACCTGTTTCACCAGAGTAAATATAAAATCGGTTTCATCCTAATAGTGTAAACTGTATTAAAGAAAGCACACCATATCCTGGTCCTTATCCTTGAGTAGGTGGCACTCAAAACCAAGAAAGCAAAGAACTCCATTTTAATAAGACCTAATGTCTACAGTATGCTCAATATTGTTGTATTTAAAACACCCACTACTGATAAACGCTTTAGTTACTTCTTTTAAAATATGATCAAAACCACTCCACAACCAAATACTTATAAGTCAAATTTTGATATTCAAGAAAGTGTTAAGTTTTAAACTTAAGAGATAGGGCCTTATTATGTAACTCTGGCTGGCCTGAAGCTTGCTATGAAGACCAGACTGGCTTCAAACTCATGCCTCTATTTCTTGAGTACAACAGATTTTAAACGACGTCTTATGTTGCCAAAGTTGACTTGAATTTCTAAAGGGCTCAAGTGATCCTCTTGCCTTGGCCTCTGGTCCCCACTCACCCCAATAGTTGAGATTTTCCACACATCTACATGCCCACTACTGACACTGGTGGAAAAGTATAATCTTACCCACCAATAGACTGTAATAGCATACTGAAAACAAATTGTAATAAATTTAAGGCAGATTAATTATATCTCCAAATGTGCTATGACTTAACGGGAAATATTAGAATACCAGCAATGAACTTGGAGGCTAGCACACACAAACTTTGCTATTATGTACAGTAACATATTCCATTATATTTGAATATCCACATAAAAATAGTGCTAGAAGCTGAGAATACTGTTATTAAAGATTTTAGGATAACGTTTTTGAAATGCAATTAAATCACTGTACTAGGCAAATTTCCATGTATGTCACAAATACTAGCTAATATAAAGTCTGAAGTCCTCACATTTCAAACACTAATGTAGTGAGTAACTGTCCGGTATTGTGCGATCTTAATTACTGTAATAGATAATTCACAATTGTGATTCACAATTATTGCAAATGTTTACAAAAGTCCAACTTAATTTTCACATCTGTCATAAACTGTATGAATTTCTTCCTTTACCTTTAAAGTGCAAAAAATTATAAACAAGATGCAATATACAAGGGATTTGTGACTAAATGGCCATCAACGTTTACAGTACTGATTCTGAGGCAGAGTCTTACTGTAGCCTAAGTTATCCTGGAAGCTCTAAAGCTAGCATCCTGTAGTGGGGTACAGCACGTGTCCTGTCTAGCTATCCCCTCCTTCACCCTTTCCTCAACCCAGCTAGGCCTCTGGCTCTCCCCCAGCCCATGCACACCAGAAGTTAAACACACAGCTGAGGCAAAGCTGCCTCCACCATTCAGGCACCACTGTCCACAGAGCCTGACCAATGGCAGCCTGTGAAGGCCCGCCTCCAGCCTCCCAATAACCATACTTGCTGAGTCACCCTAGACAGAGCAGCTAATCCAAAAGTCCACAGGCTCTGAGGCTGCCAGCTTAGGCGCCACCTGGCAAAGGAGCCCACACTGACTCCTACCCGGAAGCTGCTCCAGACAAGGGCCTGTGCGGCAGGGTGGGGCGTGGGAGGCCGCGGGCCTGACCCAAGGCTTACTCCTCTGGGCACCTCCGCCCAAAGGCGGGAAAGGGCTGTCACAGGATGCCCAGGTCCTGCACATGGCCCACCCTGGACCAGCCCGAGGTCCCCAGGGCTCCCATTGGCCACCGGCCGACCGCCATCTTCCCGGGGCCCCTCAGTGCTTGTGTAGGCCGCAAAGTCAGCAAGGCCACGACTCCCGCCCTCCAGGCCTAACCCTTGGGGCTGTCCAGTGGGGGAACTGGACAATTCGAAGGAACCCCTTTTGCCCTCTCCCCATTTCTTTGTGCTACACCCAAAAAGCCGAATTTCAACCTCCATGTAAGGAGTCTGCAGCTTAGGGCTGGTCTTCACTGTCACCCGGGACCTCCCCTAGACTCACCGTGATGGCGGCCGGAAGTCTGGTGCAAAAATAACTCGAAGGTGGCACCACTGAAGCCATGTGGTTAGCAGCTTCTCAGGGCAGCTGCGGAGTGGCAGCCTGGCCGCCAACGGGCAAAAAGCCAAGGTGGCTGTGGAAGGAGAGCCGAGGGCCTCCAAGGCAGCTGAGCAGACTTGGCGGGAGTCTGTGAAACACTGAGGTGTGGGTGGCTCGCCCTAGGGAAAGACTGTGGGTGGCTGGCCTTGTCCTGGGCTTCAGCCAGTGGGCGGCAGCCCTCGGCCCTCGCCGGGGGGCCTGGGGACCCACGTCGCCCACCCGAGTATGTGAGGGGTACGCATGGGGCATGCGCGAGGAACAGTGCTCAGTGCAGAGCTAGGCCGGAGCCTCACAGATGTACAGACTTGCGCCACTCCCCTGCCCCCCAGAACCGTGTCTGAAGACCCTTTGAAACAAGTCCTGTGCAGAACCGTGGTCAGAGTTCTGTCAGGAAACCATTTATTCAGGTCATTCCCTCAAAATGGCGCCTGCAATACATAGGGTTATCCTGTCTGAAAAGCTCGGCGACCAAACTGAAAAGTAACAAAATGCCCGTAGAAAGAGAAAATAACAGGCCCGTCTAGAAAGAAGGCCTTGCCTGGCCTTGCCCCTTTACCCCTTTCGCCAGCCACATTTAGCAGATGAGTCCGGTTGCATATTGGAGGACATAGTCACAGACTGGCCCTTCAGCCGTCAGGACTTATGTTTTTCCTTCCGTTTTTTTCTCCCTTTCCGATGATAAGTGCCTGAATTATCAGGTACAAGGGACATACAGCAGTGAACACGCAAGGGAATATTTCTCCCCTCGTGGCACTTAAGTTGCAATGCGAGCTTTTCCTTGTAAACTTTACAGAAACCAGCTAGGCTGTGAAAATCTCATATCACAGAACCCCTTAAGCGCCTTATTCCGTCATGACTACCTTTTGTACTGAAGAAAAGTATTACGTGTTTTTCTTTTTCTTTTTCTTTTCTTTCTTTCTTTCTTTTTTTTTTTTTGAACTGGCAAAACGAGAGACTTAAAATTGCCATTAATGATACAGTAATGCTGGATAAAATGATAATAACATAAAAAATAAAAAAATATTAGGGATGATGCACCCATTTAAAAGGGGGGGGGGGATTCCAAGGTCCGGAAAATGAAAATAAATTGGAAACTGCAGTGGTGAAGATCCGATTCTCCGCTGGCCTTTGATTGGTGACTACATTGTGGTGTGAATGGTCTAACAACAGGCCTGGACTGTCCTAATTTTAGTACAGAGAAAAAAAAAAAAAAGCACCACACCTATCTGGAGTGGTTGGTTAAAGAGCATGGACAGACGGTTCTAACCTCTAGCTCTAGGCATAGTTGTGTGGGCTGGAGGGAAACTTTGAAATAGTGCAGACAGATGTGGAACTGAGCACCCTGCAGCATACCAGTACTCTGGAAAGGCAGCACCCTAAGGAAATGCATGGACTTGAGGAACGGAGAGCACGGTAGAAATTAGAGCAAAACACCACATCATTTAAGTCCAAATAGAATCTGACGCTCTACACCTGCATTTCCGGAGTTTGGCATTTATATTTATGACATGTTTATTACCAGAATCTCGAAATGAAGAAATAGGCCTTCCCAGCTCACTATCCCCTTCCCTGCAAAAGATTCTTAGGCATGGTATTTTTAAATGCTTGAAAAAGGGAGCAAAAGACAGTCTGGAGAGATGGTAAGGGATCCTCACAGAAAAGGACTTTTCAAAGAGAACCCTACTGGAAGTGGGGCTTAGAGGTACAATCTCCTAACCCCAGCTGCTTGGGAGGAAAGGCTGTGAGGCAAAGAAAACAAAAAGTTCAAGGGTGCCCTGACGATTTAGCGACACTGTTTGTACATAAATGGAAAGGGAACTACAGAGGATGCTACACAGGAGAGAGTTCTTACCTAGCATAATAGAAGGATGTCCTGGCTTTAATTCCCTTAAGCACTTTCCCCCTCTCCCCCTCTCCCCCTCTCCCCCTCTCCCCCTGTCCCCCTCTCCCCCTCTCCCCCTCTCCCCCTCTCCTCCCTCTCCCTCCCTCACCCCCCCGTGTGTGTGTTTGTGTGTGTGTGTGTGTGTCTGTGTCTCTCTCTCCTGCTCTCTTCCCTCTCCTCCCTCTCCTCCCTCTCCCTCCCTCACCCCCCCGTGTATGTGTTTGTGTGTGTGTGTGTGTGTGTGTGTCTGTGTGTGTGTCTGTGTGTGTGTCTGTGTCTGTGTCTGTGTCTGTGTCTGTGTGTGCATGTGTGTGGGCACTCCTGTGTGCATGTCTCTCTTTCTCTGTGTCTCTGTCTCTGTCTCTGTCTCTGTCTCTTTCTGTGTGTGAATGTGTGTGTTTGTCTCTGTTCCCCCTCTCTCACAATACCCCTCCTGAAAGATTACAAAGCCTTTACCAGGAATAGGAATGGTAT
This sequence comes from Rattus norvegicus, assembly GCF_021556685.1. Lineage (NCBI taxonomy): Eukaryota > Metazoa > Chordata > Mammalia > Rodentia > Muridae > Rattus > Rattus norvegicus. Next base: position 24,162,315 of record NC_141540.1, read on the forward strand.
GTTTGGATTGCATGGACTTTTGTCTTTTTCTGTCTCTGCCTTTGGTCTTTTAAGACAGACTTTCTCTGGGAGGCCAAGAGTTCTCTCTGTAGACCAGGCTGGCCTTACAGAGACCCACTTGCCTCTGCCTCCTGGGGAATGATCACTTCTGGTTCTTTTATTGCTTTCACATACACTTTAAATAGAAAACCTGATAAATATCTTCCCTCTTAAAGAATTCAAAGGCCTCTCAGGGTGTTTTTACTTGTAAAGCTCTTCTCCCAGTTTAAACTGGCCAGTTTTCAGGTTCCTTCTGTTAGCCTCCTATAAGTCAGCCATGGTGGTTTTTAGACCAACCCGCACAAAGAAACAACTCTCCACATTACTTCCTGCTCTACCCTGCTCTCCTAGCTCCCTCCCAATTTAATCCCCCTATTCCATTTTGCCTTTTATCTCTCCATCACAATCTATCCTATTCCCCTTTTCTTGCATGATCCCATGCTCTGCCCTGGTTTCTTACTGGCTACTTATGGATGGTTATCTGGATTGTAGCAAACATCAAAAAACTTCTTAAAGCATATAAAAGCTAATGCCTATATAAGAGAAAATATGTGATTTTTTTGAGGTCTGGGGTGCTTCACATGAGATAATTTTTAGCTCCATCCATTTACCTACAAACTTCATTTTTCTTAGTAGGTGATTAATAGTCCATTGTGCTTCATCTTTTGAGAATTCTAGATCTCCCTTTTCAGCTGAGTTCCGTTTCTTGGTATTTAGGTCGTTTCATTTTTTTTTTTTTACATATTCTAGCTATTGACCCCTTCCCATGTTGTAGGCTGCTGGTTTGCCTAAATGATGCTGCCCTTTCCCGTGAGAAGGTTCTCACCTTGATGAGGTCTCATTTACTACCTCTTGGCCTCCATGCCTGTGATATCAGTGTCCTGTTCAGAATGGCCTTTCGAGTGCCAAAGAATCAAGCCTGTTCCACCCACTAAAAATAATTAGAGCTAAACCCGAAGCCTTCTTGACACCACTGTCCCACAAAACAAGCCCAAAGTGTTGCTGTATTCCTCCTAGTCCTTTAAGGTCTGTGGGCCATTGGGGCTTCTTCTTTGTGTGCTACTCTCCTGAAATCATATGGGTAAGAGTCCACAGACTTATGCACTGAAAACCAGGCATGCAGTGTTGCTGTGTTGTGCAATATTTCTCTGCAGGTCAAGGAAGTGAGTGTATATGGAGACAACAGAACGGTTTACAAACATCATACACTACTTGGTGTTTGCATCAAGGGTCAAGCCACGAAGCGTAGTAGATGGTGCAGCAGGCAAGTCTTGGCACACTGGCAGCAGGGGATGTGGTGGGAGGGGTCCAGGCACAGTACCCCCAGCATGGGCCATTGAGTGTAGTCAGCTACCTGGTCAACTAATGTGCTGTCCCATGCAGGCTGACTCATTTGCAAGGCACCTGTCCTGGGCTTCCAGATCCTGCTCCGACTTGTCCTCTGGCTGGTCCTGGGTGTTCTTCCAATTGGAAATCTCTGGTTCATAACACTACCACAAGTGTAAGATCTCCTTGAAAAGTTTGTTTTAAGTTTTAAAGTTTTCATGTATAATTTAGTGTAAAATGATTTTACATCAATACTTACTGTATTATTTCCTCCCCTAGAAAATTAGTTATCACTGCATTAATTATTTCCTTCTTTGAAAAAGGAATTATGTTAGCCCCATGCCTCTGATTCTTGCTAGTATATTATCTTGAACTCAAGAAGAACTGAGCCAGGGCCTGGAAATTTCTGTTTGAACCTGAGGAGAGAAGATGAGTTGGAAACCTGTAAGTCACATGTCTTTGTTGAGCTCCATTTCCAGAGATGAGGCTCTCTTCAATTTACCTTTGAAAACCCTGAGTTCTAAGACTCCAGTTAGGATGAGTTTTCGTTGAGGGAAGGGTTGCGCTGAATTTTATTATTGTTGATTTTTAAATGTGTGTGTGTGTGTGTGTGTGTGTGTGTGTGTGTGTGTTGAGCACACATGCCCACATTTCTGTGCATATGCTTGTGCTGGAGCACATAATTTAGAGGTTAGAAGAATGTTAAAGAAGCCATTCTTACCATCTGCCATGCAGAGTCCAGGGATGGAACTCAGGCTGTCAGGCATGATGACAAGTGCCTTTACTTCCTGAGCCATCTCACTAGCCTCACCAGTGTGATGTGCTAAGAAAACGTGGCCTTTTGTGTTGTTGCCTGTCTAGGAATCTGCCAAGTATTTGGACCCACTTTTTCCAGGGCAGAGAATAGCTCTTCTCCACCTCAAACCCTGACAGGAACACTCAGACTCAGTTTCCAAATAGTGTGAAATAATGCTGTCTTACATAAAGAATTCACCGATTTAGAGTGGAAAACTCTCACAGAAGAAGGGGGAGAGTGGTGGGGGTTTTATGGATGGGAAATCAGGAAAGAGGATGACATTTGAAATGTAACAAAAGCCCTTGTTGGGCAGGGGACAGAGGCTGCAGCTTTCCCAGGCCCCACTGCCCGGCTGCCTCCCTTTGCTCATGGCAGGCGGTGTCTGCCTGGGACTTGCCCTAGGGCTGTTGCTGGTACTGGTGCTGGTGATGCCTGCCAAGCACATGGTGTGCAAAGAGCGCTTGGTTCAGTCAGATTAGGAGCTGAGGGAGTGGCAGTCTGAAAACAACCAGAGCTTCCAGTATGATCAAGAGGTCTTCCTGGGCAAGGACTCCAAGACCTTCGATCAGCTAAGCCCAGACTAGAGCAAGGAGAGGCTGGGGAAAACTATTGATCCAATTGACAGTGAGGAGATGGCCTTGTTACTACTGAGGAGCTGAAAGTTTGAATCAATCAGGTAGAGAAAAGACACATCTACGATAATGTGGATAAAGTCTGGAACGATTATGATAGTGACATAGATGAAAAGATCTCCTGGGAAGAAAAAAGCAGGCCACTTATGGCTACTGCCTGGGAAACCATGCTGAATTCCAAGATAGCTCTGATCATCACACGTTTAAAAAGATTCTGCCACAGGATGAGAGGAGATTTAATGCTTCAGACTTTCATTGCAACCTGAGAGCTCCTCAGGAGGAGTTCACTGCCTTTCTGCACCCAGAGTAGTTCGAACGTATGAAGGAGATTGTACTTCTGGAAACCCTGGAGGATATCAGCAAGAACAGAGATGGTTTGTGAACTAGGATGAGTACATCATGGACATGATTTTCCCGTGAGGACAATGGCCCTGAGCCAGACTGGGTTTTGTCAGAACAGGGGCAGTTCAATGATTTCCATGATCTGAACAAGGATGGGAAGTTGGACAAGAACGAGACTCACCATTGGCTCCTCCCTCACGATGATGACCATGCACAGGCTGAGGCCCAGCATCTGGTGTATGAGCCAGACAAAAACAAGGATGAGACACTTAAAAAGGAGGAGATTCTAGACAACTGGATCATGTTTGTGGGAAGCCAAGTCACAAATTATGGGAAAGTCTTACCAAGAATCATAGTGATCTTTGAAAGACACTCATCCTCATGTGGCCAACGGTCACAGGCTTTATGCAGATGTTCTGGGTGATTGCTATAGTTGTCAAGTGTATAGCAGTTGTGTCCCTAAACCGTGAGATTATACGTCAGATTGGGGTAAAAATTATTTTTCACTCCATATTTACTGGAAAATAACCATCACTATCTATTCCAGTAGGATTTGGCTTAAAACACATTGAACTCTTGGCAAAATGCAGTATTCTGGGGGATATGTTGCTAGAGCATGATCTCCTCAACTCCTTCCCTACTTACTTAATTAATGGGCAAGAAATCCTGAAGGGGTTCTGTAAGTCAAGGTGGGTGGCAGGGACACTGTGCAGAATAATCACTATGTATTTCAACTATTAAATTTTGCGACTTCTTAGTTGCCACTGTTAAATCGTGGCAAAGGTAAAGGCTTGAAGGAGGCAATGTTATATTGTCCTATGTCAGCCAACTTGGAGCAGGCATGGTTTTTCAAATTCTTTATATTGGGAGTTGCTATTGTAAATGGTATATATACTTTTGTGAGTTTTCCTGTTTGGACCTGCTAATGTGCACAATAAACCCACATCTTTGTGGTTTTGTTTTGCTTTGTTTTTAATACTAAGAAGCAGAGTTCCCTGCAGCTAAATCCCATGGGAGAGAGAGCTGGACCCTGAGAAGTGTGGAGACTCCTGAGAAATCAGTGATGACAACATTCCAACATTCCCTCTGCCCAAGAGAGAATCGCCTAGTGCCAACTGTGCCCCCTGGGTGCAAGGACCAAGGAGAAATCAGAGGCAGAATTCTTGTGATTCCTGTCCCCGCCTAGAGATGTAAGAGAGTCACTAGGATTGCCCACACACAGGAGATCAGAGCACCTGTTCTCAGAAAAGGCTGAAAGAAAACAGGAAAACAGTTCGTTGGGAGTGCAGACACAGAGGCCTACAGGAGGGTGAAGCCACTCTCAGAAACAACAATTCAAGCAAACACCAGAGATAACCCAACAGCTAGAGGCAAGCACAGGAAACTAAGCAACAGAAACCAAGACTACTTGCCATCATCAGAGCCTAGTTCTCCCACCAAATAAAATACTGAATAGCCAAACACACTGGAAAAACAAGACTTGATTTAAAAATCACACTTTATGCTATAGATGGAGGACTTTAAGAAGGACATGAATAGCTCCCTTAAAGAAATGCAGGACAACACAAGTAAACAAGTAGAAGCCCTTACAGATGAAACACAAAAACGCCTGAAAGAATTACAGGAAAACACAACCAAACAGGTGAAGGAATTGACCAAAACCATCCAGAAACAATAAAGAAAACACAAAGGGAGACAACCCTGGATACAGTAAACCCAAGGAAGAGACAAGGAGCCATAGATACAAAAATCACCATAGAAAACATCGACACAACCATCAAAGATAATGTAAAAACGCAAAAGCTCCTAGCCTAAAACATCCAGGAAGTCCAGGAAACAGTGAGAAGATCAAACCTAAGGATAATAGGTAGAAAAGAGAGTGAAGAATCCCAACGTAAAGGGCCAGTAAATATATTCAAGAGAATTATAGAAGAAAACTTCCCTGACCTAAAGAAAGAGATGCCCACAATGGTATAAGAAGCATACAGAACTCGAAATAGATTGGACTAGAAGAGAAATTCCTCCAGTCACATAATAGTTAAAACACCAAATACACAAAAGAAGAAATGATATTAAAAACAGTAAGGCGAAAAGGGCAAGTGACATATAAATGCAGAACTATCAGAATTACACCAGACTTCTTACCAGAGACTATGAAAGTCAGAAGATCCCGGACAGATGTCATACAGACCCTGACAGAATAAAAATGCGAGCCTAGCCTACTATACCCAGCAAAACTCTCAATTAACATAGAGGGAGAAAGCAAGATATTCCATGACAAAACCAAATTTACACAATATCTTTCTACAAGTCCAGACCTATGAAGGATAATAGATGGAAAACTCCAACACAAGGAGAGAAACTATGCCATAGAGAAAGGAAGAATATAAACTCCTTGCAATGAAACCAAAAGAGAGACACACAACCATAATTCCACCTCTAACAATGAAAACAACAGGAAGCGACAATCACTATTCCTTAATATCTCTGAACATCAACGAACTCAATTCCCCAATAAAAAGACATAGACATACAGACTGGATATATAAAAAGGACCCAGCATTCTGCTGCATACAGGAAACACACTTCAGAGACAAAGACAGACGTTACCTCAGTGTAAATGGCTGGAAACAACTTTCCAAGCAAATGGCCTGAAGAAACAAGCTGGGGTTGCCATTCTAAGATCAAATAAAATTTACTTCCAATCAAAAGTCATTAAAAAGGTAACACCTCATATTCATCAAAGGAAAAATCCACCAAGATGAACTCTCAATCCTAAATATCTATGCTCCAAATACAAGGGCACCTACATTCATAAAAGAAACCTTACTAAAGCTCAAAGCACACATTTCACCTCACACAATAATGGTAGGAGATTTCAACACCCAACTCTCATCAATGGACAGATTGTGAAAATAGATATTAAACAGAGACATAGAGAAAGTAACAGAAGTTATGAACCAATGGATTTAACAGATATTTATAGAATATTCCACCCTAAAAGCAAAAGGATATACATTTTTCTCAGCACCGCATGATACCTTCTCCACATAATTGGTCATAAAACAGGCCTCAAAAAATATAAGAAGATAGAAATAGTCCCATGCATCCTATCAGACCACCACCGACTAAGGCTGGTCTTCAATAACGACAAGAACGACAGAAATCCGACATATACATGGAAGTTGAACAACCCTCTACTCGATGACAACTTGGTCAAGGAAGGAATAAAGAAAGAAATTAAATGAAAATGAAGATACAACATACCCAAACTTATGGGGCACAAAGAAAGCAGTGCTAAGACGAAAACTCATAGCTCTGAGTGCCTGCAAAGAGAAATGGGAGAGAGCATATGTCAGCAGCTTGAGAGCACATCTATAGATTCTAGAACAAAAAGAAATAAATGAACCCAAGAGGAGTAGAAGGCAGGAAATAATAAAACTCACGGCTGAAAACAACCAAGTTGAAACGAAAAGGACTATATAACGAATCAACAGAACCATTAGCTGGTTCTTTGAGAAAATCAACAAAATAAATAAACGTGTAGCCAGACTAACCAGAGATCACAGAGCATTTATCCAAATTAACAAAATCAGGTATGGAAAAGGAGATATAACAACAGAGTCTGAGGGAATTAAAAAAAATCATCAGATCCTACTAAAAAAGCCTATATTCAACAAAACTAGAAAATGTGGAGGAAACGGACAATTTTCTAGACAGATACCAGGTACCAAAGTTAAATCAGGAACAACAAAAAAAATCTAAACAACCCCATAACTCCTAAAGAAATAGAAGCAGTTATTAGAAGTCTCCCATCCAAAAGCAGTTCAGGGTTTAGTGCAGAATTCTATCAGACCTTCACAGAAGTCCTCATACCGATACTGTCCAAATTATTTCACAAAATAGAAACAGATGGAGCACTACCAAATTCCTCCTGTGAAGCCACAATTACTCTTATACTTAAACCACACAAAGACCCAACAAAGAAAGAGAACTTAGGACCAATTTTCCTTATGAATACTCATGCAAAAATACTCAATAAAATTCTTGCAAACCAAATCGAAGAGCACATCAAAATGATCATCCATCATGATCAAGTAGGCTTCATCCCAGGGACGCAGGGATGGTTAAATATACAGAAATCCATCAATGTTAATCCATTATATAAACAAACACAAAGATAAGAACCACATGATCACTTCACTAGATGTTGAGAAAGCATTTGACAAAATTCAACACCCCTTTATGATAAAAATCCTGGAAAGATCAGGAATTCACGGTCCATATCTAAACACTATGCAGCAAACCAGTAACTAACATCAAACTAAATGGAGAGAAACGTGAAGCAATCCCACTAAAATCAGGGAGTAGACAAGGTTGCCCACTGTCTCCCTACTTATTCAATATAGTACTCAAAATTCTAGCCAGAGCAGTCAGACAGTGAAAGGAGCTCAAAGGGAAGAAATCAAAATGTCAATATTTGAAGATGATATGATAGTATACTTAAGTGATCCCAAAGGTTCCACCGGAGAACTACTTAACCTGATCAACAACTTCGGCAAAGTGTCGGCTTATAAATTTAACTCAAACAAATCTCTAGCCTTCTGCTACTCAAAGGATAAACAGGCTGAGAGACAAATTAGGAAAATGACACCCCTCACAGTAGTTCCAACTAATATAAAATATCTTGGTGTGACTTTAACAAAGCAAGTGAAAGAACTGTATGACAAGGACTTCAAGTCTCTGAAGAAAGAAATTGAAGAAAATCTCAGCAGATGGAAAGATCTCCCATGCTCATTGATTGGCAGGATGAATATAGTAAAAATGGCCATTTTGCCAAAAGGAATCTACAGATTCAATGCCATCCCCATTAAAATTCCTACTCAATTCTTTATAGAGATAGAAAGAGCAATTTGCAAATTCATTTGGAACAACAAAAAAGCCAGGATAGTGAAACCTAGCAAAAACTACCTGCAACAATAAAAGAATTTCTGGGGGAATGAGCATTCCCTGACCTCAAGCAGTATTACACAGCCATAGTGACAAAGCCTGTATTATACTGGTACAGAGACAGGCAGGTAGACCAGTGGAATAGAATTGAGGAACCAGAAATGAACCAACACATCTGTGGTCACTTGATTTTTGAAAAAGGAGCTAAAATCATCCAATGGAAAAAATAGCATTTTCAACAAATGGTGCTGGTTCAACTGGGGGACAGGATGTGGAAGAATGCAAATCAATCCATTCTTATCCTCCTGTACAAAGTTTAAGTACAGGTGGATCAAGATCTATACATCAATCCAGATACACTCATAGTAATAGAAGAAACAAAAAAGTGGGGAAGAGTCTCAATCACATGGGCAGTGATGAAAATGTCCTGAACAAAACACCAATGGCTTATGCTCTAACATCAAGAATCGATAAATGAGACCTGGTAAAACTGCTAAGCTTCTGTAAGACAAAGGACACTGTCATAAGGACAAATTGGCAACCAACAGATTGGGAAAAGATCATTACCGATCCTACATCTGACAGAGGGCTAATATCCAAAGTTGCAAAGAACTCTAGAAGTTAGACTCCAGAGAGCCTAATAACCCTATTAAAAAACGGGATACAGAGGTAAACAAAGAATTCTCAGCTCAGGAGTATGGAATGGCTAAGAAGTAACTAAAGAAATGCTCTACATCCTTAGTCATCAGGGAAATGCAAATCAAAACAACCCTGAGATGCCACCTCACACCCATCAGAATGGCTAAGTTCAAGATCTCAGGTGACAGCAAATGCTGGCAAGGATGTGGAGCAAGAGGAATCTCCTCCATTGTTGGTGGGACTGCAGACTGGTACAAACATTCTGGAAATCAGTCTGGAGGTTCCTCAGAAAATTAGACATTGTACTACCTGAGGACCCAGCTATACCACACTTGGGCATATACCCAAAAGATGCTCCAACATACAACAAGGCACATACTCCACTAGGGACATAGCAGCCTTATTTATAATAGCCAGAAGCTGGAAAGATCCCAGATACCCTTCAACAGAGAAATGGATACAGAAAATGTGGTACATCTACACAATGGAGTACTACTGAGCTATCAAAAACATTGACTTCATGAAATTCATAGACAAGTGGAATGAAGTAGAAAATATCATCCTGAGTGAGGTAACCCAATCATGGAAAAACTCACATGACATGTACTCATTGATAAGTGGATATTAGCCCAAATGCTCAAATTACCCAAGATGCACAGACCACATGAAACTCATGGATAACCAAAATTCTGATGCTTCACTCCTTCTTTAAAAGGGGAAGATTAACCATAGGAGAGGTATTCTATTCTTTAGAACAGAGCCTGAAGGAATGGTCATTCAGAGTCTACCCCATATTTGGCCCATACATATACAGCCTCCAAGCTAGATAAGATGGATGAAGCTAAGAAGTGCAGGCTGACAGAAACCGGATATAGATGTCTCCTGAGAGGCACAGCCAGAGCATGTCAAATAAAGAGGCAAATGCTAGCAGCAAACCATTGAACTGAGAACTGGATCCAAGTTGGAGGAATTACAGAAAGATTGAAAGAGCTGAAGGGACTTGCAACCCCATCAAAACAACAATGCCAGCCAAGCAGAACTCCCAGAGACTAAACCACTACCCAATGACTATACATGGACCGTCCCATGGCTCCAACTGCATATGAAGCAGAGGATGGTCTCCTTGCACACGAATGGAAGGAGAAGCCCTGGGTCTTGTCAAGGCTGGACCCTCAGTTTGGGGAATGCCAGAGAGTTGGGAAAGTGGGTGGATGGGGAACGGAATACCATTATAGAAGAATGGGACGGGTGGCATTGGAGCTTATTTCTGGGAAACCAGGAAAGTGAATAACATTTGGAATGGAAATGAAAAATATCCAATTAAAAAAAAGAACAACAACAACATGGCATTTAGAGCTTAAATTTGAAAAATGCCACAATCAGGAGACACAGAATTGTATGCCTCTGGTTTTCTTCAAATATGCTCTGGGCCCGATTCAGTTCTGGGCCCATGCTGGACCAAGCAGGTTCCTGCCACTGACTGCTCCTACATTCCTATATCCAGAGGCACTATGCAGTTTACTCTTGGGCCAGGGATGTGGGAAGAGTTGGGCGGAAGGGGCGGTGTGTCCTGTGATCTCAGGATTGTCCGCATTTCTGGGTGTTCAGCACTCTCCACCACGGGATTTTGGTGCAGGTTTCCTGATTGCTTTCATCTCCCTTATACAATGTTTATATTTCCTGGGAGATATTATAGAAAATTTGATGTTTATCCCATTAATTTGTTTAACATTCTCATCCACAGAAGAGTATAATTTAGTGGTAACTAAATATTTAAAAACAAGTATATACATTGGGTAATTTTTGCATGATGAACTTGGAATTCACAGAGTTGGAAACACAGTCTAAAGTGAAAGTATAATTGCCTTTGTATCTCAGTCTAACTGGGAAGTAATTATGATGCCCAGTCCCCATGAGAATGCAGAGATCCATCCCTGCCTGATAGCCGTGGGACATCAGATGTTGAAACCACACCTCAATAAAGAAGGTTCTTAAGAGTTGAGAGTTTGAGATCACTCTTTTATTCACCAGAATACATCAATAGTATCCAGATGCAGGTAGTCAATATATACAGTTTGTATCCTTATCAAAATAGCAAATCAAATGAATGAACAAAACAACAATGAATAAATAACAAAACTTCAAATGGATATAAGGAAAACCAAATAACCAAAGTAATCAAAAGTCAAACCAAAATGTAAACAGAGGAATTGTCCTAAGCATTCTTTTGATGCTCGTTTGCAGAATTGACTTATAGCCAATGACTTGCCTTGGAAACACAGTAGACAAGCAGTTACTGATGGTAATAATCTTTTCAAGGGGAATGTAAGTAGGTCTGCCTTGTTGGAGTGAGGGTATGAAGGACAAAGCCATCCAATACTGAGTATAAAACATATGACAGTCTTTGACTCAAAGTTTTTCCAATGTTGTGGACTGATCTCCATGAAACTCTTCTGGGTGACCCTTCAGGACAAGTACAAATGTACATGTGCACACTCTTCCTGGATGCTCAGCAGTTCTCAATTGATGTGCATCAGCTCTTCTCTGAGTCCTTCCAAATGTGCACGCTTGCTCGGGAGAGCCGAGATGAAAGTATGGCCTATTCAATCCAAAGAAATCAAACTAAAGTAGGAAAATGCAGCCCACAACTGCTATGGATATTAAGGATGCGATGTAATAGTGGTGTATTTGTTGTGCACACTTAGACTCCTCCTGTGGCACTGCTCTCCAAGGGAGATCTTGTTCTGGTCTATGCCATGTTCGAGTTTCGCTGGAGAATTTTAGACCTAGCAGAGCAAGGGAAAAAAGGATTAGTGAGGGTTTGTTGATTCAGCTCTCCCTCTTACGTCAGCTCTATTCGGTTGGACAATCCAGCATTACCTGTCAACTGAGGTCATTTCCTGCATCCCCAAGTGTCATAGAGTAAATGGGCTTCGATTTATATATCAGCTTTTAAAAACAGCTAGAAATCGAACTGTGGACTATGCACAGTACTGGAATCAAAAGAAAAATGAGCATATTTTGTCACTGGTCCAGGTATATTATATTGAATAACAACATTGTGGCTATGTCTGAATCTGAGTTCAAGAGAGATATGAGCAACCTAGAATACCATGTGGATGTCTTATGGAGAACCTGCTCAGAATTGAAGTGAAGGTTCAGATTATTTTTGCAGTGAAGGAACCTGCCTAGGTTCCATTTGTAACCACTGTATCTGTAAATACACAGAGAAACCATCTCACATCAAAACCATGGGCACTGCATACATCCTGTAATCACTGAGAATGGGCTCCATGTAAATCTTCCCAGTGTACACACTGAGCATTAAAGGTGATGGTGGTGTACAAACAGAACAGAACCCCTGTATGTGTATAGTCATTGTAAGGCAATTTGTGAGAGAACAGAAAAGAAAATGTTCTCAGAGTTTACCACAGAGGTAAGAGAAAGAAGAAGTAGAAAATACCAAGAAATCTTGAAGATCACATATATTGCATCATGGACAAAATCCATATAAACTGTACCAGAATAATACTCTGAGTAGTTCTTTAGCTGACTGAGGCTGAAACCATGTAGGTGGTCAGTCACCCACAAAGGATAGTTATATAGGACAGGAAACCCAACTGGCTTCTGCCAGCCTATGTTCCTACCTGATCTCAAAGATGTCACAATTATTCTACACTGTTTCTCCCAAGTCACTTTCCTGGGTGATCAGTTCTCTCTGCTTCAGAGTGTCCTGCATTGTTTCCTCTAATCCTTCCTTATTCTGGTCATTAGATGAGTGTAATGTCAGTGGAGGCATGCATACCTGTGTGCACATACAAACACACACAGACACACAGAAACACTAATACACACTCCCAAACACAGAACACATGTGTGTTCACACAATATAAGCATAGTACATTGCAGTCAAGTGTTTACTTTCTGAGGTAATCCTTAATATAAAGACCCCCCAGGATTCTCTGAAGGCATAAAAACAAATGTTGAGTGGGATATGTACATAGCAGGCATAGCCTATAGCCTATAAACAACTCAGTCAGTGTTGTGCTGTCCTCCCATAAACCAACATAGAATCATGGTCCTTGCCTTATTCCCCAATCTGGCTTAGCTCGTTCCCAAGGCTGTGTAGAGCAGGCTTGTTTCCCAGCAAAGGATCATATGTTGGTGGTGGATTAGACTCTGTTCTTGGCCACTGTTTCAGGCTTGCCCCCAAAGTGTGCAGCTTCTTCTAATAGCAGCTCTCTTTACCTTAACTTGAATGACTTCGTGCCCAAGGCTATTGGAACAGAATCATAGGAAATCTCCATACCCAGGATACAAATGAACAGTTTTTCTCCCCATAATGTGATTGTGTCACAGATATTTTGAGTAAGTAAGTAAATGCTTGCATGGATTATCTTACACTGAGTCATAATGCATGGAATGGCCCCACCGTATAGTACATTTTCACTCCCTTAGCTGATGGACGTCTGGACAGATTCTCCTTCAGGGCTGCTCGGGGACTACCACAGCACTGATGAGCCCTAGTTGCTCTGTTGACACCTACTCCTTGTTCTGTAATCTTTGGGTCAACTAAAACTTCTGTTCCAATTTCTGTACATGGCTTCTCATAGGCCTACCTGTTCTTACACTACCAGACCTGTCTTAAGATCCTCATTCCTCCTATCCCCCACTGAGGCTGACTTTAACTCAGAGAAAATGATGTTGACTAACAGCCCTTGCAGAATGCTACACAGATAACACAGGGGATGCTTTAGGTTATTTGTGCATCTAAAGCCGCTCCTGAACCTGCCCTGTTCTTGAACCACAGCACAGCTATGGGGCTTCTGCTGGATGCCAATACAACTCCATGCAACTCAATTTCTCAGTGAATACAATCCAAGCCAGACTCCAAGGTGAAGTTGTACTGTGCCAAGGTAGCTGGAAAGAAATGGGAGCAGGCAATGTGTAAAACAAGCTTGGAGAAGACACAGTGAGTGACATAACCTTTCAGTGGGCTTTCACAATTCACAAAGGACAAAGAAGGAATATAAACTCATGGATTTTATAGAGAAGCCTCCCCCTTACCTCCATGTACTCCATTCCTTTAATGTGCTCCAAAGGATTTCAATGCAGATTGGTAGGTTTGCCCCTAATACCGTTAAAATTGAACTTTACAAGTGCTTTTGTGTCCTTTTGCTGTACAGAGCTAGGAGGAGAGGCCAAAATGATTGGGCTGCTGTATTTGATGTTTCATGACGCAAAGTGAACTCTCAGAGTGGTTTTCTCAGTAAACTTGGAAATAGGCAACACAGTTATATTTTTGCACAAACTAAAACACAAATACACACACATGCACACACACACATTCACACACACACACACACACACACACACACACACACACACACAAACACACACACACTAAGGAAAACATACCTTTTATCCAGCAGGTTTTCTGTTGAATAAAGAATTAGTGGGAGCTATGTTATGTACAAGTCTCTTACAGTCAAGCAGGCTGTGCTGCCCTGGCCTGTACTCATTTCCACTTCAGGAAATCTTGCTATGCAGATACTTGCTGGACCTACAAGTAAGTTACAAACTCTGCACAGATAAACTAAACAACACATCACCAAATTCCCAAGACAGAAGAAAAGCCTCCAGCAAGCTCCATGTTGACTCATCATAGGCCCCTCACTAAAACTACCCTGCTTCCCTCATAGAAGACCTTGGAAGCATCAGAAGAAGACAGTGACTCATGGTCAGTACCCAGGAACTTTTCATCACATTATAATTCATGTGATATTAAAACAACCTCAACATCAGTCAGAAGGAGGCAAAAGAAAAGGCTACAGTGACTTTGCTGAAATGCTGCACCCTGTACAACACTGAGAGGGAATTTATCCTGAAGAATGCCATGCCCATGATATAGTCAGCAAAGCAATGTCAGCAGAGGGATGCACTATAGGATTCCATGCACGATCATGGTTAAGGCAATAAGACAGACCAGAATCTTCCAGGGGGATACCTCTATTAAGGTAAAGTTACAAAATCTAATCCTTACTTTTAAAATAGCTGAATGGTTTAGCTATTCAGAATGTGTTGAGACAAATAACAGATGTGGCAACACCTGGAACTGGACAGGTGATGCAAAGACTGCTGACCAGCACAAAACAGGAAGATTTAGGTTTGTTGAGAGACCTAGGCTCAAAGGACTAAGTTAGAGAATGACTGGACAAAATTGTATGTCATTAACTGGCCTCCCTGAATACCCACAAATTACAGGTCACCACAGCAATGCATACACACACACACACACACACACACACACACACACACACACACACACACACGAAAAACCATAAGTCGGCAGAAAACAATGAAGATTCCATCATGCTGGAGGAAGATCATAATATAGATTATTCAAAGCAGGTATTTTAAGAGAGAATCACTAACTCAGCTAATTTTCCCTAGAGGAATAAAAAGGCCTAGATAGCACTCTTCTTGGTCAGAATGTGGGGTATATATGGAGAACTTTGTTCTTGAAGTCTCAAATCTCTCATGCCTATCCTCACCTTTTGAAACCCTTTCCACATCCCTGCTCTTCTAACCAACTTCAGAGTATAAGATGCAGATATGAAATGTCCAGCAGCACTTAAACAAAATAGGACTGACATGCTGCTACTCAGGTTCTGTCAGGTACCCAAGATGTATGAAGCATGAAGAGACCATCTTCATATATAGGGAAAAGGGGATAGAAAGAACAAAAGGCACCAAAAGATTACAATGAGAACCATTTATTTGGCATTTCCACCAGGCTCTCCTCCTTGCAAACTACTTACTTCCTGGAATCTCACAAGATCCCTGTAAAGCAAATGAACTACAGGCATTTGCCTCATCCCTCAAAGCTCTGTGCTAGTCTAAAGAGGGGCTCCCACATAGCACCCTCCTCCACACATAAAGGCATGTAGTGCTGTGATGTAGTCAGCCTATCTCCCGTAATAAACTGCAGATTCTAGAATAGCAGGGGCATTTGCCTTCCAAATATGCAGTTTCTTCAAAAAGGCTACCCCAACAGAAAGCCTTGTAAACGATCACATAAATGAACACTTGGATGAGACATAGGTCAGTACATGGATAAGTCAATGGACAGTTACATTCGTTTGTCTATGTTTATGGTTAGACATGAGGGCAACCTGACCTTGAGGTCTAATCCTACCTGCAACTGCTTGGCTCTGGGGACACAGATGTTCATTCCGGCCTCTTCACAGAACCTCTTTGCCTCCACACAGGATGCTGGCAGAACAGTCTGCTCCACCATCAGTTTTTTGTTCTCATACAGCAAAATCTTTATATTGTTCTTCTATGGAGTCCGTTCACGCAGGAGCTGGAAGTGCCTGATGCTGAACCATAAACAAAAAATGGTAAATACCAGCCAGCTTCTATCTGCCTGTCTCTCCTGCAAGTACAATCATCCCTTCAAGGGTCCTCATCCTCCAACATCCCCAGAGTAGAGCCACACTATACAAGTCAGCACCAATTAAAGGCAGTCAAATCCAGAGTCCAAATTCAATATGAATCAAAGTACTTCTGAAAATCCTGACACTGAGTGTTTATATAAATCAAGGAAGAAGAAATGGTACATATGGGAGCTTATATGTCCATGGTATGCTAAAACCACCTGCAGGTAGAGGGCAAATCCCCTCTGAGGGTGATAGAAGACCCAGTAGCTATACAATCTTTCCATGTGTTTCTCATGGATCATAAATCTTTAAATCTCATGTCAGAGTCCTAGAGGTTCAGAGTTGATTGATATTCCCACCATGGTGCAAATCTTTTCTATCTAGAGAATCCTTAATGGGTAAAAATAACAATCGGAGGGTTTTCTACACTCTTCACATGTAGAACAACTAAGTCCAAGAGTTACAAATCCAAGACCCTTGCCACGAGGCAGGCTTCCTGTTAAGAGTTAGACACTGCAGAACCAGAGCCCTGACTTTTGTTCAAAGTCATAGCTGGACAGAAGCATTCCCTGCCAAGTGCTGGGGTTTCATCTCTGTCAGTGACTCACTGTAGGAATTGTTCTCTTGTATGAGCTCCTTGTACTTCTCCATGGCGTCACATATTGAGTTGTTCATTTAATGCACAGCCATCATTCTCATCCCACGTTCAGATTGAAGTATAGGCAATTCAACATCCAGCCTGTGGTAGGGCATGGCCCATGGAAAAAATAACCATCTGAGCTCATGAACTCAGAATTAGATGAAATGTAAATAAAAAATATCCAATAAAAAATTAAAATTTAAGGAATGGGGGTGAGGGAAGCATGTGGTAATCTCTAAGACCAGAGCAAAAACACAACAGTGAAACCCCAAGCATGATTCTTCCATAGAAAATATTTCTATGCAAATCAGCAAACAATTATTTTGAAATAAGAACTCCTTAAGAACCTGGGGAGATATGGCTCTGCAGACTCTCTGTATAGGAGTGGGCAGAGCCTGAGAACTGCCTGCTTGGGAATTACAAGTATCAAGGGTTTGTTTCCAAAGCGACTGTTTCTAGGTCACAATAAACCATTCATAGATAGCTAAAAAAATGAAAAGTAAAAAAATAAATAAAGTTCAAATCGGGCAAAAAATAGGTGAAATCAGACTGTTCTCTGTATTATATTACTTAAAGCCAGTATATATCACAGACTTGCTCCTTTGAACTGGGTCCTATTGGTGCTGATTAAACTTATTATCCTGGGTACAGGACAATAGAGCCAGGGTACCAATTGGAGGGAGCTGACCTTCAAGAGTTGGCCAGGTGAGCATGAAGGCATTGACTAGTTCTGTAAGAAGTTTCCTCAAGTTTGTGCCACAACCTTAGGTCCAACAGAAAGTGGCAATGACATTTCTTTTGTTTTGAAAGCAGGGATTCTCAATCATTGTTTCCTATCGTTACATGAATTCCCAGAGGGCATAAATACTTTTGACAGGGCAGAGGATTTATAACATCTCCTTCCCTCCAGAGAGTCCTATCTTCCACCAAGGTAAATAGAAGGTGCAAAGTGCTCTATTGATCAATGTGGGCCTCCACAGACTCATCACTATCATGACCTATAAACTGTTCATCAAACAAATCCTCAGAGCCCATCAAAGGTCCCCAGATGTCCTGATCCTGAGCAAAACACTCACAAATACTTTCACATACATGTATACCAACCCATATTTAAGTACAATTAGAATGCCAACTATATCCAGGGAGGTGCCTTAGAATCAGTGAACAATGAACAGATTCAGGGTAAAAGAGTGATGACATGCAGGCATTTCATTCACACTCCTAGATGCAGCAAATGTGACCAGGTCCTTCCAGCTGTTGACAGAACCAATCCAACTCCAAGCACCTCAGGCTCAAGTACAAAAGAGCTTGACCCTAAGCCCACAGCACCTAGCTTATCTCAACAGGCCACACCTGCCAAGGCTCTTTGAAATCCAGGATGAGGAGTGAAAAACTCTCTTGATGTAAAGAAATCTTGGGTTAGCAGAGAGAGCACAAGACAGTGAACAGGTGACTGGGCATAATGACTACCTATAGTCCCAATCATCATAGATATAAAGGTCCAGGATTTGAGAAAGTACATCCCTCTGGAATTTACACTTCTGGGTTTCAAATTTTAGTTCTTCCAATTTCTTTAGACGCTTCTCTTGCTTACTGATATCATTTCAGGATGATGCCTTCCTACCGAAACCTGTAGATAGATAAACACAAGTGAAATTGCATATTTGATGGCCCAGGGGAGGAAAAGACCATTCTGAGTCCCAGAAAGGAGGTTGAGGAAATGGAAAGGCTGGAGACTATATGATTCCCTGAAATAGCAGAAAAGCTTTCTTCAAACTGGACTCTTAAGCTATGTCCTTCTTCCCAATCTTCACTGCCATACATAAGTCACACTCACTATTAGAGGACCCCTTGCCCTGAAAGCCATAAGCTGCCTCAGACATCCAGACATGGGACATTGTCATCTCATATCAGATGTGGTACAGGTAAATCCTGGAGTTCCTAATGCTTAGAACCATCAATCTCTAATGAGTGTGTTCAAACCCAAAGTGTCTGAGATCTTAGTTCATGACTAGGGGTGCATCCTTCCTTGTTCTTATCATCAGAGACTTATGTAACCTACAGTAATCTAGAGGATGAAGTGCTTCAACTCCCAACCATGAATGGTCCCATTGTTAATCTCATCATGCCTCCTCCTGGCATGTATTGGCAGTCGAAATTACAAAGCTCCCAGAAAAAAAGCTGCAGGCTTGCCAATTCTTGGCTCTCTGTCAAACTAATCATCAGAACTCTGGACTCTTGGTCTGTCATTGAGAAATCCCAAGGTTCTTTGTTGCAAGGCCTACTCCTGGAAGGAACGTCTCAAACCTATCTCCTCAAGGATGTTCCCCAACTCTGCCCTGGACTCACCAAGCCTTCCCCAGAACGATTTCATTCTTCCTTTTTTACTAGACAGGAGGTCTGCATCCTTCTGCCTTTTTCTGGTCTCTCCTTGATCTCTACTCTCTTTTCGAACTAGCCTGAGCAGCTGGCGAAACATGCCTGTTTGTGAACCCAAAGGGAACTGAAGGAATATGCCAAAGGCAGTTGGTGTCACCACAACACTGGTGACATCCCAGAAGATTCTAGTGCTGTCTTAGAGACAAGAGATTTTCCTAGGAAAGGCTTACTGATGATGTTACTGCGAGGTTCTGTGGCCTACCTGCTAACTAGCTCTCCGCAAATTGATCAGTTTCTGTAGGGGCCTTTCCCTGCAGTCTCTCATGTGACTCAGGGAAAACCCTTTGACAACCTCTACTCCAAAGCTAGATATTTCTCTCTGCTTCATTGGAAGTCATCAATTCTCTTAATGGGAAGAGTTGGTTACAACCCTGAATTGATAAGAGATTTTTGTTAGCACCCAAATCTCTAGGGAGCATGGATAAGGGAGATTTTTCTTAAAAATAAATCTACCACCTGAGACAACGCATGTGACATAAATTTTGAATCCCAAGGTTTTCCCTGTTTTCTAGAGGCCAATAGCTTTCTCCTATACATTTGGCTATATAAAACCTGGTAATATTTGCTTAATGTGCAGTCCTAGACTGCTGGCATTGTTTCCATATACACATCTATGTATTTCACAAAATCAATGGTCTATAATCCTACTTTTTGAAATAATCACTCCCTTTTCTTGGGATCGTAGGGATCAACTACAGGGCATATATAAAATTATAACTTTATGTCTCTTTTATATATTAAGTTGGACATCCTCCCTTTCTCAAATATAAAAAGACAATTAAATGGGACATCAGTAAGCAAACGTCAGCCTGGACCCTGTGTTACTACATTGTAACCACATAGCCATTACTTCTCAAATATCATTCTTCCTGAATTTCCAAGTCTAGGCATGAGAATATTGGGGCTGCACCAGGATCTTTTACTCGTAGCAAACATAAGAATCAGGAGGATGGGCAGGGAGTGGAATGTCCTGAATTAGGAGGTCATAGTTCTAGAAGGTTATCCTTTGCTCTCAGCAGAGCCGACATTTTTTCAACCATTCCTCACCCTCTGCCACAGGACCAGAGACTTCCCCAAACAACTGGCTGGCCTTGCTAAAAGTCCTGGCTTGGCTTCTCTTTGTAGAATAAGACATTCAGAGTCCTTGAGAACCCACCAAGAAGTCTCCTCCACAAAGGCCCCTTGTTGTCAAAGGAAAATGTTCTTGCAGAATCCTGCCATGGCAGCAGGAATTTCAACTAGGCTGCTTTTAGGTCCAGCTCACTGAGGGCAGGCCTGAGGCCCAGGTGTATCTGTGGAAAGTAGCAGCACACACTACCTCACAGCTCTCTCTCTCTCTTGGATGCAACTGCTAGAAGTGTAATACGATTTTTATTTCTTTGTTTGTTTATTAGAAATACCTACAAACCTGATTAAAGTTGCAACATGCCTTCAATTCCAGCATGCAGAATTTTGTTAAATCATTGTTGTTCCTGTTTTATGTTTGGTTTTGTTTTTAGTCCCCTCAGCAAATTTCTCTGTACCTAGACTGTTAAGCACATGCTCTGGAGGGACCTATTATTCAAGTTAGGCAAAGCTTTTGTTCTTACCAACCACTCCATAGATGATCCCATTACTTACTTTCAAATAAGAAAACAGTCATAGAGAAGTAAGTTAACCTGTATGCTATCACAGAAGAAACACATCATGATTGTGGAATTGCACCCGAATCTTTTGTATTTCCTAGTTTTTTTTTTTAATTTTAACTTTTTTATTGGACTTTTGGTGGGTACATTTCATTTGTTTTAAATCTAAAAGGTATCCTTTATAGCTCTCCTCTCATTTACAAAGAAGAATTTCACCTGTAATTGTTACTCCAGATCGTTTGGTCACTGGCTTAGATATTACCTTGCTCTGTTTCCTTGCCTTAAGCTGTGCTAGAAGCAGGCTCAAAGGTTCGGGACTCAACAAATAATGAATTCCACTACATCTGGATCCCTAGTCTCACAGACAGGAAGGGACTGTATTTCCATTAACTATTTAAAAAACAAACAAACAAAACAAAAACAGACGCAGTTGTTCTCAAGTATATTAAAGTGTGGATCGTGGTAATATAGTTATATTATATAATATACCTGGCATTCATCTTTCTCCAAATCCTAAAATTTCTTTTTTTGTTCACATTTTCTTTTTTTGATTGCTTCTTAGTAATTTTTATCTTGTTTTTTTAATTTTAGTTTTTTTCATAGATATATTTCTTTATTTACATTTCAAATATTATTCTCTTACCTGGTTTCCAGTCCATAAGCCCCCATCCTGTCTCCCTCCCCGATATGGACAGTCTCCCAAACCACTCCCCTTACAACTCCCCGACATTCCCCTGCACTGAGGGTCCAACCTTGTCAGCACCAAGGGCTTCCCTTCCACTGGTGCCCCAAGAAGGCTATTCTCTCCTACATATGCAGGTGGAGCCCTGGGTCAGTCCATGTATAGTCTTTTGCTATTGGTTTAGTTGGTTGGCATTGTTGTTCTTATGGAATTGCAAGCACCTTCAGCTCTCTCAATCCTTCCTCTAATTTCCACAAGTGGGGTCCTGTTCTCAGTTCAGTGGTTTGCTGCTAGCACTGACCTCTTTATTTGACATACCCTGATGTATCTCTCAGGAGAGATCTATATCTGGACCCTTCCAGCAAGCACTTTTTAGCTTCATCAATCTTATCTAGTTTTGGTGGATATACATACTTACACACACACACACACACACACACACACACACACACACAAACACACACACACACACACACACATATATGGGGGGGCATGTGCTGAGCAGGCTCTGAACGGTCGTTCCTTTAGTCTCTGTTTTAAACTTGGCCTCCATATCCCCTCCTATGGATATTCTTGTTCCCCCTTTTAAGGAGTAGAAGCATCCACATTTTGGTCATCCTTCTTCTTGAGCTTCCTGATGTCTGTAGATTGCATCTTGGGTAATTCGAGGTTTTGGGCTAATATCCACTTATCAATGAGTGCATACCATGTGTGTTATTCTGTGATTGGGTTACCTCACTGAAGATGATATTTTCTAGTTCTTTCCATTTGCCTATGAATTTCATGTAGTCATTGTTTTTCATAGCTGAGTAGTACTCCATTGTGTAGACATACAACATTTTTCAAATCTATTCATCTGTTGAAGGGCATCTGGGTTCTTTCCAGCTTCTGACTATTATAAATAAGGCTGCTATGAATAGAGCAGAGTATGTGTCTTTATTGTATGTTGGAGCATCTTATGGGTACATGCCCAGGAGAGGTATAGCTGGGTGCTCAGGTAGAAGAGTGTCCAATTTTTTGAGGAACCTCCAGACTGATTTCCAGAGTGGTTGTACCAGTTTGCAATGCCAGCAACAATGGAGGAGTGTTCCTCTTTCTCCACATCCTCGCCAGCATCTGTTGTTACCTGAGTTTTTGATCTTAGCCATTCTGACTGGTGTGAGGTAGAACCACAGGGTTGTTATGATTTGCATTTCCTTGATTACTAAGGATGTGGAACATTTCTTTAGGTGCTTATCAGCCATTCGATATTCCTCAGCTGAGAATGTTTCGTTTAGCTATGTACTCTATTTTTTAATAGGGTTATTTGGCTCTCTAGAGTCTGACTTCTTGTGTTCTGTGTATATTTTGGATATTAGCCTTCTATAAGATGCAGGATTGGTGAAGATTTTTTTCCCAATCTGTTGGTTGCCATTTTGTCCTTATGACAGTGTCCTTTGCCTTACAGAAGCTTTGCAGTTTTATGAGGTCCCATTTGTCGATTCTTGATCTTAAAGCATAAGCCATTGGTCTTTTGTTCAGGAAATTTTCTCCAGTGTCCATGTGTTCGAGACTCTTCCCCCACTTTTTTTCCTATTACTTTGAGTGTATCTGGTTTGATGTGGAGGCCCTTGATCCACTTGGACTTAAGCTTTGTACAGGGTGATAAGAATGGGTCAACTTGCATTCTTCTACATGCTGACCTCCAGTCGAACCAGCACCATTTGTTGAAAATTCTATCTTTCTTCCATTGGATGGTTTTAGCTACTTTGTCAAAGATCAAATGACCATAGGTGTGTGGGTTCATTTCTGGGTCTTCAATTCTGTTCCACTGATCTGCCTGCCTTTGTGCCAATACCATACAAACTATTGCTCTGTAATACTGCTTGAAGGCAGGGATGGTGATTCCCCCAGAAGTTCTTTTATTGTTGAGTATAGTTTTTGCTATCGTGGGTTTTATGTTATTCCGAATGAACCTGCAAATTGCTCTTTCTACCTCTTTAAAGAATTGCATAGGAATTTTGATGGGGATGACACTGAATCTGTAGATTGCTTTAGGCAAAATGGCCATTTTTACCATATTCATCCTGCCAATTCATGAGCATGGGAGATCTTTCCATCTTCAGAGATCTTTTTCAATTTCTTTCTTCAGAAACTTTAAGTTCTCATCATACAGATCTTTCATTTTCTTGGTTAAAGTAATAGCAAGATATTTTACATTATTTGGGACTATTGTGAAGGGTGTCATTTCCCTAATTTCTTTCTCAGCCTGTTTATCCTTTGAGTAGAGGAAGGCTACTGAATTGTTTGAGTTAATTTTATACCCTGACACTTTGCTGAAGTTGTTGATCATGTTAAGTAGTTCTCTGGTGGAACTCTTGGGGTCACTTAAGTATACTACCATATCATGTTCAAATATTAGTATTTTGACTTCTTCCCATCCAATTTGTATCCCTTTGACCTCCTTTCATTTTCTGATTGCTCTCTGGTTAGGACTTCAAGTACTGTATTGAATAAGTAGGGAGACAGTAGGCAGCCTTGTCTAGTCCTGGATTTTAGTGGAATTGCTTCAAGTTTCTCCCAATTTAGTTTGATGTTAGGTACTGGTTTGCCATAATTTGCTTTTACTATGTTTAGATATGGGCTTGAATTCTTGATCTTTCCAGGACTTTATTCATGAAAGGGTGTTGAATTTTGTCAAACGATTTCTCACCATCTAATAAAATAATCATGTGGTTTTTCCTTTGAGTTTGTTTATATGGTGGATTTCGTTGATGGATTTCTGTATATAAAACTATCCCTGCATCCCTGTGATGAAGCCTACTTGATCTTGATGGATGATCCTCTTGACATGTTCTTTGATTCGGTTTGCAAGAATTTTATTGAGTATCTTTGCATCAATATACATAAAGGAAATTGGTCTTAAGTTCTCTATCTTTGTTGTATCTTTGTGTGGTTTAGATAAAAGAGTAATTATGGCTTTGTAGAAGGAATTTGATAGTGCTCCCTCTGTTTCGAATTTGTGGAATAGTTTGGATACTATTGGTATGAGGTCTTCTATGAAGGTCTGATAGAATTCTGCACTAAACCCATCTGGTCGTGGGTCTTTTTGGATGGGAGACTTTTAATAACTGCTTCTTTTTCTTTAGGAGTTATGGGGTTGTTTAGATGGTTTATTTGTTCTGGATTTAACTGTGGTGCCTTGTATCTGTCTAGAAAAATTGTCCATTTCCTCCACATTTTCCAGTTTTGTTGAATATAGGTTTTTGTAGTAGAATCTGATGAGTTTTTTTAATTTCCTCAGATTCTTTTGTCAGGTCTCCCTTTTCATTCCTGATTTTGTAATTTGGATATACTCTCTGCCCACATTCTTGAACCAAGAGGAAATTGCCTAGTACCATCTATGCTCCCTGAGCAAAGGGACCTAGGAGCAGTCAGGGGCAGAACCCTTCCAGTTTCTGCCTGGGCGGAGAGCTAAAATCCAGTCACCAGGAGTGCCTACATACCTGAGAGCAGAGGTATGATCTACTCTTCCGTGCCAAGAAATCCACCAGGTTTTCAGGTCTCACAAACTCAGGAGCACCTTTATGTTCACAGATCCGGCTAAAAGAAAGCAAGTCTACAGGAGTGCTGACACACAGGCCTACAGAAGAGTCAAGCCGCTGTCAGAGACAGTAAGACAAGAGAACACCAGAGACATCCTGATGGCGAGGCAAGTACATGAACCTAAGCAACAGAAACCAATACTCCTTGGCATCACCAGAGCCCAGTTCTCCCAGCAAAGCAAATACTGGATATCCAAATACACCGAAAAAGCAAGATTTGGATTTAAAATTACATTTTATGATGACTGAGGACTTTAAGAAAGACATAAGAAACTCCCTTAAAGAAATACAGGACATTGGGGCTGGGGATTTAGCTCAGCGGTAGAGCGCTTACCTAGGAAGCGCAAGGCCCTGGGTTTGGTCCCCAGCTCTGAAAAAAAGAACCAAAAAAAAAAAAAAAGAAATACAGGACAACACAAGTAAACAAGTAAAAGGCCTTAAAGAGGAAACACAATAATTCCTTAAAGAATCTGGGCTAACTGGCTAGCCTCTGCTCTTCAACCAGGCTCACTGGCTAGCATCTGCTCTTCAGCCAGGCTCACTGGCTAGCATCTGCTCTTCAGCCAGGCTCACTGGCCTACGGGACCCTAGCACATTGCTTACCAATCGGCTCATGACTACCTGGCTGCACTGACTCCTTAAAGCCATTCTCTAGAAAGAGCACAAAAACCAAAGAGAAACACCACTGGGACCTTTTCCCATGGGCTCCGCTTAAGTTTAAGCAATTTTGTTATTTCTTTTAAAATGTGAAATACAATTTCTGCTACTCATATGGCCAAGATAGCTGGGCAGTAATCATTGCTTTATGGAATTTGATCCTTTATTTTATTACGAGGTTATCTTTATGCTGTATGATGTATCTTTAGAAAACACAACACTAAATTCCTAAAATCTAGATGTTTTAAGACATCAGTTCATGGAGAAACATAAGTGCTTACCTATCTAGACTGGCCTCTTTTGCTATACTGCAGGTACAATCAAGTTTCCACACTACTTCCATGATTTTCAAGAATGGTTAAGACAAAAATAAGTTGAACATAATGGACAGAAAGGGGATTCTGTCAAGTTGTCTTATGTGGAACAAGATACCAAGATATGACTGGTAAACCTAAAACCAACTGTTTCAGAGACCAACAAAACTTACAGAAAATACATACTTTCTTATCATTCCTCTGCCTCGGCGGTAAGTAATTTATTGAGCACCTACTATGATCCTAGCACTGTGCATCTAGGGGTGTAATGTTGAATTAAAAGTTGATAAAAAGCTTCATTAAGGAATAAAGAAAAATGAAACATATCTGAAACTCAGAATTCAATATAAGCAGCACCACCATTTCTCAACTGGTGATTTCTGAAAAATTCATCATTTTTTCCATGTGCTTCTACAAAAATGATACTCAGTCTTGATTTTGTAAGTCATAAATAGGCAAGTCATACTTCTTTCTTGGCTCCCACAACTGTCAAAGGGAACAACACCGTCGCTGTACATTGGGCTTCCCTATTAATCCTGCTTTGAATGGTAATAAATTCTAGACTTTTAAATGTGAAAACAGGTCACCAAAAATGCTTGAGGGGAAAGGTTGTTAAAATTACCCAAACTGGTCTATTCTCTAAAACTTTCACATAGCATTTTACTGATAACACAATGCAAATTCACCACAAATATTTAACCAATAAAAACAGAAATATTGACTACCTCTGCAAATCAATAATCATATATACTTGAAAACAACTTTCATGGAAACAAACAACGTACTAGGAGGAAAGATACATCACTAAAAACTACACAAGCAACAACAAAAAAAAAGACACTACACTTCTTGGTTTAAAAGTTAGTGATACACTTGATCTTTAAAGACAGGCAATGTACTTGATCTTTAAGCCCTTTAACTGTGCCCTGTCCACATAGAAACTGAAGCAGTGGATGACAAGGCTAGATGCAGTTTCACAACAGCCTCTTACACAGCATCAAAGTGGTCTATTTCATTAGATGGTTCCAGGATGATAACACAGACACTTTCACAGTTCCTGAGCACTTCTGAGTTCAAATACCACCAGTGCCAAGCTCTGTGCTGTTGACACATTCTGACCTGTCTCCTAAGGTTGTCAGCCACGAAAAGGACAGGTTAGCACCAGACACTGTTCACTGACCTATCCTAAACCCCGCTTCGTTTCTGAAAAAGCAACATTCCATGCTTGCTCCCTATCTGAGGAAGCCAAATGGTTGATCTGGCTCATGGCTCTACTTTTCTTGGCTCATCAACTTTCTTTTCCCACTTCAACTGCAACTAAGCTGCAATATTTGAAGAAAACCACCATAAACTCTGAGTGTCACCTCTTGAAATTTAAAATTCATGAAACAAGTCATGGCTTTCTAAACAGCACCATGGAAAACAAACAAAACCAAGCAAAACCATCCCAAAGGAACTTGCTGATCCGGAGGCCTGCTTATAGCAGGTAGGAAAGAATTAAAATATGCAGAACTGTAATCTCTCAGAGCTTTTGAGGCTAAAAAAGGAAATCTGTGTTTATGTTCCCTTTCTCCAAGTAATCATTTGCAAGGGGCAGTCAATTACAAAGTAGATCAGAAGAAATCTATTAAATAATATATGTTCATTGCCTGCGGTTTTAAGAAGATATTTTCACACGATCCCTGTCCTTTAACACAAAATAGAAACCTTACAGGGAGTGTGCCACCAGGATAAGCTACCTCTCAAAAGCCTGTCCTACCCTGGCAGGTACAAGGCCATTTAATTCCAAGTCAATCTGGAGAGAGGTGACAGCTCCAAGTTCCTCTGAGGATGTCAGAGCACAGCTCTCATGCACATTCCAGATCACCTCTCCATTCTTTCCCCAAGGCCATGGGCTTTCCAATCCTTGCTTCAGCACTCCAAACATCCCTGAACCCTCCTTTCCCCTAAGCAACTGGCTCACTTTGCATCGCCTCCTTCTGCCACCACTTCCCCAGAGCGGGGAAAGTGAGCACAAGGATGCTGGCCAGTCTCCTGCCTACCTTGACGCTGCTGCTGCTCACAGGCCGCTCAGCTTGCTGTCCCTGGGGACCAGACCAGCGACCCGGCTAGGGGTCGGCCAGAGCACCATGCCTCGAGGTTCCCTGGCAGGGCTGGCCCGGACTTTTGTCCCCCGACACTGCGAGTCTGTAGTCTCTGTGGGAAACCCCGCCGCTGTCACAGCGCGCCAGACCTTGGCTAAGGCGACCGCCCTTGGCGCTACCGCGCCTTCTCGGGCTCCCGCTATCAGGGCGCCATTGGCGCTGAGGGCCCGGCCGGGGGAGGTGGGCAGGGCCCCACCTGTGGCGCCCGGGCCACACTCCGCCTTGGGCGCCCCACGACCCGCCTACACAAAGTCGCGTCCCCACGTCCCCGCTGCCTCCTCCATCGCTGCGCGAGGCCCCTCCTCCTCGCCGCCTCCGCCGCCTCGGCAGCTTCTTCCGCTTCTTCTTTTCTTCTTTTTTTTTTTCTTTCTATTTTTGATCCTGATGTGGCGCATGCGGCGAGCTCGCCTCCGGAACGGAGGACGTCATGCAGGCAGAATCACCTCTGGGGGCCTGCCGGGATCGGAGAGAGAGAAGAGAGAGCAGTCAGCTTGGGCGGAGGCGCCCCGGGCTGCGGGCACCTGGGGAAGGAAAACACGCCCCGCACAGGCGCCGCTGCGGGCGCCAAAAAGAACGCGCGTGCCGGCGCCCACCGCCGCGCACCACGTCCCCTCAGGCCCTGCCCGGAGCTCACCGATGAGCGCCACGTCCCTTCAGGCCCCAGGCTCACAGCCTGGCGCCTTGTCCCCTCAGGCACCGCGCTCACCGCTGAGCGCCTCCTCTCCTCAGGCCCCTCCTTCACCAACCTGCGCCGCGTCCCCTTAGACCCGGCTCCGGCGCGGGCTCGCAGCAGGGTGAGAGGGACACGTGCGCCCACTCCGCGGCGCAGGGGACACGGAGATACGCGTCGCGCCGGGCTCCGGGCTCTGCTCAGGCCCGTCAGTCCCCCCTCAGGGCTGGGTGGAGGCCCAGGGCGGCTTCTGACGGCGCCCAGGCCCACTGCCAAGTACCCGCAGCCATTGCCTCCTGAGCTTCGCACTGCCCACTACAGGCCGCGGGGACCTGTCCAGGCTTCGGCGCTGGCATTGTGGTCACTGCTCTGCTAGGCCAGCTTAGCAGGGCGCAGCCCCCACCCCACCCCGCCAGCTGTCTGTCACCTGAAGGCATCCCGAGGGGCCGCAAGCTGGCACACCCTGGAGGGGCCGCAGGTCATGGGGCCTTGGATTTAGTCCTGCACCTACTCTCCAGCCCCTCACTTGGAACCCAGTCACTTCCCCTCCTGCTCCTGGTGAGCTTCCTCAGTGAAGCAAACCCATTTCACACACAGAAATCAATCCTTTTACGTGCCCCTGGACTGTAAAACTCAACATGTCCGACTGGTCGCCAGGATCTGGGGTAGGAATGGCATGGCTGGCAGGCGTTGAGAGACAGAAGACCTCCCCAAAGTTTATTTGGTGCCTCTGGGTTGTCCCACGGAGGTTTGTTATTGTAGTCTCTTTCAACTGTGTCTTTCCTAAACCTGCCACCAGAGATGCTTGCTTGTCCAACCCCTAGTGGGTACCAACCAAATCAGGACCATCTTTTGGGATAGGATCAAAAATCAGTAATCAACGTGTCGTTCCCATATATAAAGACTTTCCTTACACCTCCATTCCTGGAGCCAAGGAAGAGTGCAAGACCACTGGGTAGTCTGGCAGAGCCATTGGCAGAGCAGCAGGACCAGTGTGCACTGTATGGCACCAGAGGCTCCACCCACTTCCCTATCCCAGGCACTCTGAGGTCCAGTCTCCTGCCTGGTTCTAGCTCCAGTTTTTCTCTCATTGTACTTCCTCTTCTGGAAAGGCACTTTCCCTGGAACCAGGAGTACCTGAGAGTTCCTTGGGACAGAACTTAGAGACCTTGCCCTCATTAGCATGATATGGTACCCAATTGCCAAGAAGTCTCTAAGGAAATGAGCTTTACATTCATAAACATGCCCACCCTTTCCCCAGATGAAACATCAAAATCCCTCCCTGTTATTCTTGGGGTGTTTTAATTCTTCTGATCCTCTGGCAGGCTTTTGTAAAAGAACTGGGAGAGTCAAATAGGGTCTACACATTAACAAATGTTTTCTTATGCATAAACAATATTTTAATTCTTTTTCCAGCACCACCCTCCATATTAACTCCTTTCATAGTTTATCCTCAAAATATTTTTATCTTCTGAGTTTTGAAGGAACTATCAAATCAGCTTTTCATTTGCTGTATTAGATTTACAGTCATAATTGTGTTTGAATTTGTGAGAGGACAGAATGCAGAGGTCTTCCAGTAGGAGTTCTCTAATAGTGATGTTTTCAATAACCACCTAGAGGATCCTGCCTTAGGCCAAGATTTCCCACGGTGCTTCCCAGATTTTTCCACCTGGTCAACTTGGGGTATATATTCGGTAAATAAAGCTACAGAATGGGCATTCCTTCTTAACAAAAATAACCCATGCATGTGTGTTTTTTTTAATCCCGCATGTGATTTTAATAATCCCGCAGGCTTACGCACGGATCTCCGTGCTGTGTCGGTGTGGGCACTGAGAGCCCGTTCCTGTAACATGCAATTCTTGGTTCCCAACCTTTTTCTTATGCTCAGTTAAGAGTTTTTCTTCGTTACAAACAATACAGTAAGCAAGTATTTCTCCTCTTGGCCTATGCCTCTATAAGTCTAGGTTGTGTCAAGTTGACGATGTAAACTAACTAATGCAAGTCACAGCCCCTTTTCCCCCAAACTTACCTGTCAGCCACCCTGTCCCATTTTCAACCCACCAGCATTCTTGTATTACCTCCCCCTGACCAACCAGGCCTCATGGCCAAGACTTTTAACCTAACATGCTGAGTGGCATGCTGGTCCCTTCTTATTCTTGCTCTCCCATGTCCACCTTGCCAAGATGGATATATTTCTACATATGTCTACATATATCTAATCATGGCCTTTTCCTCGCATACTCCAAGCTGCCACTCAGCTGAAGAAAAAAAAGTCATGTAGCCAAGCTATCTGACAAATATATGACTTCTGTCTCTGAAGAGTCGTCTGTGCTTTCAGGCAACATTTTACTCTTTGCTACTGGACATGGACCTTTGTTCTCCAAACTGTTGGTCTTCTGATTGCCCACGTGATTCCCTAGCTCAGAAGCTGCCCTAGGATTCTTACACAGTCAACTGCCTCGAAAACTTAACTACATCGGCTGTTCCTCCAATCTGCCTGCCCTCACTCCACTCACCTCCCTAGTGGTCTAAAATTGGCTTCAAATGAGAAGCTGTGTGTGTTGGGTGTGATTAGCTTCCTCTATTAGGATGTGATTGATTGGATCTTGTCACCTTCCCTTGAGTACAAGGTGGAGTCTTTCCTGAAGGAGTGGCCCACACCATTGCCAAATGTAAGAACAAGAAGAAATCAAGATCTTTGGAAACAGCCTTGACTCTGGTATCATAAAGCAACATAAAAGGAGAAGATGCCTTCAGAAGATGATGGAGTACAGCTCAGTGGTGGGCACTTGCCTCTCATGCACAAGGTTCCAGGGATGAAAAGAACAAAGTATTCTAAGTGTGCTCAAGGTACCAAAGTCTTAGACTGTGAGTAGCAACTCTGTATGGGGTCACAGAAGCAACTGTAGGGGTGCAAAAATCTGGGCCACAGTAAAGGGGTTCAGAGCATGTGTTCAAAAATTCATTCAATGTCCCGCGCGACCTCTCCCCAGCAAGAAAACACGCGGGGACATACGAATCCTTGCTGCAGCCAAACTTTTGTTCAATCTTAAGGAGAAGCCCCGCACGCCTGCATGGCGCGGCTTATATACACCCTAGCGCGGCGCATCCACACCTCATTGGTCGCTTACCCATGATCTCATGAGGCACGCCCCGGAGTGGGCAAAGACCTGGCACGAAGGCACTCTTGCACATGCGCACACAGTTAACTTCCTGAAAGGAAGTCGGCTGGCGCGGTGGAGGCCAGCGCCATCTTGTAATGGCAGAAGCTATCCTGGCCTTCCACGTGGGGCGCAGTGGAAGCCAGCACCATCTTGTGGTGGCGAATGTTATAGCGGCCCTCTACAATTCAAGGTCAAATACATGGTGGATGTGTGGTGTCTGGCAGAACTCACCCATGCTGTGTCACATGACCTCACCACTCTTGGACCTGAAAGTGTAGTTAGAGCTCTTGAAACATGCCGTGTGATACCAAGGCTGCTGCCAGGAGCCCCGCAGCTCCTGCCAACGCTTTGTATCAAGAGCTGCAGCATTCTCAAGGTAGACACAAAATTTTCTGCTCTTAGATAAACGCTGGTTTAATCACAGAAAACAATGGCTTCTAATATTTTCCTACCATCAGTTCTCAGCATGTAAATATTAATTCATGTATTGGATCACCTTGGGTTAGAATGATGTGTCTTTAAAATCACTACTTAACTCCTTGATTTGGGCTTTATTTTTTTTTAATTGTTAAATGAATTTTGATTTGGAAATGAGACAATTTCGAGCAAGTTTTGAAATGGCCCTCTACAGTCTTCTGCCATTTTATGCTACATAGTTATGCAAAGCAGTATCTTTTGCACTGACAATCATAAAATCAAATTTTCCATCAAGTTTAAAAAACATTGAAGAAGTTCTTCATCCTGCTAATATCCAGCCAAGCTTTTAATCTTTTTGTAAAAATAAATACACATGGTACATCATCTCATTAGAATGAAACTTGGCTTTGTGATGAGTTGAATATGCTTGGCCCAGGCAGTGGCACAATTAAGAGGTATAGGCTTGTTGGAGTAGGTGTGTCACTGTTGGTATGGGCTTTAAGACTCTTGTCCTAGCCACTTGGAAGCCAGTCCTCTCCTGATTCCCTTTGGAATAAGATGTAGAACGTTTAGTTCTTCCAATACCATGTCTGCCTGGATGCTGCTGTGCTTTCTGCCTTGATGATAATGACCTGAACTGAACTTCTGAACCTGTAAGCCAGCTCCCATTAAAGGTTCTTTTTAAGAGTTGCCTTGGCCATGGTGTTTCTTCACAGAAACAGAAACCCTAACTATGACATACTTTGTATTTAATAAATAAATAATAACTATATGTATACAAGGAATTATTTTTAAATAAGTTTATTATTTATCATCTGCAAATGTCGCATCTGTACTCCTATTTTAAATACTTATATACATGGATGGCATAAAAATTTAGTGAGTTAAAAGTCGTCAGGAAAGAGTTCAAGAGCAGCTCTCTGCTCCCAGACCCGGTGAGAGAGAGACCCAACCGCCTGGTCAGGTGGGCACTCCTGAGGCTGCAGAGCAGAAGAGACCACCAACTCTGCTCACCCCTGCCCACATCCCTGGCCCAAGAGGAAACTGTATAAGGCCTCTGGGCTCCCGTGGGGGAGGGCCCAGGAGCGGCAGGACACCTGCCTGAGACACCACCAGAACCTGAAGGAAACAGACCGGATAAACAGTTCTCTGCACCCAAATCCCGTGGGAGGGAGAGCTAAACCTTCAGAGAGGCAGACAAGCCTAGGGAAACCAGAAGAGACTGCTCCCTGCACACACATCTCGGACGCCAGAGGAAAAAGCCAAAGACCATCTGGAACCCTGGTGCACTGAAGCTCCCGGAAGGGGCGGCACAGGTCTTCCTGGTTGCTGCCGCTGCAGAGAGCCCCTGGGCAGCACCCCACGAGCAAACCTGAGCCTCGGGACCACAGGTAAGACCAAATTTTCTGCTGCAAGAAAGCTGCCTGGTGAGCTTGGGACACACGGAAGCAGAATTTCTCTAGGACCGGGCACGTTCTGTGTTTACCGGAAGTCCCACACCCGCGGATCCCGGCCCGCAGCAGCTCTCTGCTCCCAGACCCGGTGAGAGAGAGACCCAACCGCCTGGTCAGGTGGGCACTCCTGAGGCTGCAGAGCAGAAGAGACCACCAACACTGCTCACCCCTGCCCACATCCCTGGCCCAAGAGGAAACTGTATAAGGCCTCTGGGCTCCCGTGGGGGAGGGCCCAGGAGCGGCAGGACCCCTGCCAGAGACACCGCCGGAACCTGAAAGAAACAGACCGGATAAACAGTTCTCTGCACCCAAATCCCGTGGGAGGGAGAGCTAAACCTTCAGAGAGGCAGACAAGCCTAGGGAAACCAGAAGAGACTGCTCCCTGCACACACATCTCGGACGCCAGAGGAAAAAGCCAAAGACCATCTGGAACCCTGGTGCACTGAAGCTCCCGGAAGGGGCGGCACAGGTCTTCCTGGTTGCTGCCGCTGCAGAGAGCCCCTGGGCAGCACCCCACGAGCAAACCTGAGCCTCGGGACCACAGGTAAGACCAAATTTTCTGCTGCAAGAAAGCTGCCTGGTGAACTCAAGACACAGGCCCACAGGAACAGCTGAAGACCTGTAGAGAGGAAAAACTACACACCCGAAAGCAGAACACTCTGTCCCCATAACTGACTGAAAGAGAGGAAAACAGGTCTACAGCACTCCTGACACACAGGCTTATAGGACAGTCTAGCCACTGTCAGAAATAGCAGAACAAAGTAACACTAGAGATAATCTGATGGCGAGAGGCAAGCGCAGGAACCCAAGCAACAGAAACCAAGACTACATGCCATCATCGGAGCCCAATTCTCCCACCAAAACAAACATGGAATATCCAAACACACCAGAAAAGCAAGATCTAGTTTCAAAATCATATTTGATCATGATGCTGGAGGACTTCAAGAAAGACATGAACACACTTAGGGAAGCACAGGAAAACATTAATAAACAAGTAAAAGCATACAGAGAGGAATCGCACAAATCCCTGAAAGAATTCCAGGAAAACACAATCAAACAGTTGAAGGAATTAAAAATGGAAATAGAAGCAATCAAGAAAGAACACATGGAAACAACCCTGGATATAGAAAACCAAAAGAAGAGACAAGGAGCTGTAGATACAAGCTTCACCAACAGAATACAAGAGATGGAAGAGAGAATCTCAGGAGCAGAAGATTCCATAGATATCATTGACTCAACTGTCAAAGATAATGTAAAGCGGAAAAAGCTACTGGTCCAAAACATACAGGAAATCCAGGATTCAATGAGAAGATCAAACCTAAGGATAATAGGTATAGAAGAGAGTGAAGACTCCCAGCTCAAAGGACCAGTAAATATCTTCAACAAAATCATAGAAGAAAACTTCCCTAACCTAAAAAAAGAGATACCCATAGACATACAAGAAGCCTACAGAACTCCAAATAGATTGGACCAGAAAAGAAACACCTCCCGTCACATAATTGTCAAAACACCAAACGCACAAAATAAAGAAAGAATATTAAAAGCAGTAAGGGAAAAAGGTCAAGTAACATATAAAGGGAGACCTATCAGAATCACACCAGACTTCTCGCCAGAAACTATGAAGGCCAGAAGATCCTGGACTGATGTTATACAGACCCTAAGAGAACACAAATGCCAGCCCAGGTTACTGTATCCAGCAAAACTCTCAATTAACATTGATGGAGAAACCAAGATATTCCATGACAAAACCAAATTTACACAATATCTTTCTACAAATCCAGCGCTACAAAGGATAATAAATGGTAAAGCCCAACATAAGGAGGCAAGCTATACCCTAGAAGAAGCAAGAAACTAATCGTCTTGGCAACAAAACAAAGAGAATGAAAGCACACAAACATAACCTCACATCCAAATATGAATATAACGGGAAGCAATAATCACTATTCCTTAATATCTCTCAACATCAATGGCCTCAACTCCCCAATAAAAAGACATAGATTAACAAACTGGATACGCAACGAGGACCCTGCTTTCTGCTGCCTACAGGAAACACACCTCAGAGACAAAGACAGACACTACCTCAGAGTGAAAGGCTGGAAAACAACTTTCCAAGCAAATGGTCAGAAGAAGCAAGCTGGAGTAGCCATTCTAATATCAAATAAAATCAATTTCCAACTAAAAGTCATCAAAAAAGATAAGGAAGGACACTTCATATTCATCAAAGGAAAAATCAACCAAGATGAACTCTCAATCCTAAATATCTATGCCCCAAATACAAGGGCACCTACATACGTAAAAGAAACCTTACTAAAGCTCAAAACACACATTGCACCTCACACAATAATAGTGGGAGATTTCAACACCCCACTCTCATCAATGGACAGATCATGGAAACAGAAATTAAACAGTGATGTAGACAGACTAAGAGAAGTCATGAGCCAAATGGACTTAACGGATATTTATAGAACATTCTATCCTAAAGCAAAAGGATATACCTTCTTCTCAGCTCCTCATGGTACTTTCTCCAAAATTGACCATGTAATTGGTCAAAAAACGGGCCTCAACAGGTACAGAAAGATAGAAATAATCCCATGCGTGCTATCGGACCACCACGGCCTAAAACTGGTCTTCAATAACAATAAGGGAAGAATGCCCACATATACGTGGAAATTGAACAATGCTCTACTCAATGATAACCTGGTCAAGGAAGAAATAAAGAAAGAAATTAAAAACTTTTTAGAATTTAATGAAAATGAAGATACAACATACTCAAACTTATGGGACACAATGAAAGCTGTGCTAAGAGGAAAACTCATAGCGCTGAGTGCCTGCAGAAAGAAACAGGAAAGAGCATATGTCAGCAGCTTGACAGCACACCTAAAAGCTCTAGAACAAAAAGAAGCAAATACACCCAGGAGGAGTAGAAGGCAGGAAATAATCAAACTCAGAGCTGAAATCAACCAAGTAGAAACAAAAAGGGCCATAGAAAGAATCAACAGAACCAAAAGTTGGTTCTTTGAGAAAATCAACAAGATAGATAAACCCTTAGCCAGACTAACGAGAGGACACAGAGAGTGTGTCCAAATTAACAAAATCAGAAATGAAAAGGGAGACATAACTACAGATTCGGAGGAAATTCAAAAAATCATCAGATCTTACTATAAAAACCTATATTCAACAAAATTTGAAAATCTTCAGGAAATGGACAATTTCCTAGACAGATACCAGGTATCGAAGTTAAATCAGGAACAGATAAACCAGTTAAACAACCCCATAACTCCTAAGGAAATAGAAGCAGTCATTAAAGGTCTCCCAACCAAAAAGAGCCCAGGTCCAGACGGGTTTAGTGCAGAATTCTATCAAACCTTCATAGAAGACCTCATACCAATATTATCCAAACTATTCCACAAAATTGAAACAGATGGAGCACTACCGAATTCCTTCTACGAAGCCACAATTACTCTTATACCTAAACCACACAAAGACACAACAAAGAAAGAGAACTTCAGACCAATTTCCCTTATGAATATCGACGCAAAAATACTCAATAAAATTCTGGCAAACCGAATTCAAGAACACATCAAAACAATCAACCACCATGATCAAGTAGGCTTCATCCCAGGCATGCAGGGATGGTTTAATATACGGAAAACCATCAACGTGATCCATTATATAAACAAACTGAAAGAACAGAACCACATGATCATTTCATTAGATGCTGAGAAAGCATTTGACAAAATTCAACACCCCTTCATGATAAAAGTCCTGGAAAGAATAGGAATTCAAGGCCCATACCTAAACATAGTAAAAGCCATATACAGCAAACCAGTTGCTAACATTAAACTAAATGGAGAGAAACTTGAAGCAATCCCACTAAAATCAGGGACTAGACAAGGCTGCCCACTCTCTCCCTACTTATTCAATATAGTTCTTGAAGTTCTAGCCAGAGCAATCAGACAACAAAAGGAGATCAAAGGGATACAGATCGGAAAAGAAGATGTCAAAATATCACTATTTGCAGATGACATGATAGTATATTTAAGTGATCCTAAAAGTTCCACCAGAGAACTACTAAAGCTGATAAACAACTTCAGCAAAGTGGCTGGGTATAAAATTAACTCAAATAAATCAGTTGCCTTCCTCTATACAAAAGAGAAACAAGCCGAGAAAGAAATTAGGGAAACGACACCCTTCATAATAGACCCAAACAATATAAAGTACCTCGGTGTGACTTTAACCAAGCAAGTAAAAGATCTGTACAATAAGAACTTCAAGACACTGAGGAAAGAAATTGAAGAAGACCTCAGAAGATGGAAAGATCTCCCATGCTCATGGATTGGCAGGATTAATATAGTAAAAATGGCCATTTTACCAAAAGCAATCTACAGATTCAATGCAATCCCCATCAAAATACCAATCCAATTCTTCAAAGAGTTAGACAGAACAATTTGCAAATTCATCTGGAATAACAAAAAACCCAGGATAGCTAAAGCTATCCTCAACAATAAAAGGACTTCAGGGGGAATCACTATCCCTGAACTCAAGCAGTATTACAGAGCAATAGTGATAAAAACTGCATGGTATTGGTACAGAGACAGACAGATAGACCAATGGAATAGAATTGAAGACCCAGAAATGAACCCACACACCTATGGTCACTTGATTTTTGACAAAGGAGCCAAAACCATCCAATGGAAAAAAGATAGCATTTTCAGCAAATGGTGCTGGTTCAACTGGAGGGCAACATGTAGAAGAATGCAGATCAATCCATGCCTATCACCCTGTACAAAGCTTAAGTCCAAGTGGATCAAGGACCTCCACATCAAACCAGACACACTCAAACTAATAGAAGAAAAACTAGGGAAGCATCTGGAACACATGGGCACTGGAAAAAATTTCCTGAACAAAACACCAATGGCTTATGCTCTAAGATCAAGAATCGACAAATGGGATCTCATAAAACTGCAAAGCTTCTGTAAGGCAAAGGACACTGTGGTTAGGACAAAACGGCAACCAACAGATTGGGAAAAGATCTTTACCAATCCTACAACAGATAGAGGCCTTATATCCAAAATATACAAAGAACTCAAGAAGTTAGACCGCAGGGAAACAAATAACCCTATTAAAAAATGGGGTTCAGAGCTAAACAAAGAATTCACAGCTGAGGAATGCCGAATGGCTGAGAAACACCTAAAGAAATGTTCAACATCTTTAGTCATAAGGGAAATGCAAATCAAAACAACCCTGAGATTTCACCTCACACCAGTGCGATTGGCTAAGATCAAAAACTCAGGTGACAGCAGATGCTGGCGAGGATGTGGAGAAAGAGGAACACTCCTCCATTGTTGGTGGGATTGCAGACTGGTAAAACCATTCTGGAAATCAGTCTGGAGGTTCCTCAGAAAATTGGACATTGAACTGCCTGAGGATCCAGCTATACCTCTCTTGGGCATATACCCAAAAGATACCTCAACATATAAAAGAGACACGTGCTCCACTATGTTCATCGCAGCCTTATTTATAATAGCCAGAAAATGGAAAGAACCCAGATGCCCTTCAACAGAGGAATGGATACAGAAAATGTGGTACATCTACACAATGGAATATTACTCAGCTATCAAAAACAACGAGTTTATGAAATTCGTAGGCAAATGGTTGGAACTGGAAAATATCATCCTGAGTGAGCTAACCCAATCACAGAAAGACATACATGGTATGCACTCATTGATAAGTGGCTATTAGCCCAAATGCTTGAATTACCCTAGATCCGTAGAACAAACGAAACTCAAGACGGATGATCAAAATGTGAATGCTTCACTCCTTCTTTAAATGAGGAAAAAGAATACCCTTGGCAGGGAAGGGAGAGGCAAAGATTAAAACAGAGACTGAAGGAACACCATTCAGAGCCTGCCCCACATGTGGCCCATACATATACAGCCACCCAATTAGACAAGATGGATGAAGCAAAGAAGTGCAGACCGACAGGAGCCGGATGTAGATCGCTCCTGAGAGACACAGCCAGAATACAGCAAATATAGAGGCGAATGCCAGCAGCAAACCACTGAACTGAGAATAGGTCCCCTATTGAAGGAATCAGAGAAAGAACTGGAAGAGCTTGAAGGGGCTCGAGACCCCAAAAGTACAACAATGCCAAGCAACCAGAGCTTCCAGGGACTAAGCCACTACCTAAAGACTATACATGGACTGACCCTGGACTCTGACCCCATAGGTAGCAATGAATATCCTAGTAAGAGCACCAGTGGAAGGGGAAGCCCTGGGTCCTGCTAAGACTGAA
Source organism: Rattus norvegicus (assembly GCF_021556685.1). NCBI lineage: Eukaryota > Metazoa > Chordata > Mammalia > Rodentia > Muridae > Rattus > Rattus norvegicus. Next base: position 24,202,566 of record NC_141540.1, read on the forward strand.
CCCCCAGTGAACTAGTCTATGGGGAGAGGGCGGCAATGGGGGGAGGGTTGGGAAGGGAACACCCATAAGGAAGGGGAGGGGGGAGGGGGATGTTTGCCCGGAAACCGGGAAAGGGAATAACACTCGAAATGTATATAAGAAATACTCAAGTTAATAAAAAAAAAATTAAAAAAAAAAAAGAGTTCAAGAGACCCTGTTCAAAGCAATGAGAAGGGAATTGAGAAGCCAGGCAGGGAGGAGATGCCTTCATCAGAAGCACCCTAAGGCTGGATGCTGAAGCACTAAGTAAGTGACTTCAAATCACTCCATATGGTTTTAAGTCCCTGATGATGTTAGCTGAGGCAGATTTGCCAGCCCTCGCTCCCCTCCACTCTGACACTACAAATTCAAGGACAGTCCATGAAGAAGAGAGGACACCCTCCTCCCCACCTCACTCCCAGCCAGCATGAGCCGGTGAGCTAACAGTCAATGAGATGCCAGAGCAAAGAAAACTTGAGCTGAAGAGACCAACGTCACCTACAATACGGAGGGTCTCTCCTATGATATCACTGACATGGCACAGGTCCTTGTTCTCTATCTCCTTTTTGCTCACTCTATTTCTCTTACCAAGGCTGCTTTCTTCCACATAATACACTGTATAGAGCTTCCCTTAACTGTCTCCCTCTCTTCTCACTTTCCTTCCCTCACATGAAGCCTCCCTGTCCACAACACATCTGTTCTGTGATTCTCGTTCTTTCTCCCCTTCTAAGCTGCCTTTGTTCTGTCTGCTTTCTGCCTTTTCCATCAGAACTGCCTTCCTAGAGATCCTGGTTGACACACTGAGTGCTGGTTTTCACTTTTTATATCTGTTGACTTTTTCTAGAACATTTGATGCTAACCCCTCTATTGTTGCCATGTTCCCTAGGTCTGCCAAGGTTCTGGGCTGACACATTAGTCAAAACATACTACATGTGAACTCCATAAATCGGTTTTCCTACACTGTATATGTTACTCAGGAGTGTTCAACCCACAGGGTAGCACCATTGAAAAAGTCTGCATCAATAGCCACCTCCTGAGTCTGTTGCTCCGTTTAACCCCCTGAGACATTGCAAATTAACCTACAAATGTCTCTCCAGCCCATTCCCATGAGAATGGACTACTTACTGTGTTAGCATACTCCACACAGACTTCTGTACTTGCCTCCTTACCCTGCTTGCCATAGTTCCCTTCCAGGACCAAGCTGTGTCTGCAGCTCCAACAGAATGATCCTTGGTAGGGGTGAGGGATGAAGTGGAGTTGGATTTCTGTTCAAATTCAAACTCTCCAATGGTCTTGCTTCAAGAAAATTTCCTTTTCATATGCACAAGGACATTTATAAGCTAGGCCTCGGGTTTCTTTCTAGTATAATCTCCTACTTCAATGTAGCCAACAGTTTCACACTATCTTTGTGAGGAGGCTAGACATCATCACCTTCTGCCTGTGGTGTCTGCTAGGTATAGAATTTTTTTTTCCTTTTCACCTTTAGAAGTAGGAGGTATCCTTCAAGAAACATAAACATTTATTGCTTCTATAATATATTTTAATAATTTATTAGTGTTTCAAGGCCCTTGAAGCACTAAATACACAGTTCCAAATGGCTCTCATTATTATATATCTTATTCAATTATTCATGAATCTTTGTCCACATGAGTTAGCTCCACATAAAGCTTTTTCTGGATGCAAAGTTAGTCAGCCTTTGACATTACATAGGATTTACCATCACCCCACCAACTAAGGGTTTGAATATTATAGATCGTCAATAATTTTGTAGATTTGAATTAATAAGACTACCTTTGTCCCTCAATACTCATAAACTCTTTCTTGTTTCCTAAGTCCTCTTCCTTCGATATTTTGAGTTTCTATAAACTCTATACTTTATAGTTCTTTCTTTCTTTTTCCTTATAACCCTATGCAAATAAGCGCCTTCAGGTAGCTACCATCTGTACTTTTGAAAGCGATTGTTTGGTTCTATGAAGGAAGGTAACTGGTTTGAAGTAGAAAGTATATCTATTGTCCATTGTGTATAAATTAACAGTTCTATTAAAAATGAATTAATGGGGGTTGGGGATTTACTCAGTGGTAGAGCGCTTGCCTAGCAGGTGCAAGGCCCTGGGTTCGGTCCCCAGCTCCGGAAAAGAGAAAAAAGAAAAAAAATGAATTAATGGAGGAGTTGAGGCCTCCCTACAGGGCTTTAAAAGTCCTATCTGTGAGAGGTAGACTATAGCAAAGCCCCACCAGATCAAACACAGCACCCCTCCAGCTTGGTATAGTAACTCCATAATTAGTCAGAGATCCCTACCACAAATAACATACCACACAAAAATGGTTGAAATATTCAGAAATCTGTTGCTATAACCAAAGTAGCTGGCAACAGGGAGCTTCTCTAGACAGCTCCCACTTACACACATAAGAAAAAAACAAGGCCAAACTTTACCTCATCCTTGAAGGAAAAGGTACCTGAAACACCTGTGAGGAACAGTGCTGTCACACAAAGGTGGTAGTGGGAAGGCTCAACACAAGGCATCCTACACTATATGGAACTTGGAGAGGGGCACAGGAAGGAAGTCAGGCTTGTGTGAGCCTGGCCTTAGAGGAAGTGATGGAACTCACTTGCCATGTGAGGTCAGAAGGTCACAGTGGAGAAGCCTACAGCACAGGCTACTGTGCTTCTTATTTTCTGTCTCCATTAGAGTCCTGTACAAATTGTCTTCTGTACTTAAGTGGTGTTTAGGTGCTCCAGGGAGATAGCCTCAGATGATCTCTGAAGATCTTGTTACCATTGGAATCATGGACCCTGAGCTAGGCTGGGATAAGGGAAACCTTCCCTGCTCTGCTATCAGGCACTGGAATGCATTACAAGTGGAGTCTTTGAATTGCCTTTTCCTATGAACCTTGAGAACTGGGAAGGCAATTATCTGCCAGGAGGGTTGGGGCAGTTCCAGTCCCAAGGCAAAGGGTCATAATGAAAGATTCTGGTTGACCTGTGGATTCTCAGTGTTCAATCACTGGTGTGTTTTTTTAAATTTATAATTGCAATCAAATTAAATGTTTAGCAGCAGCAGCAGCAGCAGCAGCAGCAGCTGCCTCACCCCCAAGTTCTTCCTAGTCTATTTTAATGGAATTACTATTTGATCTGATACAATGAAACATTGTAGCCTTCTTCCAAATGCACATTTCTCTCCTGTGTAGTTTTAGTGTATTGAAATCAAATACCTTTGTCATAGTGTATTTCTAGAACCTGGGTTGCACCATTTCACTTCACTGGCCCATTTCTCCTGCTTTGTAAATTAGGTCTCCTTTCTCTCTGTCATTGAGCAGAGATCCAGGATACTTGTTCAATTATAAGTGCCTTTTTCCTGATACGGTAACTGCTTTGATGTTGTGTGCTTGCTGTGTTTGTGACAGTCAGGAACATTTAGGAACAATTCGATCAAAGTACAGTCTGGTGTTGTACTTCAGGGTTTCAACTCACATCGCATCCAAAATAAACTTGTTTTCTCTTCCATATACTCTAGGATCAACTGGAATAGGGGGATTAAATTGGGAGGGAGCTAGGAGAACAGGGTAGAGCAGGAGGTAATGTGGAGAGTACAGTGTTGTTTCTTTGTGTGGGTTGGTCTAAAAACCACCATGGCTGACTTATAGGAGTCTAACAGAAGGAACCTGAAAACTAGCCAGTTTAAACTGGGAGAAGAGCTTTACAAGTAAAAACACCCTGAGAGGCCTTTGAATTCTTTAAGAGGGAAGATATTTATCAGGTTTTCTATTTAAAGTGTATGTGAAAGCAATAAAAGAACCAGGAGTGTTCATTCCCCAGGAGGCAGAGGCAAGTGGGTCTCTGTAAGGCCAGCCTGGTCTACAGAGAGAATTCCTGGCCTCCCAGAGAAAGTCTGTCTTAAAAGACCAAAGGCAGAGACAGAAAAAGACAAAAGTCCATGCAATCCAAACATGCCATTCCTATTCCTGGTAAAGGCTTTGTAATCTTTCGGGAGGGGTATTGTGAGAGAGGGGGAACAGAGACAAACACAGACATTCACACATAGAAAGAGACAGAGACAGAGACACAGAGACAGAGAGACATGCACACAGGAGTGCCCACACACATGCACACACAGACACAGACACACAGACACACAGACACACACACAGACACGGGGAGGAGAGGGAGAGGGAGTATATAGAGGAGAGGGGGAGAGGGGGAGAGGGGGAAAGGGGGAAAGAGAGAAAGTGCTTAAGGGAATTAAAGCCAGGACATCCTTCTATTATGCTAGGTAAGAACTCTCTCCTGTGTAGTATCCTCTGTAGTTCTCTCTTTCCATTTATGTATAAACAGTGTCTCTAAATCGTCAGGGCACCCTTGAACTTTTTGTTTTCTTTGCCTCACAGCCTCTCCTCCCAAGCAGCTGGGGTTAGGAGATTGTACCTCTAAGCCCCACTTCCAGTAGGGTTCTCTTTGAAAAGTCCTTTTCTGTGAGGACCCCTTACCATCTCTCCAGACTGTCTTTTGCTCCCTTTTTCAAGCATTTAAAAAATACCATGCCTAAGAATCTTTTGCAGGGAAGGGGATAGTGAGCTGGGAAGGCCTATTTTCTTCATTTCGAGATTCTGGTAATAAACATGTCATAAATATAAATGCCAAACTCCCAAACTCCGGAAATGCAGGTGTAGAGCGTCAAATTCTATTTGGACTTAAATGATGTGGTGTTTTGCTCTAAATTCTACTGTGCTCTCCATTCCTCAAGTCCATGCATTTCCTTAGGGTGCTGCCTTTCCAGAGTACTGGTATGCTGCAGGGTGCTCAGTTCCACATCTGTCTGCACTATTTCAAAGTTTCCCTCCAGCCCACACAACTATGCCTAGAGCTAGAGGTTAGAACCATCTGTCCATGCTCATGAACCAACCACTCCAGATAGGTGTGGTGTTTTTTTTTTTTTTTCTCTGTACTAAAATTAGGACAGTCCAGTCCCGTTGTTAGACCATTCACACCACAATGTAGTCACCAATCAAAGGCCAGAGGAAAATCAGATTTTCACCACTGCAGTTTCCAACTTATTTTCATTTTCCGGACCTTGGAATTTTCCCCCTTTTAAATGGGTGCATTATCCCTAATATTTTTATTTTTTATTTCTTATGTTATCATTTTATCCAGCATTACTGTATCTTTAATGGCAATTTTAAGTCTCTCGTTTTGCCAGTTCAAAAAAAAAAAAAAGAAAGAAAGAAAGAAAGAAAGAAAGAAAGAAAAGAAAAAGAAAAACACCTAATACTTTTCTTCAGTACAAAAGGTAATCATGACGGAATAAGGCGCTGAAGGGGTTCTGTGATACGAGATTTTCACGGCCTAGCTGGTTTCTGTAAAGCTTACAAGGAAAAGCTCGCATTGCAACTTAAGTGCCACGACGTGAGAAATATTCTCTTGCGTGTTCACTGCTGTGTGTCCCTTGTACCTGATAATTCAGGTACTTATCATCGGAAAGGGAGAAAAAAACGGAAGGAAAAACATAAGTCCTGACGGCTGAAGGGCCAGTCTGTGAGTATGTCCTCCAATATGCAACCGGACTCATCTGCTAAATGTGGCTGGAGAAAGGGGTAAAGGGGTCTGGCCAGGCAAGGCCTTCTTTCTAGACGGGCCTGTTATTTTCTCTTTCTACAGGCATTTTGTTACTTTTCAGTTTGGTCGCTGAGCTTTTCAGACAGGATAACCCTATGTATTGCAGGCGCCATTTTGAGGGTATGACCTGAATAAATGGTTTCCTGACAGAACTCTGACCACGGTTCTGCACAGGACTTGTTTCAAAGGGTCTTCAGACACGGTTCTGGGGGGCAGGGGAGTGGCTCAAGTCTGTACATCTGCGAGGCTCCGGCCTAGCTCTGCACTGAGCACTGTTCCTCGCGCATGCCCCATGCGTACCCCTCAGATACTCAGATGGGCGACGTGGGTCCCCAGGCCCCCCCGGCGAGGGCCGAGCGCTGCCGCCCATTGGCTGAAGCCCAGGACAAGGCCAGCCACCCACAGTCTTTCCCTAGGGCGAGCCACCCACACCTCAGTGTTTCACAGGCTCCCGCCAAGTCTGCTCAGCTGCCTTGGAGGCCCTCGGCTCTCCTTCAACAGCCACCTTGGCTTTTTGCCCGTTGGCGGCCAGGCTGCCACTCCGCAGCTGCCCTGAGAAGCTGCTAACCACATGGCTTCAGTGGTGCCACCTTCGAGTTATTTTTGCACCAGACTTCCGGCCGCCATCACGGTGAGTCTAGGGGAGGTCCCGGGTGACAGTGAAGACCAGCCCTAAGCTGCAGACTCCTTACATGGAGGTTGAAATTCGGCTTTTTGGGTGTAGCACAAAGAAATGGGGAGAGGGCAAAAGGGGTTCCTTCGAATTTCCGGTTCTGGGTTCCCCCACCAGACAGCCACCAGGGTAAATCCTGGAGGGCGGGAGTCGTGGCCTTGCTGACTTTGCGGCCTACACAAGCACTGAGGGGCCCCAGGAAGATGGGGGTCGGCCGGTGGCCAATGGCAGCCCTGGGGACCTCGGGCTGGTCCAGGGTGGGCCATGTGCAGGACCTGGGCATCCTGTGACAGCCCTTTCCCGCCTTTGGGCGGAGGTGCCCAGAGGAGTAAGCCTTGGGTCAGGCCCGCGGCCTCCCACGCCCCACTCTGCCGCACAGGCCCTTGTCTGGAGCAGCTTCCGGGTAGGAGTCAGTGTGGGCTCCTTTGCCAGGTGGCGCCTAAGCTGGCAGCCTCAGAGCCTGTGGACTTTTGGATTAGCTGCTGTGTCTAGGGTGACTTAGCAAGTATGGTTATTGGGAGGCTGGAGGCGGGCCTTCGAAGGCTGCCATTGGTCAGGCTCTGTGGACAGTGGTGCCTGAGTGGTGGAGGCAGCTTTGCCTCAGCTGTGTGTTTAACTTCTGGTGTGCATGGGCTGGGGGAGAGCCCTAGAGGCCTGAGCTGGGTTGAGGAAAGGGTGGAGGAGGGGATAGCTAGACAGGACACGTGCTGTACCCCACCACAGGACGCTAGCTTTAGATCTTCCAGGATAACTTAGGCTACAGTAAGACTCTGCCTCAGAATCAGTACTGTAAACGTTGATGGCCATTTAGTCACAAATCCATTGTATGTTGCATCTTGTTTATAATTTTTTGCACTTTAAAGGTAAAGGAAGAAATTCATACAGTTTATGACAGATGTGAAAATTAAGTGGGACTTTTGTAAACATTTGCAATAATTGAGAATCACAATTGTGAATTATCTATTACAATAATTAAGATCTGACAATACCGGGCAGTTACTCACTACATTAGTTTTTGAAATGTGAGGACTTCAGACTTTATATTAGCTAGTATTTGTGACATACATGGAAATTTGCCTAGTACAGTGATTTAATTGCATTTCAAAAACGTTATCCTAAAATCTTTAATAACAGTATTCTCAGCTTCTAGCACTATTTGTTATGTGGATATTCAAATATAATGGAATATGTTACTGTACATAATAGCAAAGTTTGTGTGTGCTAGCCTCCAAGTTCATTGCTGGTATTCTAACATTTCCCGTTAAGTCATAGCACATTTGGAGATATAATTAATCTGCCTTAAATTTATTACAATTTGTTTTCAGTATGCTATTACAGTCTATTGGTGGGTAAGATTATACTTTTCCACCAGTGTCAGTAGTGGGCATGTAGATGTGTGGAAAATCTCAACTATTGGGGTGAGTGGGGACCAGAGGCCAAGGCAAGAGGATCACTTGAGCCCTTTAGAAATTCAAGTCAACTTTGGCAACATAAGACGTCGTTTAAAATCTGTTGTACTCAAGAAATAGAGGCATGAGTTTGAAGCCAGTCTGGTCTTCATAGCAAGCTTCAGGCCAGCCAGAGTTACATAATAAGGCCCTATCTCTTAAGTTTAAAACTTAACACTTTCTTGAATATCAAAATTTGACTTACAAGTATTTGGTTGTGGAGTGGTTTTGATCATATTTTAAAAGAAGTAACTAAAGCGTTTATCAGTAGTGGGTGTTTTAAATACAACAATATTGAGCATACTGTAGGCATTAGGTCTTATTAAAATGGAGTTCTTTGCTTTCGTGGTTTTGAGTGCCACCTACTCAAGGATAAGGACCAGGATATGGTGTGCTTTCTTTAATACAGTTTACACTATTAGGGTGAAACCGATTTTATGTTTACTCTGGTGAAACAGGTAGTTTAAGCCCAAATCAAGCATCCTATAATATTTACTGCTTTATTTTCATTCTCAGTAAACTTTTCTCAAACATTCATTTTACTTTAGTACACAGAATACATTTAGAAGACATTTGAGATTTTTTTCTAATTTTTGTAAGCAAGCAAACCACTATTATGAACAATGAAAAGCAAGTTCTCCCAAACAATTATTTTGATCTTTAGTTCTAGAGGTACCCATTACAGGATTTTTCATCATATCCCTGTACAGGTTTTGGTCCCAGTAATACTTTGTTATGGGAATCCATTGTTATGGAAATATCCCTGGCTGCCTACCACATGCCAGAAGTTTACTTCACTGGTGACATCCAGAAATGTTCTAGACATTTAATAGTACCCCTGCAGTACTGAGAATCAGTGCATTATAACTTATACTCTGGTTAACTGGTGAAATATTACACTTCTAAGTTGAAATATATCCATGTATTGTGGTACAGACACCAGTAAAAAGAACCATCAAATGTAAATATATTGTAAATTCATCCATACAAAATGGGATATTGAGAAATGGAATCCTATAAAAATTAGAGAACTAATGTTTTTTGTTTTGAGTTTATTTTTGAATAAAAAAATTGAGTAGAGATGGATAGATTGTCTATTAGGACATCAAGTCAAGTCAGGTTCTAAATAGTGCAGAAGATGCATAGCATATATAGTAGTTCCATTTAGAATAAAACTGAAATTGTAAGATAGTGAAAGAAGGAAAAAATTTAATAATCTTACTCCCTGCCATTTCATTAGCATGAAATAACACAAAGGGGATTTACTGTTCAAAGGAATAAGGTAGTTCTCATGTAGGAAACAAAATAGAAAATATGGCTTTAAGTAGATAAAAGCGAAACATGATTTGATGATTTTTCATTTCTAAAGTTTTTATTAAGTTAATATTTTAAAAACTAACTGACATTTTTAGCTTAACATGTATGCACACATATAAACAAGTTATGTATTCTAGCTTTTCCTTAATATTCAGTATTTACCTATTAAGTTTCATGAATCGATTTTGAGTGGATGTGACATAATAGTTTACTACAATTCAATTCAGTGAATAAGGCAGCTAAGATAGGAAAATCTAGTGGGGGGGACTTTTCTAACTTCATTGAAACAAATTCAAATACATCATGCTACTTTATACTTTATAAATTGAGTTCACCAATTTTAGTCATTATCAGAGCAGTCTGTCAGAGATAAACTCGGGTAAGCATGCTGCTTATAACGTAACTTAGTAAGAGGCATAAATGTAGGTGTTTTGACTAAGTCCATTTCTGTTGTGCTCTGTTGTATTGCCTCTTCCATACACACATTCCCAATAAGTTCTACTTAGAAAAATTCATCTTAACCAATTAAGAATCTACTGTATGTTGATTGAAGAGAGTTTGGATCAAAATCAGGAAAAAAAGGGGTTGTATGCGTAGAATATCTGAAAATAAAATATGGTATTGTTTCTATTAACTTCTGACAATTTCGAGATGGCACTGGGGCTTATATGGTGTTATTCAAGAAACGGCTATTTGAAAACATGCATTAAACACAGTAGTATTAGGAATAAGAACAGAATTCATTCATTTCTAAAGTCAGTCGGACATTAATGTGGGAGTGTTAAGATTTATATTAATTTAATAACAGAAGGGCAAAGAAAAAAGACTAATTTGAGAGTTTGATATTTTTCTGTTTGGGGTCTTAAAAAGCTGTTTTGTTTTCTTTGGAGTTTTAATATGCTTTTGATTCAACATACCCGGTAAAAATTAAAATTTAATAATTTAATTCTTCCCTTCCAATTTGTAGCCCTTTGAGCTCATTTCACTGTCTGATTTCTCTGGCTAGGACTTCGAGAACTATATTGAATAAGTAGGGAGACAGTGGGCAGCCTTGTCTAGGCCCTGATTTTAGAGGGATTGCTTCACGTTTCTCTCCATTTAGTTTAATGTTAGCTACCGGCTTGCTCTATATTGCTTTTAATATGTTTAGGTATGTGCTTTGAATTTCTGATCTTTCCAGGACTTTATTCATGAAGGGGTGTTGAATTTAGTCAAATGCATCTTCGAAGCTAATGGAATGATCATGTCGTTTTTTTCTTTGAGTTTGTTTATATAATGGGTTACCTTGATGGATTTTCATATATTGCACCATTCCTTCATCCTGGGATGAAGCATACTTGATCAAGATGGATGATCGTTTTGATGTGTTCTTGGATTCAGCTTGCAAGAATTTTATTGAATGTTTTTGGGTTGATATTAGTAACGGAATTTGGTTTGAAGTTCTCTCTCTTTGTTGGGACTTTGTGTGGTTTAGGATAAGAATAATTGTGGCTTCATAGAAGGAATTTGATAGTGCTCCCTTTGTTTCTATTTTGTGGAATAGTTTGGTATAGTACTCAACTCCATAATTAGTCAGAGATCCCTACCACAAATAACATACCACACAAAAATGGTTGAAATATTCAGAAATCTGTTGCTATAACCAAAGTAGTTGGCAACAGGGAGCTTCTCTAGACAGCTCCCACTTACACACATAAGAAAAAACAAGGCCAAACTTTACCGCATCCTTGATGGAAAAGGTACCTGAAACACCTGTGAGGAACAGTGCTGTCACACAAAGGTGGTAGTGGGAAGGCTCAACACAAGGCATCCTACACTATATGGAACTTGGAAAGGGGCAAAGGAAGGAAGTCAGGCTTGTGTGAGCCTGGCCTTAGAGGAAGTGATGGAACTCACTTGCCATGTGAGGTCAGAAGGTCACAGTGGAGAAGCCTACAGCACAGGCTACTGTGCTTCTTATTTTCTGTCTCCATTAGAGTCCTGTACAAATTGTCCTCTGTACTTAAGTGGTGTTAGGTGCTCCAGGGAGATAGCCTCAGATGATCTCTGAAGATCTTGTTACCATTGGAATCATGGACCCTGAGCTAGGCTGGGATAAGGGATACCTTCCCTGCTCTGCTATCAGGCACTGGAATGCATTACCAGTGGAGTCTTGGAATTGCCTTTTCCTGTGAACCTTGAGAACTGGGAAGGCAATTATCTGCCAGGAGGGTTGGGGCAGTTCCAGTCCCAAGGCAAAGGGTCATAATGAAAGATTCTGGTTGACCTGTGGATTCTCAGTGTTCAATCACTGGTGTCTTTTTTTTTAAATTTATAATTGCAATCAAATTAAATGTTTAGCAGCAGCAGCAGCAGCAGCTGCCTCACCCCCAAGTTCTTCCTAGTCTATTTTAATGGAATTACTATTTGATCTGAAACAATGAAACATTGTAGCCTTCTTCCAAATGCACATTTCTCTCCTGTGTAGTTTTACTGTATTGAAATCAAATACCTTTGTCACAGTGTATTTCTAGAACCTGGGTTGCACCATTTCACTTCACTGGCCCATTTCTCCTGCTTTGTAAATTAGGTCTCCTTTCTCTCTGTCATTGAGCAGAGATCCAGGTTACTTGTTCAATTATAAGTACCTTTTTCCTGATATGGTAACTGCTTTGATGTTGTGTGCTTGCTGTGTTTGTGACAGTCGGGAACAATTAGGAGCGTGGCACAATTCGATCAAAGTACAGTCTGGTTCTGTACTTCAGGGTTTCAACTCACATCGCATCCAAAATAAAGTTGGCTTCTCTTTCATATACTCTAGGATCAAGCTCTGCCTTCCTCCCTCCACAGAGCACTGACTGAGCCAGGTAACGTTCTTTACCCACCCATCACTCTCCAAAGATCTTATTAGTGTGCACTGACACTTCAGCCATGAAAAAGATCCCCATTGTCTCCACTACATCTCTGTTTCCCTTCTAAACAGGGGGCTTAGTTCAAGGTCCTCCTTCTCTAAGCCATTTTCTCTTGGTGGTCTGTAAGCATTTCCATCCAACAATGTAGTGTAGGCACTCCTATTTTCGGGGAAGTCAAGACTTCTGTCCACTTTAGGTGAATAGGAAGCGCACTGGCTGGGTGACTAAGCCAGATCAGAGGCACACTGCCTGGGAGTGTACATCAGAACCCTGGTAGTCAATTACTGCTTGATATGAAACAATAATCCTCGGGGATTATTATGTTCCAACTTGGTCACATGGGGGATAAAAACGATGACTGGGAGCCAGTGATTTGAGTCAGAAGGTAAAGGTACTTGTGACATAAAAAGTGGGCTTCAGTCTCTAGGACAGACTTGGTGGAAGAAGAGGAGTGACCTCTGAACAGACAGACACATAGTCTCTCTCTGTCCTCTCTCTGTGTCTCTCTCTTTGTCTCTCTCTCTGTTTCTCTCTAAATGTAATAAAAATGCTTCAAATAAAATAAAAAATAGTAACTAGTCTTTATATCTTGTTCCCAGGGTTGATGGTGGAGCAAGTCACAAGAGCATCATGAATAGGACTTAAAAGGAGCAATAATCTACATACTATTTCTGGTACACACAGGAGATCTCAGCTCCAACTCTATGTAAGGTACATCCCTTCTCACTGTTTCACTAAAGGTTATTTTTAGCAGCCTCCTTGTTTCCATTTTTAATAGAATAGAATAGAATAATGTTCTATCATGGAATATGGATATGCAGTGTGTCCTATTGAAGTCCGTTAACAATGGATTCCTTCTTGACCTATTGGCTTGGGGATTATTTGCACATCCACTTGTCCATCCGTATTGAGCTTTAAAACCATTTTAGTCTTCTACTACAGAGTTAACTAACCTGGACTCACAGGGGCTCACAAAGATTGAACCACCAACCAAAGAGCATGCAGGGGCTGGACCTAGGCCTCCTACACGTTTGTAGCAGATGTGCTACTTGGTCTTCATGTGGGTCCCCTAACAATTGGAATAGAGGTTGTTTCCAACTCTGTTGCCTGCTATTGGGTCTTCTTCCCCTAACTGGACTGCCTGGTTGTGCCTTGGTGGGAGAGGATGCACTTAGGCCTGCTATGACTGGATGTTCCAGGGTGGGGCAGTACCCATGTGGGGCTTCCCTTTCTCTGAGGAGAAGGGGAGGAGGAGGTAATGGGGGAGGGATTTGTAAGGGTGGGACAGGGAGGAGAGAAGGGATGAGGGTAGGGGTGATTGGGATGTAAATTGAAAAAAAAACAAGAATCCCTAAAAAATAAAAACTGCTTTAGTCTTCTAAATCTAAGCTGATGATTCCAAAGAGAGAGAACTAGAACCCTGAGAGAAACAGATGGTGTCATTGAAAAAGAGAGGTGCCTGCTTAGCAAACAAAGACTGTCTTAGAGAAATGCACTCATCAATTCTGAAAGGCAGGTAGGTGTAACGAGGATCACTGGTTGGGATTATTCCCAGGATCAAAATGAAAGAACATATGAGAACTAGGGCTCTCTACCAAAGACATCTCCAGTCTCTGGACTGCACAGAGACGTCTCAGCTGCCTCCTCCACTCCCCCAGAGAAGGGATGTATTTTGAAGAAATGTGAGTCTTGAACCTCCAGGGTGATGGTAGGATGTAATTAAGGCAGAAGGATTCTGGAAGAAAAAGATTAAAACCAGAGCTTCCTTTTACTCCAGCTGCTCCAAACTAAAGAACTGGTGGGGCCTGAGCTTGGTCCCATCTGGTGGACACCTGGCCTCAAGCTCCTCTGGAAGCAACAATGGAACATTTGACATTAAATGAAGTAGACACAGAGAAAGCTGCTTGCAGTAATTTCACCCTGGTCGGGGTGCAGGCTAACGAGAGGACTTTCTCCAAACTGTCTGCTAGAGTCGTATTTCATTTAGATGATACAGTGTCTTATCTAGAAAATCCAACAAAGTATCTCCAATCAGCCTGGACAAAATGTACCTCAGCAAGGCCATTGACTGCACAGGGTTGGCTACATGACTCAGGCAGGAGGGCTCTCTGCAAAGGGCAAGTGCTGAGATGACTAAGAATCGCAGGACACTGACAGCAGATGATCAGTCAAGAATTAATCTGAATGCTGAGAATAGGAACCTATGGGTGGGCCATAACATCCTGGAAGCATTGTCTGTAAGCACATATGGGAGCAGCAGGAGACCCTCAGAAATATGACTGCAGGTGAAGGCACTAAAATATACGGCAGAATCTTTAGACAAATAGGAGAGGAAGTCCATGGCTGATGGGCACAGGAGAAGTAAAGCAAACGATACAATATATGGAGAGTATACCTGGAACAAAGGATTAAAACATCCTCTTTAGTTACACAAATTAATCGTATATGGAGATGGACAAATGCCCTTCTGCTGACACCATATTCTCCCACTACACTTATAATTAAATAAAAAGAATAGAGTTCTACAGAGACAAGCTCACAAGAATGAAAGCCAATGTTCCACAGTAGTCCCCTCAGCAGGAAGCTAGAGTAACAACGAACACATGCCAGGAGATTCTGCAAGTGAATTTCTCTCTCTTAGCACATAATACTCAGGAAATGAGATTAGAAATGTCGTGAATTAATTCTGTGCCCAAAATGCCTAGCACGGAAGTAATGAGCCAAACACAGTAAGAAAGTAAAAACTCAATCGAATAAAGTAATCCAACACAAAAGTAGTATGCATTCTGAAACAAATGGGCGAAACTGGCAAGCTATTAACCAGTAAAAACAATAACAAGTTACTGTGATCAGCGAAAGGTTCAATTGATTTTTATTACATTTTAAGAAACACTGTTCAGGGCTAGGAATGCAGCTTAGTAGTAAAGGGTTTGCCCTGGGTTCAATCCCCAGCCTGCAAACAAAGGAACCAACAAAAAGCCATTATTCTGAGCTGCAAGTGTCTGACTAATTGATTTACTAGTCATGCTTTCCTGATTTTGCACAGGCATGTAATAAAAACACATAATCAGAAACAGAAAACGGTTGGGTGAGGTAGGTGCTATTATCTCAGTACGTTAGTGGTGAGTTCTTTCAAAGCTTTTAAAAAATAAGCCATTCCTACACTTCTTAAATTGCTCTAAGATAAAGTTTTAAGGTACAGCATGTTTTCTTTAAAACAGTATGAATTTTTTGAGCCCCAACTTCATCATAAAAGTACAAAACCTGAGTAACAGTTTACAAGTAAGGAAAAATAGGAGGGAATCCATCCAACAGAGGAACAGTCAGGATTCTCCCTGGAGAAGAGTGGTCGTATCCATGGACTCGATTATAGTATATTAGCAACACACGTATGGCTCCTTCTACACCAAATGCCAATAAGTACCATTTGGAGATTCCATCGCAATGTTCTCAGGAAGAAAGGCTACAAACAAACACAAAAAAGAATGAAATTTAAAATCTTTTTTATCAGGCTGGAGAGATAGCTTGGTGGTTAAGAGTGCTGCTTCTCCAGAGCTCCCAAGTTCAATTCCCAGCAACTGCATGGTGACTGACAACTATCTGTAGTGGGATCCAATGCCCTCTTTTGTCTGAAGCTCTCTTCTGACATGCAGGCACACTTGCAAACAGAGTGCTCATATATATATAAATAAACACATCTTTAAACAATAAAACCTTTTAATCAAGTTAATGTATCTACATCTAGGAGCTAGAAAAGGGTCACAGCAATATTAAACATAATTCAGAAATGGTAAAGGGATGTAAGAGAGTCACAGAATTCACTGGGCAAGATGGTGTATGCCTGGAATCCCAACACTCACAAGGCTGAGGCAGGTGGATTGCCTTGAGCTCAAGGCTAGCCTAGACTAAAGTGTGAGACCTTGTATTAGAAAACAAAATAACTGGGGACAGGATGGAGAGAGAGAGAGACAGAGACAGAGAGAGACAGAGAAAAAGAGAGAGACAGAGAGACAGAGACGAGAGAGACAGAAGAGACACAGAGAGAGAACTCGATGTCATTTCTTGCACTGATGACAAGCTATTAAAGAATGTGAATGTCTCCTACCAAAACACTGAGATAATGCTAATGACAGAATAGGTTTTTTATTAAGATATCATAAAACACAGATGGAAAAGTAAAGGAATATATAATAAATAAAAGGAAATCAGACATTGGAAAGCCTGAATTTAGAAGATTATGTATGTTTAAGTTATGGGGAGGGGATGAGGCAATGTGGGGAAGAGAATAATCAGAATACATTGTATAAGTGAATGAAAATGTTAACTAAGGTCAACCAATGAAAAGAGAATAGCAGGTTTAATTTACGATGAAATTGAGTTCCCATATGACACTATATAACATTTTGTAAATTGATTATATGAATTATCTGCAATAAAAAATCAGTTTTTGTTAAAGATGTGGTTGTGTTCATATTAATGTCAAATATTTTAAATCTTTTTCATTTATTTGCTTATTTATCGATCGATTTTTTTTAAGATAGGTTTTTGCTATGTAGACCAGGTTGGCCTCAAAAAGGAGCTCTACCTGCCTCTGCCTCCCAAGAGCTAGAATCAAAGGTATATACTCACACATGAAATTTATATGCTCAAAGTGATAAAAAATTACAGTAATCAACTTGGTACAATTATTGAACAGTGATCAACTGAATAGAAATATCAGAAGTACCTGTAAGACATTTGATTACTATTGTCAAAAGAATCTTGAGCAGCATTCAAGTCATCCAGGACACACATTTTGAGAAAAACAAAAAAGCGGGTAAAGATAATTTAAATATTTTTAATCTATTAAACATTTTAAAGTGCATTTGATAGGAAAGCTGTGAGTGATACACTGCATTTTTGCTTATATACATCTTCAACTTTATATGCATTCTGCAAATATTGTCCATGTTTATTCAGGCTCTTAATATTTCCCTTGACTGATAACATTCACAGAAATCATATTGAGCAAACTGTATATGTTGACATATAATAGAATTGTATTCTACACAATATAGCATAGAAATATGTACATTCTAATATGTATAAGTGCCCACATATGTGTATATACATGTGTAAATGACTAAAGAAAATGGGTATGACTTTATCATTGTGGTATTATTTTCGTCAAAATACTAAAAAACGTTGAAATGGCATCAAATAGGGGCCAGATTGGGAAAAATACACAAAACTCTTATAATGAATCTAAAGATACTAGCAAAAGATACAAAAATATTAATGTTGCAATGAAATAAAAAGCCTAGGTGAAATACTGTATAATATTTTTTCAACTCTAGGAAAATGTATTTTTGTACAACTATCAATAAAAGACTGAATTTTGAAGAATTCAAAAGTAGTGCAGTATAATTATGCAGTGGTCATACTGCTGCATACTATTGTACATAACCGCATACACTCTACAAGAACATACTACGTACTGTACATATTATAGTGTACTGTTACATAGGATGGTATGTATTGCAACAATCAAATGTTCTGAAGGAGTCCTATATTAACCATGCTTTAATGGACTTAGATTTCCCTTGCTAGAGAGAGACTTCTGTGTCCAGGACAGGACAGAAATGTTAAGTTGTGACATGCCCATGAGTGTTGTCCAGCTTTGGTGCTGCAGTGCAGCTCTCCCCTGTGCACACGACTTGGAGAAATCCAGCCAGGCCTGTACCTCTCTTTGAACTCATTTAAGCTGCAGCCCCATGACGACGACGTCTTTCTCACTTGGGGTTGGTAGAAATTCAGTTTCAATTCTCTAAAGTCACCATCTGTACACTGTAACATATAACTTCCTTCTGCAGTGTCTGGATTTCTTTAGCCATGGAGTATCCTTGGAAAACAATTGAGAAGCAGTCACCCCTCTCCTTGTGTTTTGTGATCTAGGGATGAACTCAGGTAGATTATGAGGAACCATTGCATTGTAGACTTAAAATGGATTAATTTGGGGGTGAGTAAGTCATATTTTGGTAGTTGCTTTAAAAATAAACTTTTGGATATTAATACATCAAGTAATTCTCCCCGAAGGAAAAACCAGACACCAAGAACCTAGACCACTGCTGTCCATGAGAACTTTCTAGATGATAGAAATATTCTATCTCTGCTGTGTTTCTTGCTATGGATTCTGGCTGGCTGTTGGCCTCCTGGTTTGCCTGCTGTGACTAAAGAGGCAGATTTTAGTTCTAAGTTTAGTTCATCTCAAATAGCCATGTGTGACCAGTGGGTGCCATTTGGACAGTGTAGCCAGAAGAAAACACAGAAAACTGAAGCAGTGTAACCAAAGATTCACCTAGGAGTCAGTTGACCTCCTAGAAGGTGACTTGGGAAAACGTTGGCAATGATAGCTTCTTGGGGAGCTTACCTTCACTAAAAGCAAACTGTGAATCCTTAACTCTTCTGCAATAGTCATAATGTAACTGGTCTCACACACACCCCAACCGTCACCAAAGACACTTGATAGGGAGCTTAATCCACTGTGTCCTTTAGATTTCAGTTTAGCAAGCACTTCCTTCAAAGTGGAGCAGACTGAGATTGCCAAGTCCTTTGCGTGGCTCCAGGGACTTGGGCCTGACCGGAGGTGACGAGGAAATGAAGAATGACATTGGACACACATACATGGGCAAGGCTGGGTCTGTGGGCTGGAGAAAATGCAGCATCCCAGAAGCTCAGCATGTTTATTATATAGAGTTGGCCAGGAAGCAGGGTTCTTGCACACAGCAGCAAGGAGGTGGGCATTACATGCAGATAAACAAGGAGGGGAAGACTATGCATATGTAACTGACAAGGGGCAGATTTAGCTAATCTTAGTAGGAGCAGTCTCTGCAGGGAGCAGTCTTCAGGCTGTAAATATCCAGATGGGGCCAGGGAGAAAGATAGAGTAGACTTTTTCTGCACACACTCTCAACACCATCCTGAGAAGGCTTTGGCATTTTTCTGAGCCTCATGGGGCATGGGGGCCTTGGCCTTTTTCCCATGGGTAAATGGCTTTGGGGTCCTTGGCATGGTCATGCTCATGTTAACAGCACACATCCACTCACGACTTCACTTCCTCAGGGCTTCCTCTGCTCCCACAGTGAGATCTCAAAAGAAAAACAGAAACCAAACAAACAAAAACGTGCTTAGTGAACTGGTTAATTCCGTAAAGTGTACAGATCCAGTGTCCTAAGTCTAGGACTTCCTCACAGGCTACAGAAAATTCTGTGGACCTACGATAAGCAAGAAAACAAAGAACCTTGCCTCCTCCCCCCAAAAAATGAATGGGAGAAAAATTAATAAAGTTGTTCATAGAAAATTGGTGAAGAAAAACACAATGGAATTATACTTAATAGAGTTAGTGTGCTGAGATGTGAGGCCCACTCATAGCATGCAGCATTTGGAAATCTCAGACAATTTAACAGAAGAGGATTCATAATTATTATTTGTGACCACTCTCCTCATATGACTTACAGCTTAATACTAACCTTAATGACTGAGTTGGGAATAGTATTCTCCATAGCAGCTAATTAGAGCATTAGTTTGCACACATGCACACACACACACACACACACACACACACACTCACACACAGTCACACACACACCCTCATACACACACATTCACACATTCACACACACACACAGTCACACACACACTCACAAACACCCTCATACTCACTCACACACACTCATACACACACTCACACACTCTCACACACATACACTCACTCACACACACTCACACACTCATACACACTCATACACACTCACACACACATTCTCTCAACACACTCACACACTCATACACACACACTCACATACACACTCAAAAACACACACTCAATCACACACCCTCAGACACACTCTCTCACACACTCACACACTCAAACACACTCAAACACACTCACACACACTAATAAACACTATTAGGAAATCAAATCAAGACAAGTTCTAAATAGTCCACAAATTGCATAGCATATATAGTAGTTCCATTTAGAATAAAACTGAAATTGTAAGATAGTGAAAGAAGGAAAAAATTTAATAATCTTACTCCCTGCCGTGTCATTAGCATGAAATAACACAAAGGGGATTTACTGTTCAAAGGAATAAGGTACTTCTCATGTAGGAAACAAAATAGAAAATATGGCTTTAAGTAGATAAAAGCAAAACATGATTTGATGATTTTTCATTTCTAAAGTTTTTATTAAGTTAATCTTTTAAAAACTGACATTTTTAGCTTCTTAACATGTATGCACACATATAAACAAGTTATGTATTCTAGCTTTTCCTTAATATTCAGTATTTACCTATTAAGTTTCATGAATCGATTTTGAGTGGATGTGACATAATAGTTTACTACAATTCAATTCAGTGAATAAAGGCAGCTAAGATAGGAAAATCTAGTGGGGGGGGGGACTTTTCTAACTTCATTGAAACAAATTCAAATACAGCATGCTACTTTATACGTTATAAAATGAGTTCACCAATTTTAGTCATTATCAGAGCAGTCTGTCAGAGATAAACTCGGGTAAGCATGCTGCTTATAACGTAACTTAGTAAGAGGCATAAATGTAGGTGTTTTGACTAAGTCCATTTCTGTTGTGCTCTGTTGTATTGCCTCTTCCATACACACATTCCCAATAAGTTCTACTTAGAAAAATTCATGTTAACCAATTAAGAATCTACTGTATGTTGATTGAAGAGAGTTTGGATCAAAATCAGGAAAAAAATGAGTTGTATGCGTAGAATATCTGAAAATAAAAGATGGTATTGTTTCTATTAACTTCTGAAAATTTCGAGATCCAGTGGGGCTTATATGGTGTTATTCAGGAAACGGCTATTTGAGAACATGCATTAAACACAGTAGTATTAAGGAATAGGAACAGAATTCATTCATTTCTAAAGTCACTCGGACATTAATGTGGGAGTGTTAAGATTTATATTAATTTGATAACAGAAAGGCAAAGAAAAAAAGACTGATTTGAGAGTTTGCTAATTTTCTGTTTGGAGTTTTGAATGGCTGTTTTGTTTACTTTGGAGTTTTAATATTGTTTTGATTTAACATGCCCGGTAAAATTAAAATTTAATAATTTAATTCTTCCCTTCCAATTTGTATCCCTTTGAGCTCATTTCACTCTCTGATTTCTCTGGACAGGACTTCGAGAACTATATTGAATAAGTAGGGAGACAGTGGGCAGTCTTGTCTAGGCCCTGATTTTAGAGGGATTGCTTCACATTTCTCTCCATTTAGTTTAATGTTAGCTACTGGCTTGCTCTATATTGCTTTTAATATGTTTAGGTATGGGCTTTGAATTTCTGATGTTTCCAGGATTTTATTCATAAAGGGGTGTTGAATTTAGTCAAATGCATCTTTGAAGCTAATGGAATGATCATGCCGTTTTTTTCTTTGAGTTTGTTTATATAGTGGGTTACCTTGATGGATTTTCATATATTGCACCATTCCTTCATCCCTGGGATGAAGCATACTTTTTTTTTTACACTTTTTTTTATTTAAAATAGTCATTTCTTTTATTTTTTTAAATTGAGTATTTCTTATTTACATTTCGAGTGTTATTCCTTTTCCCGGTTTCCTGGAAAACATCCCTCTAACCCCTCCTCCTCCCCTTCTTTATGGGTGTTCCCCTCCCCATCCTCCCCCCATTGCCGCCTTTCCCCCAACAATCACGTTCACTGGGGTTTCAGTCTTAGCAGGACACAGGGCTTCCCCTTACACTGGTGATCTTACTAGGATTTTCAATGCTACCTATGAGGTCAGAGTCCAGGGTCAGTCCATGTATAGTCTTTGGGTAGGGGCTTAGTCCCTGGAAGCTCTGGTTGCTTGGCATTGTTGTTCATAAGGGGTCTCGAGCCCCTTCAAGCTCTTCCAGTTCTTTCTATGATTCCTTCAGCGGGGGTCCTGTTCTCAGTTCAGTGGTTTGCTGCTGGCTTTCGCCTCTGTATTTGCTGTATTCTGGCTGTGTCTCTCAGGAGAGATATACATCCAGCTCCTGTCTGCCTGCACTTCTTTGCTTCATCCATCTTGTCTAATTGGGTGGCTGTATATGTATGGGCCACATGTGGGACAGGCTCCGAATGGGTGTTCCTTCTGTCTCTGTTTTAATCTTTGCCTCTCTCTTCCCTGCCAAGGGTATTCTTGTTCCCCTTTTAAAGAAGGAGTGAAGCATTCACATTTTGATCATCAATCTTCAGTTTCATGTGTTCTAGGCATCTAGGGTAATTCAAGCATTTGGGCTAATAGCCACTTATCAATGAGTGCATACCATGTGTGTTTTTCTGTGATTGGGATACCTCACTCAGGATGATATTTTCCAGTTCCAACCATTTGCCTATGAATTTCATAAAGGCATTTTTTTGATAGCTGAGTAATATTCCATTGTGTAGATGTACCACATTTGCTGTATCCATTCCTCTGTTGAAGGGCATCTGGGTTCTTTCCAGCTTCTGGCTATTATAAATAAGGCTGCTATGAACAAAGGGGAGCACGTGTCTTTTTTATATGTTGGGGCATCTTTTGGGTATATGCCCAGGAGAGGTATAGCTGGATCCTCAGGTAGTTCAATGTCCCATTTTCTGAGGAACCTCCAGACTTATTTCCAGAATGGTTGTACCAGTGTGCAATCCCACCAACAATGGAGGAGTGTTCCTCTTCCTCCACATCCTCGACAGCATTTGCTGTCACCTGAGTTTTTGATCTTAGCCATTCTCACTGATGTGAGGTGAAATCTCAGGGTTGTTTTGATTTGCATTTCCCTTATGACTAAAGATGTTGAACATTTCTTTAGGTGTTTCTCAGCCATTCGGCATTCCTCAGCTGTGAATTCTTTGTTTAGCTCTTATCCCCATTTTTTAATAGGGTTATTTGTCTCCCTGCGGTCTAACTTCTTGAGTTCTTTGTATATTTTGGATATAAGACCTCTATCTGTTGTAGGATTGGTAAAGATCTTTTCCCAATATGTTGGTTGCCGTTTTGTCCTAACCACAGTATCCTTTGCCTTACAGAAGCTTTGCAGTTTTATGAGATCCCATTTGTCGATTCTTGGTCTTAGAGCATAAGCCATTGGTGTTTTGTTCAGGAAATTTTTTCCAGTACCCATGTGTTCGAGATGCTGCTCTAGTTTTTCTTCTATTAGTTTGAGTGTATCTGGTTTGATGTGGAGGTCCTTGATCCACTTGGACTTAAGCTTTGTACAGGATGATAAGCATGGATCGATCTGCATTCTTCTACATGTTGACCTCCAGTTGAACCAGCACCATTTGCTGAAAATGCTATCTTTTTTCCATTGGATGGTTTTGGCTCCTTTGTCAAAAATCAAGTGACCTTGGGTGTGTGGGTTCATTTCTGGGTCTTCAATTCTATTCCATTGGTCTATCTGTCTGTCTCTGTACCAATACCATGCAGTTTTTATCACTATTGCTCTGTAATACTGCTTGAGTTCAGGGATAGTGATTCCCCTTGAAGTCCTTTTATTGTTGAGGATAGTTTTAGCTATCCTGGGTTTTTTGTTATTCCAGATGAATTTGCAAATTGTTCTGTCTAACTCTTTGAAGAAATGGATTGGTATTTTGATGGGGATTGCATTGAATCTGTAGATCGCTTTTGGTAAAATGGCCATTTTTACTATAGTAATCCTGCCAATCCATGAGCATGGGAGATCTTTCCATCTTCTGAGGTCCTCTTCAGTTTCTTTCTTCAGAGTCTTGAAGTTCTTATTGTACAGATCTTTTACTTGCTTGGTTAAAGTCACACCGAGATACTTTATATTATTTTGGTCTATTATGAAGGGTGTCGTTTCCTAATTTCTTTCTCCGCTTGTTTCTCTTTTGTGTAGAGGAAGGCTACTGATTTATTTGAGTTAATTTTATACCCAGCCACTTTGCTGAAGTTGTTTATCAGCTTTAGTAGTTCTCTGGTGGAACTTTTGGGATCACTTAAATATGCTATCATATCATCTGCAAATAGTAATATTTTGACTTCTTTTCCGATCTGTATCCCCTTGATCTCCTTTTGTTGTCTGATTGCTCTGGCTAGAACTTCAAGAACTATATTGAATAAGTAGGGAGAGAGTGGGCAGCCTTGTCTAGTCCCTGGTTTTAGTGGGATTGCTTCAAGTTGCTCTCCATTTAATTTAATATTAGCAACTGGTTTGCTGTATATGGCTTTTACAATGTTTAGGTATGGGTCTTGAATTCCTATTCTTTCCAGGACTTTTATCATGAAGGGGTGTTGAATTTTGTCAAATGCTTTCTCAGCATCTAATGAAATGATCATGTGGTTTTGTTCTTTCAGTTTGTTTATACAATGGATCACGTTGATGGTTTTCCGTATATTAAACCATCCCTGCATGCCTGGGATGAAGCCTACTTGATCATGGTGGATGATTGTTTTGATGTGCTCTTGGATTTGGTTTGCCACAATTTTATGGAGTATTTTTGTGTTGATATTCATAAGGGAAATTGGTCTGAAGTTCTCTTTCTTTGTTGGGTCTTTGTATGGTTTAGGTATAAGAGTAATTGTGGCTTCAACCACAATTGTGGCAGCAACCAGGAAGATCTGTGCCGCCCTTTCCGGGAGCTTCCGTGCACCAGGGTTCCAGATGGCGTTTGGTGTTTTCCTCTGGAATCAGTAATGTGGGCAGAGTGTAGTTTCTTCTGGTTTCCCAGGCGTGTCTGCCTCTCTGAAGGTTCAGCTCTCCCTCCCATGGGATTTGGGTGCAGAGAACTGTTTATCTGGTCGGTCCTTTCAGGTTCCGGCGGTGTCTCAGACGCAGGGGACCTGCTGCTCCTGTGCTCTTATCCAAGGGAACCCAGAGGCCGTATACAGTTTCCTCTTGGGCCAGGAATGTGGGCAGGGATGGGCAGTGTTGGTGGTCTCTTCTGCTCTGCAGTCTCAGGAGTGCCCACCTCTCCGTGCAGTGAGCTATCTCTCCCAAGGGGTTTGGGAGCAGTGAGCTGCTGCAGGCTGGGGGGATGAAGCATACTTGATCAAGATGGATGATCCTTTTGATGTGTTTTAGGATTTAACTTGCAAGAATTTTATTGAGTGTTTTTGGGTTGATATTAATAAGGGAATTTGGTCTGAAGTTCTCTTTCTTTGTTGGGTTTTTGTGTGCTGTAGGATAAGCATAATTGTGGCTTCATAGAAGGAATTTGATAGTGCTCCATTTGTTTCTATTTTGTGGAATAGTTAGGACAGTATTGGTATGAGGTCTTCTATGAAGGTGTGATAGAATTCTCCACTAAATCAATCTGGTCCTGGGCTCTTTTTTGTTGGGAGACTTTTAGTAACTGCTTCTATTTACTTTGCAGTCGTGGGGTTGTTTACATGGTTTATCTGTTCCTGATTTAACTTTGTTACCTCATATTTGTCCAGAAAATTGTCCATTTCCTTGAGATTTTCCAGTTTTGTTGAATATAGGGTTTTGTAGTTGGATCTGATTATTGTTTTTAATTTTCTCAGATTCTGTTGTTATGCCTTGCTTTTCATTCCTGATTTTGTTAATTTGGATACACTCTCTGTCTCCTATGGTCAGTCTGGCTAAGGGTTTATGTATCTTGATTTCCTCAAAGAACCAGCTCCTTGTTTTGTTGATTCTTTTATAGTCCTTTTTGTTCCTACTTGGTTGATTTCAGTCACAGGGTTGATGATTTCCTGCCTTCTACAGAGGTTCAGTGTATTTGCTTAATTTTTTTTTCCTAGAGCATTTTAGTTATGTGTCAAGCTGCTGATCTGTGCTCTCTCTTGTTTATTTTTGGAGACTCTCAGAGCTATAATTTTCCTCAGCACCGCTTTCATTGTGTCGCATAAGTGTGGGTATATTGTGCCTTCTTTTTTATTGAATTCTAAGAAGTCGTTAATTTCTTCATTTTTTTCCTTGACCATGCTATCATTGAGTAGAGTGTTGTTTAACTTCCCTGTATATGTGGGCTTTCTGTCATTTTCTTGTTATGGGACGCCAGCATTAGTCCATAGTGATCTGATAGGATGCATGGGATTATTTCTGTCTTCTTGTGTCTGTTGAGGCCTGTATTTTTACTGATTACATGGTCAATTTTGGAGAAGGTGCCATGAGAGGCTGAGAAGAAGTTACATTCTTTTGTTTTAGGATGAAATGTCCTATAAATATCTGTTAAGTCCATTTGGTTCATAACTCCTGTTAATTTCTCTATGTCTCTGTTTAATTTCTGTTTCGATGATCTGTCCATTGATGAGAGTGGGGTCTTGTAATCTACTATTATTGTGTGAGGTGCAATGTGTGATTTGAGCTTAGTAAGGTCTCTTTTATGAATTTAGGTGCTGATGCATTTGGAGCATAGATATTTAGGATTGAGAGTTCATCTTGGTGGACTTTTCGTTTGATGACTATGAAGTGTCCTTCCTTACCATTTTTATGACTTTTAGTTTAAAGTCAATTTTATTCGATATTAGAATTGCAACTACAGCTTTTTTCTTTGGGCCATTTGCTTGGAAAGTTGTTTTCCAGTCATTTACACTGAAGTAGTGTCTGTCTTGGTCTCTGAGGTTTGTTTCCTGTATGCAGCAAAGTGCTGGGTCCTCTTTAGGTATCCAGTCTTTAAGTCTATGTCTTTTTATTGGGGAATTTATTCCATTGATATTGAGAGATATTAAGGAATAGTGATTGTCGCTTCTTGTTATTTTCATTGTTAGAGGTGATGTTAGGTTTGTGTGTCCCTGTTTTCATTTCATCGCAAAGAGATTATATTCTTGCTTTCTCTGTGGCATAGTTTCTCTCCTTCTGTTGGAGTTTCACATCTATTATCCTTTTTAGGGCTGGATTTGTAGAAAGATGTTGTGTAAATTTGGTTTTGTCATGGAATATCTTGCTTTCTCCCTCTATGTTTATTGAGAGTTTTGCTGGATATAGTAGCCTAGCCTGGCATTTGTAGTCTCTTAGGGTCTGTATGACATCTTTCCAGGAACTTCTGTCTTTCATTTTCTCTGGTGAGAAGTCTGGTGTAATTTTGATAGGCTTGCCTTTATGTGTCAATTGACCCTTTTCCCTTACTGCTTGTAATATTCTTTGTTTTGTGTATTTGGTGTTTTAATTATTATGTGACAGGAAGAATTTCTCTTCTGGTCCAGTCTGTTTGGAGTTCTGTGGGCTTCTTGTATGTTTACGGGCATTTCTTTCTTTAGGTTAGGGAAGTTTTCTTCTATAATTTGTTGACTATATTTACTGGCCCTTTATGTTGGGAATCTTCACTCTCTTCTGTACCTATTATCCTTAGGTTTGATCTTCTCATTGTGCCCTGGATTTCCTGGAGATTTTGGACTAGGAGCTTTTGGTGTTGTACATTATCTTTGATGGTTGTGTCGATGTTTTCTATGGTATCTTCTGCCCCTGAGATTCTCTCTTCTATCTCTTGTATTTTGTTGGTGATGCTTGTATCTATGACTCCTTGTCGCTTCCTTAGGTTTTTTTATCTCCAGGGTTGTCTCCTTTTGTGCTTTCTTTATTGTTTCTATTTCCATTTTTAAATCCTGGACGGATTTGTTCAATTCCTTCACCTGTTTTGGTGTGTTTTCCTGTAATTCATTCAGGCATTTTTGTGTTTCCTTTGTAAGGGCTTCTATTTGTTTACCTGTGTTGTCCTATATTTCTTTAAGGGAGTTATTTGTCCTCCATCATTATCATAAAATGTGATTTTTAAATCTAAATCTTGCTTTTCTGGTGTGTTTACATATCCAGTATTTTCTTTGTCGGGAGAACTTGGCTCTGATGGTGGCAAGTAGTCTTGCTTCTGTTGTTTACGTTCCTGCACTTGCCTCTAGCCATTGGGTTGTCTCTGGTGTTTGCTTGTCTTGCTTTTTCTGAGAGTGGCTTGACCCTCTTGTTTTCTTGTTTTCTTTCAACCTGTTCTGAGAACAGGTGCTGGGACTCAAGTGTGTAGGTGTTCCTGGTGACCGTCTTTGACCTTTAGGTGCAGACAGGAATCAGAAGGATCCTGTCTGTGATTGCTCCTGGGTCCTTGCACCCAGGGGGCACAGTTGGCACTAGGCGATTCTCTCTTGGGCAGAGGGAATGTTGGAATGTTGTCACCACTGATTTCTCAGGAGTCTGCACACTTCTCAGGGTCCAGCTCTCCCTCCCATGGGATTTAGCTGCAGGGAACTCTGCTTCTTAGTATTAAAAATAAAGCAAAACAAAACCACAAAGATGTGGGTTTATTGTGCACATTAGCAGGTCCAAACAGGAAAATTCACAAAAGTATATATACCATTTACAATAGCAGCTCCCAATATAAAGAATTTGAAATACCATGCCTGCTCCAAGGTTGGCTGACATAGGACAATATAACATTGACTCCTTCAAGCCTTTACCTTTACATTTAACAGTGGCAACTAAGAAATCCCAAAATTTAATAGTTCAAATACATAGTGATTATTCTGCACAGTGTCCCCACCACTCACATTAAATTATAGAACCCCTTCAGGATTTCTTGTCCATTAATTAAATAAGTAGGGAACGAGTCTAGGAGATCATGCAGTGCATCCCCTCAGAGAATTACAATTTCCCAAGAGTTTAATGTGCTTCAGGGGAAATCCTACTGGAATAAATAGTGATGGTTATTTTCCAGTAAGTATGGAGTGAAAAATAATTTTTACCCCAATCTGAGGTATAATCTCACGGTTTAGGGACACAATTGCTATACAGTTGACAACTGTAGCAATCACCCAGAACATCTGCAGAAAGCCCAAGATTGTTGGCCACATGCCGATGAGTGTCTTTCAAAGTTCATCATGATTTTTGGTAATATCGTCCCCATAATTGGTGGCTTGGCTTCTCATAAGCATGTACTTGTTGTCTAGAATCTCCTCCTTGATTAGCATCTCATCCTTGTTTTTGTCTGACTCATGCACCAGATGCTGGGCCTCAGCCTGTGTATGGTTGTAGTCCTGAGGGAGAATCCGGTGGTGAATCTCATCCTTGTCCAGGTTCCCATCCTTGCTAGGATATCAGAAATCCTTGAACTGCTCCTGTTCAGACAAAGCCTCATCTGGCTCAGGGCAATTGTCCTCCTGGGAAAACATGTCTGCAATGTACTCATCCTGGTCCACAAACGATCCCCGTTCTTGTCGATATCCTCCAGAGTTTCTAGAACTACAATCTCCTTCATATGTTCCAACTCTTCTAGGTGCAGAAAGGAAGAGAACTCCTCCTGAGGAGCTCTCAGGTCACCGTCAAGGTCTGAAGCCTTAAACCTCCTCTTATTTTGTTGAAGCATCTTTTAAAAGGTGTAATGACCAGAGCTATCTTGGAATTCAGCAGGGTTTCCCAGGTAGTAGCCATAGGTGGCCTGCTTGTATTCTTCCCAGGAGATCTTTTCGTCTATGTCTCCCTTTCTTTTATGTTCTCTTTCTCCAAGTAATTGAAGGAGGGATATTTTACATCCTCCAAGTACAATCACTTGCAAGGGGCAACCAATTACAAGTAGATCAGAAGAAATCTAATAAATAATATACCTTCATTGCCTGCAGTTTTAAGAAAATATTTTCACAGGATCCCTGTCCTTTATCATAGGATAGAAACATTACAGGGAGTGTGCCACCTGGCTAAGCTGCCTCTGAAAAGCCTGTCCTGCCCTGGCAGGTACAAGGCCATTTAATTCCAAGTCAATCTGGAGAGAGGTGACAGCCCTAAGTTGCTCTGGAGATGTCAGAGTAGTGTACAGCTCTCATGCAAACTCCAGATCACCTCTCCATTCTTTCCCAATGCCATGGGCTTTCCAATCCCTGCTTCAGCACTCCAAACATCCTTGAACCCTCGCTTTCCCTTCACAATGGGCTCACTTTGCATTGCCTCCTTCTGCTACTGCTTCCCCTGGGCAGGGAGAATGAGCCCAAGGATGGGTACGGGTCTCCTACCTGCCTGGATGATGCTACTCTGGCGGGGCAGGCCATCCGGCTTGTTGTCCCTGAGGGCCGGACCGGTGACCTGGCTAGGGGTCTGCAGGAGCAGGCATGATTGGAGGTCTGCCCTGAAATGGGAAGTTGTGAGTACTTTTAAGCCAACCGAAACCTTGCAAGAGGCATTTACAGTGGTATATCTGTTGCTTTCTCATTATCCTCTGAGCCTTCCATAGGGGGGTATGTTAGCAAGCATTCTATGTGACAAACACTTCTGTTCTCATGGTAGAAATTTGAGTCCCAAGGCACACTTAGCAAATGTGTGGAACTTGCCAATAGGAAGGGAGAAGTCAGTTGACAAAGAGTAGATTCCTTTTTTGCCTTCCTGAAGCATTGTGCCTTCCTCTGGATGCCAACCACCAGGTTGCAGGACTGGTACTGAAAGGTCCAGGCCACCAGCCAATATTCTTCCCTTTCTCTATTCTGGGCCATCAGGTATGCTGGCAACAGTCCTGATTGTATGAGCTATATCTGTTAGAGTCAACCCAGAAACAGAGAACACAATGAGAATATCGTCCCCAGGTGAGGAATGGGAAAAGAAACTCAACACATATAACATTTCAGAGTGCAATGCAATAGAGCATTTATCATTGACAATAGAGTTTTGTGCACTCCAAAGCTATCAGTGGACTAGTGTCTTATGTAGGGTTTTACTGCTGTGAACAGACACCATGACCAAGGCAACTCTTACAAAGGATGACATTTAATTGGAGCTGGCTTACAGGTTCAGAGGTTCAGTCCATTATCATCAAGGTAGGAGCCTGGCAGCATCCAGGCAGATGTGAGGTCAGAGGAGCTCAGAGTTCCACCTCTTCCTCTGAAGTGAGCTAGGAGAAGACTGGCTTCCAGGCAGCTAGAACAAAGGTCTTAAAGCCCACACCCACAGGGACACACCTACTCCAGCAAGGCCATACCCATTGCAGCAAGGCCACAACTACTCCAGTAAGATCTTATCTCCTATGAGTGTCATTCCCTGGACCAAGCGCACACAAAGCATCACAGCTAACCTAGGTGTCATATGAACTGCTCTTACCACAAGAGGGAAATAAAAATACAGAGAGAGCCTAGACTGTGGCTTTTTGGTAGCGGCCGGGCTAGGAGTCTGCAGGAGCGCCATGCCTCCAGGTCCCCTGGCAGGGCTGGCCCGGGATTCTCAAGAGGATTCTCCCTAAAAATTCCCATGAAGGACACAGTTTGACTTACTGGGCATATTTCTCCAACCAATTCAGACCAGGTGAGTCTTTGTATCCTACATACTGGCTACACTGGGTACACTGAATATTTGAATGGGAATTATCTAGATTTAGTTATTGTTAGGGGAACAGTAACTTCAACTATTGTTTAGAGAGGCGTGTATGTATAGTGAGATGCTGGGAGGAGTCCTATGTTGCCAGGTGCACTGTTCAGACAGGGTGTATGTGTGCACAGTATGTGCAGATTATGGAGCAAGGCTGCCAGATGCATTATTAAAAGGGACTCTTATATTACACTATTCCCTGAGGCTATCTGCTTCATTTGGTCCCCCCTCCCCAGTTTTTTCTTTCTAGAAATGTTCATGTAAGTGTTGATCTGATATTTGGCGCTCTGTTGGGCCCTAGGAGTTTGAGATAGGCAAGACTACACAGTGAGTTCTGGTCTCTAAAACAAACGAAAACAAAGAGACCATCCAAACAGATGGTCCCAGCCCTCACTACAGTTCCTGTTCTGATGGCAGAGACACTAATTACACAGAATCAGTTTGGATGAGTTTCACAGGCAAGTTACAATAAATAAACCAAAGTGAAGATGTCTTATGCCTTACAGAAGTCATTTCTGATGTCAATGTAGACAATCTAAAATGATATAGTACCTGCAGCCGCAGCACTCATCTTCTATCTTACATACTGTGCAACTGTCTCCAGGGTGCAGTTTCCACTTTATGGTCCAGACTGACAGCTAGTGTCTAGCCGTAGAGTCTGTCATTCTATCTGGGGAAGGAGAAATGGCTGAAGAAAGACATTTTTGTGAATGGACATACTCTCATTTTCACATCTTTGGCCATTAGTTACCTCACATTGCATTTAGCTCTGAGACACACGTAAGTCATGCATCTTGTTAAACAGGGAATTCTGTTACCAAATAAGACAAGAGTGAGTGGCTGTGTACCAGGCATGGCATCTGCCAAACACAAAGGAAAAAGTTGAGTTTTTACATATGTAGATGGCATGTAGACAAAACACACTGTAAACACAGTGATGTAAAACAAAAAACAAAAGGACAACCAAAAAAAAAAAAAAAAAACAAAAACGAAAACCAACAAGGAATGGTGGGTTAAGAAGAAACTTTAAACATAGTAGAAATCTGAAAACTGGATAGGCATGAGCCAAGGAAAAATAACCAGAAGGAAGAAACATACAGAATGGAAGAGAGGAGGCAGCTGGTTAGGACTTTTTAAAAACTCTGATGTCCAAGTATGGAGAAAAAAGGCATGTGACACATGAAGTAGGCAGACAGGGGACAACCATGCCAAGCTCTGCACAGAGTATTAAAGATCAGAAGCTTCATTCTGAAAACGGTGCTGTGCCACAAAGGTCTCAGGCATTGTAGAATTATCACAAAATATACATTATAACGTACAGACAACAAATTAGAAAATCAAGAGAACATGAAAAAGGCCAGTGGCCTCCGAATTTGGGGTGAGTGCAGCTTGATTTAAATTAACAGCAGAGAAAAGGAAATAAAATGAAAGGGTTCTGAACCTAGTCACAGAGGACAAATTCAGGACTAAGGTGAGGGTTAGTCTGGGAAGACTGTGCAGGGAAGAATAGGGATGTAGCAAAGATGTTTGCCTTTTTAATTTTCACTTTTTATGCTTGTGGGGTTTATTTAGGAGTTCTTTGAGAATATCCCAGAATTAGTTACTTTCTGCCAACTTCTCCCAGATCCATCCCGCTTCCCTACCCTCCCAACCTCCCTCCCCCTCCCTTCCCCCTCCCCCATCCTTCCCTCCCTCCCTCCCTCTTTCTCTCTTTCTCTCTCATTGTGTCTATTTGTAGTGCCCATATAGTCATGGATGTGTGGCCTTCCACTGGAGTTTAGTTGACTTACCAGTGGTTGTCTTGGTTAGGGTTTTACTGATATGAACAGACACTGTGACCACGGTAACTCTTATAAAGACAACATATAATTGGGGCTGGCTTACACTTTCAGAGGTTCAGTCCATTATCATCAAGGTGGGAGCATGGCAGTGCCCAGGCCCGCATGGTGTAGGAGAAGCTGATAGTTGTTCACCCTATTTTGAGGGCAAATAGGAGAAGACTGGCTTCCAGGTTGCTAGGACAAGACCATACCCACAGTGACACACTTCCTCCAACAATGTCACACCTATTTTACCAAGGGCGCACCTCCTAATGGTGCCAAGCCATGGGCCAGTCACATACAAACCACCACAGTGCTTAATAAGTGTGGATGCTTCAGATCTTCTTAGAAGAGGGAACAAAAATACTCACAGGAGGAAATATGGAGACAAAGTATGGAGCAGAGACTGCCCTACCTGGGAGATCTATCCCATATACAGACAATATTGTAGATGCCAAGAAGTGCATGCTGACAGGAGCCTGATATAGCTGTCTCCTGAGAGACTCTGCCAGAGCCTGACAAATATAGAGATGGATGCTCATAGCCAACCAGTGAACTGAGAACGGGGTCCTCAATGGAGGAGTTCGAGAAAGGACTGAAGTAGTTGAAGGGGTTTGCAACCCCATAAGAAGAACAATATCAACCAACCAGAACCCCCAGAGCTCCTAGGGACTAAACCAGCATACCAAGAGTACATAGGATGGACTTATGGCTCCAACCGCATATGTAGCAGATGATGGCCTTTTTGGGCATCAATGGGAGAAGCCCTTTGTCCTGTGAAGGCTAGATGCCCCAGTGTAGGGGAATATAGGTGTGGGGAGGTGGGAGGGAGCAGGTGAATGGGTGAGGGAGCAACCTCACAGAAGCAGGGGGAGGGGGGATGGGACAGTGGGTTTCTGGAGGGGGAACTGGGAAAGGGGTAACATTTAAAATGTAAATAAAAAATATATCCAATAAAAGAAAAAATAAAGAACGATTACTGTCCATCTCCCAGTGGCTACAGCTGACCAAGGTGAATCGAGTCAGAGCCTTGAGCACCTGCTGGAGCCTTAGCTGGAACATCTGTACTCTACCCTTCTTCCTAAGGCCTTGTGGAAGATGGACAGAAAGATTGTAAGAAGCAGCGAGTGAATGCAAGAAGCTGTGTCCTCCGGACACAACACGGCAGCTGGACAAAAGCATTCACAGTGGCTATGACAGCAAGCACAAGCCCAGTGCAAGTTCAAATTAGACCAAGTCCTCTGCTCTTTTTAATATAGAAACTAAGAGTAGCATCTAGGCAGAACAACGGAGGTGGGGCTTTAGCACACAGTAGTTAGTTAAAGCAGGGGCCCCATAGTCACTCAGGTCCCTGTACTATTCTGTCTCAAGATCTGTTTTAGAAAGCAAACACTCTGATTTGTGGTACCTTGGGCCCCACAACTAAGTCTGATGGGCTCTTGGTTTAATATTTACAATCAGTGCCACGTGTTGGAATTCAGAAGGAATATTGTTGCATAGCAGCTTTCTCTGCTATTGGAACACTCTATCCTACAGACGGCTTCTTAAACAGGCAGATAAACAACTCAAAGTAGATTTAGGAAATACCTGAAACTGACCAGATTCACCAGGCCCCTCCCTGCCAGACTGAGCAATAGAAGCTGAGATTCCCTCTCAGACCAACTAAGGGGAACTGCAAATAAGACTCTTGAGACCACACAGGCTGCCTGGAAAAAAGCAGAAAGCAGCTGAGCTGCCTGGAAGAGGTTTAGACCAGAGGTACCTGGAAAGGTCACACTCTAACCTGTGCAGGGTGCTCCAGTTTCCCAGCTGTCACTCATACAGAGTGGGCCTAAATGATGCAGCTGCCTTTGAGACATTTGTGTTCTTACAAGTAACCCCTCACCTCATATACATATGTATATGTATATGTATATGTATATGTATATATATATATAGTGTGTGTATGTAGGTATGTATATGTATATACACACACAAATACATATGCCTATAAGTAGGTCCAATAAAACTCATTGCCCTACCAAGTTGGTCTTCAGTCATGTCCATACTTTTGTCTCCTGTGGGTTCCCAATGTGGGTTGAAGAGACATTTGTGCTGCATCTTCCCAGGACAACTTTATCACACAGCAAATATCTGCTCCATTCTGCAGGCATCTCTAGCCCTCTAGGAAATGTGGTGGGTGCTCTATATCCATGGGCTTTTAAGGGGTGAGAACTCCATCTCTTTGCAGTCTCCTGGAATCTCTCTTAGGGAAGAAGTAAACGTGGCTCCCTGTCAGCTTCAGCTATGTTCTTGGCACAATTGTGACACAAAGGCCACCTAGCCCAGTTTCTTCTTCTCTGAAACCTCATGAGCTGGGTCTCCATTGCTTGTGTTTCTTAGGCATTCTGGTCTTCTAAATCCCCATGGATGACAATAAGTTTTTCACATTCTTCACACCTTCCAGTTCTGCAAGCCTCGATCTATAGGGTCAGGTTAACAGAGGGTCAGCCTATGATCTATAGGGTCAGGTTAGCAGAGGGTCAGCCCACTGCTCAGTAACAATATTTCTGTATTAGCTACTTTTCTTGCTGTGAGGATGATAAAATACTGGACAAAGGTGATGTGCCGAGGAAAGGCGCTCTTATTTTGCCTGTAGTTTGAGGATATTGTCTACCATGGTGGGGAAATCATGGCCAGTCCATGGAATTGTTCCACTCGCACCCACAGTGCAGGTCCCACCCATCAAGCTTCCCTGCAATGTCCTTACATACACACTCTGGAGGTTGTTTCCTAGGTGATCCTAAGGCCTGTCAAACTGAAAATCGAAATTAACCATCACAGCATTGTAATTAGTACCATGTGTGTCTGGAGGTAGGCGCAGGACGCTCGAGGCCACACCAATCCTATCCACACTGTGGAAGCAGAGGATAAAGAGCAATACTCATGCCATGGTATTTTATAAGAGCAACAGAAAAGCAACCAGTACAGATAGGGTGTGTTAAAATAGCACAAGTATCTTTAGAATATGAAATACCCAACCTAAGTGTACTGAACACTTGGTCCCCAGATGGTGGCCTCTCTGGGAAGGTTGCTCAGCCTTTGGAGGTAGCTCCTCACTAAAGAAAATGGGTCGGTGGAGGTGAGCCTTGAGATTCTGTAGCCTTGTCACACTTTGTTCTTTGTCCTGCTCTGCTTCCTGAGTGGTGCTGAAAGGAGACAGTAAGCCTCCTGCTCCTACTCATCCCTTCCCTTCTCACCAATGTCTTCCTGAATTACAAGCCAAAATAAGACTTTCCCTCCTTCAATTGCTTTAGTAGGGTGTGTTATAACAGGGAAGCAAGGCAACAAGCCACATTGCTCTACTTATCTCTTTGTTTTGCATGAGTCCTATCTGTACAAGGGCCAGAGGACTACCTCAGGTGTCTTTCTCAGGATGCACTTCCTTTGAGACAGGGTTTCCTTTTAGCCTGGAGCTAACTAATTAGATATACCCTAAAGATACGCCTGTCTCAAATGGCTAAGTTCAAAAACTCAGGTGACAGCATATGCTGGCGAGGATGTGGAGAAAGAGGAACACTCCTCCATTGTTGGTGGGATTGCAGACTGGTACAACCATTCTGGAAATCAGTCTGGAGGTTCCTCAGAAAATTGGACATTGAACTACCTGAGGACTCAGCTATACCTCTCTTGGGCATATACCCAAAAGATGCCCCAACATATAACAAAGACACGTGCTCCACTATGTTCATAGTAGTCTTATTTATAATACCCAGAAGCTGGTAAGAACCCAGATGCCCTTCAACAGAGGAATGGATACAGAAAATGTGGTACATCTATACAATGGAATACTACTCAGCTATCAACTACAATGACTTTATGAAATTCATAGGCAAATGGATGGAACTGGAAAATATCATCCTGAGTGAGGTAACCCAATCACAGAAAAACACCCATGGTATGCACTCATTGATAAGTGGCTATTTGCCCAAATACTCGAATTGCCCTAGATGCACAGAACACGTGAAATTGAAGAAGGATGATCAAAATGCGAATGCTTTATTCCTTCTTTAAAAGGATAACAAGAATACACTTAAGAGGGAATAGAGAGGCAAAGTTTAGAACAGAGGCTGAAGGAACACCCATTCAGAGCCTGCCCCACATGTGGCCAATACATATACAGCCACCAAACTAGATAGATGGATGAAGCAAAGAAGTGCAGGCTGACAGGAACCAGATGTAGATCTCTCCTGAGAGACACACCTAGAATACAGCAAATACATAGGCAAATGCCAGCAGCAAACCACTGAACTGAGAAAAGGACCCCCATTGAAGGAATCAGAGAAAAGACTGAAAGAGCTTGAAGGAGCTTAAGACCCCGTATTAACAGCAATGCCAACCAACCAGAGCTTCCAAGCCACTACCCAAAGATTATACATGGACTGACACTGGGCTCCAACTGCATAAGTAGCAATGAATAGCCTAGTAAGAGCACCAGTGGAAGGGGAAGCCCTTGGCCCTGCCAAGACTGAACCCCAGTGAACGTGATTGTTGGGGGGAGGGTGGTAATGGGGGGAGGGTGGGGAGGGGAACACCCATAGAGAATGGGAGGGGGAGGGGTTAGGGGGATGTTGGCCCAGAAACCGGGAAAAGTTATAACAATCGAAATGTAAATAAGAAATATCCAAGTTAATAAAAATGGAGGAAAAGAAAAAAAGATATGCCTGTCTCCACTCTTCTGTGTGTAGCACTATGTAGCCCTGGTTTCCAGAGATAGACCTCAGGTCCTCAAAGCAAGAACTTTATTTATTGAGCTTTTTCTCCAGCCTCCTAATGCACATATGGTACTTCATTGGTTAAATATATGACTGTGTGAGAATCTTCATACCTGGTGCCCTGCTATTGGAACCTCCATGGTCCTGCTGGCATTGTCAATCATGCTGCATGCTGTCCTAAGCCAGCAGCAACTGTGTCCCCTTTTCCATTGCCGTTTTCTCTCACATGTAGCTAAGGGCTGGCTCACCATGACACCCCATTCTCCCCAATAATTCCAGCTGTATTGTAACAGAGCAGAAACTGACGTGGTCTGGATTATCACCTATGTGAACTTGTTCTCCAAAATTGATATTTACCTGATTTCTAAGGTAATGTGTTGAGCTGAGTTTATGAGCCATGAACCCCAGGTACATGAAGTCAGGATCTCCCACTCATAGGTATAATTGGTAATTGAGGCCTGGAAATTCTTGTGTGGACTGTGCTGTTCATTGTAGTTTAATTGACAGTACTGTGTAACTGTTTCCTCTGTGTCGAATGTAGTCGTTGCCATCTTGATTCAGTATCATGACTCACAGAGACCCCCATGTGCCCTGTTAGCATGCTCTCCAGAGAGAGATGAGTTCTTGGGGCTCCTGTGAGATCTTCAGGAGTAGCCTCTCTCCCCTGTGATCCCAGTCCTGACTCCATAGGGGTAAACGCGTGACAAGAATAAGGCTTCTCTGGGGGCATAGCTACCCAGAAGTTCCCTCAGGGTCTTCCCAGCAGTGTCACTGCCTTTGGGTCACTTATACTTCTATTAGTATCTCCCATAACTTAATTGGCTCACCAAACTGGACCTGAAGAGAAAATTCTTTGGTCAGATTCTTCTCAACAGCCTTTATTGCAGGACCACCTCATTGTTGATATGGGGACCGCCAGCAGCAAGGGCGCTCACCTTATAAACATAACAGACTATGGTTGTATACTTTTCCTCCAGGGATTGGTGGAGCATGAAGCACCTCATTAGCATGAATATCGCTCCGGCCTGATAGCTGCCGGAGGTATGCCAACACATGTGCTGCACAGGTGTTTACCACAATCGAGTACCGGATGTTGGTGCCATCTTTTTAGACCACATCGCTCCCTACAAGGAATGTTATTTTGGCTTACAGTTTGTGGGAACACAGTCCATCGTGTTGGTGAGGAAGGACAGTGGCAGGACGGAGAGGGTGCGGGGCACATTATATCCATACTCAGGAAGGAGAAAAGGATGAGCAACCAACCGGTGAAGCCAGGCTAATAAACCTTGAGGCAATTCCCCACATGAACCCACTTCCTCCTCCAAGCCACCACCTTCTGCAGATTTCACATCCTTCCTTAGAGAGCCTCCAGATGAAGACCAAGTCTTCAAACATGAAGGGCTATGCAGGACATTTCACCTTTGACACAACAGGAGGGGTATCAGAAGAAGAAAGAAAGCTAATAAGCAGGTTGCTGTTGTGCATTGTATAACATGAGGGCTGCCTTCCTGGGGACTTCTCCCTTGAGGAACATGATGTTTTCTTATTTCCACCAGGCAGCACAAGACCATAACCAGAAATTTGGAGCCACATTTAATTATTAAATACTATCTAGGACAATGGACAATGGTCAGATCCAAATTCAGGATTCCCAGAGTAGCCAGAACTACTTTATTCAGAGACTTCTAGAGGCAAAACCCACAAGGCTATGTGCTTTCTGTCTTTGTCCAACAGGGGCAAGCATCCATCATGATGTACCTCCTGCCTACTTCTGATGAAGCACATGCTGTGCAGTTGGGGCAACCAAGTTGGCTTAAAGAAGCAAGAACATGTGGCCTATTATCTTACATGACCAACATCCCCCAGCACTCCAGGCACATAGAAGGAGAAAGAAATGTGAAAATTTTCTCACTTTTCATATGCCTTAAATCATTTTCTCTTCATACTTTTATAACTTACTTAAGCTTTTATATCCCCAGATATGAAATTACTTTCTTTGACTCTCATAACTTTCATAAACTGTAAACCATTTTTTCCTCTTTAACCATTTCTCATAATACAGTTGTTGATTGCTGAGAGCAGTCCTTTATTGTGGGGATAATCTTCTTGTGCATTGTGTAAAGGTTTCTTTGTATTATTCAAATGTTGATTTCTGTACCAGCAGATTGCTGAGTACAGTCTGAAGATTGCTATCATTTTCATGAAGCATCACTTGTCTCAGTGTTTGCTTTAATAAGGAGCTGACAGCCTATGGCAGGGCAGGAGAGGAAAGGGGAACACCTGGGTAGAGAGAGAAACTCTGGGACAGAATAGTGTGTGTGTGTGTGTGTGTGTGTGTTGTGTGTGTGTGCATGTGTGTGTCTGTATGTCTGTGTGTGTATTTGTGTCTCTCTGTGTGTGGGGGTCTGTGTGTATATGTGTCTATGTGTGTCTGTGTGTGTGTGTGTGTTTGTGTCTGTGTGTGTCTGTCTGTGTGTGGAAGGGTGGGTCTGTGTTTGTATGCCTGTTTGTGTGTGTGTGTGTGTGTGTGTGTGTGTGTGTGTGTGTGTGTGTGTGTGTGTGTAGTATTCACTAGCCAGACACGGAAGAAGAAACAGGTGCCAAGACTGAAGGAGAGATAACAGGACACGTGGCAGAATGTGGATTAGAATAAATGGGTCGATTCAGTTATATGAGCTAGTTGGGAATGAACCTAAACTATAAGGTCTAACCTTAATAAATAATAGTAAGTCTCTGTGTCGTTATTGGAGGCTGGTGGGTTGAGGCTGCCAGGTTGAGACAGTCTGGAAATAATTTATTATTTCTTTAAATAAAGGAATAATAAAAAGTTACATCAGAAACCTGTTTATCTTTTTGTGAAGCCTGTTAGCAAGGTAAACCTGTCTACCTTTTCTGAACAAGAGATCTTGTTTTTGTGATGTCCTCACTCCCTTGCTTGTGCTTCTGAATAAATGACCTATAGACTAGCCTGTGTCTGAGAATTTTCAGGGAGCCCATTTTAGGACAGATTATAAATACACATTTCACAGAAGGGGGAATAGGAGAGACCAACAGGCCTAGGGACAGAGGATCAACTTCAGTGCTCAGATATATTCAAACTACAGAGGGAAGCACCATTTTGTCTCAAAGTTTGGCAAAAAAAAATTTTTGTGGTTGTGTTTTGAGATAAGGTTTCAGGTGGCGCAGGACAGCCTCACACTGGCTCTGACCTCAAACTTCAGATCCTCTTGCTTTCAGTTCCTGAATGCTGGCTTAAGGCTATGATGGACATTGTTGATTATTGGCTTGACTGTCTAGAATCAGCTAAAACCCAAAAATCCAGGACTCCAGCCCTACACAGCCATTGTTGAGCTACTTGAACTACAGACTGCAAGCCACTCTAAGAAATCACACCAGCTCTGTCCCTGCAGTGAGTTGTGTAGGCTTAGGTTTTTCAAAATCTACTTTAATAAGAATCCTCAAATGCTTCGACCCACTCTCCTTCTAGTCCACTGTCCAAAGGTTGGAGAGAAAAATGGTAACTAGGACAAGGGTATGTGGACCAGAATAGAAGTAGGTCTTTGGGGGTGATTCCAGTCTTTGTTGTTGAGATACCAGCAGTCCAATTTGGTAGTGGTAGGATATCAAATACAGATCAGCAGTGGAGGTATGATCTAGCAGAAACAGACAGTCCTCCACTATGGGAGTGACCAGAACCAGCTGGGGTGCCAGGAGAAACTCTCTGCCATACCTCTCTCAATGAAGTGAAGATCAGTGAAGACTGAAGACCAACGAAACATTGCAAGGCTAGCTGTGCAAGCACCCCATCACTGTCTGTTGAGTCCTATGTATGTATACTCTCTCCAAACATCACCTGTCCTGCTGCAGGTCTTGCCTAAGCAAAATACCACATGAGTCTGCATCGCATGACACAAACAGAAACTTCCACTTCATAGCTGTGACTACTCTGCAGGCAGACGCCACAATACCAGATTCACGTGGTTTACTATAGGGATTGATCCCGGGACTTCAGTGTCCCAGGCAACCACTGTACTGCCTGAGTAGGATCCACAGACTAGAACTGTGGACTGTCTAAGGCACTGGGAGGATGTGGAGAAACTAATGTAGTTCTATGAATATGTCACCCAGCACGGTGCCCTGACATCTAAGCACAACTCCAGGGTTAGCAGTCCCCACTCACTCTCAACTCCATCCCACCTGACAGCTGAACAAGCTGTTCTTCAAGGCCTCTGGTGGCTTCCCTACCCTGGCCAGCTCTCTGCTCCCCTCCCTTCTCCTTTTGAACCTTTCTCCTGTAATCCATTCTTTTTCTGCCTTGCATTCAGTTGGCCACCTCTCTTACTGAATTGAGAATGTGAAAGGAAAACAATGTGCATGTGTTTCGTCTGTCTCAGTGAGGCAGTCCTCAGTGTGTGTCTGTGCACTCCACACCCCTATATGGCTTCCTCGCCTGTCTGCTCTCTAGGTTGCCTCTGTGCTGCCCATCTCTCCTACCCTGTAGTATCACTCACATCAACAAGTGTTGTAATCCGACACAAGAAACAGTGGAAGGGGGGAGGGGAGGAAGAATAAATAAAGGAAAGAAAATGTCTTTGTTTGAACTTCTCTTTCTATAGCTCATTTACAGCAGCATATCTCCAGGGAGTTGTTTATATTCTGCCTTCTTGTTGGGCCCATCAGCATTGACTGATGTCATCCTTCTTGAAGCCCTTGGAAAGCTTCTGTGTCTCTCACTTGAGTCTTCCCCCGTGGCCTCCACTCTTCATTCAGCTATTTCCCCACCTTTCCAGTCACCTCATGTTTGTTTGGCCTGAGGCCCCAGCGCCTCTACCAGTTCTGCATGGACACATATCCCTTCTTCCATTTGCAGCAAGGCCACTGTCATGGCATCCTGTCTGGCCACTTCCTCTTTTCCTTGTTTCTCTGAAAGCTTCTCTCTACTGAACTGCTAGCGAGAGGGATCTTTAAAACAGCAATAACAAAAGCTCTGAGTCAGATCTCGTTCTTTTCTTTAAAATCCTTCCCACTCAAAACAGAACCCAAAGTTTCTAGGTGGTAGAGGAAATCCCATCTGATGGCTCCAGCTCCCTCCTGTTTCCTGTTTCTCCCTCCCTCCCTCCTTCTCTCAGCTCCTCAATGCCATTTCCAGAACTCCCTTGTGTTTCCCATCTCAGGGTTCAGCTAATTCCTACCCCAGAATATTCCATTTCCAGATATCCACATGGCTACTCTCCCTCAATCTCATCTCTGTTCAAATGTCACTCCATTCTCAGAGAGTCTTCTGCTGAGCCCTCCATCTAAATAGCAACCTCGCCAGTCTCTGCCTTCCTATCCTGATTTATTTTCTTCTTTGCTTTATATAGAGCATTATATATTTATAGTGTCCTTTCTTCCCTTACTAAAACAGCGGGAAGCTGTATTTATTTTTGATTACACCCTGTTCCCATCCTCATTGTATTTAGCACAGATAGGTATCCGGTAAATCTATGCTGAATGAAGGAAAGAATAGACTCAGATCTAAGCCAACAGCTTCATCGCAGAACTTTTCACTACAACAAAGTACTTGCAGCAATATTAATGCCCTTGTGTGAGGTCCTGGAGAAATAAAATGAATAAAATGCTTTATTCAATTATTATAAGAAATAAACTATTTATGTGTCCAGCTATCAGTTTGGGTAGATCTGAAGAACACAGTTCAGGTGGAAGGAAACAAGAGACTGAGAATAGGGAATAAATGAGAGAATGTCCAAGTAAAATAGATAAGTAGTAAGATACACTCGGATCACATTAAGGCTCCTCCGCGAACTGTCCGTGATGGGGTTCTCTCAGCTGAGTTCAATTGTATGCTCAAGTTTTAAAAGTAAACCAAAACCACAAAGTCTGTGAGGAAGAGGAGTTGTTTCTTACTTAACTGGAGACTGTAGGACCTGACTCCTGCGAAGTGCAGGTGAGAGCCAGGGACTGGGCTCATGAAACTGGTGTGACTCTGAAGGAGGCAAAGAATGAGAAAACTCAGTCCTCTACAAGAGGTTGAAGCAGGAGGAGGAGGTAAGCTACAAAAAGAAAAAAATCCAGGACAACGCACAGAGGGCCCTACAGTGTGTAAAGCAGGAGGAGCAAAACCATCGATAAAACCTCCGAGCCTTGAGCATGTCAGGCCAGGGTTCTACCTCTGAGCTACACTCTGCCCTCTGTAATTATACCTCCTTTTATTTAAATGAACAAGTATTATACAGAAGGTAGTCTTGATATTGAAAAAATTAATTTTGAAAAGAATG
The DNA here is from genome assembly GCF_021556685.1 of Rattus norvegicus. Classification (NCBI taxonomy): domain Eukaryota; kingdom Metazoa; phylum Chordata; class Mammalia; order Rodentia; family Muridae; genus Rattus; species Rattus norvegicus. The sequence goes on from NC_141540.1 coordinate 24,246,643, forward strand.
CTTTAGACTCTCCTCATAACCAAAACGGTAGAGCATTTACGTTTTAAAAATGAATAACCTTTTAAACAATGACTTTTATTTAAATCTGAAAAAGCACAGGAGATAGCCGAACAGTCAGTGCTTCAAATGTGTAAGCAAGACTACAGTCTGGTCCTGTGAGCCTCAGTTGCATAGACATTCCAGTCTGTTCTGTGTGTTATCTTCAGGTAGGTTTTAGATTTCATAATGAATAGAAATGTGAAGATCAAAGACACAAATCAAGAAATTCATTCCCAGGTAGAAGTTACGCCAGGTGCAGCCATTTTGTGAACATTTATACATTCACATGAATCATACCTTACTTACCTTAGTTATCTGAGTCCATTTAGTCATAAAATGTAATTGTAGTACTATAAGGATGGCTACAATATCTAATACTTACACAGGCATTTTTTTCTCTGTTTTTTAACATGACATTGCTCATGAAACAGAGAGTGCAGCACAAAGGACCTGTTAGCCATGGGAATCCCAACTTTCCAGTCCCACCTTGTCTCCCTTAGATGTTCCAGAATTGTTCCTTGGCTGTTCTAGTGCCCCTCCCTCCCTTCCCACTTTCCAGAACTTTCAGAGTTAGCTCTCAACTTTTGACTGACTCACCCTCCCACCTTAATACTCTGCCCATTGCTCCCTACCACTGCCCACAAAGCCTGGAAGACATACTTGCTGCTTCCCTTGACCACTTTTTACTTCCCTATCTCTGCCACAATGATCCCAGAATTCAGTTGTGATGACCACAGGGCCTTTGCATATGCTTCTTCCACAAACAAGAACACTACTTCCGTCCTTCCTCCTGATAATGATATTTACCTCCAGCTTCCTAGCTCACAGGTCTCTCCATAGGTATGGTACTGATATTCCAGTATGTTTGAGTAGATAGAAAACGTTCCTTCTTTATGCATCAATATTCTAGTGAGAGCGTCACAGTAATGTATAAATGTGCAGCACGACATGGGCCTTGGCATGTGTGCTAAGAAGAGAAAGAGGCAGCACTGGAGGGGTAACCTTGGTGTAGATATGGAGTAAGGAAAGGGCTTCAGGGCAGAGCCGTGGAGGTAGGATTGACACTTGGGACAGGTGGACAGAAAAGACCTCTCAGTTAAGCGGCATTTGATTGCAGCCGGAAAGAAGAGAGAAATCAAGGGTTTAATGAGGCAAACCCAGCAGGCAGTGTGAGATTAAGCCCAAAGTCCTGACACTGGCTGTTCTTCACAGTTTCTGGAAGAATAAGAGGCCAGCTATAGAGCAGGCTGAGCTGTGGACTGGGCAGCACAGTGGAGGAGCTGAGGTCTGGAGGCAGTGGGGAAGAGCTTACCTGATGTGGAGGCTGGGCGCTATACAAAGTAGTTTCCTGTGCAGAAGAAAGAGGGTAATGGTTGGGTCTGAAGGGATGAGATCCAGGATTCAAAGTATATTTCTGAAGAAGGACTCGGGCTGTTCGATGGGTCACAGCCAACAGTAGGCTCTGAGAGCCTGTGGGAGCCCACACCTCAAGAGTAAGGAATGGTGGAGGAGAAATGAGGGAATTCTAGGTTTTCACTGAGGGTAAAGCCAATGGGCTTCTTGGAGCCCTCTCTGGTCTGGGTCAGGCCCATTGTGTCCCTGCCTCAGATCTCCTCCAGGTCACAGGGTTGTGTCCTTTGTGTGGTTTTGAGATAAGAAACGTTGCAGCTGTTGATGGTCTTTCTGACCCAGAGAGGAATGAGATGGTCCAGGACAAGGAGGGTCCCTCTTCGGTCCTGCTTGGAGAACTACAGCAAGGCTAGAGGGATACACAGTGCAAATGGACAGAGTCACTGCTGGGTTTGCCCAGGTTATCGAGTGGGAAGGGAGGAGGACCCCTTGAGCTACACTCATGTTCTGTGCCACTGAGCCAAGGCCCAGAGGAGGAACATAGACACGGGGCTTCCATGTTGGGTTCTCATAACAAAGAAGAGCTTGGCCTGGGGCAAGATCTGAGCAGAATGTGATGGCCTGAGAAGAAATGGGATCGCAGTATGTGAGGACAGAGGTTTCATAAGGCACGTGGGACAGATCCCAGAAGCAGCACATGCCCCTAACTGTGTCTGCAATTCCATGGAATATTCACAACCCCCGCTTTGTCTTCTTCTGGCTCTGTGGCCAATGAACACTTGAAACGTGCCTCTGTGGCCAAGAAATGAAAATTTGATTTTGGGTTTGTTTTTGTTGTTGTGGTCTTTGGTGTTCTGTTTGGTTTTGTTTTTTGTTGTTTGTTTGTTTTGAAAGATTGACTGGACTTAAATGTAAAAGTCCAATGTTGCTAGTGGTTGGTGCTGGGCACAAAAGCAGGAAATTTAGGCCAGAGACCAATGTTCTTTGTCTCATACAGCAGGGAACCTCTGAATTGTTTGTGTCCAGGAAGTTCCTGGAATCACCAAGAGGCCCAGACCCAGAAACTGTCCTCACAGGAGCTAGTGTGGGAAGGTAGAGACAGAGACCCGCTGCCCACTGCACCCTTGGCTTCACCCAGTTAAGACCACCACTCCCCCTGCCTTTAACACAACTGCTGGGTAATGAGGGTAGCTGAATAGACACTGCCCTGAAAACACAAACACAAACAAAAACACCTGGAGTGTTCTTAGCAAAGAAGGATTCTGAAAACAGGCTAACAGTAAGTCCATGCAAGAGTAATGGCTAGGTTTACATATTTAGCACCCAGTACCATGTGACTTTTAGGCATTTGTTTTGTTGTTTTGTTTTGAAACAGGGTCTCATAAAAACAGGAAGATCTCATGGGTAACCTTGAGTTTCTGATCCTTTCTGCCTCTTCCCCTGGGATTTCAGGCCCACCTGATTTTAGAGTCTGGGTTTCAGAGCAGTTTAGGCAAGCTTCCTATCAACTGAGCTATACCCTAGCCAGCCATGGATATCTTAAATGGAAATTCAATGACAGTTCAGAAAAACAGTGAGAGTGGCTAAAGCTGCCCTGTAATTCTTCCTTGGCACTGCTGGGGCCAACATGCTAGAGGCTCAAACTTCTTTAAAGAGCCACACTGTCATTTTGATACTACATGGCAACAGATCCCTTCTCAGCAGGTGAACTGGCTTGTGCTGGGTGGTACAGTGAGTAAGCAGTAGCACCTTTAAACAGAGGCTTCCTGTATTAGTTAGGGTTCTCTAGAGTAACAGAATCATAGAGAGAGTCTCTATCATCTATCTATCTATCTATCTATCTATCTATCTATCTATCTATCTATCTATCTATCATATGTATATATGTGCATACCTATATGAATAATACATATATCATTATTTATATAGTATATATTGTTATATATAATTATTTATGCATATATGTATACATGTATTATATGTATACTATATGTGTATTATAGTATACATATGTACTTTATGTGTGTGTGTGCATGTATATTCTATATGTACATTATATGTGTATATGTATATTATATGTATATATTGCATATATATGATTTATCAGAATTACTTATAGGCTACAGTCCAGCTAATTCAACAACAGCTGGCTGTGAATGGAATGTCCAAGAATCCAGTTGTTGCTCAGTCCACAAGGCAGGATGTCTCATCATATCTGGTCTGCAGTATACACTGCAATCCTGAAGAAGGAGGTTCCAGTACCAGTGAAGGGATGGGTATTCTAGCAAGGTGAGGGTGAGCAACCAAAGAGCAGAAGTCTACTCTGTCTCTGTCTTTTACGTAGACTTCCAGCAGAAGGTTTGGCACAGATTAAAGTTTTTCTAATCTCAAGATCTGCATTAAAGATGTGTGTCTTCCTCAAAGGTCTGGACTAGAAGTGTACTCACCCATTTCAAACCAAGCAAAAAAATCTCTCATAGCTGTACCCTCCGTTTCTGCATTATAGTTCACTCTGATTATAATCAGACCACCAATAACAGCCATTATGCTCACCAAAGTAAGAGGCTCAAGGAACCCACTCTATCTCAGCCCCAGCTCATTAAACACACAGGGGCACTCACTACTTGACCAGACCCCTGTGCTATGTAGCCCATGATACAGAGAGGCAGTGAGGAGTGAGTTCCCTGAGAGCCTTCCCCATCTGTGGCTAGTCAAGACTTTGGGCAATAATACTTCTCTGTGGCTCAGCTTCTGGGTGAAAAGGGACTGGTGATGACACCAAATGTTTGTGTGAGAACGGCCAGCTATTGGGCCCTGGCCGGTGCTCCTCATGCATCAACTTCTGCCTCTGCTATTCCTGTGTCCTGGTAACTCCTGAGAAAAGTGCATGAGGATGACTCCAGGAGCCAGTCAATCATCATTTCTTGAATTGATATTTTTAAAAAAATATTTAAAGCACTTTATTTAACCATGTGGCTAGTAGTCAATCTACAGTGGTGCTTGGTAATGTCACTTTAGGAAGTTTGAGCCTTAATTACGTCTTACGGGAAGAAAGGAATTAGAGGTGCAGAGGTTCTTGACACTTAAAGCTCCAGAATCCAGCTGTTACTAATGCAGATACTCACGCAGGGTTGTAGGTATAAATATTGGAAATTTAAGCCAATGAAATAGGAAGATTGGACTAAACTTTACAGGAAGGTTCCCTGAGGGGGTTAATAAGTGTCCTTAGGTAAATTTGGGAAACCTGGGGTCAAGTTAAGTGGATTACTGCTATCTGTCCCAGAGGTCTATCTTCATGAATAGCAGTGTCTTTTTTCCTCTCCTTGTGATGAACTCTGCAAGCACATAGGTTATTGTGTCCTTCTCACTCTACCCTGAAGACACAGAGCAGGTTGCAGCCTGTCCCTGTCTGTCCAACTGTCCATTATAGTGACTCACACACTATACCCATTTTCATCTCTGGTCCTCCTATGGTACTTTTAGAGTTTGTGGTCCAGCTCTTCCCCTCTCCTTGACCTCCTCTCCATCGCTTGGAGGTCAGCAGCAATGTGAGACCCACTGCAAGTCCTTCCTGGGCTTCTCTTTGAGCTGATGCCCAAGACACTGTGCTGGGAAGCCAGCCCAGGATGCACCCTGGGGTGGGTGTGGCTGGCCCAGAAGGAAGCTTCCCTTAAAGGTGGGAAGACCAAGTGCTGTCTTCCCCGGCATTCACATGGTTAAGGTTGTAATCCCTGATGTGATATCATTTGAGGGAAAGTTGAAGAGGTAAAGAGGGTGGGCCTTATGGTGGGACTAATGGCCTGATTTTTAAAAAGAGATCAAAACTCAAAATATGTATTTCTTTGTGAACCTAGCCTTTCACAGCTGAACTATCTCTCCAGCCTTATACTTAACCAAGAAGCTATTTGCAATTAATGCCCACTTGTAAGGGGAAATTCAGGTTTCTCCAGTGAGGTGTCACTGGGCATATCAACCACACTTAAGAACAGGTTCAGGAGTAGTTGTCCAACACAAAACAAACTCAATGTTTGTATAGTTTCTCTTTTATTTTGGCCATTTTTTCTTGGTTTTGTTTGTTTCAATTTTCATCTTTTTGGGTGTTTCTTCTTGTTTTTCAGAGAGAGGGAGGGGTGGAGGGAGGGAGGGAAGGGAGTGGGAGGGAGGAAGAGAGAGGAAGAGAGGAATAGCAGTATTAAAAGGAGAATTAGTACCTATAGAAAGTTTAGGGCAGAGGAAGAGGTGGGAAGGGCTAGTATGCTCGCATGGACTGGGAAATGTGGGATGGGTACTTTTTATACTGAAGGAGCCTGAAGGCCAGCATGAGCATTGGTGTGTTGACAGATACCACAGGTAGCCATTTGTCCCTCTGCCTTTGATAGATGGCAATGAGTTTCACAATTCCTGAGGAATGCTGGCTATTATCTAACCACCAGAAACCCTCCTGTAGTCCAGGCTGAGCTCATACCTGGATGTTTGGACTGCCTCTTGGAGTCAGGGGAATTGGAGTTTCCTTTGGCTCTGACATTGAACTTTATTTTAAACATGAATACAGTCAAGTCTTGTTTATCTATTTTGTTTTTGATACTGCAGTTTTGGAGTCACAGACAGGAAAACTGCCACATACAATGTCATGATAATTTACACCTATGTTTTAATGTGTGAGTTTTATAATGTTAGCTCTTTTTATGACTTAAAAAAAGCTTTATTTATTTTATAAGTATACTGTAGCTGTCTTCAGACACACCAGAAGAGGGCATCAGAACCCCATTACAGATGATTCTGAGCCACCATGTGGTTGCTGGGAATTGAACTCAGGACCTCTGGAAGAGCAGTCGGGTGCTCTTAACCTCTGAGCCATCTCTCCAGCCCAGAACTAAACACTTTAGCAGGGCCATGGTAGTGCATGCCTTTAATCTCAGCACTTGGGAGGCAGAGGCAGGCTGGATCTCTGTGAGTTTGAGACCAGGGCTAAACAGAAAAACCCTGTCTCAAAGAAACCACGTGTGCACGCGTGCTCTGACTAGGGTAACTTTGAACATAATTTTAGGCAGTAATTTTCAGCAAAAGCCACGAGGAGAACTGTTTACATGATGGCCCTGCTTCAAATTAGATAAATAGACATCTCTCAGAAAGTAGAGGTTTTTAGAAAACTTGTAGAAGGGGCAGATAAATGACAGTTCTCAAGGGTGCAGTGTGGGTGTCATGTGGTTTGAGCAGGTTCTCTCCAGTGCCTGCCCACACACCGACATCCCACCCCATCATAATTTTTTATATTGAATTTATAAAATATTTGTTGTAAAGCTTTTGCAATAGCAGATTAGACTAGACTGAGTTGTTCTTTGGAAAGGCCTGCTCTCTTGTGACTAGCCTCTAGAAAGTAGGCCAGCCCTTCTGTCTTGACCTCCTGAGTGCATGTGTCACAGATGTGTGCTGCCAGGCCTGGTGTTGGTTATTTCCTAGCCCTGTGAAGTAGCTGATCTTTATACAGCGTTTTCATTGCTTTTATGATGGAACTCCTAAGGGTCCTTGCTTTGGATTTCTGAAAAAGATTTTTTTTTAATTTTTTTAAAAATGTGCTTCTTCTTTGTTTGTTTGCTCTGCTGCAAGTACACCTGCATGTCAGAAGAGGGCAACCTTACAGAGGGTTGGGAGCCACCATGTGCTTTCTGGAAATTGAACTCAGGACCTCTGGAAGAACGGCTAATCCTGTTAACCACTGAGCCATCTCACTAGCCCAGTTTATTTTATTTTATGTATATGAGGGTTTTACCTGCAGGTATGTCTGAGTACAACATAAATGCAGTGAGGAAGTCTGGACAGAATGTGAGATGCCCTGGAACTGAAGTTACAGACGGTGTGAGCCACCTGAGTGCTGGGTACTGAACCCTGGTCCTCTGCAGAAGCCGTCAGCGCTTTAACCACTGAGCAGTCTCTCCAGGCCCTTATTTTATATTTCATAATATTTTAAATATGAATTCTGGCCAAGAACATATATTGTAAGATATTTATCATATCAAAAGAGCAAGGAATAACCTAAATATCCCAAGGTAAGAAAACGACTTTTTGAAAGAAAGAATTCCTGTGTGTGGGTGAATACCCATAATCCTAGTTAGTAAATGATAGACAGGAGGACTGTACACTGGAGGCTAGCCTTGGCTACATAGATAGCTATAGCCTGGTTCCAAAAAGGTTTCATCTCTGTGTGTATAATCAGGTTATGTTAACATTGATAACCACACTCAGAACATTGCTCTATTTGTTATAAGATACGGACTACATCATAAACTGGGTATCTTTTTGGAAAGGGGCCACATTAATCTAGGCACAGTTCCAGTTTTATTAAGTAATCACTGCCCAAACAAGGGCTTACTTTTCTGTAGAGTCTAAAGCAGCACCAGGCTGGCTTCAACTCACTGTGCCAAATGCTCAAGTTACAGATGTGTCCCACCTGGGCTAGCTTTTTGTGGTTTTGAGACAATCTTTTTTTTTGCACCCCCTTTCTGTTTTGAGACAATCTTAAGTAGCCCAGGCTGGCCTAGCATAAGAATATTTTATAATTAAAAAATGTTTATGATGTGATACAGGCAAAAGCAATATAGAATTTCATATGTCTACATGCTAAAATTTCCTTTTGAGTCATCTTTTGTTAACATAAATGCACACATTGTGGTACATACATTGTTATACCTTGTTGGTTTTTGCCTCTCTATTACCCACATTTCAAAATTTTCTTTTTGTCAGTTCTTCAAATTGAACTTAGGGCTAGGGAGTGAATGCTAGGGAAGTGTTCATTACTGAGATGCATTCAGAGCCTGTTTAAAGAAAGTGTTAAGAGTAGCCAGCTACTCAGCTGGCTCATGGTTAAAAGCACTCGTTGCTCCTACAGAAGACCTAGGCTTGGTTCCCAGTTCCCATGAGGTGGCTCACAGCCATTCATAACTCCAGTTCCAGGGCCTACTCTCCCTCTCTGACCTCCACAGCTACCAGGCTCATGTGGTACGCGTACACACAAACATCCAGTACATAGATAACACATTTACATGTAAGTTTTAAAACCTTTATTTAGTGCTGGGAGATGCGTATGAGCTTGAACTATGAGCTTTGGAAGGTAAACTGGAGTCTCGAGGCTCGGTGTGGGTGGGGAAGTGTGTAATGAAAACCCCTGGAAGGAAAGGATGTCCAAAGGGGGCAGCAGCATTGTTTCTCATTGGGGGGATAATGTTTGCATGATGGCAATAAAAAGAAAATGTATTGATTCTGTAATCTTTACTAGAAAACCGTATCAGTTGTTTTGTCTGGCATAAGAACAGTAGCCAGAGGATGAGGACGGGTGTGGCTGCAGAGTGCACGTTTGTATGCCGTGGTCTGGGTCCCTCCTTGCCTGGCAGCAGCAGCCTCAGCACTGGGCACAGCCTACCTTTCATTCTTCTGGGTTGGGGAATTTAATATCAGTATTTGATGAGATGCTAAAAGAACATGCTAATAACTAGAACATACTTTATTCTTATTAGAAAGGAAGTTTGTTTATTTGGGATATAAAAGAATGAATTATTAGGCAAATGAATAATGCTTTGTTTATTAGCATATCGTCTTTCTCTTTCAGGCACATGTTAAATTTCCTATTGACTACCCATATTCACCACCTACCTTCAGATTCTTGACCAAAATGTGACACCCCAACATCTATGATGTAAGAGACATTGTCATAACTGTCTGGTTTTGTTTTTTCAGATTAGTTCTTTAACAAGAGGTTAGGGCTTTACCAGTCAGGGCCCTGAGTCTGATCATCAGCACACAGAAAAGAAGTGGTTTGGACTAGAGAGGGGGGCTTAGTGGTAGAGCATCTGCTTAGCATGCACAAGGATCTGGGCCCAGTCAGAACAGCACAGCCCCCGCCCACCTCTAAAGTAGATTGGATATCTCAGAAAAGTGTGTTTTGCTCTAACTACAGGGAAATATTCATGATTTTTGCACTCCTACTTTGTAGTGTCTGGTTTAATTATAATATGTAGTAATTATAATCCAGTTAAAGATTAAGCCTTAGCAGCTTACTAAGATTATAATGCTCGTGTGTTAACATTTGCATTTTAAAAGTTTAATAAAGTCATATAAATGTATTTGTGTGTGTGTCCCTAGCCCTCATAATGAGGGTTACCTGTTGCTGTGCGCGACTGGGCTTTTGGGGCGGAGAACTTATCCACTTGATTTGGACTGGCTTCCTGTCAGGGGTTACAGCTGAGCATTCGAGCCTCTTGGAATAAATCTTCTGTGAACAAGCTAATGTCCTGAAGACAGCATTTCTAGGAGAACTGGTGGTTGAAACATGAAACATACTTAGCTTCGGGCTGCACCTGACAGTACTTGAGTAATCTGTGCATTACCCTCTCCTGTGAGGTGTCTTCATTGCACTTCCTGGTTAATTTGGGTTTGACACAACTTTCCTGATGGATTTCAGGCTGTCTTTCATTGTCCTCGGGGCTTCCCAAGTGGGTTCTGGGCACGCACAGTTTTGTTTTTGTTTTTCTAGCTAGAATACACATGACAACAGTGATGTGTGGTTACCTCTCCAGAAACAGCGCCTGTGATATTCTCTTAGTATTTAACATAATCATAACACTAAGGCACTGCATGAAGGCTCAACCAGAACAGGCGCCTGCCACCAAGCCTGGCAGCTTGAGTTAGTTTCCAGAAGCTGCATGGTGGAGGGAGAGAACTGACTCTTCAGAGTTGTCCTCTGGTCTACACACACCATGGCACCTCTCCCCCAATAAATCCAGACGTGTCAAACAGCAAAAGATGGAGTTCGAATTGTGGTACCCCCACAAACACACACACTTAATCCTAGAAGAGGCAGGTGGATCTCAATTGGAGACCAGTCTTGTCTAGAGAGAGAGCTTTGGGATAGTCAGGGATACACAGAGAAACCCTGTATGGGGGTGTGTGGGGATCAAACTTTGATTATAGTTTATTAAGTATTGTTATGGCCAAAAAGGCTGTAAACTTTACTGTAATAATTGTGAATTTAATTCTTTTAAAAATACTATGTTTATGAAAGTTATAAAAATGAGGCAGAAACACGGAACAAAAAGAAATTTAGTTGGAGCCCTAGAGATGAGTCAGCGGTTAAGAGTGCACCCGGCTTTTGGAGAGAATCCAGGTGGAGTTCCTGTTGTTCTCGTTCGGTGTTCGAATCTCCAGGGGTGGATACTGCAATGTCTGTAACACCGGCAATCTCATGCTTAGAACCAATTCCTCTATCTGCAGGGTTAAAGATGGATCTTTAAATACAAAATAAATTCAATGTGGGTTTGCCATCAGTAATTATACTACCCAGTATGATTCCTTTCTGCATAGGACTGGAGAGATGACTCAGAGGTTAAGAGCACTGTCTGCTCTTCCAGAGGTCCTGAGTTCAATTCCCAGCAACCACATGATGGCTCACAACCATCTGTATTGCTCTCTTCTGGAGGGAAAAAAAAGATTCCTTTCCATTTTGTACTGTTATTTACAGTTAAGAAATGTATTGGCTGCAGGATATGCTGCTGTACACTATAATCCTAGCACTTGGAGGGCAGGTGAATCTCTGTGAATTTAAAGTTAGCCTGGTTTGCTTAGAGAGTTCCAGGCCAGATAGGGCTAGATAGTGAGACTCTTTTTTTTTTCTTTTTTTTTTATTAAGTAGTTTTCTAGTTACATTTTTCCTGTGCTCAAAAGCATTCAACTGGAATCTACTTGGACTGTTGTCTTTATGCAAATGACTACAAACCTTATAGATAGGATGACTTAAATAAAATATTCATTACCATCTTCACCCTACCCCACCCCAGAACCTCAGCTTACAGTGCATGGGAAAGCCTGCTATCATGAGAGCCTGAGCCCAGGACCTAAAGCTAGCTTGGACAAAACAAGCCAGGCATTTGCTGTCTGATAGTAGTGAGATATAATTGGAAAAGACATATATTTGAATCCTGGAACTGGCAAGTCATTTGTGTTAACTTTTCCGTTCCCTCTCCCTTTCTCTCCACTGTTACATTGCCAGTGCTGGACTTGAACATCCTATCCCAGCAACAGTGGGCACATCCCTGGGCCCAGCCTTTGCTCGGTGTTATTGGGGCAGCAAAGCTTCGAGCGTGAGACAGACGGAATCACTTTTCTGCTTCACTTCTTGATTGTTCTTGTTCACTATGTTGGTTTTACTAAATCGAGTTATTCTCTGTGTGGAAGATAGAAATATCCACTATCTTATAGAACTTGTAATTTCTGTAATACTAGCTTTAATGATTTATCCTAACTAGGAATCAACTGACAAGTCTAAAGATAATGCACTAGGATTTCATACACAGGTTATACTGTGGCAGTTTTATGACCTTATAAACCAGAGACGTTATTAACTATCTCATTGTTGTTAAACTCATGGACATTCTAAATATAAAATTCTTAAAAAAATTAAGATTTGGTGCACTATTTGTATGTTTTGTTCTCATTGTCTAAATGTTTTAGCCACATTAAAAGCCACTGACATAAACTTTTAAAAATGATTTTTGCAACAACTTTAGATTTTAAAAAGGTTACATGGGGCTAGAGAGATAGCTGAATGGTTAGGAGCATTTGTTGCTCTTGCAGAAGATCCAGGTTTAGTTTCCAGCACCAACACAGTGTCTCACAGCCATCTGTCTGTAACTCCAGTTCCCGGGAATCCAGTGCCCTCTTCTGGCATTATGGACACCAAGCACACATGTGCACCACAGATACACAGGAAGTCAAACACTCATACACAAAGTTTAAAGGATAAAGAGGTTTCAGAAACAGTTGACACTTTGGATATTTTGAGGCAGTGTCTCACTGCATCGCCCTGGGTAATGCACACCCTCGAGTCCTGGCTTAGTCTTTCCCAGTGGTGGGAGTTAAAGTATGTACCCCAACGCTGTATCCTCACATACCCCTTTTGTTTGGTGCTCCGGGTTTGGGGAGAGTAAGACTGAGACAGGGTCACAGTAGCCCAGGTTGGTGTGAAGTCACTGTAGTCCTGCCTCTGCCTGTTCTTTCTGCCTTCCAGATCCTGAGAATTCGTAGGTGAGAGCACTGTACTCGGCTGTGGATCTTGGTTTTTTATCTTTTTATGTTTATGGACGTCTGCCTGTGTGGACGACTGTGTACCACATATGTGCAATGCCTGTGGAGCCAGAAGAAAGGTGTGAGGTCCCTTGAGCTGCCGTGCAGTATTGGTAATGAACCAGGGTTTTCTGAAGAGCAGCCAGTGCTTAAGGGCTGAGGCTTCTTGCCCTTGTTTTGAGAATGGCTGTTGAAAGAGCTCCCTGTAGACCCTTAATGCTGTTTTCATTATCCTGCGTCACCCTGTGCACGCTCATGCACATGTATATTCACACACACACACACACACACACTCATCACAAACACTCATCACAAACACTCATCACACACACACACACTCATCACAAACACTCATCACACACACACTCACACACCTGCACACGTACTCATCACACACACACACTCACACACCTGCACACATACTCATCACACACACATGCACATACTCATCACACACACACATGCACACACACAATCACACACACACATGCACACACACTCATTACACACTCATCACAAACACTCATCACACACACGCACACACACTCATCACACACACTCATCGCACACATACACACATATGCACACACTCAGCACACACATGTTCACAAACACGCATCACACACATACGCACACACACACACACACACACACACATGCACACTCACACACACACATGTACACTTAGGCTTAGGCAGCTTCCATTCAGGGCAGTCCTGCTTCAGCTCCCCAGTGGCTGGCTTACACTTGTGTACTACATTCCTCGCCCTATTTATTATTTTATTTCCCCCCAAAAATTGTCATCACTGCCCAAGCTAGTTGCTTTCTATATTGCTGTAAACAAAATACTTTACAGAAGAATCTACAGATGAGTCACAGTTTGAGGGTTTGAGGGTGCAGCTCCCTGTGATGGGAGAACTCTCAGCTGTGGGGCTGCAGGTCTGTAGCTCACTCTGCTGTCCAAGGAGGCTGACATTTATCTTGTGTTCATTTTACTCTCTGGCCTTTAACAAGGACCATAAAAGGCTGGAGAGCTGGCTCTGCAGCTAAGAGCACCGACTGCTCTTGCAGAGGCCTCTGGTCTGATTCCCAGCATCCATCTGTAACTCAAGCTTCAGGAGATACAATACACTTATGTCTTCCGCAAGCACCGGCTGCACACCCAGCAAACGGACAGGAAACACTCATACACATGAGTACCGCCATGGACGGAGAACTGTGCACTGTTGTTGTCCTTGTTTCTCTGTGTAGCCCTGGCTGTCCTGGAACTCGTTTTGTAGACCAGGTTGGCCTCAATCTCACAGAGATCTGCCTGGCTCTGACTTCTGAGGGCTGGGATTCCTGGCTCAGACAAGCTTTTTTCTTTCTTCAAAGGGACAAATGGTATCCTTCTAATACACATTTTAAAATTCTATTTTAGCTGGAGAGCGATAGTGCATCTCTTATCTCTTTAGTTTCCAGCACTCAGGAGTCAGGTGGATCTGAGTTTGAGATCAGTCTACTCTACCAAGAGAGTACCAGGATGTCCAGGACCAAACAGAGACCCTGCCTTGGGTCATTTTTATTTTATGTATGTGAGTGTTTTGCCTGCATATATGCTTATAGACCGTGTTCGTGCAGACATGTTAGGGCATCAGATCCCCTAAAACCAGAGAGGTGTGAGGCACTTTGTGTGTGTTGTGAGAGAAACTCAGGTCTTCTACAGTAACTGGCATTAAGTATTCATTTTTTCCCTTATTTTGGTAAAGATTTATTTATTCATTTTACATAAGTGTTCTATCTGCATGTACCCCTGTGTGCCAGAAGAGGGCATCAGCTCACATCGTAGTTGGTTGTGAGCCACCATGTGGTGGCTGGGGTTAAACTCAGGATTTATGGAAGAGCAGTCAGTGCTCTTTTAACTGTGGCGCCATCTCTCCAGCTCCACATCAAACATTCTAAACTACCAAGAGATATCTGTAGCCCCATACATGTACATTTTTATCACATAATCAGAACTTTTTATTTTTTGAGAGAGGGTCGTAGTATTCACCTTGGCTAGCCTGGGATTCTATATAGAGAGCAGGCTGGCCTTGAACTCATACAGACCACCTGTCTCTGCCTCCCAAGTACAGGGATTAAAGATGTATACCACCATGTCCTGCCCAGACATAATATAACAAGACTCCCATACACATAAACTTTTAAAGAGACAGGAAGGGGAAAAGGACACGGCTGCAGAGTTGTGGAGAAAAAGTAACTCGTATGGTTGTTGGTTGGGCATGTGCGATGGTGTAAAAATTAACATGGACGTTCCTCAAAAAATTGGAACTGTGATGTGAGCTAGTTGCTTGCTATGTACCCAGGAAACTCAGGGTTAAATACAGTTTGGATCCCTGCCTGCCTACACTTCCCTTAACTTCACAACAGTTAGGTACATAACCAGGTTAGATGCCCATTAGTTGCCAATGCCACATAAACTGGACCCAGTAGGACATTTCTGTTGTTAGAGCATTTTGATGGAATCAAGAGGATTCTATCCTGGGCTTACCAAGTACCCAGGTCACATAGGGCTTTCTGTCTCAAACACACAGCAAAGTGTAAGCCCTAGCACTGAGAAGCAGAGGCAGCAGGTCAGTGCCAGTTCCAGGCGTGGTGGTGCACACATTTAATCTCACTGCACCTCTGAAGGCGGAGGCAGAGGCAGAGGGAGAGGTGGGATAGCTCTGAATAGAGGCCACTTGATCTACTTGTAGAGGTCTAGGCCAGCCAGGACTATGTAGTGAGATCCTACTCCAAAACAGACAGACAGCAGAAACATACATGGGGAAAAGAAGATGTACTATAGACTCACAACAGAATATTATCTAACCAAAAAAAAAAAGTAAAGTCCTGTCATTTGTAGGAAAATGAGCAGAAATGAGTAAACAAAATAGGCCCAATTCAGAAAGACAAACACTTTGTTTTCTTGAGCCACTGTCATGCTGTACACCTTTAATTCCCAGCACTCGAGGCAGAGGCAGGCAGATCTCTGTGAGCCAGCCTGGTCTACAAAGTGAGTCCAAGACAACCAGGGCTATACAAAGAAACCTTGTCTTGAAAAACAAAAAACAAAACAAAAATTTTCTCATACATATCCAAATCTTAAAAATAGAAACAGTAATGAAGCAAGAGACGGACAGACATAAAATTAGAATGGGGACTATAGGAAATAGGAAGGGAACCAGCATTAGGGAAAAGAAGAAAGGGTGTAGGGGGTGAATATGATCCTAGAATTAGGGTCTTTCTATGGGGCCTGAGTATTGCCAACTGCTTAAGGGTGGCTGATTAGCCAGCCCCAGGGATATACCTTTCTCTATATCAGCCCTGGGATTGCAGGGGTGCCATGGCACTCAACTCTGTTCATGTATTTATTTTTTATTTTATCTAAAAATGACACTTAGATATTTCTTTTCTTTGTTCAAAAGAAGATTTCTCTGTGTAGCCCTGACTATCCTGGAGACCAGGCTGGCCTTGAACTCATAGAGGTCTTCTGCTTTTGCCTTCTGAGTGTTGGGATTAAAGTTGTGCATCAGCACCACCTCACCACACCCAGCAACAGTCAGCATTTCATGTGCACACTGGGGACTGAATTTAGGTTTTCACGATGTCACAGCAAGTGCTTCACCAGCTGAGTTCCTAATAAAAGACAACTGTAAGAGGGCAGAGAGTATTTGGCATAAATGATCCATAAATCTCCAATCAAAGTAAGTCTCTCTCTCTCTCTCTCTCTCTCTCTCTCTCTCTCTCTCTCTCTCTCTCTCTCTCTCTCTCTCTCTCTCAGCAAGATGCCCATAAAATTTATAGAGAAATGAGATCTAGAGGTAGAGCCAAATCGACATCGAGAGAGAAGTAGAGTGTGAAACTTGTTACCAAGGATTGAGAACGTGTGTAATTACTGGAGTTTTTGGCCTGGTACCCACACTGGCCTCTAACTCACACTCTTCCTTCCTCAGTTTCCCAAGGTTTGACATTGTAGGCAGGAACTGTGATGCCCGGTCATGACACCACACTCGTTGAGTGGTGTACTTTCTATGGCTTCTGTTGTGATAAACCACCACAGATTCCTATGAGAAGGTTTATTTGGCTTGCATCTTCTGGGTCACTGTCCAGAGAGGGAAGCCAAGGCAGGAACTGATTGATGCAGAGGTCATGGGGAAAGTCTTTCTGGCTTATATCTCAGGGCCTGCTCAGCTAGCCTTCTTAACAACCTGTCCAGGGGTGATTCCCCTTCCCCTCCAACATCCACATTAGTCAGTCCTTGTCCACAGAGCAGTTGACCTCCTCCCTGTTAAGATTAGCACAAGTGGGAAGTAGCACACTTATTAATAGTTGCATTTCCATGAACAACAACAACAGATGATAAAAATGTTCAAAATCTGCTCAGAAATAAACTCTAGAGGCAGAGGCAAGAGGGCTCCTGCAGTTGAGGCCAGCTCAGTCTGTAAAGTTCTTTAAGGAATTTCAAAAAACTCAGTAGTAAGAAGATTAACCTAGTTGAAAAGTAGCCAAAGTTAGCCACAAATGTATACTCAGGCTGAGGTAAGAGGATTAGGCCCGACTGGGCAACAACCTGTAGGAAAATACAAGGAGAACCTGACAATTATTGAATGAACTGAAGGACACATCACATCAGCCTAGGCTAGCTGCATCTGAGGAACAAGGACTGCAGATGCCACACACTGCCAGTAACGCACAGGACAGTGGACATGCTCTTAGACAAAGGTAAACACGGGTCTCACATCTAACCCACAGTTCTGCTGTAAGGGAGAAGAAGCACACGCTGTAGGCAAGCACACAAGTGTAGAGCTCAGCACTGCGCACACCAGTGTCCCCACAGCACCAGCTCACCACATCCACGCAGGGGGTCACAAAGGAGAGGCAACTGAAACATGCAGGAAAGTGAAAGAAGTCAGAGAAAGGCTTGCATATTGTATGGTTACATTTGTATTTAAGGTCCAGGTATTCAACAGAAGAGCAAGATGGTAGTGAGAAGTCTGGGGAGGTAAGGAGTGGGGAAAACACCAAGCAGAGTATTTTAAACTGGTGTGATAGAACTTGAAAGCTTCTAAAAACGTTAATTCATAGTCCTGTGAATGTACAAGCACCACTGGAGTGTGGTTTTTGTGGTGCTGGGGCACATTAATACTGATTTCTACTTCCAGCCCAGCAGTTCCCAGACTTTTCTGACTTTTTGTTCGCTTTTTTGAGTTTACTTGAAACAGTTTACTGTAGTGATAGCAGACAGATCTGTATCTCACTGTGTAAACTAGGCTGGCATGAACTTAGAGCCATTCACCTGCTTCTGCTTTTCAAGTGTTAGGATTGCAAATGTGTGCCTCCATGTCCAATCCAGTTACTCTAGCCAGCCATTGTAACATAGAATTTTAATCCCAGCACTCAGTAGGCAGAGATGAATGGATCTCAAGGAGTTCAGTTCCAGTCTAGTGTATATAGAACTCCTAGCTAGCCAAGGCATGATGATAAGACCAAAGTTTAGTAAGTAAAATTCATCTAAAGATTTTTTTTAAAGATTTACTTATTTTAAGTATGTGAGTACACTGTGCTGTCTTCAGACACACCAGAAGAGGGCATTGGATCCCTTTACAGATGGTTGTGAGCCAACATGTGGGTGCTGAGATTTGAACTCAGGACCTCCAGAAGAGCAGTCAGTGCTCTTAACTGCTGAGCCATCTCTCTAGCCCTAAATTTTTTTTAAAGGGATACGTTCTTGCTTCTACAAAAGTAGTTTTGTGGCTGGGGGTAATGATGCACACTTTTAATCCTAGCACCCACTAGGGAGGCAGAGGCAGGTGAGTTTTAGGTCAGCCTGGTCCACAAATTGAGTCCAGGATAGAAATCCTGTCTCGAAAAAACCAACCAACCAACCAAAGAGTAGGTTTGTGAGTTTGAGGACAGAAAGAGACCCTGTCTCAAAAAACAATACAAAACAAAACAAAAAACCAAAAAAGTATTAACTATACAGAATGGGTTTCATACATTTCATACATGGATATAATTTTTTATCATATTCCTTCCTTTACTCCCTCTTGTCCCACTTTGGTTCTCTCATTCTTTTCCTTTTTCCAGCTGCTCCTCTTTCTACCCTGTCCACTTTTTCTTGCTATTGTTGCTGCCTTGTTTTTGTTTTGGTAAATGGATTGCTTGTGTTTGCTGACAGTGCCTGGGCACCTTACTAGTGACACCAGGATTTTAGCATTGAAGAAACTCTTCCTCCCTAACAGCCATTAACTATAAGCTCAAGGAAGTGTGGGGCTTGTTGAGTTTCTGCCCTTTGAGTGACAGGATATTGGCAGGTGTTTTCCTGTAGGGCACATGAAAGTATTCACAGCTGCTGTGAGTGCACGAGAACACCTGCGTGTCATGTGCAGTAGTCAGCTCCAGGCTCCCAAGACTGCTTACCGCCTTGCTGACCTGTGGTTGCTGAGCACTTGAGGAGGGGGATGTAGATGCCCTGTTTGTGACTGAGGCGACAAGTTATGAGCCTACTGCAGAAGGGAGCTTTTCTGACCAAAGCTGACAGCAGCATCAGTCTGGGGCATAACTATGGTTACCTGGGAGGCAGCCTGACAGGCACTATGTCCTCTTAACAAAGCAGCAGAGTAGCTTCCTTAGGAGAACTTAGAACTGCCTCAGCCTCAGGCTTTCAACCAGATACAGCAGGTGGTCTGGTTATTTGCTTGTTTGTAATTTCTGGAGCTGGGAAGACATTCAGCAGTTAAGAGCATGCACTGCTCTTCTGGATGACCTGAATTCAGTTCCCAGCACCCACACCCTAGCTCACAGCCAGCTGTATGTGACTTCTACACCCTTTTATAGCTTCTATGGGCATTATACTCATGTGGTAAACAGATGTTCATGAAGGCAGAACACATAAAAGTAAAATGAAATTTAAAAAAAAAAGTTTACTCTGTGTGTGTGTACACCTGTGTGTGTGTACACCTGTGTGTGCAAGTGTGTGTACAGTTGTGTGTGTGCACCTGTGAGTATGTACACATGTGTGTACATGTGTACAGTTGTGTGTGTACACCTGTGAGTATGTACACTTGTGTGTGTACACCTGTGTGTGTATGAGAGTGTGTGTGTACATCTGTGTGTGTACACGTGTCTACACCTGTGTGTGTAATCCTGTGTGTGTGTGCGTGTGTGTGTGTACACGTGTGTATACCTGTGTCTGTGTACATCTGTGTGTGTGAGTTTGTACACCTGTTTGTGTGTACGTGTGAAGACCTGTGTGTGCGTATATACACCTATGTGTTTGTGTGTGCGTGTGTACAGCTGTGTGTGTGTGCGTGTATACACCTGTGTGTTTGTGTGTACACCTGTATGTGTTCGTGTGTACACCTTTGTGTGTGTGTTTGTGTGTGTGTACGTGTGTACACCTGTGTGTGCAGGTCTGCAGAAGACAATGAGATCAGACCTACTGGAGCTACAGGTGGTTGTGAGCTGCATGATGCGGGTGCTGGGAACTGAACTTAGGTCTTATATCAAAGCCATTTCTCCATGTTATTTTTTGACTTAAAGATTTGATTGCTGGACACTGCAGGACAGTGGACTGTGAGAGGAAGCCTAGTAAGATCGAGGTGGGCTTGAAAACCCAGGGACCCACGAGGGACAAACATTAGGAGCTTCGCCTGCTCCTGTCACCAGGCCCTGGTCTCATAGCCACAGCCTACCATGGAGAGAATTGTGGCCATCAGTCATGGAGGGTCAGTGCCTCCACATAGAGACGAGGCGTCCCTAAACATTTCAGACCAAGCCAATAGCAATAAAGATGTGTGAGAATTACTCCATTGTCTGAGAGCATCTGTCACACAAGAGCTGTAACACTGCCTGGGAAGAGAACGCTCTCCAGAAGCTTTTGCCACTAGAAGCCCCTCTGCACGTCACTGTCTAGCCAGCCTTCTACTGTCTCATCTCTGCTCAGCTCCCAGAGGCTGACATGGGGACATGCAGTGGCCCCAGAGCGGCAGTCAGGCTGGGCCTGGTGTGCAGGGCACCCTTGATGGGAAAGGCCCATTTGCTGTGTTGGGGGTGACTGGTGCTCCTGGGTTCCATAAGAAAGCAGGCCAAGCAAGCCATGAGGAACAAACCAGTTAAGAAGCACCACTCCGTGCCTCAGCACCAGCTCCTGCCTCCTTTGAGTTCCTGTCCTGACTTCCTCCAACAGTGCTGAGGAAGTGTAAGTCAAATAAGCCCTTTCCAGTTGCTTCTGGTCACGGTGTTCCGTCACAGCAATAGTAAGACCAGCTGATTGACAGACATTTTCATACAAAGAGACATTTTCCCTCTCATACAGTGCATCCCAACTACAGTTTTCCCTCCCTCTGTTCCTACCAGTACATACATATAATTTAAGAAATTCAACACACACACACACACACACACACACACACACACACACACACACACACACACACTTTAAAGTGCTTTGCACTTGGGTGATGCCTCAGGGAAGTGATTACTGTGCAGACATGAGGGCTGAGCTCCCGTCCCCAGCTCCTGTGAGAAGCCAAGTGAGACAGTGCAGTGTAGACCTAATTCCAGTGCGGTGTAGGTGTAGGCAGAGGCAGGAGGATTCCTAGCTAAGCCTTGTAGTTGACTATCTTCGTGCTCAAAAAATAAGGCAGAGAGGAAATGACAGGGTGGTCACCACTGACTCCCTCACACGGGCTACTCACACATACAAAGAAGTAGTTTGTTTAGTTTTTCTACACAGGCTTTCTCTGTGTATCCCTGGCTGTCCTCAATCTCAGAGATCCCCCTGCCTCTGCAAGTGCTAGAATAAAAAGCTTATGCTACCACCGTCTAGCCGTCTGCATGTATTTTAATTTGATTATACATAATAATTTTTATACCTCACATTATATATATATATATATATATATATATATATATATATAATCAGTTCAAAAACTTTTAACTCTTATCTCCATCCTTGAGATTTAAAAAACAAATAACTTGCCGGGCAGTGGTGTCCATGCCTGTAATCACAGCACTCGGGAGGCAGAGGCAGGTGGGTCTCTTGAGTTTGAGCTCAGCCTGGTCTACAGAGTTCCAGGACAGCCTGGGCTACACAGAGAAACCTGT
Organism: Rattus norvegicus; assembly: GCF_021556685.1. Taxonomy (NCBI): domain Eukaryota; kingdom Metazoa; phylum Chordata; class Mammalia; order Rodentia; family Muridae; genus Rattus; species Rattus norvegicus. The sequence goes on from NC_141540.1 coordinate 24,268,273, forward strand.
CTTGAAAAAACAACAGGAAAAGGGAAGGTAGGGGGAGAAAAGAAACAAATGACTGTTTTACTGACCTGTTTTCTATTGAGTATGTTTATTTAGATACCTCCCTGTGGCTGTGTGTTTGACGTATTGACTGTGCTTGTTAGATCTGCTCTTACAGTGCTTATGCATTATGCAAATCGTATAGCACAGCAGTCAGTTGGTAACCGTGTATTTAGCAGGTACCATGCTTGCTTGCTTGTTCTGTTTGTTTCAGAAAGATGATGCTACAGACAGGACAGACATCTATCTTGGAGACTACCCCATATGTTTTGTTCTGCTTGAGGAATAATAGCCCTAGGTGGCCTGGAACTTAATATGTATATAGATCAGGCTGTCTCAAACTTGGAATGACCGTCCTGCCTCTTGTCTCCTTGAGTGCTGACATGTGCCACCATACCCGGTCCAAATAAAATTTTATAATATTTAATTCTACTTCAACTTAGAAACTGAGCATGGAGAAATTTTAATAAAAAACTTCATCACATTTTTGGGTTTTTGGTTCTGTTTTATTAGAGTCAGATTCTTACCTGTAGCCCTAGCTGGTTTGGAATTTGCTGTATAGCCCAGGCTGACACTCTCATATCTACCAAGGCATGGGGTTAAAGCACACATGAGAGAGAGAGAGAGAGAGAGAGAGAGAGAGAGAGAGAGAGAGAGAGAGAGAGAGAGAGAGAGACTGTATAGTAGCCCAGCTGGGCCTCATACTTGAGACCCTTCTGCCTCCGCCTGGGTTGCAGATGTGTGGGGTTGCACCTTGCTTGTATCAGTCTCTTACATTTTACTGAACATTGTATCATTGTCTTGTAGAATGGAGATGTATGCATTTCAATCCTTCATCTGCCCGTAGATGACCCACATTGTGGAGAGCTGCCCTCTGAAAGGTGGAATCCTCCTCAGAATGTGAGGTAAGGTGTTCTATGGAGTGGACTGTGTTGTGTTTTGCTTTCATTTATTTGTTGGTTAGTTGGTGGGCTCATTTTTTGAGACAGGGTTTCTTTCTCTCTGTAGCCCTGTGGCTGTCCTGGAACTCAGAGATCCCACCTGCCTCTGCCACCTCAGTGCTGGGATTAAAAGTGTGTTCCACCACTAACCTGGCTATTTTTTGAGACCAGCCTCAAATTCCTGGACTCAAGTAAATCTCTTACTTCAACCTCCCGCATACACAGGGAGTACAGACATCTGCTCCTTGAATCTTCGTTTGGGCGTATATGTGGTGTGTCTCATTCTGTTTGAATCTGTGAACAGAATCTTTCCTGCGTTTGTGACTTTCTCTCTTGCTATTGCATGAGGGTGTGTTGGACGGCTTTCAAGGTAAAAGTGTATCCTGGTGACCAGCATGCTAAGGAATACTGCAGAATTCACATCATGCAACAGACCTCACACAACAGATTTATTGGAGAGTTGGGGGACGTGAAAGGTGATGGCCTTTGAGTGGGGATAAGAGAGAGCAGCTGTGACGGCTCAGGTTTATAGGAGGGCATGGGGCATGGGCGTAGGGAGGATGTGCACAGTGCTGGCAGTGGACTCATCACATCAGCCTGTACTGACAGTAACTGAAGATGGAGTTGGGATAGGGGAGCATCTGATTCTGTAATGTGTGCAGTTCCTAGTTGACTGACACATGCACCTGCATCAGTCTGAAGTGTTGACTCCCTGAGCAGTGCTGGTTGGGACTCTGATTTTCCTCATCTGCTTCTTATTTATTTATTTATTTATTTATTTATTTATTTATTTTGTTTTTTAGATTTATTTATTTATTATATATAAGTACACTGTAACTGTACTTCAGACACACCAGAAGAGGGCATCAGATCTCATTACAGATGGTTGTGAGCCAACACGTGGTTGCTGGGATTTGAACTCAGGATCTCTGGAAGAGCAATCAGTGCTCTTAACCACTGAGTCATCTGTCTAGCCCCTGCTTCTTCTTCTTACATTAGAATTTACTCCTTATTAGATCCCTTAACTTTTGTGTTTAAATTGTGTTATGTATATATAAAGGGAGGGAGAGAGAGACAGACAGACAGACAGAGACAGACAGACAGACAGACAGACAGACAGACCTCAGGTGCTGAGGTCCGAGGCCAGAGCTATGGAAATCAGTTCTCTCTTTCCATCAAGAACCAATTCTGTTCATCAGGTAGCAGGCTCCTTTTTTCCATCCAACTTGCCAACCCCACCTGGGTGATTCTGAGGAGCTTAGGCAGCCCAACTAGTTATGGTTTTGATGTAGTAAGAAATATACTTCGTGGACAGTGTCGTGGTGCACACCTTTAACCCCAGCATTCTGGAGGTAGAGGCAGGAGGATCTCGGTGAGTTTGAGGCCAACTTGGTCTACATAATACATGTGCAGCCAGCACCACACAGGAAGAGCTTGTCTTGGGGGGGGTGGGGTGCAGACAAAGAGAAGGTAAAGACTTGTTGCTTCTGTGAGGTGCAGTCTCTGTTATGCTCCCCTGGTGCTGAAAGTCGTGAGTCAGTGAGGAAGCAAAGCGGCTCCACAGCACCTGTCAGGGAGCTGCCTGGGGCCCTGTGTGCTGTCAGGTGGGAGATGACGATTTGCCCCCCCTGCCAGAGGGCAGAATAGCTGCCAGCTGCATGCGTGTGTCGCCCCAGTCCACTCCACATGGCACATCTAATCTGAATGCTGAGTACATGAAAAATATTTTAAACATTTTGTTTAAATGCATTCTACTTCTTTGCTTTGAGAAGAACCCTGTATAGCAAAGGCTTTGAATAGGGACTATGGTAACAGACTAAGTAGGGAAAGTTTCATTTATTCCACTCTAAGGTAATCAAGTGTCTAGGAGGCAGCCTGAGAGGGCCCTGTTCTGCTTCCCAGGCTACTGTGAGCTGCAGGTGAGCAGACAGTGTACTTTGTTTCCCATGGTCAGCTGTGGTCTGAAAGGATTGAGAAAGTCTAGCAACAAACAGCTTACAAGTTTGAAATTGTGCTCCCCGCTTGTGTTCTGACTGTGTGTTGCACACCCCTTAGTCACTTAGCAGCTGTCGTCCTCACCAGGGCAGCATCACTTTGTTCTCCTTGGCCCCAGTGCAAGGGTAGTTAGGAGGCAAAGCTTAAAGGAAGCGTTGCAGGAACCAGGCCGGTGAAGTGCACAGGCCTGCTTTCCTCAGAGGACAGAAGGATGATGGCTGGTTACCCAGAATCCTGGAGTGAGAGAAACAGAGGCCCCTGCTATCCTGTTAGGAGCCAGCCTCCACCCAAATCCTCAGAGTGTGTTCGGCTCTAATCCTGGGCTTTGCCTTCAATGAGGAGGACTCATCCTTAGGAAAGAAACCCAAGTTCCCTGCGTTCTCCATCATGAGAATCCACCCTATGGTTATTACGAATCCTCTCTGGGCCCCGTGTCCTGTTCCCAGTCGGTAGCCTTGATCCTCAGAGAGAAGGTCTCAGGTGCTCTGCCGAGGTCGGGCATCCGTAAAGGAGTTTTTATGTAGCTGTCCCCAAGGCTTTGCTGTGAGACTTGTCATGTGGAGACCACACCCCAACCCCTGGTTTACATCAGGTTTTACTGTGTTCAACTGTGTAAAAAGATTAAGCCACAGGATCAGACTTTGTGGAAGTTTTGGTCCAGCATCACTGACTAAGTAAGGTTGTAGTGAGTTTTCATCCTCATCTCTTTGAGGTTCAGTTTCCACCAGCTGTGATACCTGCAGGGACTCCCCAGCAGAAGTGATGCTATAAACCAGATGGCCCTGAACTCACACACATCCACCTGCCTCTGCCCCCCAGTGCTGGGATTACAGGGATGCGGCCATGCCTGCTTCTGTTGTTTCCTGCACCTAGTGTAGGGATGAACACTGTAGGTCTCTGTTACATTTCCAGTCTGGTCCTGTGGAGTTTGAGGTATCCTGAGGATAAGTCTTTAAGAGTTCATTTAAAGTTGGTCACACACCCCCATCCTGGTTATCCCTTGAAGTGTGAGTGTGGTGCTTATTACTCAGGCAGGGCTGGTGCACACCCTGGCTTTGAGGAAGTGGTCTCCCTGTATTGGTGGTGCTTCTTTTTAGAGGCTGAGTGTTGACTCCATGTCTCTGATTCTTTACTTTGGGGAATAAGCCTCTGCCCTGATAGAAAGCCTGGAACGAGATTTTTAATCATTACATCCCTTCCTGGATGCTGCTGTATTCCTCCTGTTTACCAGGAAGTCACACTATTTTTCCTCGGTTACTTGTGGTGGCACATACTTTTAATCTTAGCCCTCAAGAGGTAGAGATTGTAGATTGTGAGTTCAAGGCCAGCCCAGTCTACACAATGAAGATAAGACTACAGTAAGATCCTCTCTGGAGAGAAGGGAGAGAGGGGAGGAGAGCTCTTTATCCTAACAGGGAGGTGTGTTCTGCTCTCTCCAGGCTGTTTTGTTGTTGGGCGGCTCTGGAGTCACGCCCTAGGGTGCTTGCGGCCTTTGTCCCTTTGCTTTAGAGCTGGTTACTCTCTTGGGTCTTGTGTCTCTGTGCTGCATGATGTTGGTTGTTACTTCAGTCTGAAACCGCCTTGTCTGCTTGGCACTACCTGTTGGTCTTTGGGAGCCAAGTCAGGAACGTGTCCACTCATGATTCGCAACAATGGCGAATCTTTCTCTCTCTCTCTCTCTTTTTTTTTTTTTTTTTTGTTTCTGTTATTTGTTGAGACAAAGGTTTCGTTTTGTTGTTGTTTGTTTTGTTTGTTTAAAATAAACCCAGGGATTTACTGTTAGCCTAGCTGACCTTGATCTCGGGCCTCCATCTCCTGCATGCTGGGATTACAGGCACGCACCAGCACGCTTTGGAGGTTCTCTCTTTTAAAGGTTTTTTAAAGATTTATTTTATGTATGAGTACATTATAGCTGTACTTCAGACTCACCAGAAGAGGGCATCAGATCTCATTACAGATGGTTGTGAGCCACCATGTGGGTTGCTTGGATTTCAACTCACTACCTCTGGAAGAGCAGTCAGTGCTCTTAACCACTGAGCCATCTCTCCAGCCCTGGAGGTTCTTTCTAAAGATGGTAAATTGCTAGATTTGTTTGAGGGTTACTTGTGGAAGTGCTATGTCCCCTGTGTAGCTCTGGCTGGCCAAGCATTTGTTCTGCAGACTGCTTTGCCATGTATTTGCTGCCTCTGCCTCCCAAATGTTCAGCAGGTGTAATGATGCCACCTGTGAAAGACAGTCAGATGGACAGGTGATCTTCCAATCAGCACTGCTGCTGAACTGTCAGCGTTTAGCAGCCTGCCTGACCGAGGCACTGTCAGTAAACTCTGAATCCGGTCTAGTTGTGCTCACATCTGTGACTGTTCGCATGTGAGTGGGTGGGTTTTTGTTACCTAAAGAGTATGTGGAACCTTTTAAGAGCTGGAGTCCATACGGTTGTGGGAATTGAGTAGAGCAATAAACAAGAAAAAAAATCCAGTTGTTATCTACTGAAGTTTGATGGTTTTGCCATCTCTGAAGGACTGAAGTCCAGGAACCCCATGATGACAATGCTGGTGAGTGGTCCTTTGTCTCCTGTTTGTGGGAAACGGCCAGAAACCGACTCTAGTTCTTGCCGTGGCCTGACCTGACAGCTGCTTTCTCTGAGCTCCTCTCCAGAAGTACCTGTCATCTCTCCTTTTCCTAAAGGGTGGAAAAGTGGTCTTGGTAGGTGTGAATGGGGGGACCCAGTCCAGCAGCCACAGATGCGGGTATGAGTTTCTTGTCTGGTCTTCTACAACCTGTTGAAATGGAGAGATCCAGGGTCTGCTGCAAGCATTTGTCAGCAAAATGGGCACAGTGAAGGGGTTTTGTTTTGTTTTTGGAGAGACAGGGTAGTTTGTTCAGGTTGCTATGTCTGTGTAGCTCATGTTAACTTTGAAGTTTGCGCTCCTTATTGTCCTGCCTTCTTCCTCCAACTGCTTGGTGTGTGTCACCACCGTGCTTAGCTCTGTGAGTCAAGGCCCTGCCTTGTAAACCTGGAGGTCTGAGTTCCATCCCCAGCGCCCACGGAAAGGTGGAAGGAGAAGACTGGTTTCACATAGACACCTTTATACCTATGTGACGTGTGTGCACACACATGCACACAACACTTCATACACTCATGCAAAATTTTTAAGTTACTTTTTTGCTTACCTGTCTTTCGTGAGAGCTGTTTGATCTCCAGAGGCATGCCTCCCCAATCTTAGGGGGCTTTTGTGGTTGCTGCTGCTGATGTTTCTGAGACAGGGTCTTTCTACATAGCTCTGGCTATCCTAGAACTTACTATGTAGACCAGGCTGGCCTTTCAGTCTTAGTTTTTAGACTTTGCACTTTTGTGCAGTTCACCAGGGAATCCTTGTTTTTGCATTATGTCCTGGGAACATCAGCAACAGCATCCCAGCACTGCTCAGCCGACACCATTAAAATGTCACAGTTGCTTTAGCAGCATAAAGAGAAAGACCCAATATGTCAACCATTGAAACTACTTTTTTTTACCATGTGTTGCTTCCAGTTAGAACTGGATTCTTTCCCTGATGTCCTCTCTAAATATCTTTTCCATGTTGAAGTATACAATAAGGACAGTATTAACTGGGTTATCTTTTGGTATTACTGTCTGCCTTTTCAAAGATCCTTCTAATTAGCAGAGTCAGGGTAGAATATAGAGCTGATGTCAGTGACAGCAGCACTGTGTGGAGTTTACCTCTGACAGATTATACTAAACCTGTAAACCCCATCCACCAATCCCTGGGTTACGCTCAGGTTTTTAAGAACGAGCTCTTTTTGCTTTCTCAATGCTCTTCGGGGTGGGTGGGTATGGCCTGGGGAGGGAAACACAAGGCCAGGCTGTTTTCTGTTTATTTGTTTAGTTCACTCGCTTACTTATGTATTTAAATATTTATTTAGAAACAAGATCTCACTATATGGCCTTGACTGGCTAAGAACTTGCTGTGTAGACCAGGCTGGCCTCAAAGCAGACATGCCATTCCCTCTCTCCCTTGTGACTCCCTTGGTTTCTGTGAGAGCCAGGCTCTCGCTCTGGCTCCTGCACCTCAGGTGTGCTGAGATTGCACACATCGACTCCTCCCTGCCTTCTAGGTGGCTTAGCCAGATGGTTGCTGGAAAACAGGTTTTTTAAAAAATCTATTTGATTTTTAATTATGCATTTGTGTATCTGTCTGTGGGTATATGCATGTGACCAAAAAGACCAGAGGTTTCAGATCCATAGGAGCTGGAGTTAGCAACTGTGTGAGTGCCTGATGTGGGATTGTGTGTGTTGGGTGCTACATAGCAGATTTGGGTCTAGAACAACAGTACTTGCTCTTAGCCACTGAGTCCTCTCTCTATCCCCGAAACATATTTGAGAATTTCTTTTTTTAATTTATTCTCGCTCTCTGTCTCTCTCTGTCTCTGTCTCTGTCTCTCTCTCTCACACACACACATACACACACCCCTCTCTCTGTCTCTCTGTCACTCTGTCTCTCTGTCTCTGTTTCTCTCTCTCACACACACACACACACAAACCCCTCTCTCTGTCTCTCTCTCTCTCATACACACAAACACACCCCTCTCTCTGTCTCTGTCTCTCTCTGTCTCTCTCTCTCTCTCACACACGCACACACAACCCTCTCTCTGTCTCGGTCTCTCTCTCTCTCTCACATACACATACACACACACACACACACACACACACACACACACACACACACACACACACACACACACAGACACCTCTCTCCTCAGAGTAAGACCAGACCTCCCAAGTATAACAGCTGAGACCAGGCACAAACCCTCCTTGCAGCCCAGTGGGAGGATCACAGTCCAGGAGCAGGCAAGAGAGTCAGAGATGAGACCCACAAGAACACTGAGCTACACAACCATAACATACAGACAACCTGGCACATACCCACGCAGACTGTAATTGTCACTTCCCTCTCTGAGCCTGTATGTATGTTTCTGTGGGCTGTGTTCTCCTGGTGTCCTTGACCCATCTGGCTCCCATATTTCCTTCTCCCCCATTTCTATGGGGTTCGTGAGGGAGGAGCCTGATGGAGACCTCCAGCCTGGACTGGCACTCCCCTTAGTGTCTGGCCGTGAGCCTCTGTATCAGTCCCCTCTGCTGCCAAGAAGCCTCTTTGATGACAAGTAGGTGAGGCATCATTAGGAATCATTTGTTTTTTGTTTTGTTTTCCCATCATAGGTCTCTGGGCTGTCCAGTTAGTGTCAGGCATAGGCTTCCTCTTGTGGGGTGGGCCTCAAAGAAGACCAGTCATTGGTTGGCCACTCCCACCAGTTCTGTGCCACCTTTACCCAGGTGCATCTGCAGGAAGAACAGATTGTAGGTGGAAGGTCTTGTGGCTGGGTTGGTGTCCTAGGCCCACCACTTGGTTACAGAAGACGGTCTGTTCAGGCTCCGTATCCTCCGTTACTAGGAGTCCTCCCTAAAGTCATCCTCGTGGGTTCCGGGGAGCTTGCACTACACTAGGTTGCCACATCACCCCATAAATGCTCTCCAGTTCCTGCAGTCTCTCCTTGTGCTCTCTGTGTCCCCCACCGTGCCCTGATCCCTCTATTTCCCTCCTCAGCAGAATCTACTCCCTTCCTATTTCCCTTCCTAGGGAGAGCCCTACTTGTTATGTAGCCAGCCTCCTGGGTCTGTGGACATTAGCATTTGCCCTTGACAGCTCATATGCACTTCCTGACGAGTACGTTCCACGATGTCTTTCTGGGTCTGGGTTACCCCACTTGGGATTATCTTTTCTAGTTCCATTCATTTGCCTGCAAATTCCATGATATCATTTTCTTAACAGCTGAGTAATACTCCATTATATAAAGGTATCACATTTCTTTATTTATTCCTCAATTCAGGGACATCTGGGTTGTTTCCCACTTCTGGCTATTATGAATAAAGCTGTGAACATAGTTGAGCATGTGTCCTTTTGGAAGGATGGATCCCCAAGAGTGGTATAGCTGGGTCTTGAGGTAGATCTAGTCCCAGTTTCTGAGGAACTGTCATACATGTTTACACTCCCCCCAGCAATGGAGGAGCACTCCCCTTGCTCCTCATCTTCACCAGCCTGAGCCATCCATCCCTTGTGGTTTTGATCTCGGCCATTCTGACAGGTGTGAGGTGAACTCTCAGGGCCATTTTGATTTGCATCTCTCCGATGGCTGAGATGCTGGAACATTTCTTTAGGTGTGTCTCAGCCATTTGGGATTCTTCTATTGAGAATCCTGCTTACCTCTGTGTCCCAGAGTTGGATTATATGGTTTGTTGATGTCCAGTTTCTTGAGTTCTTTATATAATTTTGGATATTGGCCCGCTGTTGGATGTGGAGTTAGTGAAAATCTTTTCTATTCCTGTAGGCTGCCATCTTGTCCTATTGAAAGTGTCCCTTTTCTTACAGAAAAATTTCAGATTCATGAGGTCCCATTTACTAATTGTCGATCTCAGCACCCATGCTATTGGTGCTGTGTTGAGGAAGTTGTCTCATACGCCTCTCCCCACTGTCCCCTCTGTCAGGTTCAGTGCATTTGACTTCATGCTGAGGTCTTTGATCCACTTAGACTTTGGTCTGTGCAGGGTGGTAGCTATGGACCTATATTCATTCTTCTATGCAGACGTCCACTTAGAGCACAGCATTTGATTTCTGAGTTTGTCTTTGTTGGATGGGTATTTTGTTTCTTGGTTTCTGTTATTTGTGGCCTGCGTTGTACTGGGGGGTCTCCACTAGAGTTCAGGGCTGAGTTCTCGAGCCTCTGATCCAGCAGGGAGGTTCTGGGGACACAGAGTAGTCCTGTGTGGGTGGCCTACCTGGAGTTCTGGTGGTTGAAGTGGCTTCTGGTCCTAAGAAAAGAAATGACATTTACTGTGTGTATTTATATTTGCATGTTGTGGCGTGGAGTATAAAGCAGCTTGTGGGGCATTCTCGTCCTCTGTCCTTTTCACTCAATGATCCACGCAGAGCAGCAGGCTTGGTGGCAAGTTCCTTTACCTGCTGGGCCATCTCACTGGCCCCTGAAAACAAAATTGCATAATCCACTTTTCATAAGTCATCAAATATTATGACCTCAAATTTGCATCAGAAATTTTTTAAGGGGAAAAACTTTAAAACTGTAGTTTCTTAAAAACTGTGCTTGTGGATATGATGGACGTGGAGCTTCACTGTGGGTTCTTCTTTCCTTCTCAGGACTATCGTGCTGAGTGTAATCTCCCTGCTTAATGAGCCCAACACCTTTTCCCCAGCCAATGTGGATGCTTCAGTCATGTTCAGGAAATGGAGGGACAGCAAAGGAAAGGACAAGGAGTACGCTGAGATCATTAGGTAAGGCATTCTGGATCTAAGGGGTTAAGTTCAAACTTCAATATTCTGCGTACTTTAGAACAATTCTCAGTTGTATTTATGGAGTAGTAACCTGATGAATTTAGCTATTGAAAGAGAACCCAAAACAGAAACAAAGCACAGTAAAAAAAAAAAAATAAGTAAAGAGAACTCACTGGACAGGAGTATAGAACTTCTGGGCTTGTTTTGGTTGTGTGTGTATCTCTCTCTCTCTCTCTCTCTCTCTCTCTCTCTCTCTCTCTCTCTCTCTCTCTGTGTGTGTGTGTGTGTGTGTGTGTGTGTACATGCATGGGTGCGAGGCAGTTTAAACCAGCCTGGCCTTGAACACAGAGATCTGGCCTCTGCCTCCCAAGTAGTGGGATTACAGTGTCCATCCCTGTGCCCTGCTTGTGTTTAGTGGTCAGCCACTGGGGTGAGTGAGTCATATCAAGAATCGAAGGTATTTAGTGTAAACTGTAAAGGCCTGTAGGAGCTACAAGAACATCCATGTTCAAGGCCTGGCAACAAATTGAAGCTTCTAGAAAGTGGTGTTCTTTTCAGTTTCTCCAGTAGCCATGCCTCCCCAGTCTCAATGGCTGTTTTTGTACTTTAGGCGAGAAGCTATTTACACTTAGGCAGAGAAGCTATTTACACTTAGGCAGGCACCATTTTGTGGCAGAACTGTTACCTGCCAAGCCCTCACAGGACAATGGAAAACAGAACCCAGCAGGAAAAGGGTGAAGGTCAGGTGGTGCCCACAGCCCTGCACATTTCACAGATGCAGGGCATGGCTCTGATGCAGGACCTCTTACCTAGCATTCGGCCCTGCCACTCCAGACACAGGGAGACTCAGTGACTGGGGGAACCTAGAGGGTGAGGGGAAAGTCTGGCCTAGTAATCAGCTGCATGAATGCAAGGCACTAAGCATGCTGGGCCTCTGGCTCACGTGTGCAGGAGTTCAGAACCCGCATATAGAGCCAGTAGTGCACATGTGTCCACAATCCCCAACCCTTAGCAGGAGATGGGAGGCAGAGGACAGAGCTTTGAAATGCTCTCGAGCTAGCCTGATCTCTGCAGCAGCAAACGAAGGAGACCTTGCTGCAAACAAGGCTGAAGTGTTAGGGCAAAGACTCTCCATGACACGAAGGTGCCTGATGGTTGAGAGCCTTGGCGTGATGCAAGATGTCTGCTCTGTGTGGCCTGAGACATGTGAGTGACAGGGAGTCTTGGTTATGCACAGTTATAAGACTCACCTAATACAAGTGTGCTGGCTTTCCCTAATAATCCAGCACTCCCATCCAAGGGCTGGAGGATTATAGAGGCGAAGCCACGTGGGTTAGCCTGAGACCCTCTCTAGATAGACAGACCTCTACAAATGTTCCTATGTTGTCCTCTGTCCAGAAAACAGGTCTCAGCCATGAAAGCTGAAGCAGAACAGGATGGAGTGAAGGTCCGAACAACCCTGGCAGAATACTGCATCAAAACTAAAGTGCCTTCCAATGACAACAGCTCAGATTTGCTTTATGACAACCTGTATGACGACGACATTGATAACGAAGACGAGGAAGAAGAAGATGCCAACTGTTATGATGATGATGATTCTGGAAATGAGGAGTCGTGACATGTTCCTTCAGTTCCCTGTACTGCCCTGACATCTCAGGCCAAAGGGAGGGAAGCAAGTGGGGATCTCCAGTGGCCACTCAGCAAAAACTTACTCATGGGGTGGGAAGCAAACAGCCCCTGATGACTCACTCCTCTTGCAGATCTCAGTTTGCTCCTTTTTATGGACCTTACTGGAGAGGAAGTTCCCTCCACAGAATGTCTGAATCCTTGCATTCTTCCCTCCATCACTGTATTGATTCTTTTTTTTTTTTAACTTTTTTTATCTATATCAACTTGCGTATTTCTTATTTACATTTCGATTGTTATTCCCTTTCTTGGTTTCCAGGCCAACATCCCCCTAATCCCTCCCCCTCCCCTTCTATATTCTTGTTCCCCTTCCCATCCTCCCCCCATTACCACCCTCGCCCCAACAATCACGTTCACTGGGGGTTCAGTCTTGGCAGGACCAAGGGCTTCCCCTTCCACTGGTGCTCTTACTAGGCTATTCATTGCTACCTATGAGGTTGGAGTCCAGGGTCAGTCTATGTATAGTCTTTGGGTAGTTACTTAGTCCCTGGAAGCTCTGGTTGCTTGGCATTGTTGTTCATATGAGGTCTCAAGCCCCTTCAAGCTCCTCGAGACCTTTCTCTGATTCCTTCAACAGGGGTCCCGATCTCAGTCCAGTGGATTGCTGCTGACATTTGCTGTATTCTGGCTGTGTCTCTCAGGAGAGATATACATATGGTAACTGTCGGCCTGCACTTCTTTGCTTCATCCATCGTGCCTAATTGGGTGGCTGTATATGTATGGGCCACATGTGGGGCAGGCTCTGAATGGGTGTTCCTTCCGCCTCTGTTTTAATCTTTGCTGCCCTATTCCCTGCCAAGGGTATTCTTGTTCCCCTTTTAAAGAAGGAGTGAAGCATTTGCATTTTGATCATCTGTCTTTAGTTTCATGCGTTCTGTGCATCTAGGGCAATTCAAGCATTTGGGCTAATAGCCACTTATCAATGAGTGCATACCATGTATGTTTTTCTGTGATTAGGTTACCTCACTCAGGATGATATTTTCCAGTTCCATCCATTTGCCTATGAATTTCATAATGTCATTGCTTTTGATAGCTGTGTAATATTCCATTGTGTAGATGTACCACATTTTCTGTATCCATTCCTCTGTTGAAGGGCATCTGGGTAGTTTCCAGCTTCTGGCTATTATAAATACGGCTGCGATGAACATAGTGGAGCACGTGTCTTTTTTATATGTTGGGGCATCTTTTGGGTATATGCCCAAGAGAGATATAGCTGGGTCCTCAGGTAGTGCAATGTCCAATTTACTTAGGAACCTCCAGACTGATTTCCAGAATGGTTGTACCAGTATGCAATCCCACCAACAATGGAGGAGTGTTCCTCTTTCCCCACATCCTCGCCAGCATTTGCTGTACCCTGTGTTTTTGATCTTAGCCATTCTCACTGGTGTGAGGTGAAATCTCAGGGTTGTTTTGATTTGCATTTCCCTTATGACTAAAGATGTTGAACATTTCTTTAGGTGTTTCTCAGCTGTTCGGCATTCCTCTGCTGTGAATTCTTTGTTTAGCTCTGAACCAACAGCCACCACCCCTCAAAACCCCATCTCTGCAGAGTGTTCACAGCAAAACACCTTTGTCTGTTTCTAGATTCTTGAAGAATTAGTCTGTTTAAGACATTGTGTTTAAAGCTGGGAGCCTACTGGGAGTCCACAAGTGCTGCATATATTGGGTAGCAAAAGAAAATGGGGGAAAAAAGAAAAAAAAAAACAAAACCTAAAAATAAAATAAAATAAAATAAAAAAAACCCACAAAACAAACTTAAAAAAAAAGCCAATTTGCCAAGGTTTAGCTGCTCCTTTACATTAGTGCGTGTGCATTTTTCAGCCCCGTGGTGGTGAGTTTTGTTTCTTTCCCTTCCTAAGTCTGGGCTGAGGTGGGCATCAGGGACTTACTCTCGCTAAGTCTGATGAAATGTGCTGCCTCTGTGAGACCATCCAACATGGAGGCTGCAGCTACTCTGAGGAGATATCAGATTTTGCTTTTTGGAATGGATTGGGATCTAAAGCCTGAAATAAATATTCATACTTTACATAGAACTGAGCACTTGGTTGCTATTTATTTTAAAGGTAGGATAACTTTTTCCACCAGAAGGTGGGGCCAGGAGTGGTGGTGGAAGTTAGTGTGTGTGAATTTCTAGTTCTGAAAACAGAACTATCCCAGTGTTGGTTGATGGCTCTGATGGGGAAGAATGAGGACTGCTGGTGGCCGCTGTTGGGAGAGGGTGGATCCCAGGTTTTTATTTAAGTAGCCACCTTTAATTACTCAGTATTAATCCTGGGTGCATGTGTTAAGATTTTGGTTTTCATTGAGCTGCTCATCTTGATAGTGATAATTGTGGATGTGTGCAACTTGGGAATGGTTGTCTTCCTCATTGGATATGGTCTGGACTTCCTGCTCCTTTCAATGTACTTGGGCCAAGGAGTGCAAGCAGAGGTGGTTTATGGAGCTTCCCTGGGCTCCTGGCACTTGGGCTTTGTTCCCAGGTGTCAATCATGTGGCTTCCTGCAGCTTCATCCCAGCCTTTAAAGAGAGTTTTGTTTAGCAACTGTGAAACCAGACTTCCAGAAGGATAGGGGGTTGAGATTCTTGTGTGCCAGGGTCCTTCCTTATCCTCAGATCACAGCTCAGAAAGAACCAAAGGGCAGAAGGGAACTGGAAAGGCCTGACCCTCCATAAGTAAACTATGCTTCCTCCTTCCATGGTTCCCCTTCCTTTCTGATCTCAGGGTTTTTTCGTTCTCTCTTCAAACTGCTCAATGAATGCGATTTCTCAGCAGTTCCTGGCCTCTTAAGTTTCATCTGTTACTAAATGAGAATGTTTACTGTTGAACATGTGAGCATTGAAATTTAAAGAAATAATCTCCACTGTCTGTACCCAAGTCTCCTGACTCAGGACCACAGCTGCTGTGCTGAACAGGGCCACAGCAAAGAGACACTTCCAGCTTTTGCTCCTGAAGAGTTAAATTTCAAAAAGTTAGTCTCAAACAAAGTCCAGGCATGCCTGAGAGAATTTGAGATAGGGCTCACCAGCCCCACTATCAGCTCCCAAGGACACTGGCCATCTGGAGCCACCCCCTCCCCTTCCTTCACTCCCTGAGGATGGGTCATCCCCCTGCTGCAGTGAGATGAGTTGCCCTGCCCACATTGCTGAGATGCTAGATTACACGTATGCTTTGTTGATGTAACTCCGTGCCAAAAGTAACTGTGCACCCTTTGTATTAGCCAATTATGTGTATCCACACGAAACCCCTGGTTTTCCCTATATAAGCTCCTGCCTAGAGAGGCTCGGGGCTTGACTCAATCTCCTGTGTGGGATACGTGTCAGCCCGAGATCTCGTAAATAAAACTGCCTCTTGCTGATTACATCAGGACTGGCTACTCGTGTTTCCTGGGTGTACCCCAACCCATGACTGGAGCGAGAGTCTCCCCAAGTTTGGGGGTCTTTCATTGGGGGCTCGTCCGGGATAGGAGCATGACCCCCGGATACTCGAATGCCTCTTGGAGGTACGTTGGTGTGATTGTTGAAAGCGGCCGCTGTGTGTGCATGTGTGTGTGTGTGTGTGTGTGTGTGTGTGTGTGTGTGTGTGTGTGTTGTGTATTACGTACTGTATATTGTGCCATGGTCTAGGTTTAATTTGAGTGCACTCGGGTGGATGGGCTTCCCACCCTGTATTTGAGTGTACTTGGGCGGATGGGTTTCCTGCCCCGGACAGACACCTGTGAGTAGGTACTGGGTTCCTACTCTGAATAGCTGTTTTCTTTTTGTTTTCTTTTTTTAGATAGCGGAAGTGGGGATGCCCCAGCTCTGGGAGACGTTCCAAGAGCCGAATATTGTCGGGAGAACCCGGCGACTGACAGTCGAAAAGATCTGACTGTGACTTGACTTCGGAGGTTGCGTACGGCTGCCTATTTAAGTATAGGCATGGACAAGTGTGCTTGGATGTGTTAGTGTCTGTTATCTGTATTCTGTTTCTGTGTTTGGTATCCCAGAAGCAGCTAAGGTTAAGCTGCAGTTTGGCCAGGTACTGAAGGTACCAGGCATCTGTGGAAATTGGTTATAGGATGCTTTGTCTTGGTCTTGTTTGTCTGGTTTGTTTTCTGTGGTATTGTCCAGTGTCTTTTTGGCTTTTGTTTCGTTTTTGGACTTGGACTGACAACTGTGTTTGAAATCTTGGACTGACAACTGTGATTGAAATCATGAAACTGTTTGCTTTGTTTGTCAAGGAGTTTTACTTGGTCCTCTTGGTGCTTAACTTAAAAGTTAAAAATAATTTGCTTGAGAGAAATTGTTTTCTGCCGGGGAGTTTTATCTTTCTCTCTTGAGCCTCCTCCCCAAGGAGAGCTGCCCCTCTCTTTACTCCCATTGTCCAGCCCAGCTGCTGTTAACCGTTGTGTATGAAGGACTCCAGGTTATCGAGTGATCTGTCTGAAGCAGGCATTAACAAGAACCTGAAAGCTTTACCTTAGATCCTGAAGAAAAATTCTCCCTGTGGCTTAAACATTCACAGCTTCTAAGGAAGGGACAGCACAGAGTAGGAAAATGTAGGGGCTGAGGGTGGCAAGCATGCAGGCCTGCTAGCAAGCTACAGGCTGCGCGTGGGCAGCAGCGCAGCTCTGGCCAAGTCAGCGTAAGGGGAGTTTCAAGGTAAGGAGCCCAGCAACAAAGATAGCGTAGAGTTAGTGGTTGTATTATGAGACTTTTGTCCCTGGAAAAAAATAAATAAATAATTCCAGTTGCTGCCTTCAGTGCCCAGACCTTCAACACTTGCTAACAAAAGGAGAGTGTTCATTAAGAGAAGTTCTTTAAGGGAGCCTGCCTTATCTGCTGGCCCTATTCCAAGAGAGGAGTTGATCTCCAACATTAAGTAACCTTCCCTGTTAGTCATCATTGACATGGAGAGTGCCTTTGATCCTATCCCCACAGCAGCCAGTTCCTGCCCCTGTGGTCAAAATGCCCCAGGTTGGGGGGGCAGAGAAGCCCCTAAAATAGTTTCAAAGAATCTACAACAAACTGTGAAGAACTTTGTTTTGCCAGTCAAAATTTAGAATTCAGGCTTTGGCTGTGGCCAAGGTCAGGATTAATGTTTTCTTTTCCATGGGCCTTTAACCCAGTGAGACAGCTTGGTAAAGGACTACTACTACAGTCCTGATAGCCCCAGGTGAACTGGTTACAATTCTTTTGTCAGCCACTTAGTATCTAACACCCAGGTTCTAACCCTCTCTCCATCCTTTTGTTATTAGTTCTCACTAGAAGCCTAGTGTCCTTCAGAGGCTGGGTTTATTGAGAGACAGAGCCACTGAGCTGACACTGAAGGGAGGTACTTCTTAAGTAAAATCTAAGTCCAGAGAGACACTCGGTAACAGATCAGCTGCCTCTCTGCTTGCCTTTCTGTTTCACAGGAACAAAGCTTGTGCTTATTTCTACAACGGCCTTTTTGTCCCAAGAAGGCCTCCTGGTTTAGCTGTGTGACTAAATGCTATTTGCCCTCTTCAGTAGAACTCTATTCTCAAGATTCCCTTGTTTTCTCACCATCCCATCTGAGATGCTTGTTAGTAACTGTTACAGGTCTTCTTTACCACTGAGGAAAGACGGAATCCTACTAGAGGCCAGAAAGAATGTTCCAGACACGGATGGAAGGCCCTCACTCCTGACTGTTGACTTGAATACCCCTGAAGGTAGGGTCTGCCGCCAGGCTCCAAGGGTGGGTCTCCGAGGGGCTAGAAAATGCCCCACCAATTTGGCTAAAGTAAGAAAAAGATATAAAGAAAAAGTTACAGAAACTTGAAGGGTTAAGCTAAGTCACTGAGAGAGTTGTTGTAAGTTGCAGAGAAAATAAGGTTGATATATGGTTCAGGGTCGGTGCACAAAAGTAGACAGCAACTAATAGCTGTAGAAGAAGATACAGACAGAGAGACTGAGGAAGAGAAAGAGGGAAGAAGGTAAAAAAAACCAGGAAGCTAGGGAAGAAAAGAGACAAGAGAGGAACATATACTGGCCACAGTAGTTAGGGAACCTAGGAAGATAGTACCTGGCAACAGAAGAGAATTCCTGGCTAAAGATCAGTGTGCCTAATACAAAGAAAAAGGACACTGGGTCAGGGACTGCCCAAGAAAGAACAAGAGGGGCCACTGGAGAGCTTCTTGGTCCTAGAGTGCTGGCTATGTACAGAGATAGAAGTGAAGTGTGGATACAGGGACCCAATGCTCTGTGCTCTTATGCCTCCCCCCCAGTGGGCCAATATCCAAAGACCTTGAGTGCAAGGGGCTACTGACAACGAACAATACTTATGGACTGCCCGAAGAACAGTGGACCTTGACCGGGTAACCCACCCATTAGTTCATGGTCATCCCTGACTGCCCCTATCCCTTGCTCATGAGAAAATTGCTCTCCAAAATGGCTTATGTGGGCTAAAATGGCTGGGTAAGGCCATGTGTATGCATATCTACAGACTGTGTATGTGGAGCTTAAGACCTGTCTCAGTGCACCAGTACCTGATGCTGGGAGATGTGTGTGTGTGGCTTAGTGCTGTTCTGCCTGGAACACATCATTCCTGCCAGCCGGGCTCTGACAATTATCACCCAATCCAAGACTTAAACTGTGATAGAGTGGCTGATGTTTTAGAGTGTCCCAGAGGATGGGATCACTGATCAGCTGACATGGACTAGATTCTCCACCTGTTGGGGGCAATCTGGTCACCTTGCTGCCCAATCCTGACCTGGAGCCACCACAGCACAAGTGTCAAGCACTGGCAGAAGCCCATGGGTGGAGGAAAGACCTCTGCGACTGGCTGATTGACCCCTGCTGAAAGCCGAGGACCTTGTCCACAGACGGGAACAGTCCTCTTCATGAAGGTCAGAGATAAGTGGGTGCTGCCATGGTGGACAACACAATGTCATCTGGGATGGCTGAACTTCCACCCCCCAGCACATCAGCGCTGCAGATGCCTTTACCATCTCTTGGATGCCCTGGTGAAGCCAACAACTGTGAGTACTATTCATTGCTCAGGATATCAGAAGGAAGAGATTCAGTGGCATGGGACAGTAACAAAGCAGATAAAGTGGCTCGGAAAATGGCTATGCAGGAGCCTATCCTGGTTACAGGCCTACAAGAGACAGCCACTAGGAACTGGGATTGGACTAAGGGATGGCCTCACTTAAAATGTACAACAGAAGAAAAGGCCCAAATTGCTTAAAAGAAGAAAAAAAAGACAATGACACACTTGATAAAAAAACTATATTCCTCACAGAAAGATATGTCAGTAAGTAAATGCTTAACAAGAAAACAGGACAAAGAGACCTAGAGAGTTTAGTAAAAAGTCGAAGTGAACTTCACTGAGATAAAACCAGGAAAATATGATCACAAGTATCTCCTAGTGCTTGTAGATACCTTTCCAGGAATAGACAAAAACTTTCCTCACCAAACAAGAGACGGCCTCTACAATCATCAAGAAGATACTGGAAGAAATCTTTCCCCCAATTTGGAATGCCCAAGGTAATCTGGTCAGACAATGGCCCTACTTTTGTTGCCAAGGTAAGCCAGGGTGTGGCCAAGTATTTAGAGGTTGATTGAAAATTACATTATATTTACAGACCTCAAAGTTCAGGACAGGTAAAATAAATAAATAAGACTCTAAAAGAGACCCTGTTCAAATTGACCATGGAGACTGGTACCGACTGGGTGACACTCCTTCCCTCTTGCTCTCTTCAGAGCAAGAAATACCCCTTCCAGATTCAGCTTTACCCCCTTTGAGATCTTATATGGGGCCTCAGATCCTCTGACTGTATTAGATGATGTTACTGAACCAACATGTCATAGTAATAATGATTTATGTGCCAGGCTAAAAGACCTACAGGTGATACAGAAAGAAATCTGCTCACAGCTGGCAGCAGCCTATGCTCCGGGGACCCCCGAGACATCTCATCCGTTCCAGCCTCGCTGGAAAGGACCGTACCTGGTGCTGCTGACCACCCTCACAGCCGTCAATTCTCAGCCCTCACCAGCCGCATACTAGCTGTTGGGGCTGAGAGCTGGGACCTAGAGGGACACTCAGATCTTCAAAAAGCTCCTTAGATTTACACATCAGATAAGTGACTGGGAGGTTGTTATAATGCTCACTTGAGGAGTGTGCTTTAGAAACAAGAATTTCATGTTTGCCCTGGGTTCCATCGAGAAAAATATAGAGATAGGCTTGATTTCTATTACAAATGATGTAACATGACATATGTTAATACTCCTAACACTTCTTGGGACTGTGCCTCAGGGACCATAAGTTTAAAAGTTCTAAGATAGTCATGACCTTGGTGTCTAGGTCTAGATAGTGTTCAGATTGGAATCCTAAAGACTTTTTAGCTGACCTCCAAGAATACCTAACCTCCCTCTCAGAGGTAGTCCTTCAAAATAGGAGAAGATTAGACCTCATATTCCTTAAAGAAAGAGGGCTATGTGCTGCTTTGAGAGAAGAATGTTGTTTTTACCTCGATCACTCCGGGACCATTAAAGATTCTATGGCTAAACTTAGGGAGAGGTTGGACAAGAGACGACGAGAACGAGAAACCACTGATAACTGGTTTCAAAGCTGGTTCGATAGGTCCCCATGGCTTACCACCCTGCTGTCAGCCTTAGGTGGTCCCTTGATTATCCTCCTCCTTTTGCTCACTTTTGGACCCTACATCATTAATCGCCTTTTAGCTTTTGTCAGAGAGCGAATTAGCGCTGTATACGTCCTCATGTTAAGACAACAGTACCAAGCTGTTATGCCAGATGAAGCTGAGCTCTCCATGTAGTTCTAAGATTAGAACTACTCACAACAAGTAGAGGGGAATGAAGAGTTAAATTTCAAAAAGTTATTCTTAAACAAAGTCCAGACATGCCTGAGAGAATTTGAGATAGGGCTCACCAGCCCCACTATCAGCTCCCAAGGACACTGGCCATCTGGAGCCACCCCTCCCCTTCCTTCACTCCCTGAGGATGGGTCATCCCCCTGCTGCAGTGAGATGAGTTGCCCTGCCCACATTGCTGAGATGCTAGATTACACGTATGCTTTGTTGATGTAACTCCGTGCCAAAAGTAACTGTGCACCCTTTGTATAAGCCATTTATGTGTATCCACACGAAACCCCTGGTTTTCCCTATATAAGCTCCTGCCTAGAGAGGCTCAGGGCTTGACTCAGTCTCCTATGTGGGATACGTGTCAGCCCGAGATCTCGTAAATAAAACTGCCTCTTGCTCATTACATCAGGACTGGCTACTCGTGTTTCCTGGGTGTACACCAACCCGTGACTGGAGCGAGAGTCTCCCCAAGTTTGGGAGTCTTTCACTCCCAGATAGCCTGCAGATCTACAAACATTCATTATTCATTTCATTGATTCCCCCCTTAGTGGAAGTGTTTGATTAAGGCCAAAGTTGCTGAATACACAATAATAGAAGCAATTACAAACAAGGAGCATATTGGGGAAATATTATATTAACTGTCAAGCACGCATGGTGGTTAAGTGTTCTGATTTAAAGCGTCTCCTTTCAGACTGGAGAGGTGGCTCAGTGGGTAGAGCACGTGCTGCTCTTGCAGGGGACCCAGAATCTATTCTCAGCAACCACATGGCAGCTTACAAATATTTATAACTCCAGTTCCAGAGCATCTGAGGCCCTCTTCTTGCCCCTACCGGTACCAGGCATACATGTGGCACACACACATACTACATACAAACAGGGCACTCATACTCATAAAATTCAAATAACTACACCTTAGAATATTTCATCTCATTATCAGATGATGTGTCTCAATTTTAAGCTTTAAGAAGTATAATCACAATAAAAATGTAGAATTTTTGTTGTTTTTTGAAACATTCTCATTTAGTCCAGGCAAGCCTTCAACTTGCTCTATAGTTCAAAAGATGACCTTGAACTCCTGATTCTCTCGGCTGCAACCTCCCAAGTGCCGGGATAATAGGTATGTGAGACCATATTGGACAACCAATACAGAATACTTTTACCTCCCAAAGCCTTCTGTGTCATCACCAAACGTGTATGCTTCTTCTTACACGGGCCTCATAGTCTGCCTGTACCGCTCTCCATGCAAATCATTTGCAAATAATTCCTATCAGACCTCACAGGCTGTTCTTTTAAAACACACACACACACACACACACACACACACACACACACACATTTATTTATTTTTAAGTGTGTTGTTGTTTTGCCTACATGTGTTTCTGTGTGAGAGTGTTGGATTCCCCAGAACTGGAGTTAGGGACGGTTGTCAGCTGCCTTGTGGGGTGCTGGGAATTGAACACTTGTCTAACCTACAGCTCTCCCCAGTTGGAGTCACATCCGTTTTACCGCAGTCAAACTGGAAACAGTTCAAGTCTCCTGAAGCTTCGGCAGTGTAAAATGTATCAGGAGATTTAAAAAGCTGATGCTGGAATAGGTTTCTCGCACACTGGATGCTGATCTCTCTCTCTCTCTCTCCTCTCTCTCTCTCTCTCTCTCTCTCTCTCTCTCTCTCTCTCTCTCTCCTCTCTCTCTCTCACACACACACATACACACACTTCTTCCCTTTTGTTTTCTCTCTATCTCTGTCTACAGATACATACACACACACATGCACACACACACACTGACACACTCACACACACACTGACATACTCACACACACATTTCTTCCCTTTTCTTTTCTCTCTATCTCTGTCTACACATACACACACACACACACTCACACACACAACACACACTCACACACTTCTTCCCTTTTGTTTTCTCTCTATCTCTGTCTATACATGCACACCCACCCCTTCTTCCCCCCACCCACACACACACTTGCACACTCACAAATAAAATAAAATAACAATTGGGCTGGAGAGATGGTTACTTGGTTAAGAGCACTGACTGCTCTTCTAGAGGATCTGGGTTCAATTCTCAGCACCCATATGGTGACTCAGAACCATTTGTAACTCCAGTTCTAGGAAATCTGACACCTTCTTCTGGCCTCTGAAAGAATCAGGCATGCACATAGGGCCCAGACATACATGCAGGCAAAACACCCCTTATGCATATAATAAATATATTTTAATATAAAACATAATAAAATGGCTTAATATAAAAATAACTAACAAATAACCTGCTGACCGTATAAACCAAATTTTAAAAAAAATTCTGCCTTATCTTCAAGTTGAAGTTTTACTAAGGTGATTTAAGCACGGGAATTTCATAAGCTCTACTTAAATCATGTATATTCAATGATCACAGAGTAAAACTAAAAGACAAGGATTGCAGGAGAGATGTTTGTTAGACCATTAAATGCCAAATTCAGCAGAATATTGAGATTGAGCGGGGACATGGTCTATTCCTTTCTTTCCCAATGAGTCTGTTTGATATTCAATCCTGAATCTACCCTTCCCCCACAGCGTCTCCCTCAATTCCAAAGAGTGCCTAGATGGCTTAAGATACAGAGTACATTCTATCCCCACCTTTCACTCCCACCCCATACCCTGGCAATTAATTGGGGGGAATCATGGGACCTAAATTGATCAGCCAGAAAAAATCTCAGGACTTCTTCAGAAGGCTGTGAAGAAGCCATCTCTCGAGTACAATTTCCTGTGAGGATACAAAACAGGGCCTGCAACTGACCACAGACTGCTACACCAGGCACTGCCACACCTAGAGGGGCCACATCAGGAGGACATGGGGATCAGAATAGATGTAGATGGACTTTTGGGGAGGGGGCTAACAGGTAAACGTGTTTACTAAGAGAAACCTGACTGTTTGAAAACAACTCGGGGGACTCACATGATGGAAGGAGAGACCATTCCTGGAGTTGTTTTCCAACCTTCACATGTCCACCATAAATGAGTATGTGCTCTGAGACACACACACACACACACACACACACACACACACACACACACACACACACAATTGCTAAATGTAACAAAGTTATATTTTTCTATTTATTTGATCGTGTATTTATTTAATTGGTATACGTGTTTTGCCTGTGTATGCCTCGTGCCTGAGGCGGCCAAAAAACAGCATCATCAGATCCCCTGAACTAGTTACAGGTGGTTGTGGGCCTTGATGTAGGTGCTGGGCCCACTGAGCCTGGGTCCCCTGGAAGAGCAGCCAGTATTCTTAACTGCTGAGCCCTCTCTCCAGTCCCTGTAATAATTTTATTTTTTTTAGATGTAAACAAACGTGCTGATGGGAATCAAGCCTGTTTTCTTCCCCTTCAGGTAAGACTTTTTCAGCAAGTAAGTCTATAAATAGGATTTCTTTTTATTTTTCTCCAGTACCAAGGACTGAACCCATGATTGAACCAATGAGCTACACTGCAGCATGTAGTCCTGTTTAAGTCAGTTTGAGCAGACTTTTCTCTTTATACTGAAACAGTACATATATATGTATATATGAGGCAGGGCTAGCTATGATTTTAAGGAATTCATTCTAAAAAAATTATAATGACTAGCCTGAGAAAGTTTTAAAAGTGTTATAGCTATTACATTGCTGGAAGCATTAGTCATTTAAGTGAGAGTATAGCAGGTACCATATCTACTTAACGATGGACTGTTAATAAGACACAGAAAGACAAAAGAGGAGGGATCCATTACTCCCTGCATTATAAGAGGAATACATGCTTCTTATAGAAAATATAATATATTGAGAAGACTAGAGCAACTGTTTTAATCCTATTATCCAGAAAAATTAACATGTTGGCTTATTTTCTTCTAGTCTACTTTAAACGCACAATTAAAATTACTATATGTTTACAATTTACATTATATTTTAAAAGAATTTGTCTTATCTTTCTTGATATGGTGACTACTCCTATAACCATAGCACTAAGAGGCAGAAGCAGGAGGAACAGACAGCTTGAGTTTTATAGTAAACTCAGGGACAGCCTGGTTCCACAGCAGGACTTGTGTCTCAGGGAAACCAAGGACTATGAAGAAGGCGGTGGACTCGCATAGGGCATGCTGATCTCTGGGCTGTGTCTTCAACTTCAAAGTATGTAAGTAAATAACTAATCCCTCAAATGCATTTAAAATATTTATTCACAGCCTAGGTTATTTTCCTAGGAATGAAGTAACTGAGCTGTACAGGGTCCATATGAATATGAAACCAGAGAATGTATACAAAAGAAATTTGTAAATTTAAAAATCGCTGCTCAATAGTGAGCTACTATTGTCCTATTGCCATCTCTGGTCCCTTTTTTCTAATCTTCTAAACAATGATCCTACCATTCTGAACCAGGCACTTACTTAAGGACTGTGTACTGAGCTAAACACATGTAGCTAAAATTCCTTCCCTTGGGTCGTGGTAAACAAGGTCTATTCTCCATTCCCAAAGTCACAGTGACAAACTGAGGTATGAGGCTAGAGTTCACTGTGGGGCCTCAGGGAGTTTATTGCACTTCCTTACAGAGGGTAGAAAAGGGGTTACTAACTGGTGGTGTGTGAGCTCTTTCCCCAGCAGGCTACAATTGGAGACCTTTGACCCCCCAAAAAATTAATGCTTCCCTGAAAAAGCTGTAGCAGTGTAGATGGAGCCTTCCCCCCTGTAGGGTAACAGGAGGGTAGATTGAAACGTTGTATCCTTTGGGAAAGCTCCTTCAGCAATTTAAAACAATTTCAGGATATCCTTGAAACTGATTCACTAAGCCCCTCCTAACTGTCCGGACCTCCCAACAATTCATCCTGTTTTTTAATTAAAACATTTTCCAGAAGCTCCAAAGAGAGCTGTACCCAAAGGAATCGGGAAATATCCCGCAGGGACGGGGGAGTGGGGCGTGCCTGAATCCCTAGGCTGAAGGTGGATGATGTAGAACCACCCCAATAGATAACCACGCAGGAGCCTCAGGCCTTAGGAACAGCGGCCCATGGTCTGCCCACAATACTCCTGATTCCCCAGCCTGGAGTCCAGAGCAGGGGCGGGGCTGTCGTGTCTTGGGGCGGGGCCATGCGGGGGCACGCGCTGGACGGGGAGGGGAGACGGTGCATCCATGCTCTGATTGGGCCTTGGTTAAACAAGGGGCGGCAAGTTAGGCTACTTATGCCTGCTTGTATTGGATCCTGTTGAAGAAGGGCGTGGTTTTGTGAAGTCTGTTGAAGTCGGTTAAAACCCACCAGAGTGGCGGTGAGCAGGCTTCAGAAGGTTTTTGATGCTGATAGGGAGACGCTCTGGTCCGGCTGTGCATGAGTGTAGGAGAGCCCAGGCCACGGCGACCAGGCCAGGGATGGCGGCCACCGGCAAGCTTCTTGTCTTGCTGCTACTCAGGCTCTGGGCGCCCGTTGTTCTTCTGGCTGGCTACATCAAGGTGAGCTCCGGTGCGAGGTCGCCTCCCATAGTCCGGGAGCACCATCTGTGGGCAAGCATGAGACCGTGGTCGGGGGTGCGGCTTGAAGTTAGGCACAGAGGCACGTGGCCTCTCCTTCAACCTTCCCATGCGCCTCAGCTTTGCACAGAGCTTAGCCCTGAAGTCGGGCTGACTCAGTTGCCTGAGAGGCCAAATGAAAGGCGTGTGGGTGTCGGGGCTGCGAGGCCACCCAAGTCCCCTACCTGTGGCGGCGCAGCGGCGCGGCTTCATCCTCTAGGACACCGCACTGCGCGCCCTCCCTCCACGGTGTCCCTGATCGCCCAGGCCGTGCGCCCTGCGGTCCTGTGGCGCTCTAAGTGGGCGGGTCCGCACAGGGTCCCTCGTGCCTGCAGTGGTCGGGGGCCTGGGCTTCAGGTTCACCTGACGGTTGGCTCTCAGCCTTCTTTGCCCAGTGGATTTGGCAGCAGGGTTGCAGCTCCAGCCCTGGCGAGTGGCAGAGATGCCTAGAGAGGGAGAGGAGGGGCCGCCAGGGCAGCTGGGCGCTCGGCACCCTCCTCTGCCTCCCAGCCCTTTGCACAAGTCTGGCAAACTAGGGAACCCGGCTTTCCTGCTCCCGAGGAACGTTCAGCCTTTAGGGAAGCTATGCACCAGTACATTTGGAAAACTTTCAGGAGTATTTTACTTGCGTCAGGATCACAGTGGTTTCTCTGCACCAGAGGTCACGCCCCCCCCATCCCACCCGTGTTAACCTGGTGAAGTTGTCCAGTGTCCCTGGTGGGTGGCGGGAATTCAGGCAACTGGAAGAGGCAGAATGTTGGGTGTTTAACATGTATTGGGGCATACTCTGCACCTAGCCTCCCCTCAAGAACCGTCTGTTGCCTAGGGAGATGTGGGACTTTATTTTCACTTTTCTCGAAATAGTGCTTGAACTGTAGGACTGGAATGTGTGTTTCTGGTATAGTTTATTTCTTCTTGTGCCTGCTCCTATTAAAAAAGAAAAAAAGCACCGTGGCTTTCTGTAGGTTGAGCTTGTGTCAGAGATTGCATTTGATTAAATAGACATTACCTGAGAATGTTCCCGTTTAAAAAAAAAAATCCTTGCTCAGAATGAATTAATTTCTACAGAATATGTAAATATTTTTTCTGGTAAGAAGATCTAATGAGGAAAAAAAATCCTCTGGATGGAACAGCTCAAAACAATCTTAGTATTTGTCTTGCTTTAAACTTTTTGACTGAGGTGGGAAAAAAGGTGAGTCCTTAGTAGAAACAGCAAATGTTTATACCTGAACTTTTAGATTCTTTCACCTTCCACACAGTGGGTAGGGTAGTGTCTGTGACCCCTGGTAAGAAGATGCTGGGAAATAGCTACATTGAGCAGGATAAGAAGAGAAGGGACTGAAGTGGGGAAACTGAGTTTTATTTATTAGGTGGGACTTAATGGGTCAATGTCAAAAACCATTGTTCACACTCAACCTCACTTCCCAGTGGTGTGAGAAAGTTAGGTGCTAGTAAATTCACAACAAAGGATTCTTCAGTTTTGAAGAATCCATTTAACATTTAATGCCTCCAGGTGGGGAACTACCAATATCAGAATTAGTTGTTATGGATTAATTTTGACCATTTGCTACACTGTACAATTGAAAAGTTTGGCCAAACAACATGAAAAACATTTTTTGCCATATTCTTTTAAAATGGAGTTTTGTGGACACCTCACTTCCTTGGAACATTATTGTTGTTCACATTGTCATTGTCTCAAGTGCTCTTTCCTTTTGCTGAGTGGCAGAAAATTATTCACATGTGTACTCTTTGTTTATTTGCTGTCAAGCAAAGGATCGCTAAAGCCGTAATTCAGATGAGAATGGCTTAAATCATGATGTCTTTGAGAAGGCCTTATTGACATTAGCCAAGGGGATTCTGGCGAAATCCCTGATCAAGTTGCTTGGCACAGAATTATTGATTGGTGGATCTTTAGTGTTGACTAAATTAATCTTTTGCACCTTTTTTTTTAAAACACCTCTCTGCTCTGGGCACTTCCAGGGCCTTTTCTCTTGTGTGCAAGTCCCAAGTGTGTGCCTAAACTGCTCCGTTTCCTAAGAATGTTTAAGCTTCTGAAAGGCAGAACTCGAATCTCCTCTGCTATGTCTGAAAGTGATCTTTTGATGGTCAGTATCCAGGAAGCTCAAGAGTGACAACTGAGGTGGAAACTGCTTTCTGAGATCCTTGTGAAAGGTAGAGTTGTGTCGGAGTAATGTTTCTATTACAAGTGCATTTTAAAAGACACTGCTGGCAACAGAGAAACTAAACTAAGTGTTACCAGTCTGGTCCTCTTCTGTAGAAGAATTTCTTTCACTCCCATCTAAACTAAGCAGTCAGCATAATGGGACTTAAATGGTTGAGGAAGAAATTTTTCATTGACGTTTATATTTGAAAGTTGGGGGAAAGCCTTTAAAATATTTTAAAAGATGTATTTTATTATCTATGCATGTGTGTATATCTGTGTTGAGTGTATGGCATGTGTGTGCCCTTGGAGCCATAAGAGGTTTTGGATTCTCTGGAGCTGGAACTGCAAGGGACTGTGAGCCACTAGATGTAAATTATAGGCTCCAGACTCAGGTCTCACTTTGGAAGAGTGGGAAGAGCTTTCAAACACTGAGCCTCTCCAGCTCCCTCTGTAAAATATTTTAAAGATATATTCCTTTATTTATTTGTATGTCGAGGCCACTGTGGTGGTCATGGACAAAGTATAAAGCATGGAGTCACTTCTCTCCTTCCACCCTGTAGGCCCTGTGGAGCAAACTCAAGGGGTCAGGCATGGCAACAGTGCCTTTGTCCATCGCACCGCTGGGGAAACAAACTCTGAAGTAACTTAAGTTTTTGAATCTGTTTTGTGTGCTTTGTTTTGTTTTGTTTTGTTTTGTTTTGCTTTGCTTTGTTTTGTTTTGCAGACAGGGATTCTCTGTAGACCAGGCTGCCTGAAACTCAGAGTGCCACCCGCCTCTGCCTCCTTAGTGCAGGGCCTAAGGGTACAAGCCGCCAACCAGTCCAGAATCTTTTTTTAAAGTCTATTTTTTTTTTTAGATTAAGTGTCAATCAAGTATTGTTCTTTGACAACGTGGCTTCTGAATTGAGATGTGCTATGAAGTGTACCATACACAGCAGGATGTGAAAATAGTATGAAAAAATAAAGGATCTTAACTTTTATATTAGTGCACTGGCTACCATGCCTTTATATTATTTTTCAGTCTCTTTGTGCTCTGGTCTGTCTGCTAGAGAATTGAATAAGCACCACCTATGTAAGCCTTTGTATTTCTCGGGCACACATTTGCTCACTGGCGGTCCTACATGCATCGTTAGCACCATTTTTGAGTATACTGACATGTTATACTGTCATGTTTCCCCCCAAGAGTCTGGCTTCAAGTTGTTGACATGAGGCCTAATTTTGTTTGTGTTATTTTTTAGGTGAGAAGAGGTGAAGGGTACTGGAGGCCTTCCCCCCCGTTAAAGCTCAGTTTTTAATGTTATTTTTTCCTTGTTAGCTTTTTCTTCAGTTCAGATTGTTTTAGAAATGATTTCAAGCCTACAGAAATGCAAAGCTGTTGAAACGACTCTGGTGGCATTTCCCTCCACTCAGCATTGACATTTGAATGTTTAGAATTGGCTTCTACATGTCTGGGGTGTACTCAGTGCAGAGTGCCCAGCACCCTGGAGTGGGGAAAGCATTAATCATTTGCTCCGTTACCATTATTGTATTTGTTGCTGATCTGCCTGGAAGTCAGTTGTGTATACCACCCTCGTTGCCCCTGAAGACCCACAGCAAAGGCATTCTCTTATGTAACATCAGGACAGTTATGATCTGGGAGATTTAATATTGATAGATTATTCTGTGTTGTGTCTGTGGATCAGTCAGTTAGTTGATCTTGTCCATTTTGTAAAAAAAAAAAAAGTAATATGCTTTTGAGCTATTGGCATTAGTATGTGAAAGGTTATGTAATTTTTCCAAATATAAAGATCAGATTTTTTAATTACCTGATAGTTTCAACTTTAGAAAATCAAAACATAACTTTTCAAGATTCTTAATGTACTGAGTTCTCAGGATGTCACACTTCTTGCGTATTTGAGATGTGGGGTCTTGTATACCAGGCTGGGCTAATGTCATGGTTTCTTCTACCACCCCCACCCCACTTGGGGCTGCCGAGTGCTGGGACTGCCAGCCTGTCACCACAACCGGCTTGCATCTTTTTCCTTTCAAAGGAACACAAGAGAAATTGTGTAGGTAATGCATAGATAGTCATTGTAAGATGTAAAAAACAAAACAAAAATAAATGAGAAATAGCTTGAAATTATATCATTCAAAGAAGCCTGGACAACATTCTGGTGAGGCTTCTATTTCCAGATGTAGGATGTGTAGAAGTTTTGTAAAAGTGGCACACACTGTGTATTGATGCCGATATCAGCACTTGTTAATTCTCTTAAAATGAACTACTCACAGAAAATGACATTTCTGTGTGACTCAAAGCAGGCGAATCTCAGTTCAGATTGCAGTTGCTATGGAGGGCCAGTTGAGAAGAGGATTCTAAATGGCCTCTAATTCCATTTTCATGTAGTTTTTTAGTGAGATAAACTAGATCCCTTCAAAACCTAATTGAGTTTAGTATACTGGACCTTGATTTATAGCTTAAATTGGAAAGTAGACCATGTAGCTTCAGATAGAAGGGGTTCCAGTCCTGTACATCAAGCATAACAAACAATTTCTTTTCTGTCCTTTTGTTTTGAGAAGTGAGGTTTTTTTTTTGTTTGTTTGTTTTTGAGGCAGGTTCTCACTATGTACCGTATAGCTTTGGCTAGGCTGGAGCCTTGCTATGTAGACCAGGCTGGCCTTAAACTCCCAGAGCTCTGTCTGAAGGCATGCTACTACAGCCAGCTGAGGAGAATCTTAAGAATATGTAAAAACATACTAAACAAGCATTCTACTCCTCATGTGCATCTCTAGCTGAAGCTGTTTTTAAAATGAGGTTGTCTTAAATACGACTGTAATCTACTGTTTTTATTATTATTACTATTGCCATGTGTGTATGGTAGTGCCTGAATGTATGTCTGTACCACATGTGCTCCTGTACCCGAAGATGCCACATTAGGGTGCCAGATCCCTGGGAACTGGGTGGATGTGCGTCACTCTGTGTGCGCTAGGTATTGAACCTGGGTCCTCCCGAAGAGTGACCAATGCTCTTAATTAACCACGAGTCACCTCTCCAGCCCCTGTAACCTATTTTAAAAAGGGAGATTAGGAAGCTGATGGTTCATTTCCTATTTGTCCAGCTAGTGCTAACCTTATTGGTTCGGTACAGAATGCCAAATGCTGCAGCGGTGGAAGCTGCATCGGTTGCTTCCTGCTGCCAGGTGTACTCCATGTGACTAAGGATTTCAGTGGCCGCATCAGGGATGCTGTTTCCAAAAGCTCCTCAGGCTCCTGAGGAATAGAGAAGAAACTAGGAGAGGAGTGTTGCTCCCACACCAGGGTAGTCTGATGAAATAGTTGTTCTTACTGCCCCCAAAAAGTGCGTCCAGTAGATGAATCTGTCTTATTCCAAGTTCACTGCTCTTTTCATTCTTCTCAGGGAGTCTCCTGTTGTTATTGGCTGTAGGTTTCTGTAAATTCAAGCAATTTATGTTATGGCCTGGTTCACACCAAACTTACCTCTTTGAAGTCATTGTCACAGTACTGAAGACTGTACCACATTACATTTTCCACTGATTATAAAGATCTTTTAGTACAAGCTTCCTTTAATAGAAAGCTCATTTTATCTTTGTGTTTTTAAAGATTTATTTACTTATATATCTATGTTCTCTGTTTGCATGTATGCCTGCATGACAAGAGGGCATCAGATCCCATTATAGATGGAAACCACTGTGCAGTTTCTGGGAATTGAACTCAGGACCTCTAGAAAAGCAGCCAGTGCCCTTAACCACTGAGCTCTGGTTCTAGCCCTTTGTATTCCTTCAGCCCTTATCTTTGTATTCTAACAATAAGAAAATAACTAAGACATAATCCCATGTCGGGGGTTGTATCAGAATTGGGGTTATGCCATTATTCTGAGAAGAGGCTGCCAGATTTTTACAAATCTTCATCATGTGCTGTGTAATTAGTAGACTGAGGTTCAGAAAAAAAGTTACTTAGATTTTGATAAGGGACAGCAGTAAGGCTAGCTTATTAACTGAGCAGCTCACCACCAACCTTTTCAGTTGGCCTTCCTGAGACTCACTTCTCTGAGGATGGTAATGTCCACCGGAAGAGCACATTGCCTTGTATATCTCCTTTTGTGTTGAGGAAACATTTCCTAGTCGGGTGGCACAAGACTCTGACCAATGCGAGGCTCCTCTGTTGAGGAGGGATAGTCCCACTTCAATGTCTCAGGTCCCTAGGACCTGCCATGGAGGAGAATGGAGCAGGCTTGAATCAAGTTGGGCTTGGTTTGAAGAGATATTGTTGGTAGAAACCCAGTGCCTGTCTGTTACTCGAGCTCTCTCCATTGGGAAGCTCTGTACATGAGTTGGCTTAAAGAGAAACAAGTAATTCCTACCTACGGAGTTATTCTGGGTTAAAAGTTACCTAATGAGCTTTATCATGTTCCACTTTCTTTTAAATACATGTGAGTGTGTGTGTGCGTGTGTGTGTGTGTGCGTGTGTGTGTGTGTGGGTGTGTGTGTGTGCGTGTGTGAGTGTGTGTGTGCGTGTGTGTGTGTGCGTGTGTGTGTGTGTGCATGCGTGTGTGTGTGTGTGAGTGTGTGTGTGCGTGTGTGTGTGTGCGTGTGTGTGTGTGCATGCGTGTGTGTGTGTGTGCGTGTGTGTGTGTGTGAGTGTGTGTGTGCGTGTGTGTGTGTGCATGCGTGTGTGTGTGTGCGTGCGTGTGTGTGGGTGTGTGGGTGTGTGTGTGCGTGCGTGTGTGTGCGCGTGTGTGTGTGTGAGTGTGTGTGTGTGTGCGTGTGTGTGTGTGTTTGTGCGCGCGCGCGCGCGTGTGTGTGTGTGTGTGTGTGTGTGTGTGTGTGTGGGTGTGCAAGCCAGAGGTCAGCATCAGGAATTTTCCTGTTGTTGGTAACTTATTTTTGAGATAAGATCTCTGATTAAACCAGAGCTCGACTTCCTGGCTGGTTTGCCAGCAAACTTGAGGCTCCCTCTCTGTTCTCCTATCCCAAGCTGACTGTAGATGTCACTGTTTTACCTGACTTTTACATGGGGGATGAGGAAGAGAACTCAGGTCTCGTGCTAGCAGGGCAGAAGACTTGTGATATTATACTTCATTTGTGAGAGATGTAACCCACACCAGAATGGTTGGAAGAGTATAAAAAAATGACTTGGAGAAGAATAATGGTAGATTTAGTAGTGTGGTAAGAGCTATTTTAAATACCTTTTTTCTCCTAGAACGCTAAATTTATGACTTGGAAGGGCAGAAATAGGATTTTTATTTTGAGAGATGAAATGTTTGGGCAACATTTATTTTACCTCCTTTAATTAATTACAGCCAACCATCTTTAAAAATATATCTAGTCAACATCTGTTTTTGTTTCTCTTAACATTTATAATGCTTGTTTTAGACTTAAAAACAATTAGCCAGGCATGGTAGCATACTCCTGTGATCTCAGCACTCCATAGGCTGAGGCAGGAGGATAGGAAATTAAAGCCCACAAGGTCAGGGATATATATATAGCATACCTCCGTGACTCCAGGACTTAGGGAATGTAAGCAGGAGGATTAGGGGCTCAGGGCTGGCCTGGGCTACGAACAGCAAAACTAAGGCTAACACACTTCAGGCAGAAATAAAGCACCGAGGAAATAGCTTTTGGACTTCCCAGAAGTAATTCTTCCCTTGAGCTGATTATTTAGCACTCCCATTCCAATTTACATTTTCATAAGAGGTCCTGAGGGTTCTGATGAGCTGTGATCCTTTGCTCATTGATGCAGGACTCATTATTTGAGCCTGCTGTGAGGATTTCATGAGGTAAGAATGTGAAACTCAGATGTCCATGTGCCTACTCACTCTTGTCCTCCTTAACCAGGCTTTTCATAAGCCTTTTTTTGTTATTTTAACATTGTTGACGGGGAGAAGCAGAGGGAGAGAGATTGCATGTGTACATGTGTGTGCAGAGCAAGAAGCAGTTCTCTTTCAGCATGTGGATCCTACATTCCATAGCAAGTGTAGGAGAGGAGAACCTTGAACTATGTTATGTTTGAAGAAAGTAAGTCTCACTGTGCAGCCCTATCTGGCCTGGAACTCACAGAGATCCACCTGCCTCTGCCTCAAAGATGTGCAACCCTCCCCTCAGTTTGACTTGAGTTTTCGGTCCACTCCCTTTTACTTCTCTTTGCTAGAATTACAACTGCGTGCTACCATGCCTGGTTTATACTTTTTCGGGGCTGTGACCATGCTAGGCACATTCTCTACCAACTGAGATAAATTCCTAGCTGTCTGCTGTTTATTTTTGAGCTTTAAAGATTTGCAACCACACAAAAGAAAGTAGCCAAGCATGGTTACTGGCACGAATCACTTCCGAGGTCCAGAGAGCAGAGCCAGGCCTTCTTTCTGTCCTCCAGAAGGAACTGTGCCCCAGCTTTTCCATATTTACTCTTTGCCTTTCTTTGTAGTCTTAACAGGCGTCCTCATGAAAATTTCCCTGTTTTGATGTTTAAGATGAACGTAAATGGAGTTACTCAATGTATTCCTGAGTATTTGGTGTCTTTCACTAAACATGTTTTTGAGAGTTGTTTGTACTGAGCATAGCTGGGGCTCCTGTTACCGTCCTTTATGAATGAAACCACAACGTACTCTGCCCTTGGACACTTGAGTTGTTTTCACGTGGAGTTAAGATGTGCTTTCTCTCTGTGCTTTACTAAAAATATTTTGGTTTGTTTTCGTAGACTCTGGGGAATGACCCAGGCCTCTAGCATGCTAAACATGCACTTTACGGTTGAACTAATCAATAGAAACCCCCCAAAGGATTTTTTAAAGGTTTATTTTATATGCATTGGTGTTCTGCCTGCATGTCTGTGCCAGATCCTTGGAAACTGGCATTAGTTGTGAGCTGCCCTGTGGGTGTTGGAAATTGAACTCTGGTCCTCTGGAAGGGTAACCAGTGCTCTTAACTGCTATCACTCCAACCTCATCAAAGGATGTATTTTTAAATTTTATGTATATGAGTGTTTTGCCTTCATATATGTTTGCCCTTGATGATAAGGTACCCAGGCCAGTCAGCCTTGAACTTGTGATTTTCCTGCATTGGCCTCCTGAGTGCTGGAATTACAGTCCTGTGCCACCAGAAGTCTTTCCCCTTTGCTCCACTCTGCCAATTTTGTTATTTTTTATTTTATACTTTGTTAACCTGTTTTAGATTTCTTATGTCCCATTGACCTCTCTGCTCTTGCTCTAAGCAGTAAGTTTTACATTTACTAGAGTTAGCCCTTGCACCTTGGTTATTTTCTCTATTTTTTTAAAATATACTTCTTTGTATGTTTACCGCATGTCACCAAAAACATACCTGTTGGAATTTGTTTGGGATTGCACAAGTTTATAGATTAGTTGGGGAAATATCCAATTTGCCATTTCCCCAATTGCAGTTTGATATTGTCAAATTGTCCTTTTGTCCACAACTTTTCTTGTGTCCAGACTTGAATAATTTATTCTATGATTGATGACTGCTTTTTTCATAGCCAGTCCATTTGAACATTCCTTTTTTTCCCCCTTGGTCACACTGGTGAGAGAGCTCTAGTAAGTGCTCTGTGTAGCTGAAACTGTTAGAGCTGGCAGGATACCTTCTGTTATTGGTCTCAGAATGAAGCTGTGGTTCCCTTTTATGTGATGTTTAACCAGTCCCACCTGGGGTCAGGTGAGAGGCCTTTGTAAACTTAACACAAGTGCTTGGTTTCAATGTCTTTTTTAGATGTGCATGGGTGTTTTGCTTGTGTGTGTGTGTGTGTGTGTGTGTGTGTGTGTGTGTGTGTGTGATGCAAGCACCATATGAGCATACCTGTTCAGTGCCTGCAAGGACCAGCATGGTGTGTCTCATTCCCCAGAATGGAGTTATGAATGGTTGTGAGTCACCATGTAGTTGTTGGGAGTCAAACCTGGGTCCTCTAGGAGAGCAGTTGGTGCTTTTAAGTAAACTGAGTCTCCAGCCCTGTGAATGTCATTTATTTCTTTCCCCCAAATTATTATGGTCTCATAATCCTCCTTTCACCCCCTACTTTGATTACCTTTGGATTTGGTTTGCTAAAGTTTTGTTTAGGATTTCATCTCCATGCCCCCCAAATGGGTTTGACATTTTACTTATTAATTACCTTTATCAGTTTAAAAATATCTATTGCACATGTGTGTATATGTATGCATGTGTCTGTTCACATGTGTGCCAGTAGTCATTCTCAAGTGTTATTTCTTAGGTGCTTGCCACCTTGTCTTGAGATAGGCTTTCTTACTGGGGCCCTGGGTTTAAAGTTTAGGGTAGGCTGGCTAGTTGGTAAGTCCTAGGGTTTCTTCTAGCTTCGCTCCCCAGTGCTGGGACTACAAGCATGTGTTATATGAGTTGTCATGATTCAACAAGTGTTCCTCATGCTTGAAAACAATCAAGAAGAAAAGCTTTAACCAGAAAAAAGGCCCATAGATCCTCTTCAAAGAATTATCTTATCCTAACAGCTAAACCCAATAAGTGACTTTAAACCTTCACTAACCATAAAAAAGATAAGATCTTTTTGTTTCATTTTGTTTTCTGAGACAAAGTTTCTTTGTGTAGACTTGAATGTGGTTGAACTAGCTCCACAGACCAGATTGGTCTTGAATTTACAAAGTTCTGCCTTCTGCCTTCCCAAGTGCTTAAAGGTGTGTCCACCCTCCCCATTCCAAAATATGATCTTTAAGGTAAAAGAGAGCTGGCAAGATGTCTTGGTGGGCATGGTGCTTACTATGGGAGCCTGGACAACATGAGGTTGATCCCCCAGAATAGGGGAAGGGCTCACATGCCCCTGTTGCAGAAGAGTGTGCTGCTGACAGGAAAATCAGACCTTCCTTCCAAGGATGGGCAAGTATTAGGAAATTCCCCCCCATCTATCTCCTCTTAGACCCCTGTGGCCAATGGCCAGAGAGCCTGGGGTCAGGCACGAGTAGCCCCAGCCTCAAACCTACCTACCTGTTCCTGCTACTCCTCTGACATCGAAGACTCTGACACCTGCCTGCCTTGTCCTGAGAGACCAATTTGAGCCCTCCCTGTAGACACAGACCTACCGTGTGCTACATAGAGTGCCATGCTACATTTATAGTAAACCTTCTAAATTAATTTTTATATCATCAATTACCTAATAAAATTCATTTTTCATATAATCCCAGGTTCTTTGCTACATATATATGGTAATAAATGCCTTTATTAAAATAGAAGATTTAATTACGAGGACCTGTTCCTTTTCATTATTGATGTTTTGTTTCCTCTCCTCTCTTGGTAGCCCATTTCGCTCCCTCCTTCAGTGCTTGTTTTCCTTCTAGATCCTGTTTGTGCTTGTTTCTAGGAAAGGCTCACCTAGCAGGGATGGATTGGATCTGTGGAGTCCCTAGTGAGACAGAGGGGGAGGGAATTGACAGACAGAGATCTCTTCTTCACACCCCACTTCCATCCCCTGCACATGGGCAACCCAAGGCTCCCATTTGATTTGGTTTTTCTCCTACAGACATCTCAAGATGGCTTACATTGGTGGAAAGGAATGAAGCTGTCACAGGCCAGTTTTCTGGGCTGTGACCTCCTGTTTCTCCCCTCTCAGGCTGGTGGTCCAGAGAGTAAGGCTGAGGAGAGGCAAAGTAATTGACAAGAGGCAAAAGAGAGAGACCTCCGTCTGCCTTCCTCCCACATCCCTTCTCCAGCCAGGAAGAGTGGGACTCCTGAGCTAGAGCTCAGAGTATTCCCTCCCTATTACACACAAGCATCTGCTGGCCTCCTGGTCTCCCACCTGCTCCTGGCCCAGCCAGCAGAACCAGGAGGGTAGAAGGCTGCTGAGTGACATAAATGAGCAAGAGGAGCACAAAGGGTGCTAGACCTCTCACAATGCCTGATTCTTGGAAGAGGCTCCACTGCACCCCAACCCTGCTTTGCCCTGGCGTAACCCATCACCAAGAAGCTGAGCTCTCTCCTCAGGCAGTGGGGAAGACAGAGCATAATGATTTCTGGATAATCAGGATTCAATAGTGGTTCAGCTAGGTGCAGAGAGGTCAGGGGTGGGCCACTGCTAAGGAGGAGGAGGGGACACTTCCCAACCACACCTCTCCCGATCCAGGATATTTCCTACAATCTGCTTCCCCTTCCCTCGGGCAGGTGATCAGTGATATGGATATGCTGCACCCTCAGCATAACGCTCACAGAAGATAAAGGTTGGTTTCCAACCTTTTATGAACCCCGCTACTAATTTCCACTATGTACCCCATTATTAGTTTCTAGTCTCAAACTGTCTGGATCTAAAACTACATTCCATCAGGAATTGGAATTGACTCTTTGCAGGAGTGGGGAAGGGGCTGTCCACTACAGGATCAGAACCTGGGAAGGGGGCTATCAAAATGTTCTCTAGACTTCTCTCCCAGGAAGATGACATGCCCAAAGCTGGGCTAGAAGAGGCAAGAGGAACCAGGGACTGCAAGTAACAGCTGGATAGAAAAGGGGAATAGAAGGGATAGGCAAAAAGAACAAAGACAAAAAAAGGAAAGGGCAAGTCCATAGCAATTTGAAGAAAATTTGATGAAGGGACAAGCAAAAAGTTGGAGGGAAAAGAGAAGCCTCCTTCAGATCTCTCAGCTCAGCTGTGTGAGACAGGTGAGTTGTGAGCCCTTTGTTGATTGACATCCTCCTTTATCCCAGAAGATGTACCTAGAACTTTATTAGGTCCCCTCTCCTTATCTGTTGGGAACTCAGGAAAAGGGTGGTGTGAGGTAAGGGGTCAAGTTAGGAGATGGGAGGTCAGGAGCAGAGGACTGGGGATCACTAAGAGCACCTCTAGCTACAGATGGCATTTCTCCCTGACCTTACCCTGTAGAGGAAGGGACCTAATGTCACATAGATAGGGAGAAGGGAATGTCAGGTTGTCCTGGTGGCCACTTCAAGTTAAACAAAAGCTTCTCTTAGCTGCTTCCGGATTCAAGGGTCTGTTGATGTATCAGAGTTGTACATTAGTAAAATGTATAGCCCACTCCCAAAGTGTAACCAGAGGCTATGGACGTTGCCCCACCCGTAGCCACTCAGGCCTCTCCTTCCCCACCCCACTGAGGTGATTATTGCCCAGCACCTTACTACAGGTCCATGGCTGTACCCTAGGGAGCAGACACAGGAGTCCAGGGACATGGAATTTGGAAAAATATTCAGATTGCTTGTGTGGCAGTGATGTGACAGACAGGACAATCTTGGTCTGTCCTCTCACAGATGCATACTGCGCCCGCCATGCAGAAAAGGTTATGTCCACTGGGCACCAGGGCTGCTGTCACTTTTCTCTCAAAGCAGACGATGCATGCAGGCCCTCTTACCTCAGTTTAGAGAAACCCTGTAGTGGCTACGTGGGTGGCCTCTGTGTTAGCCTATGACCCCTCATTGGTGGCAGGAGATCAATGCTCACCTGGGGGTTCTGCATATGCTTTGACTGAAGAAAAGGAGGAGGAGGCAGAAGAGAAGTGCACCAGTGTGAAGATGGAGTTCCTGGCCCTCCACAGAGATTGGGGAGGCAGGCTCACCTCTAACTCCATAGTACACATCCTGCCTGCCCACACCATAGCTGGAAACAGATATCTACCTTAGCTGATGTCCCTGCCCTGCTAGCCTAAGTGCTGGGCCTCAGAGATGAGTTCATGCCACACTCACCTATTCCCAGGTTGTTGTGCCTGAAGGTGGAGAGTGGCTTACAGCCTGGAGCAAACACCGGCCAGGCATCTGAGTAGAGGCTATCCAGGGCTGCATGGAGTCTGACAGCCATGAAGTCAATCTTACTGTCACCCAGGAAGTCACCATCCCTGTTCTACTCAAGAATCTCGCCACTATGTGTGGCAATGTACCTCCCTATCTCCTTCCTTGCAGCCCTGCCGACATTCCAGGTTGCCCAGGCACTGGTGATCTCAAACACCAGGTCTTAGTCCTGGCTGGAAGTTATGATGTAAGTGTTGGTCTGCTGCTGGATGCATTTAATGTCGCTCCCTTTGGGCAAACCATCAGTCCCACCACATGGTAGCACTCATACAGGGATCATCACTTGGCCTGGTAGAGGCCTGGCTGGCTGCGGGGGAGGGGCAGCAGGGCAGGATCTGTAGGCTGCTCAGGGATGCCATCCCCACTCCCAGTCCTACCCCAACTTGGGCACCAGGAGTGGGACTTGGGGCTCCCCCAAACCCAGGGGGCAGAGTTGATGAAGAGCCAGCTGAAGGGAACACTCCTTTCCAGCAGCCCTTTGGTTCTTTGTGCTTCCTCTGAAACATCCTAGTTATCCAAAGCCACATTTCTTCCTGTTATTCCAGATACCACTAGACTGGGCATGGGGAATTGGAAGTTGTGGGGAGAGAGAGAGAGGTGGTGGGAGGGAGAGGAGGAGAGATAAGGGCCCTGTCTTCCTTCTTTTATTTCCACAACTGCCCAGAACAGCACAGTGAATCAGGCGACCTCTGGAGATATCTTTCCTTGAACTACCCATTCTCCCTAACCCCTCAGAGGGCTGATTGGTTATTTTGTTCTTAAAGGCTGATTGGTTATTTTGTTCTTTTTTGAGATGGATTCTCTGTGTAGTCCTGGGTGTGCTGGATCTCACACTGGAGACCAGGCTGCTCCCAAATTCACAGTTTCACCTGCCTGTTATACCTGACTGCTGGAATTAAGGTCTTCACCACCACCTCTACCACACAACAGGTTCATTGGGTCATCTCAGAGTCAGCAGAGTGAGCCCTACAACTGAAGGACACTAAACACACAGAGTGTCAGGAACAAACTCAAGTCACACAGAGGTAGGCAACACCTGGTGTATCTTCTACTCAGGTGTTTACAGCCTTCAGCCCTATTCTTTATGCACTTAGGATTTTGTATGCAATGTTTATTCATGAGAATAAATGTCAGAGGAGTCAGGCAGGATGCACCAACTCTACGATGGCCTAGTTCTCCTCTGAATTTTCTCAAACACTGGCATAGTCAAAGCGGTCATAGCAAGATTTAGATGTCCACAAATGTATACTGAGCATCAGCTTTTTAACAGGTTTTGGCTGAGAGGAATTCCCTCAGGCACTATCATTTGATTATCAAGATTGTCTAATACACTTTCAGCTCGCATGCAGGTGCTGTGGTTGTGTATACAAGCAGAATGACATAAACCCTGCAAGCAAGGATGCCTGGGAACTCCCCAGTCCCAGTCATACCAGCTCATAGCCTGTTAGTTACCTTGAAGGCAAGACAGTAGCAGCCCCATGCATCCCTACCGACAACTGATTCTCCAGCTGCTTCCAACTCCTACTCCAAGTGCATCTGCTGCCCTCCACTGTGTCCACAGGATGAGTTTAGATGTCAGCCTTATTATTCAGTACATGGGTGACGCTGTCAAGTCACTCCAATGTGACAGCCTTGACGTTAACCTCTGTGCAGTGGACATTGTCTGTACATTCTAGGGAATATCCAAAAAATAAAGAGATTACCTTGTGAACCCCAGTCCCCAAGGAAACAGAAGTGGTAGGCCCCTTTATTTGAACATGGTGTCCACATCAACCTGAACCCACCCATTCATTCTGAAGTTCATTCCTCTCTAAGGCCCAAGCACCTGGAGCTACAAATGCTTTAAAAATCAATCCTCTTTCAATCTCTGTGATGGGAAAACAAAAGCACTGAGGTCAGAAAAAAATTGGTGACTTAGCTCAATGACATGCAATTTGTCATCAAGGAGCCTGGCCTAGACAAGGTGACCGATACCAAGTGCTATACACGATGCAAAGAGGACCCTTTATAGACAACACACTCCATAAAGAAATTCAGAACTTCTTTCCTATGTGACCAAATTCTGAGGCGTAGCTGAACTTTTTCCCTCTGCTTGGGGATAAGGGTTGTCCTAGGCAGAAAGTGTCATAGTGTGCATATGAGATGTGTGTATGAGGTATGAGAGTCTTGAAGTTGTGTTGAGGTGAAAGTCAATATTTAGGAAGTAGCATTCTCAGATGCTCCCCTCATGCATGCCCTGTGCTCTGTTTAGTTTACCCACTGAAGCAGACACGTGTGCACTGGAAGCCTTCAGGACAAGGGAGGGAGGGCTTCTGACTTTGGAAACAGTTAAATAACTTATAGCTCATTACACACAGACAAGAAAACAACAAAACTGTGTTATCCACAGTATAAAAGGATGGAGGCATTCTCTATCCCCTGGGAACCCAGTCTGAAAAGCCAGCGAATGCTCCAGATTTTCTCAGGGACATTTGTAACTCAGGGGTCAGTGAACTAAGGGTTCATGGCAAACATGATAAACTCCCTGAGAGCATTCAGCAATAACTGGAGAAATTTTACTCCATAGTCTGCTGGGATGGAGCACTAAGGAAGACACACAGACAATACAAGCAAGGTCCAGCTTTATATTTTTTTCCAAAAACCTTTATTGGGGGAAACCTACAAACATGTATAGTACAATGTTTCCAGTCACAATTTGTAGTGAACTGATTCCTCAAAATATATTATATATTATATTATATAATATGTTATATTATATTAAA
Organism: Rattus norvegicus; assembly: GCF_021556685.1. Lineage (NCBI taxonomy): Eukaryota > Metazoa > Chordata > Mammalia > Rodentia > Muridae > Rattus > Rattus norvegicus. The sequence continues at coordinate 24,311,299 of NC_141540.1, forward strand.
CATATTATATATCATGATTTTCAAAACCCTACTTCTGTCAAAGTAATCCAGAGTGCACATGTAGTGCTCCAACTGTACCTACATACAAACTAAGGGATTGCTTGGTCATCTGCCATCTGGGAAATCTTGAGACCTTCCTGCCTTTTTACATTTGAAATATTATTGTACAAGTTTGGGGCTGTCACTAAACAAGGTATATGTGTGTACCACCAACATTTCAGTGCAAAGACCTGGTCTCTTCCCCTCATAGCTATGTAAAAAGTGGTAAAAAAGACTTTTCCTCTTTTGCTGGTGAACACATCCCTCATTCAAATTGTCAAGCACCAATGAAGTCCTTGTTTGGTTGAGGAAGATTTAAGGTAAGTTCAGGCCCAATGAAGGCACTGAGACCATTTCCGCATTATTGCTACCTGTCTTAGCCTCAACATCACAATAGAGCTGGTAAAATCAAGAAACTTTTTTTCCTTGCTTCTATATAAAGCTCAAATGAGAGAAGCATTCTCCACGTGACCTGACTGCAGAGTCTGTGGCCATTCTTTTATTGTTTAAAGTTGGATAAGCTACAGCCATTATACATTCAAAAAAAGAAAAGAAGAAAAAGAGCATACAGTGTTCCTCAAACTACTTCCACAGCATCTAGGTAGATTTCTGTAAAGAAACCATTCAAACTTTTAAAGTTTACATAAAGAAGTAAAAAAATCAATGAAATAAATATTGCATACAATCTCTTAAATTAAGGTTTTTCTAACTCATTTCCAATAAAATAACCAAGTGAAGTTACAAAATGCATATATTACTGTGAAAAGAACACATTCCTCATTTTGCCAATTAATAATGGCAATGATAATTTAACATAAAAAAACATATATCTATTGCTTTCATCATACTTGATAAACACAGTTGAACAGTATCCTCAGTGTATACTTTTCACAAGATAATAAATAAGTTAAATCTTTTTTCATATTAGTTGAGGTGCAGATCAACTAAAAACAGCTAAAAATGAAGCATTTATTTCCCAACGACTATGAACTGAACTCTACCCAAGGCTTCCAGAGAGCAGAGGAAATGGTTCTAAGCTAAACACCCACTGAGTGCTGGCAGTGAGACTATAATGAAACTTTGGAATGCAAGATCTCCCCCATACCCAAACATATAGAACTTTGTTAAAAAACATAAACAAGGTAAACAACCACCATGAAGTAGGCTGTGAGATACTCCTATCAAGGTAAGTTCTGGGCATTAATTTCAATTCTAGAAACTTATAGTTTAGGGAGGTGGCAGCCTGCTGGCTCACACTGGTCTTGGAAACCCTTCCAATGTAAGAGTTCTCACATCTGGACTGTAACTAAGGCTGTCAGGTGAGAGAAGAGATGGAATGGTGGCTGATAGCTGCTGGTGCTTGGCTCTTTTTTCTTTTAAAACTAGAGTTTCAAACTCATCTGAAACCTAAACAAGTGTTTGGAATTTTCTGTTCTTTCCACATCACAACTGCCCTCTTATGGATATTTTGTTCATTCAAAAGAAAATTTCACTGGCATTCATTTCAACAAGAATGACACTTTGCAGCAATGATGATGATGATGATGATGATGATGATAATAATAATAATAGAAACTTGGAAACAAAGAGAACCGAAGGAGCCCCTCCTGAAAGAATTCCAGTATAAGTGCTCAGCTTGGCCTGCAAGTAGGCCTGCTGCAGTGTCACCCACCAATCAATATGCACTGTAGCACCTCTCCCAAGCCCTCGCAGGCGCCCCCTTCCTTTGGTCCTCAGAGATGGAGAGGTAGCAGAAGATGGGCAGGCATTGGACAGGGTCCAGGCTGTGAGACTCGGAGCCACTGAGGATGCCCAACCTCAGTGAGCTGCTCAGGTAGCTGTCACAGTCCAACAGCAAGCCTGGGGGTCTAGGGGTTGTGCAGAACACGGGTGACTCTGACCCACAGCTCAGCACTTGGATGTCTTAGAATAGGGTTGGGCAGCGCTGTGGCCTGTAGGGGGCTGTGAAGGAGGCCAGTGGAGGAGCCTCAGAGGGCTGTGCAGCAAGAGCAGCACTGGGGACACAGGGGACAGTGCAGGAGACCAGTGCAGGTTCGTGGCAAAGAGATAAGAGCATTCAGAGATTCCTGGAGAAATTTTACTCCATCGTCTCCCTGCCTGAATTCATGCCCAGAAGCCAGGGTTACAGGGCCTTACAGTCAGCCTTAACTGGCCAGAGTCCTGCTACTCAAGTTGCCCAAAATGTAGCTGTTTACAGCTTCCTAGCTTGTAGATACCAGCCTCCATCACTGTCCACAGGACCAGCAGAGTGGCTGTTGGACCAACTGGACTTATTTCCCAGCCTCCTTCATCGTAGGATAAGAGATTCTAAGTTCTGCATCTTCCTTTCTTTTGCTCCAATAAGACTTCATGACCAAGGCAACAAATTTATAAAACATAACGTATAATTCAGACTCATGCTTACAGAACAAGTCCACTGTGGTACAGCAAAGGCATAGTGAGAGGAATAGCTGAGAGTCTCTTGGGCCACAAGTGGAGACAGATTGGGAATCACTTGGGCTTTTGAAAACTATAAAACCAACCTTAGGAACACGCTCTTCCCCAAGAAGCAGTGCCTTATCCTTCTGAAACAGGTTTACCAACTAGGAACCAAATACTGAATAACATAACACCTCACTGCAATCCCTCTTATTCTGTCATTCCTGTTAGGCCCCAGGAACTCCTGGAATTCCTTTTAGGCCCCTACAGATGAGCATAGTGTCTGGCCTACACCCAAGTAAATCATGAATAAATAACCAGGTCTCTCTATCGGTGTTAGTCTGTGTTCCTAGTCTGGCCAGGAAAACGCTCCAAGGTTTCTTCCTTTGCTTCCGGATAGCTGGACATAGAAGAGTGCGTAACAGATCTGAGCCCCAGACCCAAGGCAACAGGTCCTGAGGAATCAGCACACAGCAGGTGCAGGGATCCAGTGTAGATCACCAACACCTGCTGTGGTCTCAGCATCCCAGAGGAAGCTTTTCCTGGGGACAGGTCTGGATGCTGGGTTAAAAACCACAGAAGTCATAGCTTTGTGAGCCCCAGGGCTCCGGAGCTCTTCAGGGAGTAGAGCTAGGGCCAGGCAGCAGCAGCCTGGGACCTGAGAGTGGGATTCCGGGCCCAGGGAGAACCTGCATCCTGCCAACATGCATTATCAACATTCTTCTATCAAAAGAGCAAGCTTATAGGGACGTGGCACCAAGCGAGGGCCCGCCTGCAGCCCGGATTCAAGGTTGAGTGCTCTTTATGGCCAGAAAACCCACCTAGTCGACTTTGCTGTGGCTTACCGACCATGCCAGCTAAGGTGGCCCGCATGTACCTCGGATTGGCAAAGCCAAATACAGGATCAGTGAAAGTGCTGCAGCCTCAGAGCTATGTCTCTGCCTTGCACAGTATGAGAGCACCTCCACTGGGCAGCCATGTCTCCTTATGCTGCAAAGCCCATTGGCTGGGGCGACAAGGGCCCTGCCCCCAGGCCCGCCTCTCCAGCCCCTCCTTTCTCACCCTGTGGGCTTTCCCTCTGCAGCCAGGTAGAGAAAGTTGCTACAGTGTATATGTTTTGCTCTTCTTGTCCCGGAGTGGCCAAATGGACGCCTTTTCTCCATCCCCAGAGGGGTGAGATGCCTCTCAGGAGTGGGAATAATGCAGTTCAGTATTTTAGGAAGCCAGCTTGGAGAAAGTCACCTGACTCCCATGGTCCTTAGTAGGGGCTTCTGAGAGACCAGTGAGGCAGCTGTGAGCAAAAGTCACAGGAGTACAAGCACAAGGTCAACAAAGAGCTAAGATCTTACCCTGGCATGGGGATGGCATGGGAGTTGGTTACATACAAGACACAGCCAAAAGATAATATCAACGAGAGGGATGTGTAGTAAGAACACAAAAGTGGTGCCCGGACCATGACAGGACTCTGTACAGAGGAGATTTGTGAGATTTGAATTAAGACTACAAGGTTAAAAGAAATTTCGTATTAGAAAACAAGGCAATTGGAAAGCTTATCTAGAACAGACTAGGAGGGCATTTGACAGGGCCCTGTCTCCTGTGTCATTTCTATGTCTGAGGGTCCTACACAAGGCCAAAGCAGATCTCCCTCAAGGTTCCTCTGTCCTCCAGTATTTTGTTTGATTTTAGAGACAGGATTTATCTATGTAGCTATTTGGCCTGGATCTCACTATGAAGACCAGGCTGGACTCAAATTCATACAGATCCACCTACCTATGTCTCTTGAGTTCGGAGTTAAAAGGCATGTGCCTCCACATCCACTTCTAACTTCAATATCTGGACCTTTAAATAGAGTTACTTGTAAAAACACTACTGGTGTTCAAAATGAGTAGTTAAAATGCTGGGGAAAACTGGAAGGGGAATTCTTGCCAGAACAGGTAATTCTAAAGCACCTTACATTTCTAAGGATAGAAGAAATGGGGCAAAGGTTTAGATGAGAAGCCGGGTAAATTCCTGCGCAAGTATTCATGTTTAATTGCACTATACATCTAAAAGGTATAGATTAGATGCAGGAGCATGTGGTGCTTTGCATTGAATTATCAATGTATGGTGGCCAGTGTTCAGTACACAAAACAAAGTGTTTTGCATTAATGTTATTCTTGCATTATGCACCGGAGATCAGCACCACCTAGAATTTTTATTTTTATCTACTAAAGTCAAATAAGGAAAGGGGTCTGCAAACAGTAATCACCCTCAGAAGAAACAATCCCTTTATTCCTACTGTTCTCACCTGACAGGGTGTTTAAATGTGGAGAAACAGCAGATTTCATAAATCACTGGGTTTGGACCTGTAGGTTGTACAAGGACTTCTGAGGTAGAAGAGGACAAATCATTGCTTCTGAAACTTTGTCAGCAGGAAAAAGAGCACTAGTTAAAAGATTGCTTTCTAGAAAATGTCACTTATATTTTATTTCCATATGTTTTACAAAGGAGATTTAGTTATTTTTAATTATGTGTATGTAGGCTTCTGAACCGGAGTATAGGTTCCTGCAGAGACCAGAGGAAGGGAGTTCCCTGGAGCAGGGGTTACAGGCCATTGTAAGCCACCACAATTGGGTGCTAGAAATGAACTCAGGGCCTCTGCAAGAGCAGTATGTACTCTTAACCATTGAACTGTATTAGCAGTCCCTGTACCTCCACATCTTCTTGAGGGTAAATTTTCAGTGTGTGAAAGACTGGCAATTCCCAATGGGGCAGAACCCTCCACAGTTTGCCCATCTACCATTCACATCCAATCCACAGGAGCAGAATGATAGCTCAACCAATAGTAACAAAAGAGGGAGAGAGATTGGACATGAGGATACTCAGGGTGACAGTGACAGCTGCAGCATTCTAAAGAGACTGGACCATGTAGTCCAGAATCATGGTGGGCAGACCCAGTGCTCCCATGATTTCTGCCTGTTTCTCTACGTTCATCCTTCTGGCTACCCCTGTCCCTCACAGTACTTTTGTTGTTTGTTTCTTTCTTTGATTGATTGATATTTTGAATCTCCATCCGTGCTTGCATCCACTTTCTTGTATTAGTCACCCAATCATTTCTGTTGCTTTGTTCCAAGACCTTGATGGATTCAGGAAAGAAAGATTGCCTCATACAATAGCAAATGAACAGTTTAGAACAGGGATCTGTGCACAGGCAAATGCCTACCTGATAACAGGTGTACATATCCCATCCTCACTCCATAAAAAAATCACACCCCAAAAGATGGTGGTAGCAGTAGCATCTGAAAAGGAGAGTTATATTTGAAAAGAACCCAGAAACTGTGCTTAGCACGTCTAAAAAAGTGAGCTGGCTCTTTAACTACAAACTATTCCAGACACGAGCTCTCTAGTGTAAGGTTTACAGCTTGCAAGTGTTTCACATTTCATATGCACAGCTTGCAATTGACAGAGCTGTGACTGGAACCTGGGTTCTAACTCCCAACAGCTCTGGGTTTACTGGGCTATAGCTTGGCTTTGCTTGTCAGTGAGGGTAGGACTGTTCTGTTTTCTATACATGGCAAGAATTTTAAGATGATAGGAAGGTTTTTTTTTCAATATTTTAAAGATCTACATGACTACAGATGAATTATGGGATGGGGAATTGCGTTAATGAATAGAGCACTTGCATGAGGACTTGGATCAGCATCCTCAGAACTCAGGTAAAAATTCAGGCTCGGTAGCACTCCTGCAATCCCAGGTCTTCAAAGGCAAGATGTGAGGTAGAGACTGGAGCAGACCCAGAATCTAGCCTATGTGAAGTAGCAAAAAACAAAGAGACCTTATTCAAACAAGGAAGAAGGAGAATATGGGCCGACACCTTAGGTTATCCCCTGAACTCCATGTGTCCAAACCGACACAGGGAATTAAATAAAACTCAAATTGAGAGCTTGGAAAACAGTGAGATTAGGAACAAACCTGGTCAGGATTCTGGGGGATTAGAGTTGCTTTAGCAATTGGAGGGATACATTAATCAGGAGCTTTGGAGTCTATACAAGGAGGATCAGTGGTGAAAGAACTTTTCAATTCCATCTGCCCCCATGCCTGTTCCAGCTGGATAGGCGGTTACAATGTTTCACTTCTGAGCCCTATGAAGAGGAGGGTATAGCAAAGAATCCCAGAGTTTGTGGTTATTTTGTTGCATTTCAGAGTCAAGGCTCTGCAATACAGTGCTTGAGGCTAGGGCTGAGAGAGATTCTGAGCTGAAGACTTGGGGGAGGCTTCTACTAGCTTGTGTGTCTTGTGGAGTATTTCTGCTGACACTGCAAAGAATTGCCATGGCAACCAGTAAAATAAGTTTCTGAATTCTTGCAGTCTCCCTCAAGGGAGGCAGATGCCAGTGGGTGTGGCTGTATCATTAAGAGTGCTAGGAAGTCTCAGATGATCATGTCCCTCTGAAGGTCTAATAAATTGTCCTCCAGGTCTCACGCAGAAGCAGCTCCAGCATGGTAAATAGGGGAGTCCAAGGCTATGGGACAGAAGATGGAAATAGTTTACCAGAGATTCATTCCCGTGGTAGGCTGCACATGTCAACCACCTTCCAGTTTAAAATGCAAGGTGCATGGACTCCTCATTTCCTTACATCCAAATAAATAAACTGACAGGGGTGTGGCCAGGACATCAGCAGGTAGATATTTTATCAGAGTCAGTCGCTTTTCTGTTGCTGTGAAGGGACAACACAACCAAGGTAATTTATAGAAGGAAGAGTTATTTGGGAATACAGTTCCATAGGATTAGAGTCCAGGGCCATCATGGTGGAGAGAATCCCAGCAGCAAGGCAGACAGAGATGGTGCTGGAGCAGTAGCTGAGGGCTAAAACCTTATCCACAGTTGCAAGGCAGAGGGAGGTCACTGGGAAATGTATGGTCCTTTGGAACCTACAAAGCCCATTGTAAGAAGCAATACTGCCTCCAACAAGGCCACACCTCCAAATCCTTCCCATATAGTTCCACTGATAGGTGAGTGAGTGTTGAACCACATGAGGTTACAGAAGCCATTCTCATTCAATCTACCACAATCAGTATTATGTAATCAATGTTGAGGAACCCCGAGCGAGAGAGTCCATATCCAGAGCTTACTGTGTCGCTGTGTCGTCTTGGGCTAATGTTCATCACTTCTCCAGACTTTGGGTCCTTTACCTGCAAAGTAATATCTTTGTGATGTGCCATCAGCCTTGTCACCTGACACAACACAGAATCACCCAAGAAGGGCAGCATGCCAGTGAGGGACTGGGTCCATTGGTTTATCCTGGAAGCTTGACTTTAGGGGATTGCTTTAATGAAATTAATTGTGTAGGAAGATCCGTCCCGTTGAGGGTAGCAACATTCTCTGGGCAAGGGCTACTGAACTAGGTAAGTCAAGAGGTTGCACTGAGCACAGTCAAGCCAATGCGCAACTGAGCACACACAAATCCATTTGTCTGTTCTTGGCTGTGAATGAGACATGGCCAACTGTCTCAAGCCCTTGCTACTAAGACTTTGCCACAAGGATGGATTTTAACCTAGAATTGTTAGTGAAAACAAACCCTTTCTCCCCCAAGTCTCTTTTTGTCGAGATATTTTATCATAGTAAGACAGAAGGCACTAGGACAATCATCCAACTCACTGTGACTCTTAAGCACAACATTCCACACACCACCTATCATGCCCTCTGTCAGTTATGCTCTGGATCAACCCACTGTCATGTGCAGACCCTACCTCTCAAGACCCACTGCCTGTTTGTATCCTTCCTCTTGATGGTGAGTCTGTTTTTGACGTCCTGTAATTCTTCTTAGTTCAGACTAGTATTTTGCCTCTGTGATCCTTCGCTTTCTGTGTCTCTCTTCTGCCACTGGGCATTTCCACTTCACAGGAACCTTCTTACAGCCCTGGGACTTTTATCAAAGGAGTGCTTCTCTCACGGCACTTAGATCCTGTTGTAGGAATATAAGGCTTATATTTTGAGGTAGGACGAAGGGCACGAATCAAATTCTTTTCTTTGTACACAAGCTTATGGCACTTCTAGCATGATTTTCAATACCCATCTGTGTTTGTGAATGTGGCATTATTTAATCAAGAAAATATTTTCTCTCATTTCCACTTTGCTAAGAACAAGTTTGTCAGGAGAAACCTCCAAGAGATGAGGAGGCACCAAGACCATGTTGATCCCATGGCAGCCTGGGAAATGCTTGCAGCTCATCCCCCATCTCGTTTATCTCTAGGAGTCTCATTATATGGCAGGGTCAGTGGTGTGCTGAAGTATGTGTGCCTGTGGTAAGGACTTACTTTGTAGCGCTGTTTTAAACCATCTCTGTTCATGGTTGTTAGAATGGATGAGTGGGCAATATCAGGTCCATGCCTGTGCAGTAATATAAAACTGAAAAGGATATAGTTGATTTCTATGTACTAATAAGTATTGGATCATCTTGCAGTGCATATGGTACATTTTATAAAAAGTAAAGGAAAGTGCTACAAAAGATTGTCCTCAAGGGTAGGAAGGAGAGACTTACTATGTGTGTATTTGCATAGGTGGGTTTCAAAATTCTTTAGCTTTATCCATTACACGTAAGTGATTATGAGGTTGTGTCAATTTTATTGATATAATTAAAGTTTAATTCATATAATCAAAGCTTCAAACTCTTGGATTTCTCTTCATTATGACAGTGAAATATTTATAAATAGAAACCTGAAAATGGTGCAATGTAGAAGGAACCCTAGGTTGAGAGACCTCTGCTATCTTGGTTAACTTCCTGGATTCTCAGTGGCTTCTCTTCGAAATTAGAAGTTATCTGTCTGTATATATAATTCCGTGAGCCTACCCTGAGATAGATCAACGGTCATTGTAATGTGTGTGTGAGTGTGTGTGTGTGTGTGTGTGTGTGTGTGTGTGTGTGTGTGCATGTTGGTGGGAAGAAGCACCTTGGCAGGACATCTCTAACTTGTCACTCATCCTCTGCACTAACACTTTCTGCCCGATATCCTGTCATATAACTTGCACTGGGATCCCTGTGTTGGACTCTAGAGATATGGATGTTTCCTGTCTTTAGTGTTGAGTAGAACAAACATGAAGAACATTCAGACCACTGATCCTTCTGATCACTTTATGAGGTTTGAGTCCAGTAACTGTCACGGTAACTTTCCCATTAGCTCCAAAGATGGAGTTTCTTCTTTTGAATCTCATGCCCTTGGCAGAACAGAGCCTGACATCTAATTTCCAGAAGCAGACATTTTTTCCTCCATTAACAATTTCCATCTGGATATTAGAGCCTGGACCATCCCTTGCATGCCTGGCAAAGTGCTGCTTGGCTGTCAAAGTCTGGTGTGGTTCTGATAGGTCTGTCCCTTACTACTTTTAATATTCTTTATTTGTTTAGTGCATTTGGAGTTTTGAGCAATTTTTATGGTCCAATTTATTAGGCGTTCTGTAGGTTTCTTGTATGCTTATGGGCATTTCTTTGTTTTTGATAGGGAAATTTTTTCTATAATTTTCTCGAGGATATTTACTGGCTCTTTAAGTTGGGAAACTTCACTCTTCTACACCTAATATCCTCAGGTTTGATCTTCTCATTGTGTTCTGAATTACCTGGATGTATTGGCTTAGGATATTTTTGTGTTTTGCATTTTCTTTGACTGCTGTGTTAATGTTTTCTATGGTTTCTTCTGTACCCAAGGTTCTCTATTCTATCTCTCACTTTCTATTGTGATGCTTACGTCTATGACTCCTCATCTCTGTCCTAGGTTTTCTATCTCCAGGGTTGTCTCCTGTTGTGATTTCCTTATTGTTTCTATTTCCATTTTTAGATCCTGGTGATTTTGCTCCATTCCTTCACATGTTTGGTTGTGTATTCCTGTCTTGCTTTAAGGAATTTTGGTATTTCCTTTTTAAAGTCTTCTACCTGTTTACCTGTATTGTCCTGTATTTCTTTAAAGAAATTATTTATATCCTTCTTAAAGTCTTCTAACTTCATCACGAGGTGTGATTTGAAATCAGAATCTTGCTTTTCCAGTGTGTTTGGTTATCCAGGCTTTCTGTGGTGGGAGAACTGGGTTCTCATGATGCCAAGTGGCCTTGGTTTCTGTTGCTTAGGTCCTTACACTTGTCTGGCCATCTGGTTATCTCTGGTGTTAGCTGGTCTTGCTGTCTGTGACAGTGGCTTGGCCCTCCTCTAAGCCTGTGTGTCAGCACTCCTGGGAGACCAGCTGTTTCCCGGTAGGATCTGGGTACAGAGAGCTCTGGCACAGGGTCAGCTCCAGCTGCAGACTACAATTTGATTTTGAATAAAACTTGCATTCTGAACAGGTGTCAAAGGTTCACTTCCCAAGCCCTACCTGAATGAGTGTCATCTTGGTTGGCAAGTTGAGATATGAATGCTGGGCAAACCACTCTCCCGCAGTTGAGCAAGCCAACCAATGAGACAAGCATAAATGTACCACGAAGAAATGTTCCTAGTACAGTCCTGATTGACACACAATGAAACTGCAATGTGGCACAGATGATGACAGCCGATGTTGATATTTGATTAAAAATTCTATAACATTCTGACTCAGGGTCAGAGTTTATCTCCAGATTCCTGTCTGCATCTCTGCAGTGGCTCATTACAATAAACTTTTCTGCATTAACTTTATGATCACATTATGTTAGATACAAGGGGCCACCATAACAATACTAGTTTGGTAAGTTGGGGCTTATGTAGGACCAGAGCCTAGCTGGAGAAAACAGGTATCTTGGAGGATAGACTTTGAGTTATAACCTGGCTGATCCCCTCTTGAGCCTTCTGCTTCCTAAACAAGTCACAATGAGGTAAACAATCTCCTAAGCTTTGGTTCCCATCACCACAGGCCACATGCTCTAACCACTATGTCTTCCCTGACACAGTACTGAACCTTTTGAAACTAGGAAGCAAAATAAATCCTTCCTCATTAAGGCACTTTTGTCATGTACCTTGTGATAGGGGTAAGAAAAGCAGGCAACACTGACTGAAGGACTCCAGAGTCATTGTATAAAGCTGCCTGTTTCTGAAAACACTTCTCGGGATGTGCCGATATGAACCATGACTTGATAGGTGCTGGCCTGCTGTTGGTGGACTCTCGCTAAACAGCCATGTGAACTGCTATCACCTCAGTTTTCATCAATGTAGCATTGACTCTCTTCATGTTAATTCCTAACTCTTGTTCAGCATCGCCCGTCCCAGGCTGTATTTAATAATCCACAAAGACTATAATCTGTTGACTCAACCCTCAACAGGCCGAGCACTAAATACTGTTCAAGAGAGCCCTGGGTCTGGACCGTTTTCAGCTGAACTCCCTGACAGTACTCTATCTACACAGACATTTCTGGACATAGAAGATAATCAGATTTCCCCCCCTGCAGCGGTCTCAAGGGATCTGCACTTACTGCCATTAGAGTTCATATTTTTGCCAATGGTGGTAGCATGATGTCAAGTGTCATCAGATTGAAACAGGTCATCTTCTAACCAGCACTTTGCCTCACAGGATATAAAATTTGTGGTGAAATGCCTCCTACGCCTGTCAGGAAACAGCTGAGTATTTCGGTATATTCTCCTTAAATTTTCTTCCTGAAGCTTAAATAAACATTCCTGATCCTTTTGCTGTTTTCTTTCACTAACAGAGGAGAGAGACAAGTGTCTCCATCTCTGTTATCAAGCAAACTGGGCAGATATCCTAAAGGGATGAGAATCCCTGAGGAGAGAACCTGAACCAATAGACTCCTCTTGGCTCTTTTTGTTTCTTTTTCTTCTAGAGCTTTCAGGTGTGCCCTTACATTGCTAGTATGAGATCTCTCCATTTTCCTTATGAAGGCACACAGTGCTATTACTGTTCCTCTTACCACACTTCTTACTGTGTGCTGTAAGTTTGGTATATTGTGCTTTCATTTTCATTGGATTCTGAAAAGTCTTTCATTTTTTAATTTTTTTCTCTAACCAAATGATAATTGGATACAAAGTCGTTCAGTTACCCTGGGTGTGTGTGTTTTTGCTGTTTCTGTTGTTGTTGACGTCCACACTCAATCTGTGCTGATCTGATAGAATGCATGGGGTTATTTTAATCTTGTGTCTATGGAGGTTTCTTTTATGTCGATTTTGGGAAGGTTCTGTGAGTGATAAGAAGGTATATTCCATTATGTTCGGGTGAAATGTCCTGTAGATATTTGTTAAATCCATTAGGTTTATAGTCTCTGTAATTTTCATTGTTTCTCTGTTTCACTCACCTGTCTATTGATGAGAGTGGAGTGTTGAAGTTCACCGTTATTATGGTGTGCTGTTCAGTGTGTATTTGAGCTTTAGTAAAGTGTCTTTTATGAATCTGGCTGCCCTTGCAATTGGGCATAGATGTTCAGAATTGAGATTTCATCTTGGTAGATTTTTCCTTTGAAGAGTATGGAATGTCTTTCCTCCTCTCCTTTGATTAAATTTGGTTGGAAGTCTATATTATTACATATTACAATAGCAATTCCATCACATTTCTCAGGTCCACTTGCTTGGAAAATCATCTTATAGCTTTATAGTCTGATATAGTGTCCACTGTTTTGCTGCGTTTTGTTTCATGTATGCAGTAGAATGCTCAATCTTGTTTTAGGTTTCAGTCTGTTAGTCTGTGTCTATTTTTATTGGTGATTTGACATTGAGAGATGTTAAGGACCAATGATGGTTAGTTGCTATTATTTTGATGTTGATGTTGGGGGTGTTAGTGTGTTTATGTAATTCTCTTCTCTCCTCTCCTCTCCTCTCCTCTCCTCTCCTCTCCTCTCCTCTCCTCTCCTCTCCTCTTCTCTTCTCTTCTCTTCTCTTCTCGTCTCGTCTCGTCTCTGTCTCTCTCTGTCTCTCTCTGTCTCTCTGTCTCTCTTTCTCTCTCTCTTTCTCTCTGTGTGTGTCTGAGTGTTTGTGTGTGTGTGTGTGTGTGTGTGTCTGAGTGTTTGTTTGTTTGTTTGTGTGTGTGTGTGTGTGTGTGTGTGTGTGTGTGTGTGATCATTAATCTCTTGTATTTTCTCAGGTGTAGTTATCCTCGTGTGTTGGAGTTTTACTTCTAGTACACTCTTTAGGACTGGAATAGTAGAAAGATATTGTTTAAAATTTGTTTTGTCATGGAATTTCTTGGTTTCTATTTCTATGATGATTGAGTGTTTTGCTGAGTATTGTATTTTGGGGTGGCTCCTGCCTTCTCTTAGGATCAGCAAGAAATATGTCCCGAATTTTTATCTTTTAGAGTCTCTTTGGAGAAGTCAAGTGTAATTCTGATACTGTTATTGCCTACTTCTCCTTGGTCCTTTGCAGCTTTGAGTACTCTTTCTTTGTTCTATCCATTTTTGATTATTATGTGGTGGAAGGACTTTCCTTTCTGGTACAATTTCTTCCTTTAGTTTGGGAATGTTTTTTCTAGGATTTTGTTAAAGATATCTTCTGGCAGTTGGTACCGAGAATCTTCATCTCTTCTACTCCTATGATTCTTTGTTTGATCTTTCCAAAGTGTCCCAAATTTCCTGGATGTTTTGAGCTAGGAACTTTTTTTTTACATGTATGTATGTATGTATGTATATATGTATGTATGTATGCATGTATACATCATACAGCTTTCTGCCTGCATGTATGCCTGCAGGCCAGAAGAGGGCACCAGACCTGATTATAGATGGTTGTGAGCCACCAAGTTGTTTGCTGGGAATTGAACTCAGGACCTTTGGAAGAGCAGACACTGCTCTTAACTTCTGAGCCATCTCTCCAGCCCCAGAGCTAGGAACTTTTTACATTTTGTGTTTTCCTTTACTAATCTATCATTTCTTTAGTATCTTGTAAGCCTGCGGTTCTCTATTGCATCTCTTGTATTCTGTTGCTTTTGCTTGTATCTGTACGTCCAGTTCTCTTTTCTAGGTTTTCTGTCTCCAGGGTTGTCTCCATACCTATTTTCCTTACTGCTTCTATTTCCATTTTTAGGTCCTGGACCATTTTATTCATTTCCTTTCCCTGTTTATTTATATTTTCCTGTATTTTTAAGGGATTTATTTGTTTTCTCTTTATAGGCTTACACCTCTTTTTGCTTTCCTATATTTTTTAAAGGAATTCTTTTTTCTCCATTAAAGGCCTCTATCGTCTTCATGACATGGGGTTTATGGTTATAGTCTTGCTCTTCAGGGGTTTTAGGATATTCAGGGCTTGATGAAGTAGGAGAATTGTATTCCAGTGGTGGCATATTGCAGTGGCTTCTGTGGATTATTTTCCTGAACTTGCCTGTTTCTCTCTGGTTGTCTGTGTTGGTGGCTGAACTTGGTGTCTTGGGTTGGAGCAGACCTCCTGGTATGCATAAGAAACTGTGGACTGGGACTTTGTGTACTGCTGTATAGCTGCAGGTGCAGAGGTTAGAGGTCATTCACTGGGAATCAGTTCCCTCCTTTTGTCTGAGACCTGGGAATTGAAGTCATGTCTTCAGGCTTTGTAAGAAGTGAATGTCTTTATGTGATGAACCATCTCATTAATCCAAGTATTTTAGGGTTTGGCGATGTTGTTTTCTGGTACTGGGAACTGAATTTACGGCCTCATATATATTAAGCAAGCCGCCTACCACCAATCTATGTTCCTACCTCTATATCCTTTATATTCCTTTGAGTTTGCATAATAAATCTATAAGAAGTGCGACCACAAGTCAAACTCCAAAAATTCTGGACAAATTTTTATAAAAAAAAGAAAAAGCAGTAAAGAAGAAAAGATTTATTTTTCTTACAATGCAAGTTAGAAAATATTAAAACTGTCCCCACACTATACTTATTAAGTATTGCCTCCTTTGTGTGTGTGTGTCAGGAGAGCAGTGTGAGCATCACAGAACATAGCCCTCAGACTGCCAGGCCAACAGTGTTCCCCAACCTTCATAGGGCAGCACTGACTACTTCCATTCCTGTTAGGAGCTTCTTTCATTGTCTACCCTCCTACTCCCTTTTAAAGTTCTTACCAACCGTTATCTAAAACTGTGGTGAGTCATATTGTGTAACTATGCAGGGGAATGATGTCACCAGGGACTGAATGTGTCTCGTTGAATCCTCTGAGGTTGAACTTAGCACATGAAAACGCTGGAAGAGAGTACATGCTTGGGCTGCATGCCCCTGTACTCATGTACTCAGTCTTCATCCTTGTATCCAGAAAATCTTTCTCTTTCAATAGGACCTTGTCTACCTCTTTCTTCTCCACGAAATTGCAGGGTTTCATGCATCATTGTAGTGTGGAATAAGAATATTGACATAATTTTCCCAATGGATATTATCAGAATAGATGGACAATTATGCAAGACACCGTTCAATAGCAAGTAGATCTACAGAAATGATGCTTCCTCTCGGGAAAATAAAATTTATGCTTTTTTCAATGGTCTGTTTTGGTGCTATTGTATACCAGATAACATTCTAAGCAGTTTTTCTCAACTTCACTTTTAATAAACAAAACCTCCGTGTAAAATTATTTTTTTCCTTTTTCTTTTTTTCTTTATTAACTTGAGCATTTCTTATTTACATTTCGATTGTTATTCCCTTTCCTGGTTTCTGGGCCAACATCCCCCCAACCCCTCCCACTCCCCTTCTATTTGAGTATTCCCCTCCCCATCCTCCCCCCATTTCTGCCCTCCCCCCAATAATCACGTTCACTGGGGGTTCAGTCTTAGCAGTACCAAGGGCTTCCCCTTCCACTGGTGCTCTTACTAGGCTATTCATTGCTACCTATGAGGTTGGAGCCCAGGGTCAGTCCCTGTAAAGTCTTTAGGTAGTGGCTTAGTCCCTGGAAGCTCTGGTTGGTTGGCATTGTTGTTCATATGGGGTCTCGAGCCCCTTCAAGCTCTTCCAGTCCTTTCTCTGATTCCTTCAGCGGGGGTCCTGTTCTCAGTTCAGTGTTTTGCTGCTGGCATTCGCCTATGTATTTGCTGTGTTATGGGTCTGTCTCTCAGGAGAGATCTACATCTGGTTCCTGTCAGCCTGTACTTCTTTGCTTGATCCATCTTGTCTAATTGGGTGGTTGAAGCAGAAAGATAAATCTACTTATTTCCCCTTTCCTTCAGTCTGGGACCCTGTTCCATGGAATGGTACCTTTGCATTCTATCTAGATGTTTCTATTTCAGGCAAACACTTTTGAATGCAAATTCACGAATATGTTCAGAGGTCAGTCTCTGACTCAGTTACTTTAACATTGTTATAATATGGCACTTGACCTCGGCAATTTAAAGCATAAAGAGTTTCTTTGTGGCTAATAGTTTTGGAGAGTAGTACCTGACCATCTTGTCAGGGTGTATGGCTACAGGAAGACAGTTATGGCATGTGAACAGTAGCTAACAAAATATTTCTTGAAGCACAAGCTAACTGGGAAAGATTTAGGCTTTAAAAACTTTTCAACTGGCTCCTAATGACACACCTCCTCCAACAAGGCCACCCTTCTGATTTAATTCTAAACAGTTCTACTGCCTGGAGACCAACTATTCAAACATGTGAGCCTTTATGGGCTGTTCTCATTCAAATGACTACAGCTACTATTTTATCTGAAACCTTAGTATAATTAACCATCTTAAATAACTTTTCCCAAATGTCCCAGATGAGTGTTGGAACTAGAATTTCTGTTTAGACCATGAATGAACCTGTTTTACTAACCATTACAAAATACCTGCAGTATTTATCCATGTAGTATATTGGATTATATCAAAATAGTGGTTACAATATCTTGTTACTAAGCTGTCTCTTTATAATCTAGAAATGATAGCCAAGCAAGACGAGAAACATGGTAGCTGACATATGACAGGAATGTGCTGTAACCAGATTCCACTCCACATACTTTGATCTTAAAGGATAGGAGAGTTGGAGAATTTCATTAAAATGACAAAAAAAATTCTGTCTGCCTATATGGAGATTTCCTTCATTCTTTTTCCCCTCAGAAATGTGTCCAACTCTCTTAGTTGACTCTCATTTTTAGTCTACCATTATATGATACCACGTAATGTCAAATAGTCTTGTTATCCCTCAAAATGTCTCAGTGAGGGTCCTCAGCATATGAATAGGGTCACCAAAGCTTAGAACTATCAGTAACTTTTTATGATTATGTAGCTAATAGGCGTTAGAATCCAAATGATTACTGAAGGGATCTTAGAGAAAACATACTTCAAAAGAGAGTCCCTTGGAAAGGCTTACAACGATGAGTGTCATAAATATGGATATGCATGATTAAATATATGTCATACCTTTTCTTTTCCAAAGATACTTCTCATGACTGCTTTAATTGGATGTACCAGAGCTGTGAAGCAAATGGAAAATTTCCTTCTGTGAACTCTGGGTATTCTCCCCCTAAAATATACCACCCAGACAGGATGATATCGACCAGATTACACAGGTCCACAGAGAAAGCTTGACATGCTCACTTTGAGTGAATCACCTTCCTCTGGATGGCAGAATCAGGCAGGATCAAATCCAATAAGCATTGAAAGTCAAGAAAGAATGCTGATTTGTGTAATGAGGTCAGGCACGTTCAATGCCTAGGGCAACTTGGATCTGTTTCTCTTTTAATTAACCTTGAGACTTTGTCTTATATTATAATGTTAGTGAATTAACAAAAATGCAGGAAGTGGGAAACAATAATACCATGGGGGGAATATATCTCATAGTAGAGCTTACATGATTGTCTTCATTTACCCTGTCTTAAGGACTATGAAAAAATGCCATTGTCTTCCAGGTATAGACAGTGTCCCCAAGCTCTCAAGTATGGTGAATCCCTGTTGCTTCTAATGCCAGTATCAGGAAAATCTGGTCAGCTAGGGCAGCTGTACTCACATGAGCATTCACAAACACACACACACACACACACACACACACACACACACACACACACACACACACACACACAGTCACACAGACAGGCTCCTAAAAAATAAGTCTTTAAAAAAAAACTTTTAAAAGGTGTCAAGTGTTTCCTAATCTGTCAGGCCATCTCACGTTCCTCTGGTAGGTTACTCTAGCTTACCTGCCCCGAATCTTTCTCGGTATTTAACACGACCAGTCTTGTGGACATTTAACAGGAATCTCTGTGATATTTCCCAGAAAAATAGCCGGGCTTTCTTACTTATTGCCAACATAGACCGTCTCTCTGGAGAAACCTTGGTGCACATATATTTTCTGTGGTGCTCTGTCTGTCTCCTTTGCATTGCTCACTGCCAAGTCCTTGCATGGTTTGGGGACTTAGACTTGACAAGAATGGTGAAGGACGGAAGACAGACAGATGGGCACATGGACAGAAAGCTGTGATAATGTGGTCCAGACTCACTGCTGGAGAAACCTCAGCACCCTGGAAGCTCAGTGTGTTCAGTATAGAGTTGAAGAGAGGCAGGGTGACTGCATTCAGCTGAACAAGGACTGGGCTCTTGTACACAGATCAAGGTAGCATGGTTTCTGGGTCATGGCTGTATCAAGCAGACAGGTTTAGCTAGTCTTGGTAGGAGTACTCTCTGTAGGGGAGCAGTCTTCCGGCTACAAATATCCAGGGCAGAACATTATGGTGGACGTTTTCTGAGCAATTCTTTTTCTCCATGCCCACCAAAAGGCTGGTTAGTGACCATTTCACTGACAGGAGTGAGTTCCAGTCACGACCTGTCTCTGATTATGGCTCTCTAGAGTGGGAAGGTCAGAGCCATAAGCTTCTTCTCAGAACTGTGACAGACAGATCCCCTCCACCTAGTGAACACTGAATTCCAGCCTGCAGTCCTCCACACCTGCAGGCCCTCCCTTCTGCTTCAAATAGATCTTAAAACAGCAAGATAAGAGGAACAGCCAGCTGCATCTAATGCTTAAACATTCTAGGTCATTTTCTGTCTCTGATGACATTTCACTTGACCGTAGCACTGCACTTTTTATTTGTATGGTGCTCATGTGCGATAGTCAACTGGTCAACATCAATAGCACAAGAAATCTGAATGGAGGAAAATGTTAATGAGTTAACTCCTGCATTAATATCCTATAGGATGGTATATAGGGAGTTTCTTCATCAATGACTACTATGGGAGCATGGTGTCCCATCTGGAGATGTGCCAATAGAAGGCATCATTATCTGAGCAGGAAAGTCAGGTCAGCATGCCAGTCAGCAGCTCTCCTCTGCCACTCTGCCAGCTCTCTTTCACTCCCTGCCTACAGGATCATGCCTCGTCTGAGTTCCTGCCTTGACTTCTCGTCACAGATGGACAACGGTCAGGAAATAGGAGCCACATTAAATCTTGACAATGGTCAGGATATAGGAGCCACATTAAATCATTTGTGCTCCTTCTTGCTTTTGGTCATAGTGTCTGTCAAATCAATGCAAAGTAACTTATGCCAGACACACATTTTTGTACACTGGTCCACATCAGGCAGTGGTTGTTTTGTGGCAGAGCAAGAAGGAAGGGAGGCTGATAGACCCTCCCCCCACTTTTAGAAAGGGTATTGTTGGGCAGAACCTTGGGGGATGGGCAAGCCTAACTGTCAGAAACTGTAGTTTAACTTACATTGCCTACTTTACTGCCAGAGATGAGGTACTCAGATACTCTGCCTTTATCTCCACAAGAGGTTTCTCACTTTGGAGCATGGAGGTCCCAAGTCAGGGTTTCTCTGTGTAGCCCTGACTATCCTGGAATTCCCTCAGTACACCAGGCTGGCAAGTAACTCATGGATCCACCTGCCTATGTTGCTGGAAGTAAAGGTGTGCACCTCCACCACAAGGCTTCCTCAAGGCATTTGCAATCATTCAACTACCAAATGTGGAGGGTCTAGTGACCATCCCCAGGCACCAGGCACAGGGATAGCAGCTAATGGGAAGCAGGCCCAGTAGCCCAAGGGAACAAAGTTCAGAGGGGCAGGAGGAATACATTTAGACACTCTACACAGCAGGGTGATGGTCTTTCTACAGCAATCTCCCCTAAGGTGTTCAGAGCAAAGGATTCTTTTGCCCGTAGCACATTAAATAGGCAGCACAGATAGCCATAACCCCCTTGGTTTGAGGGAAGTGGGAAGGGAATCAGCCATGTTTGGATTCCTTTTGGAGTTAAATCCTAAAAGCACAGATAGACATAACCCCCTTGGTTTGAGGGAAGTGGGAAGGGAATCAACCATGTTTGGATTCTTTTTGGAGTTAAATCCTAATGGCTCCATATTCTGTGTGCAGGCCCCAGCCTATTGGCCTCCACAGTTGAACAGTGAAGAGGCAGGAAGGACTGAGGCTGCAGTTGACCTGGCCCATGATGAAGGTCCTGCACTGGATAACAGTCACTGAGAATAACTTGGGAAGGAATATGAAGGTGTCCTGAGGAGGCAGATCTAGGAGTGCACTTGACCTTTCTAGAAGGCCGTCAACAAAACTGAAACAGGACTCTGGAGACATTCCTGTCTCCTATGATTTAGATGATGGAAACTGAGTGTACCAAAGAATGAAATTTCACTAGGAGCCTGGACAGAAGGTGGCCTCTATGCCAGGTGTCAACACGCCAGTCACAGACAACACACAGGGGAAACAACATCAGGCCTTTGGCATCAGACACTAGAAAGTACTGCTGTAAGGTCTAGTGAAAGAACACTAGAATAGGTGTACTGTCCTATCGTCCAGAATTACAGGTGTGAGTGAGACATTTATAGTGACCATAGTTTTAGTTGCTGCATAGCTCCATGGCTCTGAGAATGTGATACCTCTGTCCAAGGGAGGACTGACCTAGCTGAATCCAACAGCGAACACACTCTGCTGTATGGGAGGCCATATGCAAGCACAGACCTAGGACAATTACACTGACCTCAGAGGGTTAGGAAAAGATAGCACAGTCCTCAGGACAGCAGGATCAACATACCTCCAGGTACAAGGAAGACATTTAGGATGTCTGTTCTGTGAATATGAATTTGATGCTGGCGTCTTGGTAGTCCTTAATAAAACTAAAATTCTGTCTTATTTGGCCCTCTCCAAGTATCCAGAACTGCCTTTTTCCTGTACCATGCATGGGTCATAAAAATCCACCCTTCCTGGAGGCAGAGGCTTACAACCAGACCCCAAAAATGTGTGAAACCTTCTGGGGGCTGTGATGCTGGTGGTATCCTAAGTCTGCTGGGCCTATAGAGGCAGGGAGGAGTATCTCAAGGAATGAGAGGAAGGTGGGTTTTCCTAATGGGCTTTTGCTTCCAAAGAATGTGGTGAGGATCTGTTACATCTAAAGAGAAATAGGTTTCTCATCATGAGTTCCATGATAGGTTTCTCCGTCAGGAGAACAATTAATCATCAAGGCAGGATGCTTCCCATTTGGAAGAAGAGAGAGAGAAAGACTTTAAACATCCTCTGGGACTTCTCCTATAACTTTCCAAAAGTACTTTCTATAAAGGGATATGGCAATGCCACTGAAGGAATGAGAGAGCACTGACTTAGGGTCAGACCTCCAGTTCATCATATGTCCCACAGCAAAAATTCATTCATTCATTCATTCATTCATTCATTCAGTTAGTCATTCTCTTCCTGTTTCTCTCACACCTTTGTCCTTCCCTCTTCACTGAAGTAAAATGTGCCTACAATGTCCCTAGTGTCCCCTACCCACGAACCAGTTTTCCAAATAACACAGTTTGTGCTTCCAGCCTACAATAGCAGGATTCTTTTGGATTTAGTTCTTTGACCTCAATTCTGTGTGTCATGGCAGTCACAGAAACGATGGCAGCCTGCTGCCTCCCAGAGCACCCAACTGACATGCAGTATATTTACTTCTTCTGCACTTGGGTGGTCATGGGTTTGTTTCTTTTGTTGGGATCCCTATTCTACAGTTGTGCATTGTTTCTCCTAATCAACTCCAAAATCCAGATGATCCTGTTTAAGTGAGCCATAGACATCATTATATTCACTAAGGTCCTATTGCGCTATACAAAGACCCTGGAAGAATAGCTAAGTGAGTCTTCACATATTACTGAGAACTTGAGAGCTTGGAATAGCTGGGACGCCTCAGGAAAGCAGCCAAGAATTTCTTGCAGATTGCCCTCTCTAGACATGAGGAGACTCAAGCTGTATTGCAAGGGCAGAAGAGGACGGCCTCCTTGTGGACACCTAGGAAGATACCAAGGTCAAAGATCCCACTATATTCAGGGTGTGCCCAAGAGTAGTCATATTAGTCCCTGAGAATCCTTTGACATGGGTCCAGGTTTAGCCCTCATAGAGGATGACATAGGGACACTCAGGAAGAAGTACAGGGTTACACTGAAAATAAAGGGAGGAAGCCTGCCCCGAAATGCTGTCTCTTAGCACTTATAGGACAAGAGGGAGGAGGGATTACTTAGAGTCAGTGAGTGTTTAGGACTGAGCTGGGCACTTCAACTTCTGGGTTTGAGTATAAATACAGATACTCAGAGACATTCTCTGACTTTTATGTTAATAGTCCACCATAACGAGTTCAGTGACATTGCCCTACGAATTCCACAGGAGGAAAAGCAAGCATTTTTGAAGAGCAATGTACATTCTAAGGAGTGCAGGTTCAAATCAGTATCTGGGTAGAGGTCACACAACAAATGAGATTTCTGTGTCTCCTCTTTCAGCAGCCTGCTGCCACCTTTGATCTCCTGAATCAATTATTCCTCCCATTGCATCTTCGCAATTCTTTTTTAAAGACTACACATTGTTTCCAGACAAATCTCTGTTTCATATTGTCCACTGCGTCCAGTAGACTGCTTCATACTCCAGCATGAAATGGATGTAATTTGAAATGCTATCTTAATCAGTTATGACGAGTGATATGCCTAGGATATAAGCCTGGGAATATTGGCATTTCATAGAGAATATGTACTTTTCCCTCTCCAGAGTCTGACTTATGTCCACAATAGAAATCACTTTGTCTGTGGTAGGCTAGTTTTGTAGACTCAAGCATTCTTTTTTTTTTTTCTCTAAAGGACTGCTTGCTTCTGAGTGTGGATGGGGTTTGTTCAGGCCTCTTTTTCCTTTTATGTGTCCTGGGCTTACATCCTCAGGTTTTCTCCTTGGACCAGAGGAAAATGCATTTGCAATTAGTACTCATCAGGTGACACATGAGCCGATGCCCAGGGACATCCATCCCTGAACTACAGAGGCTGTCCTTCTCTTGCTTTTCATATGACGGGGGCTTCATTCTATCAGCACTTCAGTGCATGCTAAACTCACAAGCTACAGACAGGAGGCCTGTCTCTAAACACAATTCCTAGGTGTGAAACGGTTTGCCATTTCAATCTTTGGAAGAATCAAGATGGAACTCTTTTGAACTGCAAGAGGTAAAACAACCCTGAGAGTCCTGCCTTCATTCTATCCTCTGCAGTTTGCAAACAGATTGCAAGCACCTTATTACCAAAATGGCAAGGGATCTGCTCCTGAACTTTGCTGCAGCTCGCATAAAGGACAGCCACAGAGTGACACTGGGAAGCCTCACTGTATCTGGGGCTCTCATTCATGGGACAGCAGAAGAAAATGTTAAGCATGGAGACAGTTTTCCCCATGACATTTCTTCAGATAGGTGTGGTTCTAAACACAGCAGCCTGAACAGGCATGAACAGAATCAGTGCTTCTTAAATTATTGGGAAAAATTGAAGGAAAAGAAATTTTGAGGATAGAAAAATATATGGCCATGGACCAAGTCTTTGTGAAGGCCTTCAGCCAAGCCCACATTTATGGCATGATCCAGTAGTATTAAGTATGTCTTCATTATTTTCTCATACTGTCACTTCTGCACATATGATATGTGTGTAATAGAAGTCACAGCACATGGAGGGCTGAGGTGATTTGGCCTGCATAGTTCTCACTTGGAATAGTCTGTGACTTTTCCTCACTCATCTTTGGTTTCTCAATATCTTCTAGCAGAGGCCTCTCTGGGGCAACTGGTCAAAAATTGGTACATGAGGGGGTTTATCTGGCAAGGTAAGGGACATGGAACTTTGTGGGTTCCTGTTAGGATGTTGTCCTGCAGCTCACCCTGTGTGTTCCCTATACAGAGGATGTGCCCTGTTCTCTTATCCCAGACAGCTTCCTGCCCAGACTGCACTCAACATTACCATTGCATGACTCCCTCAGGACAAGGTCTGGGGACCAAAAGGGTTCAGGTTCACAAGTTACGGCTCTAGCCTTTGAGAAGAACAAAGTCAAACACTTGATGCTGCTGTCTGCATAAGCAGCTGGTTTGGGCTTTGTTTGGGGGTTGGGGGTAGTATTGAATGCCACTGCGGTCTCTTCAGATAGTTTCTGTTCCCTTTCTTCACACAGTTAGCAAGGTTCTTCTGCCAGGATTAATATTCAGTTACTTTTCTTTAAGAAAACAGATGTTCTCATGGCACAACCCTTGAAAGTTGAATTCAGATGCTGGAGAACATCAATATCAAAACAATGTAGTAAGAAGCTTCTCTGTGCCTTCCTTGCCACTATATGCTTTTCAGGTCCCTGCAAGGCCATGGTAGGATAATTTACAGAGTCAAGCCTTCACAGCTATACAGGAAAGCAGCATGTACTGAATGCCCAGGTTCTTCTTTCTGAAGAGATTGGCCATTAATTGAGGTTGAGAATTTTCCTTGACCTCTGCTGAGATATACAGGAAAAATCCCACCATATGGAGGTGAAATTGAGACAAGATAGGTACATAAGAGTCATTTCGTTTTACAGGGGAAAAAAACCACATCTCCCTGGACTATAGGAACCAAACCCCAGTCCAAAGCACAAACATAACCACACGGTGTTTTCCTTTTTTTTCACTTATACTTCCCTCATGAATGATCCATGAGAACAGGACCTGGAGAGGTGGAGAGTGTCCCTCTCAATACCTCAGCACAGTGCCTGTCTTGACTGTTGCCTTCACAGCCTTTTTCTTCCTAGTGACAAAGATCAGCACCTATGTAGGAGATTGAATTAGGTTGGTCCCCCTAGGGTCACGTGCTTCAATACAATTCCTAGTTGGGACAACAGTTTAGGAAGAATTAGGCAGTATAGTCTGGGGAAGAGCAGTGTCACTGGGGCTGGGTTTACAGGTATCAAAAGCCCAGGCCATTCGAATTGATTCCCTCTCTGCCTCCCACTTGTGGTCCAAGTGAGCTCTCAGCTGTTCTGTTCACAATGGTTTTGATGATCCCAGTAGATACTCAACTTGTAAATGAGTTTAAAGCACACATTCACTTTATACATTTGCTGCCTGGGTCCTGGTGTCTTTTTGCAGCGAATGTAAGGAACATGCAGACCTTAGTAGCTATTGCTTTAGTGGATCCAATGCACTGAAATTTACTTGTTCAAAAGTCAAAGCCAGTGGATATTTTAGTGCCCTTTGCTGTCGAGTCATTAATATATATTTGTGAATGCTAAAGGCATGTTATTGAAGGGAAGGGCGATCCACTGTCCTGGACACTTGGAGTACTTATAAATCTCAACCATGACAAGCATGAGCGGTGATCCTGCTATCAGAGGCTTCAGAAATGCAGCTTATCCAAGCTGAAGCCAGTGCTGGCTGAAGCAAATAGAGAACAACTGCCCAAGTAACCCTTTCTTCTAAGTGACCCCACACGCTCTCCTGAGCATGGAGCACCTGTGAAGTCAATGTTGAATAAGATAGACTCAGGTAGACTAATTCTGTGGTCTTTGCTAATTCCACATCTGGGTTACACAGGTATTTGTTTACGTCTTCTCAGGCAATGCCACCTTGGTGCACATATAATGCTTTAAAGAAAAAAGATACAGGAATATTGATAAGAATATTTCATTTAGATCCTAGTTATCATGCTCTATTAGCTTCATATGTCAGTCTGCAATTTGCAAAATGTATTGATGTTTAATGTCTCAATAAACAATGTCAAGATAGTGGCGATACTTTATGTCCGGCACTCTCTGCGAAAATAGTTTTCTTTGACTCCTCCACTTGCAGCAGGCCCTCCTCTATTCTGAGATCAAAGAAGTTTCCTACAGCAACATACTGAGTATCTAGGTGGAAAGGCTTTGATGTAACGAGGACCTGGTATAGATTAATTGTAATAGGATGGTGTAATGTACAAGGTCAATGTTGTGATGAACACTGCCATACAAGCATACCATTTCATTTCTTAATGCTTCCTGCCTGTTTTAGAGGACCTAGGTTCTTGGAAGATATGGGTGGGTGGGGGGTTGTGGCTTTTCTTCAGAGACTTTTGAAATAACAGAAAGGAAACAGGAAACAACAGGGAAGCTCTCTCTTATGCCCATTCTGATGAGACACCCAATTTTCTGAGAGGGTGATGAAGGTTTCCTTGTCCAAGTCTTCCTTAGGCAACAGTGGAATTTCCTGTTCTGATGTGCTCATGTGTTCACAGGGGCAGACCCATCTACAGAATACAGGGCACAGGCAGTATCTGCTCCTCCTCTTGGGACAGTGTAGAGCAATGGAAAGCATGGGAGCTCTTCTTGCCCTCCTGTGTCCTGACAGAGTCAGGGCAGCAGGTCCATGCTCTCCTGAGGGCTGGTAAAGGAGGAGGACACTGTTGGGCTCACAGGCCCCTCCGTTGGGTGGAATACAAGATATGAAGGGGTGTGCAGGAGTCGGGGTGGTGGAGCACCTGGATCCACAGGCTTGGATGAAGTCTTAGATCCATGCTCACATCTTGTGTCTGTTCTTCTAGAGTAGTTAGGGCCCCATCTTTTCCATTTACTTTTCTGGGGATTCCAGTTACTTGACATAAAACTCCATGATTCAAAGTCTTTCCAAAATGTTAGAATCTGGAGAAGTCACAGTTTACATATTAACTTCACATTCATTACCCATGAATGTCCCTCAATGTTTTCTATGGAGGAACTCAACTTTGGGGAAATTGTATCTGAGGATTTAGACTTCAATTTGCCAGGAGAAGTGAGTTGCAATGTCATAGGTCCCTGTGACAATATTTGTCTCTTCCATGGTGTTTACTCTCAGTGCCTGTGAACATGTGGTCAGGTAATATAAGAGCATGCCCAAACTGTCCGCATCTGCCTTTTTTGCCATCAAATGGCTCATCTAGTGTGAGGTCTAGAGCATAATTCCCTTGGACCCATGCTGCCTTTTCAGGAAGATGCAAAGTCTGCATTGAGGTTCAGGTCATCTCTGTCTATTTCTCATCAACCTCTGACTTGCTGAGGATATTCTGGTGTTTATGTCTGCACAGACCAAGTCAAGGCTATGTCAGTAATTTATGGCTGTCACTATTTGCACAAATATTTTTGCCCCTTCTTCCTGCTTGGGGCCTCCTCCATTATTGGTTCAAGAAGTCCCCTGCTGGAGCACACTCAGTATTTACATGGACCCCCTTTGTCATTAGTAGGTCCTAGAAGAGGCTAATGATTATAGCATGGTATAGTGAAGAAGGTCAAGGAAGTGATGCACCATCTCGTACTTGCCTAGAAACTCATGGGTTCTTTGTCCTGCCTTGTCAGAGGACCCATATTCTTGAGACATATGTAGTAGGGTTTTGTCCTCAGAGACTCCTTCAGAGAGGAACAGGAAATCACCGATATCTTGCCCAGTCCTTGAAGCACCAAATTCGCTGAATGGTTCATGAGGGTTCCTTGTGCAAGGATTCCTTAGATGGCAGGGACATTGTCATTTCTGGTGTGCTGATGCAGACACAAGGTGCAGACACATCTTGAGAATGGAGGGCATAGGCTGTATCTCTGCTCTTCTTCTTGAGACAATGCAAAGCAAGGTCAGGCATGGAAGCACTTATTGCCCCCTTTTGGCCTGACAGTGTCAGGGCAGAAGTCCTATGCTATCCTAGGGCTGGATATGGAGGAGGCCAAAGTTGGGGTCACTCTCCAGTCTCTTTGGTGGAAGAAGAGAATAAAGGGGTGTATTCATGATAGGTGTGGCATAGGTCACGGATCTCAGGGCTGACGGAAGTCTTAGATCCACGCTCAAATGTCTTCTGTCCCTTTTCTTGTGAATTTTTATTTGTCCACATCATTTTGCTAAATTTTTCTTTTTTATGGAATGCAATGCCTTGAAAATATAGAATTCCATCCTCAGAACCTGGCTATAATGTGAGAATCTGGATAGGTCACAGTCGAGATAATTACTCACATTTCTTTTACCCAAAAATGTCAATATTTTGAATGGAGGGCTTCTTTTACAGAAACGCTGTGGGTCTGCAGAATTAAGTTTTCATTGGTTAACAGAAGTGAGTTGCAATGTCATAGGTCGCTGTGACAATCTATTTCTCCATTCCTTTCATGCTGCTTGCTCTGAAGTGGTGGGACCCTGTGGTGATAAAATAAAGTAACCTGCACAGACTCGCCACATGTGCCTCCTGGTTCACCTAATGTGAGCTCTGAGGCATGAAATCCTAGGTCTCATGCTGCAACTTCAGTAAGGGGCGGGGTCTGCCTTGATGGTCAGGTGAGATGCTATAAATTTCACATTATCATCTCCATCTTTTCAGATATTCTTGCATTTTATATCTGAATGGAGAAGGTCAAGGGCATGGTACTACTTTATGGCTGCCACAATTGCTGAAAATATTTTCTTTGCCTCTTTTTCCTGGTTGGACCCTTCTCCATTATTAGGTCAAGGAGTCCCCTGCTGGGGCACACTCAGTATCTTCATGGACCCCTTTGATGTTAGTAGGCCCTAGAAGAGGCTAATGCTGTTACGATGGTATAGGGAAGAATGTGAACAATGCGGTGCTCACTCCCATACTTTCTTACCCATTCATGGGGTTCTGTATCCTGCCTCTTTCACAGGACCCATATTCTTGAAAGTTATATAGCAGGGTTTGGTCTCAGAGATTCCTTGATGTAACAGATCCTTGACAGGAAATCCCTCCTTTTCTTGCCCAGTCCCTTGAATCACCCCATTCTGTAGGTGTTAATAAGGGTTCTTTGTGCAAGTATTCTTTAGATGGCAGGGGCACTTCCTCCTCTGGTGTGCAGACACATGGGGCAGACCTCTGTTGTGCATGAAGGGCACAGGCAGTATCTCTGCTCATCTTGGGACAATGTAAAGCAATGGCAGGCATGGAAGCACTTCTTCCCACACTGTGGCCTCAATGTGTCAGGGAAGCAGGCCCATGTTCTCCAAGGGCTGGTTATGGAAGAGGCCAAATTTGGGGTCACTCTTTGCTGGAAGAAGAGAATAAAAAGATGTGCTCATGATAGGTGTGGCATAGGGCATGGATCCCCAGTCATGATAGAAGTATTAGATCCATGATCAAGTACCTCCTGTACCTGTTCTTGTATATTTGAATTTGTCCCCATCTTTGGTATAGTTTTATTTTTTCAAGGATACCAATTTCATGGAAATAGAAAACTCCATGCCTCAGTGCATGTGTACAATGTGAGATTCTGGATAGATCACAGTCGAGATACTTACTTCACATTTCATTTAATTACACAAGAATCTTTCTTAATGCTTTGAATGGAGGGCCTCATCTTTTTCCAAACTGTGAGGATCTGGTGATTCAGATTTCAAGTTGCCAGTAGAAGTGAGGTTTAATGTTATAGACTCCTGTGACAATCGTCTTCTCCATCTCTTTCATGGTGACTCCAGCAAAGGGATGGGTCCCTGTGGTGATAAAATAAAGGAGCACGCTTAGACTTTACCCATCTGCCTCCTTGCCATTACATGTCTCACCTAATGTGAACTCTGAAGCATAAAATGCCTTGGTCCCGTGCTGCCTTTTCAGTAAGATGTGCAGTCTGCAACGAGGTTCAGGACATGCCTGTTTTATTTCGAATCAAGCTCTGAATCTCTGAGGACAATCTGGTGCTTTATATCTGGATGTCAAGGTTCTGGCAGTACGTAATGGCTTCAACTATTTGCAGAAATATTTCTTTGCCTCTTTTTCCTGCTTGGGTCCTTCTCCATTTTTAGGTCAGAATGTCCCCTGCTGGAGCACACTCAGTATCTACATGGACACACTTTGGCATTACTAGGTCCTAGAAGAGGCTAATTGGTGTAGCATGGTATAGTGAAGAAGGTCAAGAAGTGATGCACCATCCCGTACTTGCCTAGAAACTCATGGGGTTCGGGTCCTGCTTCTTTCATAGGACCCATATTTTGAAAGTTATATAGTAGGCTTTCATCTTCAGAGACTCCTTAACACAACAGATTCTTGACAGGAAAACCCTGATACTCTTGTCTAGTCCCTTGAAGCACTCAATCCTCTGAGGGTTTACTTAGAGCTCCTTGTCTAAGAATTCCTTAGATCGCAGGGGCATTTGCTCTTCTGGTATGCTGATGTGGACTCAGTGGGTAGACAAATCTCCAGAATGGCAGTCTCTGTGTTCCTTCTCTTGGGACACTGTAATGTAGTGGCAGGCATGGAAGCACTTCTTGCCACTACTGGCCTTATTGTGTCAGGGCAGCAGGCCAATGCTCTCCTAGGGCTGGATATGGATGAGGCCAAAGTTGGGGTTCCTCCCCTTTCTCTTTGGTGGAGGAAGAGAATAAAGGGATGTGCTCATGATTTGGGTGGCATAGGGCATGTAAGCCCAGTAATGACAAAAGTCTTAGACCCATGCTCAAGTGCCCTCTGTTCCTGTTCTTTTAAATTTAAATATGTCCCCCATCATTTTGCTGTAGTTTTACTTGTTCAAGGATTTAATTTCTTGCAACTATAAAATTCCATACCTCAGAGCATGTCTACAGTTTGAGAATCTGGATAGGTGACAGTCGAGCTAAGTACTTCACATTTCCTCTCATTACACAAAAATGTCTCAATGTTCTCAATGGAGGGCCTTATTTCTGGGTAAACTGTAAGGATTTGGTGGATTAGGTTTCTGGTTGCCAGAAGTGAGTTGCAATGTCATAGGTCTCTGTGACAATCTATTTCTGATCTCTTTCGTGGTCCTTCCACTGAAGAAAGGGGACCCTGTGGTGATATAATGGAGAAGCATGTCCACACTCTACCCTTCTGCCTCCTTGCCATCCTGTGGTTCCCGTAGTATCAGTTCTGGAGCATAAAATCCTTGGTCCTATGCTGCCATTTCAGTGAGGGGCAGTGTCTGCGGTGATGGGCTGGTGACGTCTATGATTTTACATAATCCACTGCATCTTTTTGGGTATTCTCGAATTTTATGCCTGGATGGACAAGTTCAATTTTTGTGGCAGTACTTTATTGATGCCCATAAGTGACCAAGTATTTTCTATGATCTTCCTTCTGCAACATGCCCCCCTCCACTATTTGGTCAAAGACGTTTCCTTCTGGAGCATTCTCAGAAAGTAGATGGATCTTCTCTGATGTTCCTAGAACCTATTAGAAGCTCTTGATATTAGAATGGTATAGTGTTTCCACTGTTGGTATTTGTGGCTGGATCCTTCCAATGAGATATTTCATGACCTCTACAGTTTTATGATCACTAAGGCCTGTGGTTTTGTGTTGCAGGCTGGATTCATGGTCTCAAATGCATGCTGGTCATTTGGGAAAAGTATCATGTAATGATTCCTGAGTTGTTTTTTTTCCTGTGGTGCTGGCCCTAAGGCTAGGTTTCTTGGATGGTTCCTGACAGTACTTTACACAATTTAAGGCTTGCATCCCCACCTTCTTCCTGATCTATTAATTTTTCAATTATGTATGTTCTCATCATTGAACTTTGCTCGTTTGTCAGACAGGGTCGCTCAGAACTCGACATAACTTAGATTCCATCAGATACTCCCATATCTACACAAATATCTCCAAGACACTACCTGACATACCCTTACCTAACTTTATAAGAAACTGGGGATAATTCTACCCTGATATAATTATACTGAATTTTCCTATCTTCTACTGTTCTCACACTTCATCTGAATGGTTTTGAGAGATGTCAATTTTGAGATATTGGTTCTGGGCCCCAAGAGTATTTTTCTTCCAGTTAAGAATTTTAGAGGAAGTCAGGGAAGCACTTGCCCAGAGGTATTCTACATTCTGGGAGAAAGGCAGTTTGTGAGGGATGCCCTCTATTTGGACAGGAACGTAATTGGAGATAGACAGTCTATTTACAAAAAAGAAAGGCAGTTGAAAACAGATTTCATATGTACATGGAGGTAGGCAGTTGGAAAGAGATGCTCACTGTACAATAAAAAGGCATTTGGAGAGAAATGCCAATGTACAGATGAGATGGCAGTTGGTGTCAATTTTGGATGTTCCGCAGCTCTTCTCACAAATGTCTAGAGTTGACACTTGGATTGTCGCTAAGTTTGTCTCACTAATGGAGGCATCAACCAAGGAGATGGGAAAATACCTGCGGAGAGAACTGCCACATAGTAGAAGACTTACTCCCAATTTTAGTAGTTAAGTGCCCTCTGTATTCAGATATTCCTAAATTAACCCTCCTAATATACATACCTTCTCTAGAAATCCTTCCATGTTCCTGTAGAATGTTTTCCATTAGACAGACACTGGGACCCCTGAAGACCTCAGGGAATATACAGGTCTGATTTTCCTTGCCTAAGTTTAAGGGACTCAAAATGTATTGAGTAACTTGAGCTGACAATTCTGACCACTCATTTCCAAACATTTGAATATATGAACCGACTCTTTATGGAACCATAATATAAAAGATGTTCATTTTGAACCACATCCCCCATAGGCAGGCTGGGGCCTCCCTTACTCCAGCAGAAATAGGCTTGAGGGGTTGCTGGACAAGGCAACATCTAGTGCTCCTGTTCTCCATGGGGCCAAGTGGCTGCATCCTTTATGGAGCATGAGCTGAGGCCACAGTATCTCAGCTCCACATCTCAGGTTACTGCCTTACCTACTCCACCCCAGTGTACTTTATGTAGCCTTGTTAGAACTGAGAACGGAGAGACACAACAGTAAAGAATGGCAACTGCAGACCTCACCCATTAGGAATAGAAGGGTAAACTTGGTGGACAGACACAGATGGCTCAGCAGAGTGTTTACTTTCCTCCTGCCATTTCGGTCGCAGTGAAGAGAAGGTGACTGAGGGAGGACAACAACAGGTGAGCTAGGGATATTTCTCAACAACAACAACAACAACTACAACAACAACAGCAGCAGCAACAACAACAACAACAACAACAACAGCAAGTGACTTTGTGATAGGCAGAGGACTCTGAAAGCATGGCAAGGCCTGTCTGCTAAGGCTAGGGTACATGTAGTGGCTCTGGCATCTTCTCAGCTGGCTGAAGAAACAGGACATGGTTAATGGAGGAGAGAACAGAGTTCATGCAAGAAAGATCCAAATCCTCCTGGACTGGGACAGGAAATAAACTTGAAATTGGGACATCTGTGTCTGTGATGAGAGTGAAAAGACAATAAAACCTAACTACCCCTAAAAAGGAGAGCAGAGTATGTGGGTCTGTCTGGCAAAACGTCCAGTAGTCTTCTAGGTGGGGAGAGGGGATTATTGGAAAGAGAGAAAATAAAGACTCAGAAACAAAGTTTATCAATACTGGGCATATGCACAAAAATTCCCCTACATACAGCAAGGATACGTGCTCCATTATGTTGATAACACCCTTATTTATAAAACCCAGAAGCTGGAAACAAACCAAAAGTCCCTCAGTAGAAAAATGGATGCAAAAAAAAAATGATTCATTTACACAGTGGAATACTAGTCAGCTATTAAATAATATGACTTCATAAAATTCTCAGGCAAATGGATGGAGCTAGAAAATATGCTGAGTGAGGTAACCCAGTCACACAAAAAAACCCACACTCTTTGTACTCACTGAAAAGAGGATATTAGCCAAAAAGCTCACAATACCCATGATAAAACCCACAGACCATATGGAGCTAAGGAGGAAGGAAGACCAGTGTGTGGATGCTTCAGTTCTGCATTGAGGAGGTTACAGGATTATTGCAGGAAGTGGAGGAATAAGGGGACCAGGGAGGGAGACAGGAGGAGGAGGAAATAAAGGGGCAATATAAGATAGTGGAGGAGATGGTAAAGAGGAAGAGAGGTTTAGGAAATGGATAAAAATAGGTAATAGGCATGATGAACTGGAGATGGCCACCAGAGGGTCCACAGACCAGGAAATGAGAGGCTCCTAGGACCACTGAGAATGGCTTTAGCCTAAATATGCAGAGAACAGGGAGATAGATCCTGAAGAGACCACCTCCAGTATATAGGCACAGTCCCCAATGGAGGGCTGAGCTTGCCCATCTCAAAGTATTTTACCCAGAAATGTTCCTGTCCACAGGAAGAACAAGGACAAAAAAATGGAGCAGAGACTGAAGGAAGGGTCCTCAAGGAACTTTCCTACCTGGGAATCCACACTGTGTGCAGACACCAAACCTGAAACTGTTGTCTTTGTCATGAAGTACTTGCCAACAGGAACCTGGTTTGACTGATTCTTGGGAGGCCTGGTTAGCAATTGAGCAATGCAGATGTGGATGCTTGGAGCTAACCATCAGACTGAACTCAGGGACCCTGGTGGAGCAGCTGTCACAGGGAGTAGAGAAGGACAGGTTATTGCAACCCAATAGGAAGAAAAACATTGGCCTAACAAACAACCCAGTGGTCCCAGAATCTAGGCCACCAAATAAGGAGTGTACAGGGAGGGATCCATGGCCACAAGTACCTATTTGTCGAAGAAAATATTTTCCTGATAGCAAGGGGAGGATATCCCCTTGGTCCTGTAGAGGTTTGATTTCCCCAGCATAGGGAGAAACTGGAGAAGTGGGAGAGGATGGGAGGGTGGGCGAGCACCTTCATATAGACATGGCAGAGGGGTGTGAGGGCAGATGTGGGACAGGGGTTGTGGAGGGGTAACCTGGAAGTGAGATAGCATTTGAAATGTGAATGAATGGAATGCTTACTAAATAAAAGAAATGAAACAAAGAAAAGCAATGGCCAGGGCTGTTGAGTCCGTACCGCACGAGTCTCAAGGTTCTCCTGGACTTGACAATAGTTTATAGTATCATGGGAATCAAAGTCCCCAGCCCACAGAGATGATGACTGATATGTATTCAGTATCTCTAAGCATATGGAGGCCTCTCTTTTTCTTCCAGTTCCTTCCTTTAAGATCAACAAACATTGATCCCATTAACATGAGCTTCAAGTGTGTCCCTCATAACCTTCCATGAAGCAGCAAATCAGGAAATCTGCTGGTAGACCCCGGTCTGATTGACTCTAGCAGACAGTCAGGCATTCATAAAAGAAGGCAAAATTTCTCCCCACAAGGCAGGTGGGCCTTACCTCAGTAGAGTCACAAAGTTCCTGCTTGTACAGCATCCTGTATCCAGACAGAAAGCTAAACCGGAGCTAGGCACTATGCTAAGAATCAGTCTTGGGGTACGAGTTTTCCTCTTGCTTTCTGAGAATACATTCTCACCACTAATCTGTGTCCCATCCCTTGTCCAACTTTCATGGCCCCCTGGATCTCCCTATGGAGTTACCACTTGGAATGGTTGCTTTAGATTAAAGGTCCAAGCAAGGGTGAAGACCAGAATACAAAACAAATCATGGCTTCGTACTTCTCTATATACACAGACAGATGGAGAGGTATTGCAAATAATCTAGCAAAAGAAGACAGACTCCAAGCAGTTCATATGGTTACTGACCCTATGGATGCCTTAGCAGGTAGAGCCCATTCCACTGAGCCCCTGATTCAAATTATGCAGAGTTAACAAGTTAGAGGAACCCTGGGAAAAGCTACCAGAAGCACTGTCTTCCTAAACAGGCAGAGGCACACACACCTTTTCCTTGACAAACAGGATATGTCAGTCTTGTACCAGTGTGCATATACCTAGGGGAGGAAGCATTCTACCTCTTCAGATCCTATGTTCCATGAGGTACAAATAAAAGGGTCCTTCCACCTGCAACCACAAATGAGATATTCACTCAGAGGTCCTGTGGACCCACTACAAGCTGAAGCCGAACTCCTAGTGTCCATCTGGATGAGCTGAGCTCCAATGTCCATAAGAGATACGACCAAGGAAAGAACCTAGAATGTACCTTGTCCTCACGTTGGTTCATGGCTAGACATCTTGTCTGCATCCACTGGAGCATCACCATGTCAAATCCTATTGTCCCTCCATCTAGATTGAGAGAGAGTCATGACCACAACTTCTCTGCTCTCTGAAAGAGACTCTGTTGGCGTAGAGTCAGGCAGCAGGCTGGCAGCATTGAAATTAACCGTATTGAATGTGGTGCTAGTCCAGGATAACTGCCTAATTATTTGAGCTTTGTACTTCCACCTCTGTTGCCCCAGAGAAAGGCCAATACAGCATGGAACATGGACCTTCTCTGTAATCTTACTAACATAGGACCAGACATCATTCATCCCTGTTCCTCTCCTGGTGTCTCTGGCTTGCACTCTAGGGTCTCTCGTAATTTTAGTAGCATTTCTCTTACATAGTCATGGTTATTTTAAACCCTTTTGAGCAGTCTCCAGTAATCAGGTACTACTTCTAAACTCACATCTTTTAACCATTTTTAGATTCTTTTCCAAGATCTGAGGAAATAGCAAACAACAGCAAAGTTTCCTACTAGGTCCCATGAATTCTACCATGAGCTTGGCAAACACTGTCGAGGGCCTCATGGTCCTAGTAAGTGTTGGTACCTAACCAGTTTAGAAGGAAATAGGTCTGGAGAAAGGTGTAGGTATATTTTTGAGCTTGACTTTCTTGTCTAAAACAAGACAGCAACCAAATAATAATAACTGGGAACCAGAGCTCACCATAGAGGAGGGACAAAGGTCAGATTTATAGAGTGGGGCTGAAAACACAGATACTGGTTTTGTTTTTCATGAGTGGTATGAGCAATCCAAAATTACCAGTGCCCTGAAAGAGGGGCAAATATTTAGTCAGCTGTGTTCAGTGCAGGTGTGAGTTGTCTTGCACAAGAAAGCTGCTCCTCAACACAGGAAAAGTGGTCAGTGCACCTGGGTTATCTTAGTCACCAGATTCCAAAGCACTGGGACCATTAGTTGGCTACCTGACTCCAAAACAAGGACACTGTATTTCAGACGTGCTCTGGAGGTTTTCATGCTAAAAAAGAGACAACATAAGCATGCTCTCCAGTAAAACTCCCATGAGGCATGTCAGACACTGCCCAACATTGCCTGGCACTGCCACCTGTTGCCCATTCAGTGGTGTGGACAAGAAAAAGACACCCTCCTCTGCCCTTGTACCTCACCACCTATGGCATGCATGACACTTGACTCTGGTGTGACTAGAACAGGAGAGCAGCCCCTGTCATTCACCTGCTAGAACACTCAGGAGTTCAGGTCCTTAACCTTGCTTGGGCAGCACAATAGATCTAGCCCTGGATAAATGGGCTGTGTATGAAAAGGCCCCAAGGGTTCTGTCTCTTGTCTGCTAGGCAGTGGTGAGGATGATGGAGAAACCCCTCTCCCCTTATTCATCATGATGTCTGTGGCAGGCAGGAGAGCTGGCCCTGTGCTCATGTGTAACAGACCTGGCCATGTCCTCACTCGCTGCAATACTCAAGAGACAGGAACTGGCGCTTCACCTGAAGAGTAGGGTGTCACTGGCCATGTTTTCAGGGACTACAAGTTAAGCAGTCTCCTTGAAGGGTGCTAAAGCCATCAGCCTGACAAGATACTTCTCAGGCACAAATCCAGGACTTTTAATTGACACCAATATCTAGCTATTGGTGAACTTCTGGAGTGCATGCAGGGCCAGTTTTATAGATCTAAAAGTCCAGAATGTCTATGATACAGATAACCACCATGACAACAAAATGTCTGAGAAGAGGTCCATTGAAATTCCAGTGTTGATAGAGTAGCTGAAGCCTCATACCACACCAAACAACCACCATAATGAAAATTTGCAGATGAGAAGGTGTGAATGCCATGGTGACATAGTATAGCTTCCACAACAATCATTTTCCACTATTATTGGGGAAGATGGCATGGGGTAAGTACGGACAGGAGAGGAGAGGAGAGGGAGATAGTGAGATTGTGTCTTGTGAAGGGAAATATATACACACACACAAACACACACACACACACACACAGAGAGAGAGAGAGAGAGAGAGAGAGAGAGAGAGAGCACACTGACAAGTGAGCAGGCGAAATTGAATAATGTTAAGCACTAGAAAGATCTTTAAAGCCAAAGTGGTAGTTAACTAGTCAATGTCTGAGAAATGGCGGTGTTGTTTGAAATACAAACTCACAGTGATTGTCAGCGTATGCATGAGAGTAAGCAAGCTCATACCAGAGGGAATCTTATGAACAAGGAAGTGGGGATAAGGACTGGAAATCCAACTACAAAGTGAGAGACCATTGGCACTTGACAGCTGCTGGGAGAGGGAAAGGCTGTTTTTGATGCCAAACCCTGAGAGGTCAATGATTCTCCAACTCACACTTCATGACTGAGATTAGTTGGGTAACAAAAACTGGACCTGATCGAGAGATATGAAGGTAAAGGGAGAGGAGGAGGGAGGGGGAAAGGGAAGGGGAGGCAGAGGAGGAGCAAAACAGGGAAGGGAGGGAGAGGGAGAGGTTGAAGAAGAGGAGGAGGATCAGAGGGGATGAAAAGGAGAGTGAGACTGGTCTTCAGTCTGGACAAACCAACCTCTGTTGACTAGTTTTGTTCTTGATGCTTCCTTAGGACACTTTCAGAGGCACAGTGCCATTACGTACATTTACTCAGCTGGAGCCCTGTTTTCTACATCTTCTGACTCCTGCATCCCCAAGGGCTGTGACTGATAGGGCACACATGGGATTAATAGGGGACTAAGGGGCATTTGAGGACTCCCATCACTGAAGAAGGGTTCATCGTTTCTTAGAACTCCATTCACGGCTGTGATTTAATAGAGCTCGTTGATGACAGGTTGAGTGTTTTCAGCTTTGCAGTGTGCCTAGCATTATGTCTTCATCTGCATCATGACTGTGATCCATATGTAATGTCTCACTAGGAAATATTTGATTGCAGAAGAAGGAAACCACACTAGCTGTGTGTAATTCTTGTTCCCAGTGGTTCAGCTTTTATCCATACTTAGAGGATCAGAACTTGTAAGATGCTCAACCACAGGTGCAGAGACCATCACACCCAGTTAGCACAGTGTCTGGTAGGGGAATCCACCTAGAGATGTAGATTCACAGGTCACCTCCACCACTGAGGCTCTAGTCAGGACCCGGAGCTGATTTACCTTAGATTCAGTTGAAGGAGATGGGGGAGGGGACAAAAATCACTGGAAGAGTCTGTGGTCTGAAAGACTTGCTTTCTCTGAAAAGTGTGGCAGGCATTGGTAATACTTATGTGACTTGGAAAGGAGAGTAGACACATGACTAATGGAAT
Organism: Rattus norvegicus; assembly: GCF_021556685.1. NCBI lineage: Eukaryota > Metazoa > Chordata > Mammalia > Rodentia > Muridae > Rattus > Rattus norvegicus. The sequence continues at coordinate 24,350,941 of NC_141540.1, forward strand.
GACTCTAGAGCTGATAGGGAATTCTGTGACTTCCATTTCTCCTTCTGTGAGAAAATAATGAAGCCTTAAATAATGAATAACTTAAGGAATGGTTTGTCCTGGCTCAGATATAATTACGATATAGTATCTCAAGGTGGGAAAAGCAGGGTATTAGCAGAAAAAGCAACTGATTTCCCTGTGTTCATGGTCAGGAATCCCAGGCAGCAGATGCTTGAGAATCTTGTTGCTTTCCCAGTTTGATGCAGCTGGAAATAAACCCCAAGGAAATGTTCCAAAAATCATGCAGGGTGGACCTTATGTTCCTTAGAGAAAAACATCTCAAAAACACAGATACTTGCCCAAATGTTTGCACCTAAGCGCCTGTCACAGTCACCAAGAAGGTCGATTTCTGGGAAGCTAAGGAGCCCATAGAAAGAAGTACTTTACGTTCAGAAAGTTTATTGTTTGATCAAGACAAATGCTGACCAAAAAAGGAGCTGGGAGGACACAGAGCACAGAGCTTGGAAACTGCGTGTGTTTGTTTGTACTTGCATGGCAAATGGAGGGGCACTATTGGAGGTGTGTGCTTGTTGGAATACGTGTGTCACTGTATGCGTGTGTTTGGAGATTCTCCTCCTATCTGCCTGGAAGGAGTTTTCCGTTTGCCTTTGGAGCATGATGTACAACACTCAGCGCCTCAACTGCGCTGCCTGTCTAGAAGTTGCCTAACTTCCCACCATAATGATTTGGACGGAAACTCACAACCATTGAGCCAGCCACAAGAAAATATTGTACATGACAAGGCAGTAATATATTACCTTTGTCATGGCGTGTTTTTACAGTAGTAGAAATTCTAACAGAAATTGCAGGGGAAGTAAGCATCATCTCTTTCCAAGGGAAGAAATTATTGAGAGATGCAGAGTGGATCACAAGTAGAAGGCTGCTGTGTCGCTCTCTCTCCTTTGCACACAGTTGAAGGACTGTCAAACCTGCATAGCTCACACTGAAAAATTCCAGGAAACTCCCCAGTGCATCCAAGTAGGGAGAAGACAGGGCTGAGGAGAGCAAGGAGATGCTGCCAACGCAAGCAGGAGGAAAAGTAGAAAGGAGAAGCCAAAATCGAAGACAGAAGAAGCAACGAAAGGAATGGAAAAGACTTGTTCCTCCAAAGCAAAAGCAGTGAAAGAGAAAGGGCCTTCTGAAGTTGATGTGTGTTCTGCTAAATCCAACAAGGCCAAGAAGGAGGATGAGCCTCAAGACCACAATGCTTGTAAAAGCAAAACATCCCAGAAGAAAAGGAGTCCCTTGAGAAGAAAACAGCCAATGGGAAAAAAATAAAACAGAGACAAAAACCAGGAAGTTTCTGAAGCAGAGGCAGACATGCCCAAGCCCAAGGAGAAGAAAGGGAAAGAAGTTAATGAGACATGGGAGAGAAGAGCCCAGGCTCAAGAATGTCCTCTCCCATTCCGAACCAAACTCCAACTCCAGGGATGCTCCTGGGGAAGAAAATAGTAATGAGATAGAAAAGGAAATACTCATGGAGAAGAAAGGATTCTCTCTAATTTTCCCATACGCGAAGAGACTGTCAAGCTTCTCAAAGCTCAAAGCTTGAGGGGTTTACTTCCCGTTTTTTCTAAAAGCCAAGACATTCCATCATGTATACAGTGAGACAGACTTCATTGCCCAGGCATGGACAGTAAGCAGGAAGACCTTCTCCTTTGCCATCCCTTTGACTGGGTAACTTAAAGGTGGACTTCAAGAGAGGAAGAGAGGCCAAGCCAATCAGATACTAGTGCTGCACCTACAAGAGAATTAGCAAATCAAATGAGCAAAGACTTCAGTGACATCAATAAAAGTATCAGTGTTTTTTATGGTGAAACTCCCTATGGTGGTCAACAAGAACAAGTGCAGAGTGGGATTGATATCCTGGTTGGGACCCCAGCTCGTATTGAGGATCACTTGTGGAATGGCAAGCTAGATCTCACCAACCTTTAACATGTTGTCCTAGATGAAGATGACCAGATGTTAGATATTGGTTTGAAGATCAAGTGGAAGAAATTTTATGTATAGCATACAAGAACGATTCTGAAGGCAACCCGCAAACATTGCTTTTTCTCTGTAATCTGCTCTCATTGAGTATTTAATGTTGCTAAGAAATACACAAAACCAACATATGAACCGGTGGACCTGATTGGAAAAAGACTCAGAAAGCAGCCTTAACTGTGGAGCACAGGAGACAGAGAGGACAGTGGTGAGTGGGGATGTGTTCCGAGGCTACAGTGGTCATCAAGGGGACATGTTCAACTTCTGTGAAACCAAGAACAGTGGCAGGAGCTGTCACAAAAAACATGCATAAAGCAGGAATGCCCAGTCCTTACATGGGGACATTCTGCAGAAGCAAAAGGAAATCACCCTGAAACGTGCTGAAATGGCAATTTCGTGGGTTTACTGGCTGCAAGTGGGTTAGACATCCCCGAGGTTGACCTGGTTGTTCACAGCTGTACACCAATGGAAGTGGAGTCTTTGATCTTTCAAGAAGAAGAGGCAGAGCTGGAAGGATAGGGGTTTGAACTGCTTTTACCAAAGAAGAGTACCAGTTACCCCAGGTGGAGTGGAAACCCAGCACTAAATTTGAGTGGATAGGTCTTCCTTCTGAAACAAATAATGAAAGCCTCCAGCAAAGATGCCATCAGACTATTGGACACTGTGTCCCCACTGCTGTTGGCCATTTCAAGCGGTCAGCTGAGACGCTGACTGAGGAGAAAGGAGCTGTAGAGACCTTGGCAGCTGCTCTATCTCCACAGATCAGGGGCCACATCGGTCGACCAGTGCTCCCTGATCCACTGCCCAGCAGCCTTTGAGACCGTGATACTGCAGTGCTTTGTTGAGATGTCCAACTGAGCTATGCTTGGAAGGAACTCGAGGAGTAGCTAGGCAAGAGCATCGATGCCAAAATGAAGGGGATGGTCTTCCTCAAAGGAAAACCAAGAGTTTGTTTTGATGTCTGCACTGAAGCAGACACAGAAACACAGGTGAAGTGGCATGGTTGGAGATGCTGGCAGCTCACCATGGCCACTGAGGAGCCAGAGTTGAAAGGACCCCCAGAAATATATCAAGGGGGCAGGGGCAGCGGATGGCAGCCATGGTGATTTCATGGGACAGCAGGGTGGAAGCAGGAACTTCCTGGATCAGGGCAGGGACAACAAGGAGGAAGTAGAAACTTCCGAGGACAATGACCAAGAGGTGACAACAAAAGGTACCAGATCCACAATCAAAGGCCAGAAGTGGAGTTTATAGTAAAGTATTTGGTCAATGAGTAGAGCCAAGAAGAAACTCTTCACAATGGGCACCCCAGGGTCCCTCCTGCTCTCAAAGTCCCCAGTGCTTCATTCCTTTTATATGATTTACCAGCTCCCCTTCCTTGCAGAGAGGTTTCTGACCTGTCTGAGTAACCGTCATTCTGTCTTCCTTTTGGAAAGAAATAGGAATGGATGGATGAATGAGTGAATGAATGAATGAATGCATAATGTGAGGACGACAAAGTAATCGATCTGATATTGGGCCCTCAATGCACTTCCCAGGTGCTGCTCCTCTAACTGGAGTCTCAGGAGCCAATAGAGCAGCTGGGGAGGTGATCAAATCTCTCTCAGGTTGCAGCTTTAATGCACTTCCCTGTGCAGCACAGTACTGCCTGTAATTGCTAAACAGTAAATATCTGTCTCTTTGATCTGCTGAAGAAGAAGCTCAGAGAGGCTAGTTTCCTTTTCACAAGAATGGAAAGTTCCCTGAGGCCCAGAGTGGAGACAGCCACTATGGTTTACAGCCTTGTCTGTTTGGTACATTTCATGCTGTGACCTCACAAAGAACCACTGTGATGTAAGAATGAGTGTCCTCTGTATAAGACAGTGGACCAGCCTGTTGAATTTATCCATAAGGACCGGGGAGCCGGTTAAGGTTGACCTGTGGGACTCCTTGATAGCTGTGTATTTTGTTAGTTGACGGGTTATTGTACCTCACAACTTGTGTTCACCAGATCACAGGGATGGACATCACTTCTATTAAGAAGACTTTGGGCAGTCAGTATAGGGTGGTTTTCTTTCTTGGACAGGGTTCATATGGCAGGGTGAGATTGGCCTGGCACCGGAGAACGCAGGCCCTGGTTGCCATCAAAACAGTAGAGATCTGTAAGAAGACCATCAGGGCAATCCTGTCCGAAATGACCACTTTGGAGTTACTGCACCATCCAAATATAATTTCCCTCTTCCAGATCCTGGTTACAGCGAACCAGATTCATTTTATTTTACAATATGCTCCAGGAGGCAACTTAGTAGAACTAATAAGTGAGGAGGGCCCGCTGCCAGAAGAAAAGGCGAAGAAAATGTTCGGACAGATCGTATCTGCCATAAGATATTGCCATAGTCTGGACATTGTCCATCGTGACATCAAGCCACAGAATATACTGATAGATGGAGAGGGCAATGTTAAGCTGATCGACTTTGGCCTGGCAGTCAAATGCAGACCTGGTACATTACTGAGTAGGCACTGTGGAACCAGGGGCTTTAATGCCCCTGAACTGGTATTACAGCAGCCATATGATGGCAAGAGTTCTGATGTGTGGAGTTTGGGCGTACTCCTATATTTCATCACCACTGGCTACTTTCCCTTCAGAGGAAACACCATCAATGAGATTGAGCAAAAGATTACAACGGGGACCTATACCGTTCCACATCACCTGTCTGGGCAACTCGAAAACCTGATACATCAAATCCTCACGGTTTCCCCAGAGATGAGGCCCTCTATAGAGGAAATTGAAAATCACCCATGGATCAAGAAATGCGAGTTTAAAATCCCGACAATGACTGACCCAGATTACAAAATTATAGAAATGCTCTGTGCGATGGGGTATAATGCCAATGACATCTTGGAATCCCTCCAAAAGAAAAGATACGATGAACCAATGGGGGCATATTTGAGCTTAAAAGATCATGTAAGCAAAGGGTATGATCTTGGATATATCACTCCAGCCAAGCCTGGGGATCCGTGCCCTCCGCCACCCCCATCACCAGCACATCCCTCTGTCTTTGTCCTTCCTCTCAGGAGAAGGGCCAGTGAACCCATCTTTGGCCACCACAGACCTCCCTCAAGAGAACAGAATCCTCTTGACCTGATTCTATCAGGACTCAAGATGAGCAGGTGTGTCTCCATGCCTCCCATTTCGGTATACTATCCTAAGAAGGAGAGAAGCACTTCTACCCGTGCCCTCCACTCAACACCTGTGGCCTCCCCATGTGTCTACAACAACATGTCGGGAGTTGAAATAATCCTGCCACCTAAGCAGGACATTGAGATAAATACGTCATCTCCCCCTCAGACGATGGGATGGTTTAAGAGACTCCGCAAAGGAATCAGAGACTGCATTTCAAGACTTTGCTGCCTCCCTCGGGCTCCAAAGAAAAAACCCCAGCATAGATCCTCCAAGAGAGTGGCCCCCCTGAAAAAGGCAGCAAGCAGTACCATATAAAAGGTAAGCTAATGTGGGAGGGTGCACCTCCACTCTGAATTTTATTTTCTCTGTCTTTATTCATGTATTCTCACTGGAAATATCAGAGAGTATACATGGGGTCTCTTGGGTTAGGGAGAAGTATGTCTACTCCAGCTGGATAAAACCCTGCTCATTTCCGTACCATCTGAGGAAGAAATATTTTTGGAGAATGCCTAGGTGGTGTCTGATGTAAACGAACTAGCTATAATCAGCAAGTGATTGTGGGTACAGCCAGTCTGAAAGGGGGCATATTAGCCTGTTCTCTATGGGGAACATATTCAGATAGAGACTCTGCTTAGGGACCTAGTGCCTGGCAGAGTGACAGTGGTCAAAGTACTAAGGGGCCACCTCCATGTCTCCCTACAATTGAACTGGACAGGCAGAGTGTACTGAGTCCTGTGAGGTCTGACAATGCTGCTTGAATGAATACATTGGGATTCAGCTGTGGATACCCAGTTCTTATGTATCCTGCATGCAGCAGAGAGGGGTCAGTGTCACCAGACGTTCCAATCTGGCATTCAGAGACTGGTCGTACAGTTGTGCTAGTCTTTCTTACCATCTGCTAACCAGGGCTGAATAGCTGGTAGGGGATCTTCCTTGCTACAAGGGTCCAGGCAACTAAACCTCAAACTGAATGTCCCGGGACACAGACCTGAGGGCTCCTAGGTTTCTTTTCCTCCCATCATTTGGTATGCTACCAACAAGGAGACCTATGTTCCCTGCGAGTACAGCAAATGCCTGCTCCAGAATTCACAAGGAGCAGAAATGGGAAGTTTCCCTCCATAGCTCTGTTCTTGCTGCTTTTGCTAGGCATTCAGTGCAAGTGCTGGCTTGGTCAGCTCCTGGTCAGGCCACTGGGCATTCAAAGTGACATCTATTCACGTTCCCACATGTGCTACATACCTAGGACACACCTTCCCAGTATCTCATACAAACCAAGCTCACTGCGGTCTCACTCTAAAGCTCGAATTTCTTTGAAATAGCCATCCCCTTGAGAATCTACTGTGGTAGGCTTGGGGCACTGCATGAAGCATACAGCAGCAGACTTGAGGGACATAGGAAGTGGACTTCAGGTGTGAGAGCTTAAGTGCCTCCAGGATGTGATCGTGCACCACATTCCAAAAATGCTCCAGCTTTGGAAAGTCCAGGCTTCTGTCTACCATGTCTGGTGTGAGTCTCAGTACTGGGCTGAAGGATGCCACACTGAGGTTTCGAGAACAAAACACAGTGCTTCTATCATGGAGATCACTCAGCCTGTGTGACCTGCTCTCCTGTGAGAAGGATAAGAGTAGGCACCCAGCGCATCTCTCTCACTGTGTCCAAGAAAGATGCAAAACTTGTGAGTAAACCTCAAAGCGGCTAAGCCTGGGAAACTAGAAGGGTTGCTCCCTAAGCATTTGCCATCTTTCTGACACTCAGTCCTCTTCCACATCTGAAGAGCCTGGAGCTGGGACTCTCCTCATTTGTCAGAGGTTAGCCTCATGACATATGTCCCTGCATTTCCATGGGATTTTGGCTCCATGGGGTGTGGGCTCTTCGTCATGGTTAGGGTTCAGTGTCCTAGCCATCCAGCTTGATCTTTGCATTCTGGGCGGAGCCTGTTCAAGTTCTTCTCCTACAGCATCTGTGTGTCCAGTTCATTGCTAGAGTTAAGTCTTCTTTCATAGGCCTCACGTCATTCTTTCCTAACTGGAACAAGTCTTCCAGTGTCAAAATGAGATCTGAGATTCAATCCTGTGCTCTAGGTTTACTCTGTGTCATGCTGTGATCAGTTATCCAGTCAGAAGTCATTGAATAAAAACGTGCTCTGTCCCAAGCCTTCACTCACTGCTGAGTCCAGGGATCTTTAGGCCTGACGACCTATCTGTCCCCAAGCAGCAGACAACCTGGCAGAGTACAGGAAAATCAGGAAGACAAAAATGATGGTGTAGTTCTGCATGAAAACAACTAACTTGGTAAGAGACCAAAGAGCATGAATGGTAGTCCAGGGCATCAGAAGAGACACTTTTGTGAGAGTTACAGCAGGAGAGACCCTGGAAGAAACTAATAGAAGGCACAGAGGGCCATGGAGGAAGCTGTGTGACATACAGCCAGCATCAATCTCTGTATATGATGCATATGACGGTGTCTTTTTCTGATAGTGCGGTGTTTTGAGTCACTTAAGAATAAACTGCAAGTTTCTCCTTTAGGTGAAAACTCCTGAAATTCCTCTTGACTTTCAGGCTCTCACAGTCTTGAAGGTCCACACATGGAAAAGACCTGAGGGGTGCACTCTCCTGAGTCCTGAGGATTGGAAAGGACAAGATAGTGAAGAGATCAGTGGGAAAGAACAGAGTCAAATAGAAATGGGGCTCATGGTGGCATCCCAGAGTCTAGAGGCCCCAACCTTCCTTCACATGCACCTGTAGGTGTTTCAAACTCAGTGGTGGTTCTAAGTAAAAAGTGTCACCAGGTACATCTATGGATGTGTGTGTGTGTGTGTGTGTGTGTGTGTGTGTGTGTGTGTGTGTGCGCGCGCGCGCGCGCGCGCGCGCGCACCCTTCCTATCCAAATCAAAGGCTCCATAACCTCGAGACAACATTTTCAGTGTTACAGGAATATCTTTCTACTCTAAAGTATAGCTGAAAAGCAGCCCAGCTATACTGACTTGGCTTTTTCTCTCATGTTTCACCATCTATCCCTGGTCTTCTTAGATTTCTCCAGCTGAGAATTTTCAATAAGTTAGGAAGCTACTATGAGTCTTCTGGGATTAGGCTGCCCTAAGCTGGAGCCACAGTCCAACAAGTGTTCACCAAATGTTTTTGTCTTCATTGCTGCCAGGAACAGAGAGAGCAGTGGGTCTTGCTTGGCTGTGGAGGAAACTGTTGTGTAATTTAAAACTGATGTATGTAACTATTATGAGGGAAGACATAGTAACTGAAAGTAGATATTTAGAGGAAGAAACAAGAATAGAGGTCATGACCTGTGCTCTTTACTGGCTTCTTCACAATGATTTCCTTGACTTCTTTCCTATTGCCAGATGAGCTACCATCCATAACTTCCCTAAACACTTAGTTATTAATCATGAAAATGTACTATAAATGCAGTGGACAATCTGACAGTGGCATAATGTAAACAAACATTTAAATCTCAAATGGCCTAAAGTTGACCAAATTTCCAGGAAAGTGTCCAACCCATGTGGGGAGGGGCAATCCCTTTCTTGCATGCCAGTCACGTCAGAGTGTGCACTTGTCCTGTCACTTGGATCTGTGGAAAACTTGAATTTGTCTTTTGTCACACTTTCACTCAGGTATCTATTAGGTGTCTCAGCCACTCACCATCTCCTCATCAATTCTATCCTCCATTTGTTTAAGTTCTAGGATTTGTAGCTGCTGTGTTTATCTACAGATGATGGTCAATAGAGTCCCTCTGGAACCTAAATTCAGACAGCACATAGAGTGTCTGCACTCTCTGTATCCCAGAGTCAGCATGAGACAAAGCTCAACAACACATGTGGACTCTTCCCTCTCACCCTAAAGGACATGCTGATCCATTAGCTTCCGGATACACAACATGCTGACATCCAGCAGTCAATGGCCTTAGCAGTTCTTAATGGCCACTGGCCCTCTCAAATGCAGTCTTTAGTCATTCAGGAAAAGGGAAAGGATCCATAACTTCTCCATTCTCTGTACTTGCTCTAGTGTCCTTCCCTCCTGAGTGCTTTCACAGTTCCCCTAGTTATAATCTACAAAGGGAGGTCTCATTCAGTCGGAGGTTCTGAGAAAGGATGATTCTGCCATTGTCCTGGGCACCTGGGTTTAAGTCCCCCTCACAACTAATTTCTTTCCCTCCTTCAGCTTCCCTCCTGCAGATAATGGTGCATTTGAGGCCAGGACATTCATGGATTCCTGAGTACAAGGAAAGTGGCTCATTGTTGCTAAGGATCCCAACTCAAATTAGCAACACTGGACTGAAAACACAAACTAAAATCCTCCTACCTGAGCAAGGTATGCAGAAAAAATGAGAGACTGCTGTTTTCAGGGACAAGTGTCCATATGGAATCTATAGTGATGATCTATGCCTGGCAGAGGAACAATGGTCAACTATCTAATGGGCCCCCTCAAAGTCTCCCTGCATCTCAGAAGAACACCAATGTCCAGAGCTCTGTGATTCCTGTATCACTGTGGAGCATCTGCCAAGAATGGACACCAGCATCAGTAGACCAGGGAGAGACTGGTTCCCACACTTTAGTTCTGCACGCCCAAACAGTAAAACAACATCCTATCCCCTAATGAGGTATGTACATAATGATAGAGGATTCTCCACACAAACTTGATTTACAAGAACAGGGCCTCTTTGGTAGCCACCCAAACCATCTGAAATCAGGCAAGAAGACGTGAGCAGTAGCCTTCGATCCCTGTACCTCAAGACCAAATAACACTCATTCTGATAGGATACATGAGCTGGTCCTCGTTTATCTTCATTCCCCAATTCCTTCTATCTCCTATCCGCATGAAGACCTTTCCTTCCCATGCTCTGATCGAATCTTGTTCCGCAATTCATGGAACACATTTGAAAAGTCGATCTGAACTTCCATGTCCTCATTGTCCGTATGGACCTTCAGGATGGACAGTCTCTGGAAGATCCTGTGACAGCTGCAGGATGGGCTGAGCAGCTGTGTTTGTCCATATCTACGGCAGAAGCACTTGAGCCAATAGACTACCTAACAGTGCCATCCTGCCCTTAACAATGAAGTGAGGATTCCCCTGTCTCCATGTGAACCAACCTGCCTACCTCAACACTGTGCTAATGTCGCTGCGGGAACACTAAGGACATGAGGACTATGAGAGTAGGATGCTGGGTGCAAAAAAACAATGAGTTCCCTTTAATACTGACTAAGATGCTCAGGCCTCAAAGGAGGTGGACTGCAAGGGTGAGAGCTGAGTGTTCCTTCTGGATATGAGTCAACACCAGCATGCAGGAATCCACCAGGATTGGACAGACGATGCATCTGACCGGAAGAGGGGAGTAGTAAGTTTCTGGCATGCACGGAAAGATCCCTCACTCTGTGTAATTACCCAGGAAATGAAATAGTCTTGTCCATGTGGACATTGGTGCCCAAATGAGAAAAATAGTGTATATATCCTGACCACTTAAAAGTCATGCTTTTTCTGAGAGAACCTCTGAGCTCGAAAGACTGTGAAATAGGATGTCTGCCTGTACCAGAATCTTTCCTGAGTAGAGAATTTCATCAGGAAGGAAGAGGCCCAGAGCATGTACATATGTTGAACTCTTGAAGGGCACCCAGTTTGAAAGAGAACATCAAAGGCCTGAATCACTGTGAAACATGCTGTCTGCAAGTACTAGAACACTTCCTGAGAGCAAGGGACACTGCCAAACCACTAGAGGCCAAAAGTTATGATGGATAAAGAGACAGGAGTTCTGGTGACCTGTAACCCCATCAGGAGCCCCAAGGGTCACCTCCTGCTAAACCAAACATAACCTTTATCAGTGAAGGTCACTCCTGAGAAACCCTGTTGAGAAACCCTGCAGACAGGAAAGCCAAGGAGGCCTCCTCCTTCCCATTGTCATTGTCTTTTAAGGGAGCTTGAACAGGTTAGCTCCTACAGACTTCTTAAACTGCCTGGAACACTCTGCTAATTCTGTTTCCTGTACTCTTCAACTGAGTCAAGAGAAGAAAACAGATATTTGGAACTCTGATCCAATCAAATTAATATTCTGGTGATCAGAAGCCAAGACTGTACAGAGATTTCTGAGGCCTCTCCAGGAATTCTGTCCAGAATCCAGCTCTGGAGGACTTCAGTGTGCGAGAATGTGAGTACGTTGGATGGACTCTGGGGTCTAAGGAATGAAGTTTGTCCTCATTAGGACAAAAAGATACAAGAGGAACGCCCGAGTACATATAGAACACAGGGTGCCATGATGTGGAGCCCGAAGACAAGGGAGGCTGCTGAACACTCTAATGCCTGTATGAGTGAATTTCGACATGAACAGTGTAGCTGGATCTGTTTGCCTTCAGTTCAAGCTGCAATGTTGTCACCATCTCCTCTTAAAGCCCATGTATCCTTGACAAGGTTGTTCTGCCCTTCAAGCTCATATGATGGTTGTGCATGTAGGAGACCTAGCCTTCTGTCACCAAGGAAACAGAAAGCAGAGGAGGAATGCGACCGTGGGAGGCTGCAGGCAAAAGTGATGCGGGGCCAAAAATGTACCTGGAAGCTACATGGTACAATCCCTGAGGCCCTGTTCAGACCTTCATTCTATTCTGGTGTCTTCCTAGTGACAGCCCTGCTAGCGAATGACAACTTCTCCCTGACTCTTCCCCAGCCTTGCTTCCCAGTCCTGAGACTTGAAGAGCACAGAGGAGGGCCTCTGTAGGTCAGTCACTGGCTCTGGACCATTGACCACTACCACTGCTTTTACTTGGGATGGTGTTCAAATTGTGGGATGTCTGAGAAAGCTGGGTTCCACGTTTTGCTATGCAACCTGTTCCTCACATCCTGGACTTTGCCGGCTCCAGTCCTCAGGTACTATCATGGAAGCCATTACTCTCTCCACAGTCCTGTCATTCTTACCCCCAAGGAGTAAGGATGTAGATTCACTCTAGATGTGAGCACAGCTTGTAAACTGTCTATGTGAATTGGTGTCATCTGTCCTTTTGTCAGTTGCCATTCAGTAAGCATTGTGACGTGTAAGGCTCTCAGGAGAAGCCAGATCCCAGTGGCATTAGTGTGACAAACAAGCTGTGCCCAAGTTGCTGACACTCTGGCAGAGTCCAGGACATCCAGGAAGACAGAGGTGGTGAGGTAAGTCTGCATCAAAACAGGTAAAAACAGTAATAAAACTGTCAGTTCCCATCCTTGTACAGGTTGTTGGGAAACACTGTCCCTGAGAAGACAGCTCTGTCGAACTGAGCCTGGAGAGAAAGAAGGCATGAGAAGGAAGGCAATGGCAGCCATGTGACAGGCAGCCATCATGAATGACTGGACCTGACGAGTGTCTGTGATACTGTGATAGATATTTATGGACACCCTAAAAGGAAATTTATTGTGTTTCATCTCTTAGTGAAATGATGTTCTCCACGCAGAGCACAGACCCTGGGAGTGTTGGGTATTGCTACCTGCCAAAGGCCTGAAGTGTGCACTACTGCTGTGCTGGTGGTGGGATTGTCAGAAGATGAGGAGGCCATCCTGATAGAGACAGTGTAGGAATCCCAGAAACAACAGCCCATGTTGCTGCATGTGGCTAACCATCGTTGATTTTGCATGTCAGTTTCTAAGCCGGTAAGGAGTGCAGATAAAAACTGTCACCAGAGGTAATCCTGAACCTTGGTTGTACACCAGCACTGTAGTTGGCTTTATCTCCCATGCAGACACTCAGTCTCCCTCAGCACACCCTCTTACTGTCCAGGAATTTTCTTACCTCTACAAATAACACACTGGGTTGTTACAGGTCGAATGACCTAGCCGAATCCTCTGTTCTCTTACATTCTATCCCTGTCCTCTTTTTAGATATCACCAACTATGACTCTGACATCCAATGAAGCAGTCGAGGGCCATGATGCTTTTCTGACTGAAGCAACACAGCCTGGAGCCCAAATCCCGAGGCTGTGCACCAAAGTCTTTCCCTGTTTGTCACTGGTGAGCAGAGTCTGACCTGAAAGTCTGGACCTGATCTCTCAGTGAAGGCAAAACCACTTGACCTCTGATTTTGAACTGCAATTGTAGGTACTGCTGCTATTGATTTAAAAATCTAGTTCAATATGGGAAAAATACACTTTACAATCTCCTGGAACATTCTGTCTCAGAGAGGACCGTGTCTACACTTCAAAGGAAAGACCAGGTGAGGAAGATGGGGAGGTCCCATGTGGATTTCTCACTATGTGATTGATCTCAACCCACTTCCCAAAGTTCCTTTAGTTACAGCATCAAATTAGTAGGCCTAGCATGAATAGAGCCCTGAAGTGCTGATAGAGACTGAGGGCTCCCTGGGTGGCGTGTCCCATGAACAGACCCTTCAGGATCTTTGGTGTGGGCAGATTTCTCCTCACTCTTTGAACATCATAGGTTATGAATGCTCTCCCTGAACACTCCGATATTCACTGGTCAGTTTGCAGTCCTGCCTAGCACTTCAGGAAAGTTCTCCCACTCTGATTGACTTCTGGGATCCAGCTTCCTTTTCTATAGAGTGTGCTTAGTGCTGTAAAACAGGAATCTGACTAACACAGTGTGTTGATTAGCTGGTCTTCTGTGATGCCTAGAAGCAGCACAAGATGGGGCCACTGGACACAGTCATCCCTGTATCCTTCAGCACCATAGAATTTGTGATTAGTTATCAGCACAGAAAACCACTTTTCTTTGATTAAATCTTTTCTGATTCTTTTCTAAATACTAGAACTAAATACTCAATACCAGAACTGACCTGATTGTGTAGGAACATGGGAATATCCTCTAATGTTCTACCATATACACACCCTCTGCTGTCCTCTACTTCTGGGCACTTGATCCCTGTGACTGTCTTCCTGGGATGCTCACCCTCTCGTCTATTTACACATCTTCTCTCCAGAGTCTCAGTACAGTGTCATTATGTGAAGAAGTAGTGGGGACGCTGTCCTTATCATCCCATGGTATTCCATACTCTCAATTGTCCCTTGCAGATCCTGGTGCTTTCCCACAAGAAGTTGCTCAATGTGGCTACCAGGCAGGACAAACATAAGCCTGTGTCTGCAGACAGGAGGGCACCAACAATGTGTCAAGCAACCTCATTTGCATCGTCACAAGCATCTGCAGTGTGGATATATGATCAACATGGTATGGCCCCTCCCTTCCCTGGTTGCCACCATCAAGTGTCATATAGGTCATCCATTTCAGTGCCAAGATTTAGAATTCCTCTGCTGGTTAGGGCTTGGGAAAGGTCCAAGTGCAAATGTGATGGTGTTTTCTGTTTTTGGTTATTCCTTAAATGTGGGAAATCTGTGTATCCAACTGTTGCAGAGTGCCTTCTTCTCTTGCTCTTCCCCCATGCTTTAGGAAGGATGCTGCTCACTAATTGTCTCTCAGCAACATGGTGGCACACAGGAAGCAATGAGCTTAGTATCAGAATGCCTCTTGACATTATTGGTACTTCCTAGAAGGTCATTAGTGGAGAGATGTTCAGAGTTCTGACAACTCCTCTCTGTTGTCATCTGACATATGACAGGCACTGACAGAGTCTCTCTAACCTTTGAGAGGACACCCTGAATGCGGTTCTTAGAATATGAATGGAGATCAGACATTCATAGGGAGAGAAGCCATGCCCACCTGGTCCCACCGAGCAGGAGTTGGGAGCTACCGTTTGATAAATTTGACTGACTAAGAGAACCACCAGATAACTTTCACTGTTGTCTGAGTTGTTGTTTTTAAGTGTCAGTGTGATTATCTGAAACAAAATATTCTTAGTTTCATTTCAATCCAGTGACTTAACACTTCCTGGTATACTGCATTAGCACAGTGTAGCCAAGGCACTACAAAGGGGCTACCCATGTTCTATCCACAGGCAGGAGTGTAGAGAAATTAATGCATGCATGTAGGCTTGCTTGCTAGTGCTCATCTAAAGGCCTCTGCTCTTATGAAGTCTTTCCCTAAGCCTAGGGAATGGCACTGCTAAAGTTCTTGTTACTTCCCATGTCATTTAAGATCATGAAATTGATTCTCTATAGACTTGCTCACAGGAGAACATCATCTAGAGAATTCCTTTGTGAAGAGTCTCCCTCCAGGTCACGTTTCCTGTACTAATTGACAGTTATAAATAAAGATCATAAATTTCTCCCAGTGGCCACCTCGCCGCTCAACATTGAAAACTGTCAGACTTGTGACTAGAGGCTTTAGCTTCTCATTTTACCTAGGGTCAAAGCTGACATCTTGTAGAGTGTCCTTTCTGGCCCTCTCAGTTTCTCCCCATATGATACCTGACAGTGTTTCCATTCAGCCATCAGCTCAACACTATGATGTATGTACTGTGTCATTGACTAGTACTTTCTAGGCAGAGATAAAAATTTCACAGCAGACTTGTTGGCCTTCAGGTTGATCTTTTTCTTTTTCTGTTTCCTCTGCCAGGTCGTTTGACAGTTGTGGAGCCCCTCCCACCAATAAAGGTTAGCAACTTGTTGGGCTTTCATGGCATTTATGGCAGCTAGATTGTGCTTCTTATAGTAAGTCCAAATCAGTGCTACTAGGTATGTATGATGCTTATACACCTTACCCTAATTTAAACAGATGGTGTGGGCACTGAGAACATGTAGCCCTGCAAAGCATTTTAAATTATTTACATATTTTCTCATTTACCTATTCACTCTCCCCTACATCCTGTCTGTAGTCTGTCTCTTCTCTCTCTTCTCTGGTTTTTATATCTTTTGTTCCGTCTTTTTCTCATTCTTGGCATCAGTTTCTGACTCTCTCCGTTCTCTTTTTTCCTGCCTAGCTGCCTCTTTGTCTATCTCTCTCTCCCTTGCTCTATCTCTGTCTCTCTTTCTCTTTCTCTCTCTTCCTCTCCCTCTCCCTACCCCCTCTCTATCTCTCTCTCTCCCTCCCCCCCCCTCTCTCTCTCTCTCTCTCTGTGTGAATGCATGTGGGGGCAGGTAGCATGTATATTTCCTGGAGAGCCTGTGGAGGTCAAAGTTTAACTCAAGTGAGGTCTTTCTCAGACTCATAAAGGACCTAGTAACTGAACTCTACTACCTATTATTGGAAAAGCTTTTGTAGGTGAAGAACCCGAAGGATCTGAGGCTGTGCCAGTACATGCTGGAGAAATACTTGACTGGACTCGGGTGTAGGAGCCTAGGCATTGGCCCACAGATGTACTGTTCTCCTTTGGATACCCGTCGCAACAACACAATCTTCTCTGTCTACTGGAGTTGTCTTGGTTGTAGATTTGGAGATCCTCAATCTCTCAGCTTAGTTCTCTAATGTTAAGTCATGTCGACTCTTAGCATAGTACTTTATTTGCCACTGTTCTTTCTACCTTTATTTTTCCAGAATTTTCTATGGGTAAGTTATTCCATCTATAACACTTTATGATGTGTAAGCCCACACGAGGGTACCCAGAGCCCATACACAATGTACTCTTATTTACCTGAGAAGTCCAAGCCAGTAACCCCAATCTTAACTCAGTGGTGAGAAGGAACTTAAAACTTAGAACAGGACTTGTTTTCATTCCTTTCTTGTTAGTATCATTCACAACTTCTGTAGAAGTTGGGAGTCCAGAAAGCAAAGGGCGGGATTTTCTCACATGATCTTGACCCATGTTGGGTTTTCTGTCTTCCATCTCCACCTTTAGCATTTAATATACCACATCTCTCCAAAGGTCATGCCTATTCTAGTGTGCTGCACTCAGTGACGAAGTTGGAGCAAGTGTCAAAAGAGTGAAGGCCAAGCTCTGACTGTGACAGAGAGTTTGAGATGGACAAATGATGCTTTGAAAATCACATGACTTCTCGCTGGGACCTCCATCTCCTGTAAATAACCAACAACCTGTTCAAGGATCAATGTGCCTCTGACATGAGGACAACAAGGTAGAAGGGAGTCCTCAGAAGGAAACGGGTCTGAGGGCTAACACCGTAATGCTTCCAACTCTGTCTTCTAGGCATCACTAACAAATCTATATAGTCCTACCTCCCAGAAGATGAGTGAAGGTGTTACAGTTAGGATGATTGTTGACATGAGGCTCTCAGAGGTTCACCACAAATCGGAAGGACAAGATTGAGATTGCCATTCATATGGTCTTTCCATAGTCTCCCCTTGCAATCAGAATTGACCATCACTATGGACCTCATCTATTAGATGCAGGTAAGATGATCATCTTAGGAAACCTAGTCTTTGCTGCTGAGATACTGGGATTCCAAACAACTCTGAGAGGAGAGGGTACAAAGTGGAGCTCAGTCCTGCCTCTCATACCACACATAGCTGATGTCCTGAGGTTCTGTTCTCAGGAGGCATGGAGGACATGTATCTATTTCATGTAAAAAGAAACTGTTACGAACAGTCTGAGGTCCCTGTAATTAGAGCTGAGTCTTTGATTGTACCACATCTTAAGCAAGTGAGGTTGGAAACATTGTTGCAAATGACAAGAGCCACCACTCTCCCTGCAACTGTTGTAAGGGATGTTCCCTGTACATCTTTATCCTATGTGATGCAGGTGTGAGTTAGATACTGACTAGAATAACAACTCAATGATTCTAAATTATTGATATATGGAAGGACAGGGTATTGGTTGTGTCTTGGTAAATGTACCCAAGTCTGTCCATGACTGAGTTAAGTAATACACTGTGTCCTTGTGTGAAGGGGAAACCAAGGCCCTTCTGAGGTCTCTCCTGACAGTGACTGCCCCAACAACAGTGAAACTCATCAAGTCTCACAGGAAAGGGCCACATTTGAGTCCCTGCTTGACAGGCCACAGACTCAGGATCTTTCCTTCCCTCCTGGCTTATTTTGAAAACAGTCTCCTCCCCAGACACAGCCATTTCAGTCATTCTCACAGCCATCACTTTGACACAGTCTCGATATCTTCCAACTCATACCACCCTCTTTGTGTAACAGGGAAAGTTCTTGGTCATGCCCAGTGTCCTAACAATTCTAGAGTAAGCCTGCTTTACTGCACATTTAGACTTGTCACAGCAGGCTTCGTTCTTGTGTAACATGGGCAGATGTCGGCCATGCCCAGTGTCCTAACAACGCTAGAATGAGCCCACTTCACTTCAACTAGGCCTGTCACAGCAGGCTGTACTGTGAGCCGTGTGGACATCATCTTCCTTCTGTATGGTTTCCATGTATAGTAGACAACGGAATGATATCTCAGGATATCCCTCCACCATGTAAGTCTTCACAGCTTCTCCATCATGTCCTTGGCCTTTTGAGGTGAGCCAAAGCAGCAATTCCATCCATTGCAAAAGGCAGTAACTCATACCCCATTCTTTCCAGACATGGCCCAGATCTCACCTCCAAACTATTTAGAGCACTTAATCCATCTCTCAATTCTCTGAGGTCCAGATTATGAGCTGGCACTTGAAGGGAATGCAGAGGTGACAGATCCTCTCATGATGATCCTCAGAGAATTTAGCTATTAAGACCAAAATAGAGGGAGACCATGACTGCAAGCTGACCTTTGTGAGCAACATATCCTCTCGGGACATGAAGCAATGACATTGGGATGTCTCTAAAGGGGCAACGCCCCATACTCTTCATAGCAGAGGCTTCTGTCTATTTAAAACTCGGGGGAGAGGTGGGCTCCTTCTCCTATAGAGGTGAGCAGGGTTGTCAATTTCTTCTGTCCCAAGAAGAAATTGTGGATCACATATCTGATTCTTTCTGGTCCCTGGAAATCCCAGGATCCTCTGAGTTTAACATAGGCAGCCACTGGGATACAGGTCAGTGTGGTCTCTAACGTAGCTGTGCCTCCATTTGCTGACATTGTGGCTACATTGCAACCATGCTCTCTGGGTTCACAGAATGCTACGCTGTACTCTAAGCTTTCCCAGTCTCAAGGGTGGACTCAATCTGGCTTGGTACTACCACTTTTTTTGGAGGTTGCATCCTGAAATGCCATGTGCTCTTCATAATGCCATTAAATGCTTTTACTATTGTTTGGTACATATGAGCATTCATGAAAATCAACACAAAACTCTACATACAAGATGTATTCAAAAACAGTAAATGCTGTTTTTCTAAGCCATTATACTCCTGAACCACTGCTCCATCCCTATGAGTTATCAAACCCCCAAGATTGGCTCTGTCGCATCTGGCCAGTGTTTCCTGGGGATGTCTCCTCCTGGTTCCTAGCAATGACCCTGCTGCTTTAGGCAGGCAGACTATGTCCTTTTTCTCAGATGGTTGTTGTGAAGGCCCTCTCACTTGTATTGTCTGATGTGCAGTCAGTATAACATAGCTTGCAAGAAGCAGTTGAAAAGACCACTTGTAATGTTGTGTCATGGGCTTAATTGTTAAGGAAACTCGTAGACATGAGACCGACGTGAGTAAAGAAAAAAAAACTGTGAAATTCTATCAAATTCCCAGTGATGTGTTCAAATGTGTGATGCTCAAGATGGTGCTTAAGATTTGGAGAACTCATTTGTTAGTGTGGAGCCTAAATAGTCCTTTTTAAAAGGCTAGGCTCAGGCATAGCCAGGCAGAGTCCAAACAGTTGTTCTCCAGTACTGAAAGACAAATCTACTAAAAGCCTTTGTCATTCCCAGAACTGTGTAAAGACAGATGGTCCTACTGGATGTCACAAATGATCCTTTTATTGTAGGTAACTGTCATCTTTTAGGGTTTTATCACCTAATCTGTCATGTGTCCTTGCTGTCTCTAAGACTATGTCATGTTCCCTTCTTTGAAGTACCAGCCTTCCCATAATCTGGAACATTACAAAGTTTGGATGATGTAGCAATGAGGGGTCGGCTGGCATATGCCCTAAATAGAAGCTGATTGAGTTGTGGGGATTTCCTGAGTTCAAGGTACCTGAGTAGAGTGAGGCAGGACAAGTACCCACAGTCTGGAATCTGGTCAAGCTTTATATGTACACTGCTCTACTGTGGGTGGCAGTACAGAACGAGAACTGGACGCTTAGCTGGCTTGCTCCTCACTACTCTCTCACAGGTTTTCATCTTGGACCACACTGGTTCTGATCAAGGCACAGTCTAGTGTGTTATAAGTTTCTCTCTATGGGTTGGTTGATGAGTTAGGATTCTCAACGGATACTGTTTTGTAGACCATTGTGTGCCTTCATTTTGAGCCATGCCTTTGGCATCACCAAGTCATGTGATCCCTCCAGACTTCTTCCCAACATTTATCATCATGTATAAACCTTCCATCCATCTCTGAGAATTCATTTTCCAGAAAGTAGATCATTGTTGGATGGCAATGACATCTTTGGGCCCTCATAAGCCAATCCTGGTGGAGGATAGAGATCTGTCCGTCATTGGAGGAAAGAGTCTCTTCTGGTTCGTGATGAGCAGATTCCAGGCGACTTTTATCAAATGTACTAAGTTGATCTAGACCCTTTGTTTGTTAAGTAAGTGCTCAGAAAGTTTATTTTACCCTCCTCACCCACATTTGCACAAAAGGCGTAAGAAGTCTATAGAAGTCTTTTGGGTCATTAGAGCCCTGCTTGCGTCCTTAGCAAGGTACTGCTCTGCGAAGAAAACTCTGGACAGTGGCATATCTGCAATGTGTCCCTACATCTTCACGATGCTCCTATGAGACCAGGAAAAAGAGAGAGCACACAATCACATTAAAATATAAACTCTGTTGTATGACTGTTGGGCTGTGCACAGTAGAGTGGTCATTCTTCAGAAATACCATTTGAACATTTTTCAGCTATGGAGAAAAACCCTTTGGCCATCATCTTCACCTCTGGATGTGTTTATATTTGTGTCACAGAACTTGAGCTTTTGAGTCTCCAGGGGGAATCTTGGTTATGTTACTGCAGGATGTGCAGTGGGTCTCCTTGACTGTCTTCTGTACATTGATAGCACAGGTGATGCTTTCTATAACTCGGCGTAGGTCCCTGAAGGTGTAGTTGTGTCTCTCTCCCTCAGTACCCAGGATCTTCATGTTCTCTGTGCTCACCCCATTCTCAAAGTTTTGTAAAACTTGATCCCCAGTGATGGTCTGTCCACAAGTGACCAGGCATTTGATGTGTACTTGAGGACACCCCTGACAGGTTGCTTCCAGTTTTTACCCCATTGTAGGGAGGAGAACAAAGACCTGGAGATGTCATGTTGTTCCATAGTACAGGCCATACAGAAGAAAACTGGGCAACCAATAGCAGAATTTCTGAGTGCTCAAACCCTGTCATTTTCTACAGGATGTCTAGCAAGCCTCTGGACAGGCAGCATGGCAGAAATCAACTCTTTCCAAAAAAAAAAACAACAAAAAAAAAAGGCTGCTGATGACACAGTGGATAGAGCACACACAAGCTCCCTGTCGGACTCCCTCAGCTCCTGCATGTCTCCTTGGCTAACATTTCAGAGCTTCTGATCCTTCAGACATCAGGTTAGAGGGACAGGAATGGCAATGAGGGTTTTCTTATTCATTGGTAGAGTGGTAGAATGTCTGGTATGTTCAAAAACTATTGGGAAAGAGCTGGGAACATATCTTCTGAAAAAAATATTCCCTCCATTTACACAATCTCCTTCCTTTTGTTCTCCACATTCAGCTTCTTGATACTGAAGAGATTGTTCTACCTGATGAGCCCAGGCCTAGAAGATGGACTACATCCAAGAAGCCTGGCCCATCTAAGGCCAAGTCACATCTTTAAGAAATATTTGAAAGCATGTGTGCACAGGATAAAGGTGCAAGGACCAAAGTCTCCTCAGACTTTCCAGCATTCAGAGGTTCTGACAGACTCAGGTCAAAGGTTACGTCTGAAGCCTAGATCATGAAGAAGGCCCCACTCCACAGTAGAAGCCTGTGGCTGATGCTGTTGCAACCAGGACTATGATTGTGAAACTTGTGTCTGTGGATAACAGATTCACGAATCTTGTGCCCAGGTATCCACAGGCCTTTTTTCATACATTCCTTGGTATAACTTTGCAAGTCCTGACTTTGGAAGTGTTGGGTCCTTATGCTATCTCACTTGACATATAGTCCAAGAAAGATTTTTACCCCTTGAAGGGGCTGGAAATAGACTGGACTCACAGTTACCATTAAAACTGAAGTTCTGTCCTTTGTGGTTATTGGCCCTTTTAAAACTTGTTTGACTGGGAACAAGGCTCAGAGCCTGATATTTCCAAGATTCTCCCCTACAAATTCAGAAACCCACAGCTCAAAGCAGTACAGATAACACTCAGAAATGAATCCAAGGACAAGGTGTCTGACATGAGAATCTTACAGATTTATTTAAAGGTCCAGGACTCACCAACACTACACCTACGTGGAATCATTCAGGGATTCCAACATTAGAATTTGGGAGCTGCCATTCACTGAAATGACCATTGGAGACTCTTATTGACATATCATGGCCTCCATGACCCATAGTGCTGTGACTGCCATGCTCTCTGTCAAACTCCATAGGATGTCACCATTAGTAGAATACTAGTGCAGGGCAGCAGAGCAGTACAGTGGCCATAGGGTGGTGTCATGGGTGGTTCCAGGAGATATTGACATGACACCACCCTCTACATCTAGAATTAAAGGAAGAGGAACACGGGAGGGAGTGTGTGATTGTATTCTTGGCCCAAAGCAGCCTAGGTGTCAGCTATCAGTCTGGAAGGGCACATCTGCCTCTGTATGGAGGATTCAGGTCAGGAATGTGACCGGGAACAAAGGGTCAATGCTCACAAGAGGAAAGTGCTTTACATGACATCTTGCACTACACCAGAACAGCCACAAGATAGCTTGTCCTTATACGAACTGGCACACCAAGGGCATAGGGGAAATCTCTGGAATATACAGGATAGGTTGAGTACCACACAGGATGGCTGACAAGCCAGCAGAAGTATAGGACACACTGAGATCAAGTGCCAGGTATCATGAGCTATGTATGTAGCTACACAGCTGGCCTGATGGGCTTTCTTGCTCTGAAGCAGAACCAAAGCATGGCCTGCCTCAGCCTCTACCTGTACCTTGGCTCTAGCTGCTTCTTTCTCTTGCAACTCACAGCATCATGAAACAACTGCCTTGGTTCCCGAAATCACATGGTCTTTGTTCACGTTAAAGGCAGAGCATGCAAGAATGTATTCTCCTCCTACCTATGTGCTGGACTAGGGACAGGAGACCAGATCCCTAGGCCTGGACTTCTGACCATTCCCATAGTGTATCAGGGAAATATTTAACCTTGGATTTCCTGCTCTTAGAGGCCAAAATAAACCTGTCAGTCCGGGAGTCTTATCAAGAATGATACTCTGGGATTCATCTAAGCCAGGCCTCTTACTCAACCCTTCTGCTGCCTATTTCCTGGTGCTAAGCATGGACCTCAAAGTCACCCTAAGCCTGCATGCTGAGTTCACACCCTGAGATGCACTTAAGACTGACCTGAGAGCTGCTCAAGAGGACCACACGGGTTACACCACAAAGAAAAGTCTATCAAAGCTGACATAGGCCAGGAATTTGGTTCCTGACTCGACAGTGCTTGTCCAGTGAGTGTTTTACACATTATATGGATCCCCAGGACCAGAGCCAGAGTTACAACGTCAGGGGCAGGATATAGTGTGCAATTAATAGCCAACAGAATCTTCGGTAGCAAGCTAAGAACCTGCAGAGAAACCTCAAACCCAGCCTGCTGGATGGTGCCAAGATCCAGTAAGGAACACTTCCTAAGAGAAAACTCTTCCTGGGAGAATTGCAGCCCAGTAAATGGATGCTCTCACGATTCTCGGTGAAATAACTCATGGACCTTTTCCTTGTGAACAGGGAACTTCAAAACATCATGAGGTGAGGTGAGGTGAGGTGAGATACAGGGAAGAAGGCTGCCCTTTGGCTCAATCTGAGAAGTTAGGATGCTTCATTTGCAGGGGGGAGGATCTCAGGTGTTGTCCCTAAGTGACATCATCATCCTGGTGAAATGTCATGTCACTTGTTCTGAGACCAGTAGGCCTGAGTTGTAACGAATGCCTACACTTTTCAATTAGGAGAATTCCTGGAATTTTTTAAACCTATTTCATCCGTGCCAGCTCTTCTGTCTTGTGGCAGACACCACTGACCCACATAAAACTACACACGTGAGTGCGCATGTGGACACACACACACACATGCACACACACACACACACACACACACACACACACACACACACACACACACACACCAACCCTGTCATCAAATGAATACAGGGGCTAGAAAACTAAAGACATGGTCCTCCAAAGCAGACCCTCAAATGTAGATACATAAACAAGTGTTCCCCATCCTGATCATCCTGGAAGAGGAATTTAAAGTGCTTTATGTGACCTGTGCCCTGTCCACCATGACAGGTAACAAGGAAACCAAGGTCAACAAACAACGGGTAGGACAGGGAGAATCATGGTGGCTTACACATTGATAGTGGGAAATGAAACTGGGGCCACCCAACTGGCTGCCAGCTATTTTGTCCCTCAGAAGGAGTAAAATAGGACAGCTGTCTGATCCATCGATGTGATGCAGGGATCCTCAGACATCCAGCATCATTGTTGCATTGTTCACTATAGCTCAGAAAAGGAACCAGCCAGGATGACACACCATAAGTGTCACCATGTCCTGTAGAGTCAGTCTCTCTCTCTCTCTCTCTCTCTCTCTCTCTCTCTCTCTCTCTCTCTCTCTCTTTCTCTCTCTCTCTCTCTCTCTCTGTGTGTGTGTGTGTGTGTGTGTGTGTATGCGTGTATGTGCAAGCTTCTGTGAATGCACTTGTGCATGCAATGTGTCTTATTTGCTTTCTCTTACCCTTGGTCTTTTTATTTCCTGACACTGATTTGTGGGTCTCCATCCATTCCTCACTCTAACCTTGGGTCATAAACATTAGACACTATGCCTACTGATTTTGGCCAATATATCTCTTGTCTTCCCCTCTCAGAACTGGTCCACTCCTTACTGCTCTAGTAAGTGTCCAGTGTTTCCTGCATTTAATAAGTGGTTTGGGCTTTATTTGGGGGCATTATTTGATGTTAGGTTCTGTTCAGATACTTTCTGGTCATGTTCTTCACAGATGTGGCAAGAATGTTTTCCCAGGAGGAGCCATCAAAGATTAACATAAAACACAGATGTCATCAGGACGTGGAATGTGAACATTAAATTTGGATGCTCTTACTTTTGGAGAACAGCAATATCGAGACAAATGTTGTACTGATGCTCCTCTGTGTTTCCAGGGTGGTAGGATTATGCCTGTCAGGTCCCTGCAAGGCCAGGACAGGCTAATGTTACAATGTAAAGCCCAGGGAGCTATGATTACTCCTGAGGTTTGTCCTTCTGAAGAGGCTGGCCATGCAGCGAGGTTGAGTACTTTCCTTGGCCTCTGCTGACAGGTCCAGGGAAAATTCTGACACATAGACTAGAAATTAAACCAAGACTGGTACATAGGAGTCCTTTGGATGCAAAAAACAGCTCCCTGGACAATAGGGATGAAACCCCAACCCAGACTACAGACTTATATACATGGTGTTCCTTTTCCCTTATAACTTCTGCAAAAATGCTCCATGCGAACATGAAATGGACAGTGCCCTCAGCACATCTCCACAGTGTTGGTCTAGACTTTTGCGTCAGGGCCTTTTCCTTCCTTCTGATGATGCTAAGGATCTCTTTAGGGGTTTGGTGCCCATAGAACCATGTGATACAGTATTTGGTTCCTAATGGGTAAACCTGTTTCAGAAGGATAAGGCAGTGCTTTTTGGGGAAGAGCTGTGTCCCTAGGGTTCGTTTTATAGATTTCAAAAGCCCAAGTCATTCCCAGTGATTCCCAATGTGCCTCCCGCTTGTGGTCCAGAGAGCTCTCAACTGTTCCTATCACTATGCCCTTGCTGTGCACAATGTACTTTTTCTGTAAACGTGAGTCTGCATCACACACTATCTTTTATAAATTTGTTGCCTTGGTCATGGAGTCTTAAGGAGCAAAGGAAAGGAAGATGCAGAACTAGAAGCTCTTGCTTTCATGGATCAAGCAGGCTGACATTTACTCATTGAGTCAAAGCCTATAGGTACTTCAGTGTCCTTTGCTGTTGAGTTTATCATCTCATTTCAGACTGATGAACAGTAGGTAGTTGAAGAGAGAGGCGATGCATAGTCCCAGCCATCTGAGATGCCTATGAGCCAAAACAATGACCAGCATGGCTAATATCGGGTTACCTGAGGCTCCAGAAATACAGATTTTGTAAGGTGAAGCCAGAGCTGAGTCAGACATTTGGACATCAGCAGCCCTTGAGTCACTCCTTCCCATAATTGACTCCATGTGCATACTTCAGCATGGAGCTCCTGTGAACCCACTGGATGAGTACCCCAGACTTAGGTGGAATAGCTGTGTGGCATGTTTCTGCAGTTCAGCCTTGATACAGGACAGTGTTCTCAACTAGGGGCAGGGATCCCTGCAAGGTACTTAAGGAACAAGGGTTCTGCTCCATTCTTGTCCCTGCATTTCCTTCAGGTAGGAACAATTAATTCCGTGTTAATATTTTTGAGATGAGTGGGTGGCCCCATACCCGAGGGGTGAACCATGCCTAACCTCTGGATATGATCTCTACAGGATCTCGAAACCCACTGTTGGGTATTTCAACTAATGTGATCCCCATGTGTCCTGGGAGCCGCTTGCTTTGCTAGAATCTCAACTTTCTGGTGGCTACCCTAGTTCCCCACTCCGCATTGCTGCACACATTCTTGTAATTTTCTGTTTCTCTGTATTTCTCTGTCTCTTCTCACACCTGATCCTGCTCCCCTTTTCCCCACCCCCTCCCTTTCGCTTCCATGTGTCTACCTCTCTCTACCTCCTGTGATTATTTTGTTATCCCTTCTATGTAGGAATGAAGAATCCATACTTTAATCCCCCTTCCTTTTGAGCTTCACATGGTCTGGTAGCTGTATCTTTGGTATTCTAAGCTTTTTCTCCTAATATACACTTACTGTGCACGCATTTGATCTTTTGTGACTGGTTTATCTCACATAGGATGATATTTTCTGGTTCCTTCCATTTGCCTGCAACTTTCATTGTCATTGTTTTTAATAGCTGAATAGTACTCCATTGTGTAAATGTACTGCATTTTCTGTATCCATTCCTCTGTTGAGGGATATCTCAGTTGTTTCTAAGATTTCCCACAACAGTCCTGAGCATATTACTACTGTTTTTAGGGAGCTAGCCTTTCTGGCCCTACTCGAAAGATATCCTTGCACTCTGAAGGTTGTAACTCAAAGACAACAGAGATCACGTAGTGGGTCTCTGGCTCATAGATATTCTTGGAACATCTGCCCTGTACTTACTCAGCAGCAAGGTAATCAGAGCAAACTAAACTTAAAAAGGTGAACAAGATTCAGTGGACTAGAAAATTTAACAGCAGAACAGGCAAAAGCCTCTCACTACTATACCCTCAGGCACTCATGTGGCATAAAAGATTGGTGGCCACATATACCAAGACTCTGCAGGAAAAGATACAGCAAGAAAGTTAGATGGCCTGGAGTCATCTCCAGCTTCTTCTGACAAACAGAGGATGGTTTGAAAAAAATGATAGGATACTGAGGTGTCAAGACCTCCATTTCTTAGAAAAGTTTTCTCATGAAGTGGTGTCCTATGTCCAAAGAACAAGATTGTACATATGAATAAATTCTACAAATAAATAAATATAAACATCGTACTATGTTGGAAATTGAATAATAATTGCATTAGCTTTGGCTCAAAGTTTTTCTTGGGCCTAATGACGATTAGCACCCTGCTCCACTGCTCAGGACATGACACCCAGGCCGGCATCGATGTTGTTCTGTCCAGTGCTGTGGAATCCACAATATCCTAACTGTTGGGTTCTGGGGTTAAGGAGGGACAATAATTGTAAAAAATAACTCTGCTCTGTCATGATTTATGAATGTTGCCTAACTTCTGGCCAATAGAGATTAAACGTGTTTGGGTATAAAAATGATATTTTCTATGTTTTGGAACGTGAATCTATCCTTGCCTACTGAGTTCTCTATAAATAAAGAAGCAACCAGACTGCCAATCAGTCAGGCTGCAAGATTCCTCCAAACCACCATGACTGACTCACTTCTTTCTCTCTGACTCCTTACCTCCTCTGTGGGACCTGGTCATCATCAGGGCTGGCCTCTGAGAGCTTATAGTGTATGTGTATGGTCAGAAGTCCAGGATGTTACACAACTGCATAGGACAATGATCTATATGTCTTGTATAAGCATTGGAAACAGTCATGGATATCATATACGTTCATAAGAACCAGCTCTGGATATGTTGGACTAATAAGGCAAGCTGTCCTTAAATTTATGCACTCACATGGGATGTAATTGCAGATATCATGTTACTGTGTGAGAATCATTCCTCAATATTCGTACATGCATGGTAAGGAGTGCATGGGAAGAATTCATGCAATACTATGTATCATGTACCTGCAATGGAAGGAAAAGAGGTCTTGGAAATTTGGAACGTTTATGGATAAAAACTCTGGATATCACAGTCCTACATAGGAAAGGCCGTGTATATTATCCACATATGTAAAAAAACAATCCTGGATATGGTACTCTCATGGACGGAAGCAATAGATATCATCCAAAAAGGTGGGGCACAATCCTGTTTACTTCAAACCCAAAATGATAAAGTCCTGTATATATTTTACTTGCATGAAATTAAGTCTTGGATCTCACTCACCCACAGTGAAAGAAGTCCTGGAAATACTATACCTTCATGGTAAGAGGCACTGGATATCATATTCCCACATGGAAAGAATTCTTGCATATCAGGGACCCACATAAAAAGCAGTCTTGGATGTTTGCTACTTGAATAGGAAGAAGTTGTTTATATTGTGTGTGTGTGTGTGTGTGTGTGAGTGTGTGTGTGTTTGTGATACTCCTAGATATCACAAATCCACATACCAGAAATTCCTGCATGTTGTAGATGAACATTTACCCGTATAGGAAGTAGCCTTGTTATTGGAATCCACATGAGAGACATTTGATATAATGAAACAGCAGGAGAAACAGTTCTGTTCATTGGATACCCACATGGGAAGAAGTCCACATATCTTGTTACTGTTTGGGAAAAGATCATGGAAATTATGTGGCATGATGGGAACAAGTCCTAAATCTGTTAAATTATGTTGTGACTCTAGGGAAATTCTTGTTTATATGGGAGGTTCCTGACCCTGTTCTGGGGACTTTTCTTGGGTGACTTCTGGTACGCTGTTTAAGAATTTTTGATTGTTAAGTTGATGTGAGGGGAGCACACATGCATGTATGTCTTGAGACAAGATGCGTCTTTACATTTTTTTTTACAAAAACCTCTCTCTCTCTCTCTCTCTCTCTCTCTATATATATATATATATATATATATATATTTGTTTCATGAAAGAACAATGTATGCTGACGTTTTAAGACATAACAGAATAAGGTGTCGGGTTCCATAACAGATGGTTGTGAGCCACAATGTGGTTGCTGGCAATTGAACTAGGGAACTCTGGAAGAGCAGTCAGTGCTCTCAGCATTTGTCCACCTCTCCAGTCCCTGTTTTCATATCTTGAAGAAACAGATCTTTACAATTTTCACTAAAGGGGAAAAAGGAAACTTTCTTAAGGCTGGTGGAGCCTGTCCAAGTTTCTGAAGATGCCGATATGACTGGCAGGAACTAGTAAGATAAACAAATCAAAATATTTAGGGACCAATGAGATCTATAAGCCTATTAACTAGCAAAGCAATTTATACTTATGAACAAAATGAATACCGATAAACAAAAGAAAGCATTTTCCTACAGAAATGCTAGCGTTTATGAGAGAGAATTGCATCCACAGAGCCACATTTGAAGCCATGAATCAAGTTCTTGAGCTCATCTGCCTGAAAAATGATTGCATGATTGACATCATGCAGGGACACACTGGCTATACCTGGAAGACAATGGCATTTTTGTTATAGTTCTTAAGACAGGGTAAATGAAGAAATAAGGCAATCATTTAAGCTCTACTACGAGATATATTCCCCCCATGTTATTATTGTTTCCTACTTCCTGCATTTTTGTTAATTTACTACCATTGTAATATAAGATAAAGTCTCAAGGTTAATTAAAGGAGAAACAGATCCAAGTTGCCCTAGGTATTGAACCTGTCTGACCTCATTACACACGTCAGAATTCTTTCTTGACTTTCAATGCTTATTGGATTTGATCCTGCCTAATTCTGCCATCCAGAGAAAGGTGATTCACTCAAAGTGAGCATGTCAAGCATTCTCTGTGTACCTGTGTAATCTGGTTGATATCCTCCTGTCTGGGTGGTATATTTTAGGGGAAGAATACCCAGAGTTCACAGAAGGAAATGTTTCATTCGCTTCACAGCTCTGGTACACCCATTAAAGCAGTCATGAGAGGTATCTTTGGAAAAGAAAAGTTATGACATATATTTAATCATGCACATCCATATTTATGGCACTAATCCTTGTAAGCCTTTCCAAGGCACTCTCTTTTGATGTATGTTTTCTCTAAGATCCCTTCAATAATCATTTGGATTCTAATGCCTATTATCTACATAATCATAAAAAGTTACTGACAGTTCTAAGCTTTGGTGACCCTATTCATATGCTGAGGAACCTCACTGAGACATTTTGAGGGATAACAAGACTATTTGACATTACGTGGTGTCATATAATGGGAGTCTAAAAATGAGAATCAACTAAGAGAGCTGGACCTATTTCTGGGGGGAAAAAGAATGAAGGAAATCTCCATATAGGCAGACAGGATTTTCTTTGTCATCTTAATGAAATTCTCTAACTCTCCTATCGTTTAAGATCAAAGTATGTGGAGTGGAATCTGGTTTCAGCACTATTCTTGTCATATGTCAGCTACCATGTTTCTCGTCTTGCTTGGCTATCATTTCTAGATTATAAAGAGTCAGCTTAGTCACAAGATATTGTAACCACTATTTTGATATAATCAATATACTACATGGATTAATACTGTAGGTATTTTGTACTGCTTAATAAGACAGGTTCATTCATGGTCTAAATGGAAATTCTAGTTCCAACACTCATCTGAGTCATTTGGGAAAAGTTATTTGAGATGAGTTATTTGAGTTATTTGAGTTTCAGATAAAATAGTAGCTGTAGTCATTTGAATGAGAACAGCCCATAAAGGCTCACATGTTTGAATAGTTGGTCTCCAGGCAGTAGAACTGTTTAGGATTAAATCAGAAGGGTGACCTTGTTGGAGGAGGTATGTCATTAAGAGCCAGTTGAAAAGTTTTTTTTTTATTAACTTGAGTATTTCTTATATACATTTCGAGTGTTATTACCTTTCCCGGTTTCCGGACAAACATCCCCCTCCCCATCCCCTTCCTTATGGGTGTTCCCCTCCCCACCCTCCCCTGAAAAGTTTTTAAAGCCTAAATCTTTCCCAGTTAGCTTGTGCTTCAAGAAATAATTTGTTAGCTACTGTTCACATGCCATAACTGCCTTCCTGTAGCCATACACCCTGACAAGATGGTCAGGTACTACTCTCCAAAACTATTAGCCACAAAGAAACTCCTTCTTATTTAAATTGCCGAGGTCATAGTGTCATATTATAACAATGCTAAAGTAACTGAGTCAGAGACTGACCTCTGAACATATTCATGAATTCGTGAAAAGTGTTTGCCTGAAATAGAAACATCTAGATAGAATGCAAAGGCACCATTCCATGGAACAGGGTCCCAGACTGAAGGAAAGGGGAAAGTGAATAGATTTATCTTTCTGCTTCCTGACTGCAGACACAGTAGAAGCAACTACCTCCTTGTCTGGCCAACATATCCTTCCCTGAGATATAAAATGTATAGTAATGTTGTAAACCCAAAGAAACCCTGAGTTTTCTTTTGTCAGGGATTTTATTACATCAATTAAAAAATTAACTAATTGTTATGTAAGAGCTCCAAGCCTGAAATGCCACATTGAAGAACCAGAATATTATAAATAATTTTACAAGGAGGTTTTGTTTATTAAAAGTGAAGTTGAGAAAAACTGCTTAGAATGTTATCTGGTATACAATAGCACCAAAACAGACCATTGAAAAAAGCATAAATTTTATTTTCCCGAAAGGAGGCATCATTTCTGTAGATCTACTTGCTATTAGATGGTGTCTTGTATAATTGTCCATCTATTCTGATAATATCCATTGGAAAAATCATGTCAATACTCTTATTCCACACTACAATGATGCATTAAACCCTGCAATTTCGTGGAGAAGAAAGAGGTAGACAAGGGTCCTATTGAAAGAGGAAGATTTTCTGGATACAAGGAAGAAGACTGAGTACATGAGTACAGGGGCATGCACCCCAAGCATGTACTCTCTTCCAGCGTTTTCATGTGCTAAGTTCAACCTCAGAGGATTCAACGAGACACATTCAGTCCCTGGTGACATCATTCCCCTGCATAGATACACAATATGACTCACCACAGTTTTAGATAACGGTTGGGATGAACTTTAAGAGGGAGTAGGAGGGTAGACAATGAAAGAAGCTCCTAACAGGAATGGAAGTAGACAGTGCTGCCCTATGAAGGTTGGGGAACACTGTTGGCCTGGCAGTCTGAGGGCTATGTTCTGTGATGCTCACACTGCTCTCCTGACACACACACACACACACACACACACACACACACACACACACAAAGGAGGCAATACTTAAAAACTATAGTGTGGGGACAGTTTTTATATTTTCTAACTTGCATTGTAAGAAAAATAAACCTTTTCTTCTTTATTTCTTTTTCTTTTTTAAAAAAAAAATTTGTCCAGAATTTTTGGAGTTTGACTTGTAGTCGCACTTCTTATAGATTTATTATGCAAACTCAAAGGAATATAAAGGATACAGAGCTAGGAACATAGATTGGTGGTAGGCGGCTTGCTTAATATATATGAGGCCTTAAATTCAGTTTCCAGTACCAGAAAACAACATCACCAAACCCTAAAATACTTGGATTAATAAGATGGTTCATCACATAAAGACATTCACTTCTTACAAAGCCTGAAGACATGACTTCAATTCCCAGGTCTCAGACAAAAGGAGAGAACTGATTCCCAGTGAATGACCTCTAACCTCTGCACCTGCAGCTATAAGCAGTGCACAAAGTCCCAGTCCACAGTTTCCTATGCATACCAGGAGGATGTGTGGGTTCAGAACTCGTTTGGGCATAACAACTAACTCTCTTTCCAGATCAGTATAATAAAGGAGTGATGTGCAAAAAAAAAAAAAAAAAAGAAATGATAGATTAGTAAAGGAAAACACCAAATGTAAAAAGTTCCTAGCTCTGGGGCTGGAGAGATAGCTCAGTGGTTAAGAGCACTGTCTGCTCTTCCAGAGGTCCTGAGTTCAATTCCCATCAACCACATGGTGGCTCACAACCATCTATAACCAGGTCTGGTGCCCTCTTCTGGCCTGCAGGCATACATATAGGCAGAAAGCTGTATGATGTATACTAAATAAATAAATAAATAACTTACTTCCTGGTTGCTCCCGCCACAGAGAGCTCGTGGGCAGCACCCCGCGAGCGAACTTGAGCCTCGGGACAGCAGGTAAGACCAACTTTTCTGCTACAAGAGACCTGCCTGGTGAACTCGGGACACACAGAGGCAGAATTCCTCTAGGACCGGGCACTGCCTGTGTTTACCGGGAACCCCAAACCCGCGGATCCCGGCCGGCAGCAGCTTTCTGCTCCCAGACACCATGGGAGAGATACCTCACCGCCTGGTCAGGTGGGCACTCCTGAGGCTGCAGAGCGGAAGAGACCACCAACAGTGCCCACCCCTGCCCACATCCCGGGCCCAAACGGAAACTGGGTTCCCACAGAGGAGGGCCCAGGAGCAGGAGGACCGCTTCGCCTGAGACACCGCCATAATCTGAAGGAACAGACCGGATAAACAGTTCTCTGCACCCAAATCCCGTGGGAGGGTGAGCTAAACCTTCAGAGAGGCAGACACGCCTGGGAAACCAGAAGAGACTGCACTCTACACACATTACTGATTCCAGAGGACAACACCAAACGCCATCTGGAACCCTGGTGCACGGAAGCACCCGGAAAGGGCAGCGCAGATCTTCCTGGTTGCTCCCGCCGTGGAGAGCTCATAAGCAACACCCCACGAGCAAACTTGAGCCTCGGGAACACAGGTAAGACCAACTTTTCTGCTGCAAGTGACCTGCCTGGTGAACTCAAGACACAGGCCCACAGGAATAGCTGAAGACCTGTAGAGAGGAAAAACTACACGCCCAAAAGCGGAACACTTTGTCCCCATAACTGGCTGAAAGAAAACAGGAAAACAGGTCTACAGCACTCCTGACACACAGGCTTATAGGACAGTCTAGCCACTGTCAGTAATAGCAGAACAAAGTAACACTAGAGATAATCTGATGGCAAGAGGCAAGCGCAGGAACCCAAGCAACAGAAACCGAGACTACATGGCATCACCGGAGCCCAATTCTCCCACCAAAACAAACATGGAATATCCAAACACACCAGAAAAGCAAGATCTAGTTTCAAAATCATATTTGATCAAGATGCTGGAGGATTTCAAGAAAGACGTGAAGAACTCCCTTAGAGAACATGAAGAAGCCTACAGAGAGGAATCACAAAAATCCCTGAAAGAATTCCAGGAAAACACAATCAAACAGTTGAAGGAATTAAAAGTGGAAATAGAAGCAATCAAGAAAGAACACATGGAAGCAACCCTGGATATAGAAAACCAAAAGAAGAGACAAGGAGCTGTAGATACAAGCTTCACCAACAGAATACAAGAGATGGAAGAGAGAATCTCAGGAGCAGAAGATTCCATAGAAATCATTGACTCAACTGTCAAAGATAATGTAAAGCAGAAAAAGCTACTGGTCCAAAACATACTGGAAATCCAGGACTCAATGAGAAGATCAAAACTAAGGATAATAGGTATAGAAGAGTGAAGACTCCCAGCTCAAAGGACCAGTAAATATCTTCAACAAAATCATAGAAGAAAACTTCCCTAACCTAAAAAAAGAGATACCCGTATAGGCATAAAAGAAGCCTACAGAACTCCAAATAGATTGGACCAGAAAAGAAACACCTCCTGTCACATGATAGTCAAAACACCAAACGCACAAAATAAAGAAAGAATATTAAAAGCAGTAAGGGAAAAAGGTCAAGTAACATATAAAGGCAGACCTATCAGAATCACACCAGACTTTTCACCAAAAACTATGAAGGCCAGAAGATCCTGTCCTGATGTCATACAGACCCTAAGAGAACACAAATGCCAGCCCAGGTTACTGTATCCTGCAAAACTCTCAATTAACATAGATGGAGAAACCAATATATTCCATGACAATACCAAATTTACACAATATCTTTCTACAAATCCAGCACTACAAAGGATAATAAATGGTAAATGCCAACATAAGGAGGCAAGCTATACCCAAGAAGAAGCAAGAAACTAATCGTCTTGGCAACAAAACAAAGAGAAGAAAAGCACAAAAACATAACCTCACATCCAAATATGAATATAACAGGAAGCAATAATGACTATTCCTTAATATCTCTGAATATCAATGGCCTCAACTCCCCAATAAAAAGACATAGATTAACAAACTGGATACACAACTAGGACCCTGTATTCTGCTGCCTACAGGAAACACACCTCAGAGACGAAGACAGACACTACCTCAGAGTGAAAGGCTGGAAATCAAATTTCCAAGCAAATGGTCGGAAGAAGCAAGCTGGAGTAGCCATTCTAATATCAAATAAAATCAATTTTCACCTAAAAGTCATCAAAAAAGATAAGGAAGGACACTTCATATTCATCAAAGGAAAAATCCACCACGATGAACTCTCAATCCTAAATATCTATGCCGCAAATACAAGGGCACCTTCATACGTAAAAGAAACCTTACTACAGCTCAAAACACACATTGCACCTCACACAATAATAGTAGGAGATTTCAACACCCCACTCTCATCAATGGACAGATCATGGAAACAGAAATTAAACAGAGACGTAGACGGACTAAGAGAAGTCATGAGCCAAATGGACTTAACAGATATTTATAGAACATTCTATCCTAAAGCAAAAGGATATACCTTCTTGGCAGCTCCTCATGGTACTTTCTCCAAAACTGACCATATAATTGGTCA
Source organism: Rattus norvegicus (assembly GCF_021556685.1). Lineage (NCBI taxonomy): Eukaryota > Metazoa > Chordata > Mammalia > Rodentia > Muridae > Rattus > Rattus norvegicus. The sequence continues at coordinate 24,387,205 of NC_141540.1, forward strand.
AAAAACGGGCCTCAACAGGTACAGAAAGATAGAAATAATCCCATGCATGCTATCAGACCACCACGGCCTAAAACTGGTCTTCAATAACAATAAGGGAAGAATGCCCACATATACGTGGAAATTGAACAATGCCCTACTCAATGATAACCTGGTCAAGGAAGAAATAAAGAAAGAAATTAAAGACTTCTTAGAATTTAATGAAAATGAAGGTACAACATACCCAAACTTATGGGACACAATGAAAGCTGTGCTAAGAGGAAAACTCATAGCGCTGAGTGCCTGCAGAAGGAAACAGGAAAGAGCATATGTCAGCAGCTTGACAGCACACCTAAAAGCTCTAGAACAAAAAGAAGCAAATACACCCAGGAGGAGTAGAAGGCAGGAAATAATCAAACTCAGAGCTGAAATCAACCAAGTAGAAACAAAAAGGACCATAGAAAGAATCAACAGAACCAAAAGTTGGTTCTTTGAGAAAATCAACAAGATAGATAAACCCTTAGCCAGACTAACGAGAGGACACAGAGAGTGCGTCCAAATTAACAAAATCAGAAATGAAAAGGGAGACATAACTACAGATTCAGAGGAAATTCAAAAAATCATCAGATCTTACTATAAAAACCTATATTCAACAAAATTTGAAAATCTTCAGGAAATGGACAATTTCCTAGACAGATACCAGGTATCGAAGTTAAATCAAGAACAGATAAACCAGTTAAACAACCCCATAACTCCTAAGGAAATAGAAGCAGTCATTAAAGGTCTCCCAACCAAAAAGAGCCCAGGTCCAGACGGGTTTAGTGCAGAATTCTATCAAACCTTCATAGAAGACCTCATACCAATATTATCCAAACTATTCCACAAAATTGAAACAGATGGAGCTCTACCGAATTCCTTCTACGAAGCCACAATTACTCTTATACCTAAACCACACAAAGACACAACAAAGAAAGAGAACTTCAGACCAATTTCCCTTATGAATATCGACGCAAAAATACTCAATAAAATTCTGGCAAACCGAATTCAAGAGCACATCAAAACAATCATCCACCATGATCAAGTAGGCTTCATCCCAGGCATGCAGGGATGGTTTAATATACGGAAAACCATCAACGTGATCCATTATATAAACAAACTGAAAGAACAGAACCACATGATCATTTCATTAGATGCTGAGAAAGCATTTGACAGAATTCAACACCCCTTCATGATAAAAGTCCTGGAAAGAATAGGAATTCAAGGCCCATACCTAAACATAGTAAAAGCCATATACAGCAAACCAGTTGCTAACATTAAACTAAATGGAGAGAAACTTGAAGCAATCCCACTAAAATCAGGGATTAGACAAGGCTGCCTGCTCTCTCCCTACTTATTCAATATAGTTCTTGAAGTTCTAGCCAGAGCAATCAGACAACAAAAGGAGGTCAAGGGGATACAGATCAGAAAAGAAGATGTCAAAATATCACTATTTGCAGATGATATGATAGTATATTTAAGTGATCCCAAAAGTTCCACCAGAGAACTACTAAAGCTGATAAACAACTTCAGCTAAGTGCCTGGGTATAAAATTAACTCAAATGAATCAGTAGCCTTCCTCTACACAAAAGAGAAACAAGCCGAAAAAGAAATTAGGGAAACGACAACCTTCATAATAGACCCAAACAATATAAAGTACCTTGGTGTAACTTTAACCAAACAAGTAAAAGATCTGTACAATAAGAACTTCAAGACTCTGAAGAAAGAAATTGAAGAAGACCTCAGAAGATGGAAAGATCTCCCATGCTCATGGATTGGCAGGATTAATATAGTAAAAATTGCCATTTTACCAAAAGTGATCTACAGATTCAATGCAATCCCCATCAACATACCAATCTAATTCTTCAAAGAGTTAGACAGAACAATTTGCAAATTCATCTGGAATAACAAAAAACCGAGGATAGCTAAAACTATCCTCAACAATAAAAGGACTTTAGGGGGAATCACTATCCCTGAACTCAAGCAGTATTACAGAGCAATAGTGATAAAAACTACATGGTATTGGTACGGAGACAGACAGATAGACCAATGGAATAGAATTGAAGACCTAGAAATGAACCCACAAACCTATGGTCACTTGATTTTTGACAAAGGAGCCAAAAACATCCAATGCAAAAAAGATAGCATTTTCAACAAATGGTGCTGGTTCAACTGGAGGTCAACATGTAGAAGAATGCAGATCGATCCATGCTTATCACCCTGTACAAAGCTTAAGTGCAAGTGGATCAAGGACCTCCACATCAAACCAGAAACACTCAAACTAATAGAAGAAAAACTAGGGAAGCATCTGGAACACATGGGCACTGGAAAAAAATTCCTGAACAAAACACCAATGGCTTATGCTCTAAGATCAAGAATCGACAAATGGGATCTCATAAAACTGCAAAGCTTCTGTAAGGCAAAGGACACTGTGGTTAGGACAAAACGGCAACCAACAGATTGGCAAAAGATCTTTACCAATCCTACAACAGATAGAGGCCTTATATCCAAAATATACAAAGAACTCAAGAAGTTAGACCGCAGGGAGACAAATAACCCTATTAAAAAATGGGGCTCAGAGCTAAACAAAGAATTCACAGCTGAGGAATGCCGAATGGCAGAGAAACACCTAAAGAAATGTTCAACATCTTTAGTCATAAGGGAAATGCAAATCAAAACAACCCTGAGATTTCACCTCACACCAGTGAGAATGGCTAAGATCAAAAACTCAGGTGAAAGCAGATGCTGGAGAGGATGTGGAGAAAGAGGAACACTCCTCCATTGTTGGTGGGGTTGCAGACTGATACGACCAATCTGGAAATCAGTTTGGAGATTCCTCAGAAAATTGCACACTGAATTGCCTGAGGATCCAGCTATACCTCTCTTGGGCATATATCCAAAAGATGCCCCAACATATAAAAAAAGACACGTGCTCCACTATGTTCATAGCAGCCTTATTTATAATAGCCAGAAGCTGGAAAGAACCCACATGCCCTTCAACAGAGGAATGGATACAGAAAATGTGGTACATCTACACAATGGAATATTACTCAGCTATCAAAAACAATGTCTTTATGAAATTCATAGACAAATGGTTGGAACTGGAAAATATCATCCTGAGTGAGGTAACCCAATCACAGAAAAACACACATGGTATGCACTCATTGATAACTGGCTATTAGCCCAAATGCTTGAATTACCCTAGATGCCTAGAACAAATGAAACTCAAGACGGATGATCAAAATGTGAATGTTTCACTCCTTCTTTAAAAGGGGGACAAGAATACCCTTGGCAGGGAATAGAGAGGCAAAGATTAAAACAGAGACTGAAGGAACACCTTCAGAGCCTGCCCCACATGTGGCCCATACATATACAGCCACCCAATTAGACAAGATGGATGAAGCAAAGAAGTGCAGGCCGACAGGAGCCGGATGTAGATCTCTCCTGAGAGACACAGCCAGAATACAGCAAATACAGAGGCGAATGCCAGCAGCAAACCACTGAACTGAGAATAGGACCCCCATTGACGGAATCAGAGAAAGAACTGGAAGAGCTCGAAGGGGCTCGAGACCCCATATGTACAACAATACCAAGCAACCAGAGCTTCCAGGGACTAAGCCACTACCTAAAGACTATACATGGACTGACCTTGGACTCTGACCTCATAGGTAGCAATGAATATCCTAGTAAGAGCACCAGTGGAAGGGGAAGCCATGGGTCCTGCTAAGACTGAACCCCCAGGGAACTAGACTGTTGGGGGGAGGGCGGCAATGGGTGCAGGGTGGGGAGGGGAACACCCATTAGGAAGGGGAGGGGGGAGGGGAATGTTTGCCCGGAAACCAGGAAAGGGAATAACACTGGAAATGTATATAAGAAATACTCAAGTTAATAAAAAAATTTCTTTTTTTTAAAAAAAATAAATAAATGTAAAAAAAAATTTCCTAGTTCAAAACATCCAGGAAATTTGGGACACTTTGGAAAGATCAAACAAAGAATCATAGGAGTAGAAGAGATGAAGATTCTCAGTACCAACTGCCAGAAGATATCTTTAACAAAATCCTAGAAAAAACATTCCCAAACTAAAGGAAGAAATTGTACCAGAAAGGAAAGTCCTTCCACCACATAATAATCAAAACACTAAATGGATAGAACAAAGGAAGAGTACTCAAAGCTGCAAAGGACAAAGGACAAGTAGGCAATAACAGTATCAGAATTACACTTGAGTTCTCCAAAGGGACTCTAAAAGATAAAAATTCTGGACATATTCCTTCTGATCCTAAGAGAAGGCAGGAGCCACCCCAAAATACAATACTCAGCAAAACACTCAATCATCATAGATATAGAAACCAAGAAATTCCATGACAAAGCAAATTTTAAACAATATCTTTCTACTATTCCAGTCCTAAAGAGTGTACTAGAAGTAAAACTCCAACACACGAGGATAACTACACCTGAGAAAATACAAGAGATTAATGATCACACACACACACAAACACACACACCCACACAAACGAACACAGACACACACATACACACACACATACACACACAAACACACACACACACACCCAGAGAGAGAGAGAGAGAGAGAGAGAGAGAGAGAGAGAGAGAGAGAGAGAGAGAGAGAAGAGAAGAGAAGAGAATTGCATACACACAGTAACAACCCCAACATCAACATCAAAATAATAGCAACTAACCATCATTGGTCCTTAACATCTCTCAATGTCAAATCACCAATAAAAATAGACACAGACTAACAGACTGAAACCTAAAACAAGATTGAGCATTCTACTCCATACATGAAACAAAACGCAGCAAAACAGTGGACACTATATCAGACTATAAAGCTATAAGATGATTTTCCAAGCAAGTGGACCTCAGAAATGTGATGGAATTACTATTGTAATATGTAATAAAATAGACTTCCAACCAAACATAATCAAAGGAGAGGACGAAATACACTCCATACTCTTCAAAAGAAAAATCTACCAAGATGAAATCTCAATTCTGAACATCTATGCCCAATTGCAAGGGCAGCCAGATTCATAAAAGACACTTTACTAAGGCTCAAATACACACTGAACAGCACACAATAATAACGGTGAACTTCAACACACCACTCTCATCAATGGACAGGTCAGTGAAACAGAGAAACAATGAAAATTACAGAGACTATAAACCTAATGGATTAACAAATATCTACAGGACATTTCACCCGAACATAATGGAATATACCTTCTTCTCAGCACTCACAGAACCTTTCCAAAATCAACAATATATTGAGCATAAAAGGAACCTCCATAGACACAAGATTAAAATAACCCCATGCATTCTATCAGATCAGCACAGACTGAGTGTGGACGTCAACAACAACAGAAACAGCAAAAACACACACCCAGGGTAACTGAACGACTTTGTATCGAATTATCATTTGGTTAGAGAAAACATTAAAAAATGAAAGACTTTTCAGAATCCAATGAAAATGAAAGCACAATATACCCAAACTTACAGCACACAGTAAGAAGTGTGGTAAGAGGAACAGTAATAGCACTGTGTGCCTTCATAAGGAAAATGGAGAGATCTCATACTAGCAATGTAAGGGCACACCTGAAAGCTCTAGAAGAAAAAGAAACAAAAAGAGCCAAGAGGAGTCTATTGGTTCAGGTTCTCTCCTCAGGGATTCTTATGTGTGGTGCCCTTTAGGATATCTGCCCAGTTTGCTTGATAACAGAGATGGAGACACTTGTCTCTCTCCTCTGTTAGTGAAAGAAAACAGCAAAAGGGTCAGGAATGTTTATTTAAGCTTCAGGAAGAAAATTTAAGGAGAATATACCCAAATACTCAGCTGTTTCCTGACAGGCATAGGAGGCATTTCACCACGAATTTTATATCCTGTGGGGCAAAGTGCTGGTTAGAAGATGACCTGTTTCAATCTGATGAGACTTGACATCATGCTCCCACCATTGATAAAAATATGAACTCTAATGGCAGTAAGTACAGATCCCTTGAGACCGCTGCAGGGGGAAAAATCTGATTATCTTCTATGTCCAGAAATGTCTGTGTAGAGTACTGTCAGGGAGTTCAGCTGAAAACGGTCCAGACCCAGGGCTCTCTTGAACAGTATTTACTGCTCGGGCCTGTTGAGGGTTGAGTCAACAGATTATAGATTTGTGGATTATTAAATACAGCGTGGGACAGGCGATGCTGAACAAGAGTTAGGAATTAACATGAAGAGAGTCAATGCTACACTGATGAAAACTGAGGTGATAGCAGTTCACATGGCTGTTTAGCGAGAGCACACCAACATCAGGCCAGCACCTATCAAGTCATGCTTTATATCGGCACTTCCCGAGAAGTGTTTTCAGAAACAGGCAGCTTATACAATGACTCTGGAGTCCTTCAGTCAGTGTTGCCTGCTTTTCTTATCCCTATGACAAAAGCACCTTAATGAGGAAGGATTTATTTTGCTTTACAGTTTCAAAAGGTTCGGTACTGTGTCAGGGAAGACACAGTGGTTAGAGCATGTGGCCTGTGGTGATGGGAACCAAAGCTTAGGAGATTGTTTACCTGAGCCTTGTTTAGGAAGCAGAAGGCTCAAGTTGGCATCAGAGCCAGGTTATAACTCAAAGTCTATCCTCCAAGATACCTGTTTTCTCCAGCTAGGCTATGGTCCTACATATGCCCCAACTTACCAAAGTAGTATTGTTATGGTGGCCCCTTGTATCTAACATAATGTAATCATAAAGTTAATGCAGAAAAGTTTATTGTAATGAGCCACTGCAGAGATGTGGACAGGAATCTGGAGATAAACTCTGACCCTGAGTCAGAATGTTATAGAATTTTTAATCAAATATGAACAATGGCTGTAATCATCTGTGCCACATTGCAGTTTCATTGTCTGTCAATCAGGACTATACTAGGAACTTTTCTTCCTGGTACATTTATGCTTGTCTCATTGGTTGGCTTGCTCAACTGCGGGAGAGTGGTTTGCCCAGCATTCATATCTCAACTTGCCAACCAAGATGACACTCATTCAGGAAGGGCTTGGGAAGTGAACCTTTGACACCTGTTCAGAATGCAAGTTTTATTCAAAATGAAATTGCGGTCTGCAGCTGGAGCTGACCCTGTGCCAGAGCTCTCTGTACCCAGATCCTACTAGGAAACAGCTGGTCTCCCAGGAGTGCTGACACACAGGCTTAGAGGAGGGCCAAGCCACTGTCACAGACAGCAAGACCAGCTAACACCAGAGATAACCAGATGGCCAGACAAGTGTAAGGACCTAAGCAACAGAAACCAAGGCCACTTGGCATCATGAGAACCCAGTTCTCCCACCAGAGAAAGTCCTGGATACCCAAACACATTGGAAAAGCAAGATTCTGATTTCAAGTTACACCTCATGATGAAGTTAGAAGACTTTAAGAAGGATATAAATAATTCCTTTAAAGAAATACAGGACAATACAGGTAAACAGGTAGAAGACTTTAAAAAGGAAATACCAAAATTCCTTAAAGCAAGACAGGAATACACAACCAAACATGTGAAGGAATGGAGCAAAACCACCCAGGATCTAAAAATGGAAATAGAAACAATAAGGAAATCACAAAGGGAGACAACCCTGGAGATAGAAAACCTAGGACAGAGATGAGGAGTCATAGACGTAAGCATCACAATAGAAAGTGAGATATAGAATAGAGAAACTTGGGTACAGAAGAAACCATAGAAAACATTAACACAGCAGTCAAAGAAAATGCAAAACACAAAAATATCCTAAGCCAATACATCCAGGTAATTCAGAACACAATGAGAAGATCAAACCTGAGGATATTAGGTGTAGAAGCGTGAAGTTTCCCAACTTAAAGAGCCAGTAAATATCCTCGAGAAAATTATAGAAAAAATTTCCCTACCAAAAACAAAGAAATGCCCATAAGCATACAAGAAACCTACAGAACGCCTAATAAATTGGACCATAAAATTGCTGAAAACTCCAAATGCACTAAATAAAGAATATTAAATGCTCCAAATAAAGAATATTAAAAGTAGTAAGGGACAGACCTATCAGAACTACACCACACTTTGACAGCCAAGCAGCACTTTGCCAGGCATGCAAGGGATGGTCCAGGCTCTAATATCCAGATGGAAATTGTTAATGGAGGAAAAATGTCTGCTTGTGGAAATTAGATGTCAGGCTCTGTTCTGCCAAGGGCATGAGATTCGAAAGAAGAAACTCCATCTTTGGAGCTGATAGGAAAGGTGACTGTGACAGTTACTGGACTCAAACCTCATAAAGTGATCAGAAGGATCAGTGGTCTGAATGTTCTTCATGTTTGTTCTACTCAACACTAAAGACAGGAAACATCCATATCTCTAGAGTCCAACACAGGGATCCCAGTGAGAGTTATATGACAGGATATCGGGCAGAAAGTGTTAGTGCAGAGGATGAGTGACAAGTTAGAGATGTCCTGCCAAAGTGCTTCTTCCCACCAACACACACACACACACACACACACACACACATACACACACACACACACACACACACACACACTCACACACACACATTACAATGACCGTTGATCTATCTCAGGGTAGGCTCACGGAATTGTATATACGGACAGATAACTTCTCATTTCGAAGAGAAGCCACTGAGAATCCAGGAAGATAACCAAGATTGCAGAGGTCTCTCAACCTAGTGTTCCTTCTACACTGCACCATTTTCAGGTTTCTGTTTATAAATATTTCACTGTCATAATTAAGAAAAATCCAAGAGTTTGAAGCTTTGATTAGATGAAGTCAACTTTAATTATATCAATAAAATTGACACAATCCCATAATCACTTACGTGTAATGGATAAAGCTAAAGAATTTTGAAACCCACCTATGCAAATACACACATAGTAAGTCTCTCCTTCCTACCCTTGAGGACAATCTTTTGTAGCACTTTCCTTTACTTTTTATAAAATGTACCATATGTACTGCAATATGAGCCAATACTTATTAGTACATAGAAATCAACTGCATCCTTTTCAGTTCTATATTACTGCACAGGCATGGACCTGCTATTGCCCACTCATCCATTCTAACAACCATGAACAGAGATGGTTTAAAACAGCGCTACAAAGTAAGTCCTTACCACAGGCACACATACTTCAGCACACCACTGACCCTGCCATATAATGAGACTCCTAGAGATAAACGAGATGGGGGATGAGCTGCAAGCATTTCCCAGGCTGCCATGGGCTCAACATGGTCTTGGTGCCTCCTCATCTCTTTGGGGTTTCTCCTGCCAAACTTGTCATTAGCAAAGTGGAAATGAGAGAAAATATTTTCTTGGTTAAATAATGCCTCATTCACAAACACAGATGGGTATTGTAAATCATGCCAGAAGTGCCATAAGCTTGTGTACAAAGAAATTAATTTGATTCGTGCCCTTCGTCCTACCTCAAAATATAAGCCTTATATTCCTACAACAGGATCTAAGAGCTCCTGTGAGAGAAGCACTCCTTTGATAAAAGTCCCAGGGCTATTAGAAGGTTCCTGTGAAGTGGAAATGCCCAGTTGCAGAAGAGAGACACAGAAAGTGAAGGATCACAGAGGCAAAATAATAGTCTGAACTAAGAAGAATTACAGGATGTCAAAAACAGACTCACCATCAATAGGAAGGATACAAGCAGGCAGTGGGTCTTGAGAGGTAGGGTCTGTACATGACAGTGGGTTGATCCAGAGCATAACTGACAGAGGGCATGATAGGTGGTGGGTGGAATGTTGTGCTTAAGAGTCACAGTGAGTTGGATGATTGTCCTAGTGCCTTCTGTCTTACTATGATAAAATATCTCGACAAAAAGAGACTTGGGAGAGAAAGGGTTCGTTTTCACTAACAATTCTAGGTTAAAATCCATCCTTGTGGCAAAGTCTTAGTAGCAAGGGCTCGAGACAGTTGGCCATGTCTCATTCACAGCCAAGAACAGACAAATGGATTTGTGTGTGCTCAGTTGCGCATTGGATTGACTGTGCTCAGTGCAACCTCTTGACTTACCTAGTTCAGTAGCCCTTGCCTAGAGAACGTTGCTACTCTCAACGGGACGGATCTTCCTACACAATTAATTTCATTAAAGCAATCCCCTTAAGTCACGCTTCCAGGATAAACCAATGGACCCAGTCCCTCACTGGCATGCTGTCCTTCTTGGGTGATTCTGTGTTGTGTCAGGTGACAAGGCTGATGGCACATCACAAGGACATTACTTTGCAGGTAAAGGACCCAAAGCCTGGAGAAGTGATGAACGTTAGCCCAAGACGACACAGCGACACAGTATGCTCTGGATATGGACTCTCTCACTCGGGGTTCCTCAACATTGATTACATAATACTGATTGTGGTAGATTGAATGAGAATGGCTTCTGTAACCTCATGTATTTCAACACTCACTCACCTATCAGTGGAACTATATGGGAAGGATTAGGAGGTGTGGCCTTGTTGGAGGCAGTATTGCTTCTTACAATGGGCTTTGTAGGTTCCCAAGGAGCATACAGTTCCCCGTGACCTCCCTCTGCCTTGCAACTGTGGATAAGGTTTTAGCCCTCAGCTACTGCTCCAGCACCATCTCTGTCTGCCGTGCTGCTGGGATTCTCTCCACCATGATGGCCCTGGACTCTAATCCTATGGAACTGTATTCCCCAATAACTCTTCCTTCTATAAATTACCTTGGTTGTGTTGTCTCTTCACAGCAACAGAAAAGTGACTGACTCTGATAAAATATCTACCTGCTGATGTCCTGGCCACACCCCTGTCAGTTTATTTATTTGTATGTAAGGAAATGAGTAATCCATGCATCTTGCATTTTAAACTGGAAGGTGGTTGACATGTGCAGCCTGCTATGGGAATGAATCTCTGGTAAACTATTTCCATCTCCTGTCCCATAGCCTTGGACTCCCCCATTTACCATGCTGGAGCTGCTTCTGCCTGAGACCTGGAGGACAATTTATTAGACCTTCAGAGGGACATGATCATCTGAGACTTCCTAGCACCCTTAATGACACAGCCACACCTACTGGCATCTGCCTCCCTTGAGGGGAGACTGAAAGAACTCAGAAATTTATTTTACTGGTTGCCATGGCAATTCTTTGCAGTGTCAGCAGAAATACTCCACAAGACACACAAGCTAGCAGAAGCCTCCTCCAAGTCTTCAGCTCAGAATCTCTCTCAGTCTTAGCCTCAAGCATTGTATTGTGGAGCCTTGACTCAGAAATTCAACAAAATAACCACACACTTTGGGATTCTTTGCTATACCCTCCGCTTCATAGGGCTCAGAAGTGAAACACTGTAATCACCTATCCAGGTGGAACAGGCATGGGGGCAGATGGAATTGAAAAGTTCTTGCACCACTGATCCTCCTTGTATAGACTCCAAAGCTCCTGGTTTCTGTATCCCTCCAATTGCTAAAGCAACTCTAATCCCCCAGAATCCCGACCAAGTTTGTTCCCAATCTCACTGTTTTCCAAGCTTTCAATATGAGTCTTATTTAATTCCCTGTGACGGTATGGGCACATACTACAGTGTGCATGTTAGGGGGACACATTGAGTTCAGGAGATAACCTAAGGTGTCGGCCCATATTCTCCTTCTTCCTTGTTTGAATAAGGTCTCTTTGTTTTTTGCTGCTTCACATAGGCTAGATTCTGGGTCTGCTCCTGTCTCTACCTCACATCTTGCCTTTGAAGACCTGGGATTGCAGGAGTGCTACCGAGCCTGAATTTTACCTGAGTTCTGAGGATGCTGATCCAAGTCCTCATGCAAGTGCTCTATTCATTAACCCAATTCCCCATCCCATAATTCATCTGTAGTCAGGTAGATCTTTAAAATAAATATTGAAAAATAAAACCTTCCTATCATCTTAAAACTCTTGCCATGTATAGAAAACAGAACAATTCTACCTTTTCTGACAAGCCAAGCCACGATATAGCCCAGTAAACCCAGACCTGTTAGGAGTTAGAACCCAGGCTCCAGTCACAGCTCTGTCAATTGCAAGCTGTGCATATGAAATGTGAAATACTTGCAAGCTGTAAACCTTACACTAGAGAGCTCGGGTCTGGAATAGTTTGTTGTTAAAGAGCCAGCTCACTTTTTAGACCTGATTACGAACAGTTTCTGGGTTCTATTCAAGGTTCTAACTATCCTTTTCAGATGCTACTGCTACCACCATCTTTTGGGGTGTGATTTTTTTATGGAGTGAGGATGGGATGTGTACACCTGTTACCAGGTAGGCATTTGCCTGTGCACAGATCCCTGATCTAAACTGTTCATTTGCTATTGTATGAGGCAATCTTTGTTTCCTGAATCCATCAAGGTCTTGGAACAAAGCAACAGAAATGATTGGGTGACTAATGCAAGAAAGTGGATGCAAGCACGGATGGAGATTCAAAATATCAATCAATCAAACAAAGAAACAAACAACAACTGTACTGTGAGGAGCAGGGGTAGCCAGAAGGATGAACGTAGAGAAACAGGTAGGAATCATGGGAGCACTGGGTCTGGCCACCAGCTATCTCTGGAAAACTGAGACCACAGCAGGTGTTGGTGATCTACACTGGATCCCTGAACCTGCTGTGTGCTGGTCCCTGAGGACCTGTTGCCTTGCCTTGGGTCTGGGACTCAGATCTTTTACGCAGTCTTCTATGTCCAGCTATCCAGAAGCAAAGGAAGAAACCTTGGAGCGTTTTCCTGGCCAGACTAGGAACACAGACTAACACCGATAGAGATACCTGGTTATTTATTCATGATTTACTTGGGTGTAGGCCAGACACTATGCTCATCTGTAGGGGCCTAAAAGGAATCCCAGGAGTTCCTGGGGCCTAACAGGAATGACAGAATAAGAGGGACTGCAGTGTGGTGTAGTGCAAACTGCAAGAGGTTAGTGGGTACTGATGCATTCTGAAAGACTGGGAAGTCTCTATTCAATAAAGAGATGTAGAGACTGCAGAGTTTCCAGCCTGAAAACTGTGGAGGCAGAGGTATCAGGGACAGAATTATTCCAGGTAGACTTTTTATATGCAGATGAAAGAAGTGAAGAAGCCAGAATCTAAGAAGCTAACAAAGCAGCAAATTACCAGGTAGAACCAGGACTTGCAGTAAGGACATATAGTGCAAGGTGGAGGGGCTAGCCAAAATGTGCATTGGTCTAGAGCTCCATGAAGTCTAGAATGTTTATGTTATGTGATTCAGTATTTGTTCCTAGTTGGTTGTAGGGAGCGGCTAAACATGGCGCCGACATCTGGTGGTCGTTGGTGATAAACACCTGCAATGCGCATGTGTTGGCATTTCTCTGGCAGGTATCAGACTGGAGTGATATTCATGCTAATAAGGTATTTCATACTCCACCAATCCCCAGAGGACAAGTTTACAGCCACAGCCTGTCTTGTATATAAGGCTGGTGCCTTTGTTCCTTGTGGTCCCCCGTATCAAGAATGAGGTATTCCTGCAATAACGGCTGTTGAGAAGAATCCAACAGGGTTGCGTCTTTCTTGCTGGTCGAGGTGGGCGCTTCAGTTGGTAAACCTGTTTCAGAAGGATAAGGCACTGCTTCTTGGGGAAGAGCGTGTTCCTAAGGTTGGTTTTATAGTTTTCAAAAGCCCAAGTGATTCCCAATCTGTCTCCACTTGTGGCCCTAGAGACTCTCAGCTGTTCCTCTCACTCTGCCTTTGCTGTACCACAGTGGACTTGTTCTGTAAGCATGAGTCTGAATACGCTATGTTTTATAAATTTGTTGCCTTGGTCATGGAGTCTTATTGGAGCAAAAGAAAGGAAGATGCCGAACTTAGAATCTCTTATCCTACGATGAAGGAGGCTGGGAAATAATTCCAGTTGGTCCAACAGCCACTCTGCTGGTCCTGTGGACAGTGATGGAGGCTGGTATCTACAAGCTAGGAATCTGTAAACAGCTACATTTTGGGCAACTTGAGTAGCAGGACTCTGGCCAGTTAAGGCTGACTATCTGGCCAGGGCCCTGTAACCCTGGCTTCTGGGCATGAATTCAGGCAGGGAAATGCTGCCATGTGATGCTTGCTTCTAATCTTTTCTCTCACTGTACTGGAAGCTGTGACCTCTATCTTGTCACTGGGGAGAGCCTTTAGGGAGTTGCCTAGAGCACCTCTGCTCACTTTCTATGCCAGGTCCCTGTGAGAACTTCTGCCTTACCTGGGCTTATCCTTCTTTCTCTCAGGACCCAGTGGGTACTGTTGGGGTTGCCATTGTGGTACAGCTACACAATGGAGTACTACTCAGCTATCAAAAACAATGATATCATGAAATTCATAGGATAATGGAATGAACTAGAAAATATCATCCTGAGTGAGGTAACTCAGTCACAGAAAAACACACTTGGTAGGTGTAGGGAGCGGCGCGGTAAAGCAAATAGGGTGCCGACATCCAGCCCTGTCTGATTGTAAACAATTTACCGTGCATGCGCAGACTTGTCCCCTTGCTAGGGCAGCCGTAGGATAATGAGGTGATCTGGCGCCCTCCTATGGTGAACAACAGTACTGCGCATGCACGGGTTTTGCACCTGGCGTCAGTCTGGCTGGGGCGGTACTATGCTAATGGGGTGGTTCATGCTGCGCCAATCTCTGGAGGACAAGTAGCTGGGATGATAGTGGGGTGACTCGTGCTACACCAATCCCTGAAGGATTATTAGCATACTGTTGTGTATATAAGGCGAGCGACTTTGCCGCTCATGGTCCCTGTGTCAACAATGTAGTGGTCCTGCAGTAAAGGCTGTTGAGAAGAATCAGACCGTGTTGCGTCTTCCTTGCCGGCCGAGGTGGGCGTGACAAGTGGTGGCCTGCACGGAGACCCGAGGACATCCTCGTGTATTTCTGAACTCTTCAGCTCCAGGACGGCGACGTCCGAAAGTTCCGGGTAAGGGACGATAAAGTTCTCTGGAGGTAAGCAGAGACGATGAATAAAGTTCTCTGGAGGTAAGCAGAGACGATGAAAGTCTTGGTATAGAGGCCAAAAGGTTTGTAAACTAAGGCAATGTTGTTTCCAATGGATCCTTTGTAGGTAAGGCTTGTAATTTTGTTTATTTTTTTTCTTTGTGTGGGAAGCCCTTAGGACAGGTCAGAGGGTCCTTGCAGAGCAACAAGAAAGTATGTCAGAGGGAGAAAAGGTCTCAAAAGAAAAAAAGAAAAGAAAAGGAGATAAAAGGAACAGAGAGAAGGCAGAGGTAAAAAAGAGGATAATCAGGACCAGGAAACAAATAAGATATATTCTTCTTTAAAAGCCTTGACCTTAGAAATGTCAGACAATCTAGAAAGCAATGCCAACAGCTTAGAGAAAGTGAAACTAAAGGTACAACCATTGGGTCTGGGGCCGCCCTGCAGAGCAACAAAAGGAAGCGCAGGACTCAACCTCAGTTCCACCACCAGACTCATATTGACCCATCGAATGGGAACTCAGGTGGTGGATAGAGATTTTAAAGGACCCAGTAAGCAGAATTCAGAAGGATCGCAGAAATTGAAAGCATGTACAAAGATAAAGATTTGGGGTAGTGGTAGTGGTCAAAAGGGGACAAGGTAATAATGGTAAAATGTTTTTGTGTATGTGTTCTCTTAGAATTATGTTAAAATCTAGAGAAGCAAAGTCGATTCTCATAGATGCTTTTAGTCTTTGGACCCTGACTAGAGACAGTTTACACCCTAGACAAGAGAGAGAATGGGGTTGAGAAAAACAGTCCTCCCGAACTCTCCACAGATGCTTTGGCAAAAGAAGGAAATGAGCTTAAACTTTTTGGAGCTCTCCTGGGAACAGAAGGAGGTGGGAGACGTCTTGCCGCCTTGCTGATTCCTATTGGAGAAGTGCTTATTTCTGGTTCTGGGTTCTTTAGGTAGGATGTCTGGGTCCCTTTGGTGGAACACCATCTAGTTCTTTTCCTCTATGTCTATTGTCTGTCCTTGGTGCACCAAGCTGTCCATGTATGTCAATTTATGTCTGGGTTTTGCTTCTCATTGCTTGAATGTTTTGTGTTTCATGTTTAAAAGAAAAGGTTAAAATTTTAAATGCTGGTTGATTCACCCATTGATGCAGCTTTAACTCCTTTCAAGAAAGGAACAAATAAATAAAAAGTTTCAACTGGCTTTTGGAGCCTGCATCTGTAGCTAGAAGCCTAAGTCGCCTGGGCAAGCTCCCCAGGGGGCTGGCTAAATGTTTATACTAGCCGATCCTAAAGACACCAGGAGTTTCACAGCTTCTAAGGTAATGGAACTGATGGCTGTTTCTCTTAGAAAAATCTTTGACCGTGATTATTGGACTCAACAGGTGACGAGGTGTTTCTCTTAAAACTACAGCTAGAAAAAGTAAAAATGGTGATTGGTTTAAATATTTAAGATATGTGTAGCCACTTCAATTTTGTTTCTGATTGGTTTTAAATGTATAAATATTCTCTACATGCCTTGGTTATGGACTTTTAAGTTATTGGATATGGTTAAAAAATGTAACATTGGTAACAGAAAGTTGACATAAAACTGGTAAATTTGGATAGAATCATTCTAGCCAACATGTGGCATGAGCCAGTCTAGGAAAACAGGTCTAAATTGGGATAATATTTTTATGGAAATCTTATCCTAGAAACCAGGCTTCTAAAAGATTTTAAGGCAATGTCTCTTTGTTGAGGTATTGGAGACCACACCATCAGGAAAATTCCTGATGCTGACCTCTGGCTTACACACACACACACACACACACACACACACACACACACGCACACACTCACACACACACACGCACACACTCACACACACACACACACTCACATGTATTTAGAAGGAAGTGGAACATGGTAAAGCTCATCAGGTAACTTTTAACCCAGAATAACTCCGTAGGTAGGAATCGCTTGTTTCTCTTTAAGCCAACTCATGTACAGAGCTTCCCAATGGAGAGAGCTCGAGTAACAGACAGGCATTGGGTTTCTACCAACAATATCTCTTCAAACCAAGGCCAACTTGATTCAAGGCTGCTCCATTCTCCTCCATGGCAGGTCCTAGGGACCTGAGACATTGACGTGGGACTATCCCTCCTCAACAGAGGAGCCTTGCATTGGTCAGAGTCTTGTGCCACCCGACTAGGAAATGTTTCCTCAACACAAAAGGAGATATACAAGGCAATGTGCTCTTCCTGTGGACATTACCATCCTCAGAGAAGTGAGTCTCAGGAAGGCCAAGTGAAAAGGTTGGTGGCGAGTTGCTCGGTTAATAAGCTAGCCATACTGCTGTCCCTTATCAAAATCTAAGTAACTTTTTTTCTGAACCTCAGTCTACTAATTACACAGCACATGATGAAGATTTGTAAAAATCTGGCAGCCTCTTCTCAGAATAATGGCATAACCCCAATTCTGTTACAACCCCCGACATGGGATTATGTCTTAATTATTTTCTTATTGTTAGAATACAAAGATAAGGGCTGAAGGAATACAAAGGGCTAGAACCAGAGCTCAGTGGTTAAGGGCACTGGCTGCTTTTCTAGAGGTCCTGAGTGCAATTCCCAGAAACCACATAGTGGCTCACAACCATCTATAATGGGATCTGATGCCCTCTTGTCATGCAGGCATACATGCAAACAGAGAACGTAGATAGATAAGTAAATAAAGATAAAACAAGCTTACTATTAAAGGGAGCTTGTACTAAAAGATCTTTATAATCAGTGGAAAATGTAATGGGTACAGTCTTCAGTACTGTGACAATGACTTCAAAGAGGTAAGTTTGGTGTGAACCAGGCCATAACATAAATTGATTGAATTTACAGAAACCTACAGCCAATAACAACAGGAGACTCCCTGAGAAGAATGAAAAGAGCAGTGAACTTGGAATAAGACAGATTCATCTACTGGCCGCACTTTTTGGGGGCAGTAAGAACAACTATTTCACCAGACTACCCTGGTGTGGGAGCAACACTCCTCTCCTAGTTTCTTCTCTATTCCTCAGGAGCCTGAGGAGCTTTTGGAAACAGCAACCCTGATGCGGCCACTGAAATCCTTAGTCACATGGAGTACACCTGGCAGCAGGAAGCAACCGATGCAGCTTCCACCGCTGCACCATTTGGCATTCTGTACTGAACCAATAAGGTTAGCACTAGCTGGACAAATAGGAAATGAACCATCAGCTTCCTAATCTCCCTTTTTAAAATAGGTTACAGGGGCTGGAGAGGTGACTCGAGGTTAACTAAGAGCATTGGTCACTCTTCGGGAGGACCCAGGTTCAATACCTAGCACACACAGAGTGACGCACAGCCGCCCAGTTCCCAGGGATCTGGCACCCTAATGTGGCATCTTCGGGTACAGGAGCACATGTGGTATAGACATACATTCAGGCACTACCATACACACATGGCAATAGTAATAATAATAAAAACAGTAGATTACAGTCGTATTTAAGACAACCTCATTTTAAAAACAGCTTCAGCTAGAGATGCACATGAGGAGTAGAATGCTTGTTTAGTATGTTTTTACATATTCTTAAGATTCTCCTCAGCTGGCTGTAGTAGCATGCCTTCAGACAGAGCTCTGGGAGTTTAAGGCCAGCCTGGTCTACATAGCAAGGCTCCAGCCTAGCCAAAGCTATACGGTACATAGTGAGAACCTGCCTCAAAAACAAACAAAAAAAAACCCTCACTTCTCAAAACAAAAGGACAGAAAAGAAATTGTTTGTTATGCTTGATGTACAGGACTGGAATCCCTTCTATCTGAAGCTAAAAGGTCTACTTTCCAATTTAAGCTATAAATCAAGGTCCAGTATACTAAACTCAATTAGATTTTGAAGGGATCTAGTTTATCTCACTAAAAAACAGCATGAAAATGGAATTAGAGGCCATTTAGAATCCTCTTCTCAGCTGGTCCCTCCATAGCAACTGCAATCTGAACTGAGATTCGCCTGCTTTGAGTCACACAGAAATGTCATTTTCTGTGAGTAGTTCATTTTAAGAGAATTAACAAGTGCTGATATCGGCATCAATACACAGTGTGTGCCACTTTTACAAAACTTCTACACATCCTACATCTGGAAATAGAAGCCTCACCAGAATGTTGTCCAGGCCTCCTTGAATGATATAATTTCAAGCTATTTCTCATTTATTTTTGTTTTGTTTTTTACATCTTACAATGACTATCTATGCATTACCTACACAATTTCTCTTGTGTTTCTTTCAAAGGGAAAAGATGCAAGCCGGTTGTGGTGGTTACAGGCTGGCAGTCCCAGCACTCGGCAGCCCCAAGTGGGGTGGGGGGTGGTAGAAAAAATCATGACATTAGCCCAGCCTGGAATACAAGACCCCACATCTCAAATACGCAAGAAGTGTGACATCCTGAGAACTCAGTACATTAAGAATCTTGAAAAGTTATGTTTTCATTTTCTAAAGTTGAAACTATCAGGTAATTTAAAAATCTGATCTTTATATTTGGAAAAATTATATAACCTTTCACATACTAATGCCAATAGCTCAAAAACATATTACTTTTTTTTTTACAAAATTGACCAGATCAACTAACAGACTGATGCACAGACACAACACAGAATAATATATCAATATTAAATCTCCCAGATCATAACTGTCCTGATGTTACATAAGAGAATGCCTTTGCTGTGGGTCTTCAGGGGCAACGAGGGTGGTGTACACAACTGACTTCCAGGCAGATCAGCAACAAATACAATAATGGTAACGGAGCAAATGATTAATGCTTTCCCCACTCCAGGGTGCTGGGCACTCTGCACTGAGTACACCCCAGACACGTAGAAGCCAATTCTAAACATTCAAATGTCAAAGCTGAGTGCGGGGAGATTCCACCAGAGTCGTTTGAACAGCTTTGCATTTCTGTAGGCTTGAAATCATTTCTAAAACAATTTGAACTGAAGAAAAAGCTAACAAGGAAAAAATAACATTAAAAACTGTGCTTTAAGGGGGGGGGGGGAGGCCTCCGGTACCGTTCACCTCTTCTCACCTAAAAAATAACACAAACAAAATTAGGCCTCAGGTCAACAACTTGAAGCCAGACTATTGGGGGGAAACATGACAGTATAACTTGAGTATACTCAAAAATGGTGCTAACGATGCATGTAGGACCGCCAGTGAGCAAATTTGTGCCCGAGAAATACAAAGGCTGACATAGGTGGTGCTTATTCAATTCTCTAGCAGACAGACCAGAGCACAAAGAGACTGAAAAATAATATAAAGGCATGGTAGCCAGTGCACTAATATAAAAGTTAAGATCCTTTATTTTTTCATACTATCTTCACCTCCTGCTCTGTATGGTACAGTTCATAGCACATCTCAATTCAGGAGCCACATTTTCAAAGAACAATACTTGATTGGCACTTAATCTAAAAAAATAGACTTTAAAAAAAGATTCTGGACTGGTTGGTGGCATGTACTCTTAGGCCCTGCACAAAGGAGGCAGAGGCAGGTGGCTCTCTGAGTTTCAGGCAGCCTGGTCTACAGAGAAACCCTGTCTGCAAAACAAAACAAAACAAAACAAAACAAAACAAAACAAAGCACACAAAACAGATTCAAAAGCTTAAGTTACTTCAGAGTTTGTTTCCCCAGCGGTGGGATGTACAAAGGCACTGTTGCCATGCCTGACCCCTTGAGTTTGCTCTACAGGGCCTACAGGGTGGAAGGAGAGAAGTGACTCGATGCTTTATATTTTGTCCATGACCACCACAGTGGCCTCGACATACAAATAAATAAAGGAATATATCTTTAAAATATTTTACAGAGGGAGCTGGAGAGGCTCAGTGTTTGAAAGCTCTTCCCACTCTTCCAAAGTGAGACCTGAGTCTGGAGCCTATAATTTACATCTAGTGGCTCACAGTCCCTTGCAGTTCCAGCTCCAGAGAATCCAAAACCTCTTATGGCTCCAAGGGCACACACATGCCATACACTCAACACAGATATACACACATGCATAGATAATAAAATACATCTTTTAAAATATTTTAAAGGCTTTCCCCCAACTTTCAAATATAAACGTCAATGAAGAATTTCTTCCTCAACCATTTAAGTCCCATTATGCTGACTGCTTAGTTTAGATGGGAGTGAAAGAAATTCTTCTACAGAAGAGGACCAGACTGGTAACACTTAGTTTAGTTTCTCTGTTGCCAGCAGTGTCTTTTAAAATGCACTTGTAATAGAAACATTACTCCGACACAACTCTACCTTTCACAAGGATCTCAGAAAGCAGTTTCCACCTCAGTTGTCACTCTTGAGCTTCCTGGATAGTGACCATCAAAAGATCACTTTCAGACATAGCAGAGGAGATTCAAGTTCTGCCTTTCAGAAGCTTAAACATCCTTAGGAAACGGAGCAGTTTAGGCACACACTTGGGACTTGCACACAAGAGAAAAGGCCCTGGAAGTGCCCAGAGCAGAGAGGTGTTTTAAAAAAAAAAGGTGCAAAAGATTAATTTAGTCAACACTAAAGATCCACCAATCAATAATTCTGTGCCAAGCAACTTGATCAGGGATTTCGCCAGAATCCCCTTGGCTAATGTCAATAAGGCCTTCTCAAAGACATCATGATTTAAGCCATTGTCATCTGAATTACGGCTTTAGCGATCCTTTGCTTGACAGCAAATAAACAAAGAGTACACATGTGAATAATTTTCTGCCACTCAGCAAAAGGAAAGAGCACTTGAGACAATGACAATGTGAACAACAATAATGTTCCAAGGAAGTGAGGTGTCCACAAAACTCCATTTTAAAAGAATATGGCAAAAAATGTTTTTCATGTTGTTTAGCCAAACTTTTCAATTGTACAGTGTGGCAAACGGTCAAAATTAATCCATAACAACTAATTCTGATATTGGTAGTTCCCCACCTGGAGGCATTAAATGTTAAATGGATTCTTCAAAACTGAAGAATCCTTTGTTGTGAATTTACTAGCACCTAACTCTCTCACACCACTGGGAAGTGAGGTTGAGTGTGAACAATGGTTTTTGACATTGACCCATTAAGTCCCACCCAATAAATAAAACTCAGTTTCCCCACTTCAGTCCCTTCTCTTCTTATCCTGCTCAATGTAGCTATTTCCCAGCATCATCTTACCAGGGGTCACAGACACTGCCCTACCGACTGTGTGGAAGGTGAATCTAAAAGTTCAGGTATAAACATTCGCTGTTTCTACTAAGGACTGACCTTTTTTCCCACCTCAGTCAAAAAGTTTAAAGCAAGACAAATACTAAGATTGTTTTGAGCTGTTCCATCCAGAGGATTTTTTTTCCTCATTAGATCTTCTTACCAGAAAAAATATTTACATATTCTGTAGAAATTAATTCATTCTAAGCAAGGAATTTTTTTTTAACGGGATCATTCTCAGGTAATGTCTATTTAATCAAATGCAATCTCTGAACAAGCTCAATCTACAGAAAGCCACGGTGCTTTTTTTTCTTTTTTAATAGGAGCAGGCACAAGAAGAAATAAACTATACCAGAAACACACATTCCAGTCCTACAGTTCAAGCACTATTTCGAGAAAAGTGAAAATAAAGTCCCACATCTCCCTAGGCAACAGACGGTTCTTGAGGGGAGGCTAGGTGCAGAGTATGCCCCAATACATGTTCAACACCCAACATTCTGCCTCTTCCAGTTGCCTGAATTTCTGCCACCCACCAGGGACACTGGACAACTTCACCAGGTTAACACGGGTTGGATGGGGGGGGCGTGACCTCTGGTGCAGAGAAACCACTGTGATCCTGACGCAAGTAAAATACCCCTGAAAGTTTTCCAAATGTACTGGTGCATAGCTTCCCTAAAGGCTGAACGTTCCTCGGGAGCAGGAAAGCCGGGTTCCCTAGTTTGCCAGACTTGTGCAAAGGGCTGGGAGGCAGAGGAGGGTGCAGAGTGCCCAGCTGCCCTGGCGGCCCCTCCTCTCCCGTCTCCCTTGGCATCTCTGCCACTCGCCAGGGCTGGAGCTGCAACCCTGCTGCCAAATCCACTGGGCAAAGAAGGCTGCGAGCCAACCGTCAGGTGAACCTGAAGCCCAGGCTCCCCGACCGCTGCAGGCACGAGGGACCCTGTGCGGACCCGCCCACTTAGAGCGCCACAGGACCGCAGGGCGCACGGCCTTGGCGAGCAGGGACACCGTGGAGGGAGGGCGCGCAGTGCGGTGTCCTAGAGGATGAAGCCGCGCCTCTGTGCTGCCACAGGTAGGGGACTTGGGTGGCCTCGCAGCCCTGACACCCACACGCCTTTCATTTGGCCTCTCAGGCAACTGAGTCAGCCCGACCTCAGGGCTAAGCTCTGTGCAAAGCTGAGGCGCATGGGAAGGTTGAAGGAGAGGCCACGTGCCTCTGTGCCTAACTTCAAGCCGCACCCCCGACCACGGTCTCATGCTTGCCCACAGATGGTGCTCCCGGACTATGGGAGGCGACCTCGCACCGGAGCTCGCCTGGTTCTCACCTTGATGTAGCCAGCCAGAAGAACAATGGGCGCCCAGAGCCTGAGTAGCAGCAAGACAAGAAGCTTGCCGGTGGCCGCCATCCCTGGCCTGGTCGCCGTGGCCTGGGCTCTCCTACACTCATGCACAGCTGGACCAGAGCGTCTCCCCACCAGCATCAAAAACCTTCTGAAGCCTGCTCACCGCCACTCTGGTGGGTTTTAACCGACTTCAACAGACTTCACAAAACCACGCCCTTCTTCAACAGGATCCAATACAAGCAGGCATAAGTAGCCTAACTTGCCGCCCCTTGTTTAACCAAGGCCCAATCAGAGCATGGATGCACCGTCTCCCCTCCCCGTCCAGCGCGTGCCCCCGCATGGCCCCGCCCCAAGACACGACAGCCCCGCCCCTGCTCTGGACTCCAGGCTGGGGAATCAGGAGTACTGTGGGCAGACCATGGGCCGCTGTTCCTAAGGCCTGAGGCTCCTGCGTGGTTATCTATTGGGGTGGCTCTACATCATCCACCTTCAGCCTCGGGATTCAGGCACGCCCCACTCCCCCCCCGTCCCTGCGGGATATTTTCCGATTCCTTTGGGTACAGCTCTCTTTGGAGCTTCTGGAAAATGTTTTAATTAAAAAACAGGATGAATTGTTGGGAGGTCAGGGCAGTTAGGAGGGGCTTAGTGAATCAGTTTCAAGGATATCCTAAAATTGTTTTAAATTGCTGAAGGAGCTTTCCCAAAGGATACAACGTTTCAATCTACCCTCCTGTTACCCTACAGGGGGGAAGGCTCCATCTACACTACTACAGCTTTTTCAGGGAAGCATTAATTTTTTGGGGGGTCAAAGGTCTCCAATTGTAGCCTGATGGGGAAAGAGCTCACACACCACCAGTTAGTAACCCCTTTTCTACCCTCTGTAAGGAAGTGCAATAAACTCCCTGAGGCCCCACAGTGAACTCTAGCCTCATACCTCAGTTTGTCACTGTGACTTTGGGAATGGAGAATAGACCTTGTTTACCACGACCCAAGGGAAGGAATTTTAGCTACATGTGTTTAGCTCAGTACACAGTCCTTAAGTAAGTGCCTGGTTCAGAATGGTAGGATCATTGTTTAGAAGATTAGAAAAAAGGGACCAGAGATGGCAATAGGACAATAGTAGCTCACTATTGAGCAGCGATTTTTAAATTTACAAATTTCTTTTGTATACATTCTCTGGTTTCATATTCATATGGACCCTGTACAGCTCAGTTACTTCATTCCTAGGAAAATAACCTAGGCTGAGAATAAATATTTTAAATGCATTTGAGGGATTAGTTATTTAC
Organism: Rattus norvegicus; assembly: GCF_021556685.1. NCBI lineage: Eukaryota > Metazoa > Chordata > Mammalia > Rodentia > Muridae > Rattus > Rattus norvegicus. The sequence goes on from NC_141540.1 coordinate 24,411,947, forward strand.
TTACATACTTTGAAGTTGAAGACACAGCCCAGAGATCAGCATGTCCTATGCGAGTCCACCGCCTTCTTCATAGTCCTTGGTTTCCCTGAGACACAAGTCCTGCTGTGGAACCAGGCTGTCCCTGAGTTTACTATAAAACTCAAGCTGTCTGTTCCTCCTGCTTCTGCCTCTTAGTGTTATGGTTATAGGAGTAGTCACCATATCAAGAAAGATAAGACAAATTCTTTTAAAATATAATGTAAATTGTAAACATATAGTAATTTTAATTGTGCGTTTAAAGTAGACTAGAAGAAAATAAGCCAACATGTTAATTTTTCTGGATAATAGGATTAAAACAGTTGCTTTAGTCTTCTCAATATATTATATTTTCTATAAGAAGCATGTATTCCTCTTATAATGCAGGGAGTAATGGATCCCTCCTCTTTTGTCTTTCTGTGTCTTATTAACAGTCCATCGTTAAGTAGATATGGTACCTGCTATACTCTCACTTAAATGACTAATGCTTCCAGCAATGTAATAGCTATAACACTTTTAAAACTTTCTCAGGCTAGTCATTATAATTTTTTTTAGAATGAATTCCTTAAAATCATAGCTAGCCCTGCCTCATATATACATATATATGTACTGTTTCAGTATAAAGAGAAAAGTCTGCTCAAACTGACTTAAACAGGACTACATGCTGCAGTGTAGCTCATTGGTTCAATCATGGGTTCAGTCCTTGGTACTGGAGAAAAATAAAAAGAAATCCTATTTATAGACTTACTTGCTGAAAAAGTCTTACCTGAAGGGGAAGAAAACAGGCTTGATTCCCATCAGCACGTTTGTTTACATCTAAAAAAAATAAAATTATTACAGGGACTGGAGAGAGGGCTCAGCAGTTAAGAGTACTGGCTGCTTTTCCAGGGGACCCAGGCTCAGTGGGCCCAGCACCTACATCAAGGCCCACAACCACCTGTAACTAGTTCAGGGGATCTGATGATGCCGTTTTTTGGCCGCCTCAGGCACCAGGCATACACAGGCAAAACACGTATACCAATTAAATAAATACACGATCAAATAAATAGAAAAATATTACTTTGTTACATTTAGCAAGTGAGTGTGTGTGTGTGTGTGTGTGTGTGTGTGTGTGTGTGTGTGTCTCAGAGCACATACTCATATATGGTGGACATGTGAAGGTTGGAAAACAACTCCAGGAATGGTCTCTCCTTCCATCATGTGAGTCCCCCGAGTTGTTTTCAAACAGTCAGGTTTCTCTTAGTAAACACGTTTACCTGTTAGCCCCCTCCCCAAAAGTCCATCTACATCTATTCTGATCCCCATGTCCTCCTGATGTGGCCCCTCTAGGTGTGGCAGTGCCTGGTGTAGCAGTCTGTGGGCAGTTGCAGGCCCTGTTTTGTATCCTTACAGGAAATTGTACTAGAGAGTCGGCTTCTTCACAGCCTTCTGAAGAAGTCCTGAGATTTTTTCTGGCTGATCAATTTAGGTCCCATGATTCCCCCCAATTAATAGCCAGGGTATGGGGTGGGAGTGAAAGGTGGGGATAGAATGTACTCTGTATCTTAAGCCATCTAGGCACTCTTTGGAATTGAGGGAGACGCTGTGGGGGAAGGGTAGATTCAGGATTGAATATCAAACAGACTCATTGGGAAAGAAAGGAATAGACTATGTCCCCGCTCAATCTCAATATTCTGCTGAATTTGGCATTTAATGGTCTAACAAACATCTCTCCTGCAATCCTTGTCTTTTAGTTTTACTCTGTGATCATTGAATATACATGATTTAAGTAGAGCTTATGAAATTCCCGTGCTTAAATCACCTTAGTAAAACTTCAACTTGAAGATAAGGCAGAATTTTTTTTAAATTTGGTTTATACGGTCAGCAGGTTATTTGTTAGTTATTTTTATATTAAGCCATTTTATTACGTTTTATATTAAAATATTTTTATTATATGCATAAGGGGTGTTTTGCCTGCATGTATGTCTGGGCCCTATGTGCATGCCTGATTCTTTCAGAGGCCAGAAGAAGGTGTCAGATTTCCTAGAACTGGAGTTACAAATGGTTCTGAGTCACCATATGGGTACTGAGAATTGAACCCAGATCCTCTAGAAGAGCAGTCAGTGCTCTTAACCAAGTAACCATCTCTCCAGCCCAATTGTTATTTTATTTTATTTGTGAGTGTGCAAGTGTGTGTGTGGGTGGGGGGAAGAAGTGGTGGGTGTGCATGTATAGACAGAGATAGAGAGAAAACAAAAGGGAAGAAGTGTGTGAGTGTGTGTGTTGTGTGTGAGTGTGTGTGTGTGTGTGTATGTGTAGACAGAGATAGAGAGAAAAGAATAGGGAAGAAATGTGTGTGTGAGTATGTCAGTGTGTGTGTGAGTGTGTCAGTGTGTGTGTGTGTGCATGTGTGTGTGTATGTATCTGTAGACAGAGATAGAGAGAAAACAAAAGGGAAGAAGTGTGTGTATGTGTGTGTGTGTGTGTGTGAGAGAGAGAGAGAGAGAGGAGAGAGAGAGAGAGAGAGAGAGAGAGAGAGAGAGAGAGAGAGAGAGAGAGAGAGGAGAGAGATCAGCATCCTGTGTGCGAGAAACCTATTCCAGCATCAGCTTTTTAAATCTCCTGATACATTTTACACTGCCGAAGCTTCAGGAGACTTGAGCTGTTTCCAGTTTGACTGCGGTAAGACGGATGTGACTCCAACTGGGGAGAGCTGTAGGTTAGACAAGTGTTCAATTCCCAGCACCCCACAAGGCAGCTGACAACTGTCCCTAACTCCAGTTCTGGGGAATCCAACACTCTCACACAGAAACACATGTAGGCAAAACAACAACACACTTAAAAGTAAATAAGTGTGTGTGTGTGTGTGTGTGTGTGTGTGTGTGTGTGTGTGTTTTAAAAGAACAGCCTGTGAGGTCTGATAGGAATTATTTGCAAATGATTTGCATGGAGAGCGGTACAGGCAGACTATGAGGCCCGTGTAAGAAGAAGCATACACGTTTGGTGATGACACAGAAGGCTTTGGGAGGTAAAAGTATTCTGTATTGGTTGTCCAATATGGTCTCACACACCTATTATCCCGGCACTTGGGAGGTTGCAGCCGAGAGAATCGGGAGTTCAAGGTCATCTTTTGAACTATAGAGCAAGCTGAAGGCTTGCCTGGACTAAATGAGAATGTTTCAAAAAACAACAAAAATTCTACATTTTTATTGTGATTATACTTCTTAAAGCTTAAAATTGAGACACATCATCTGATAATGAGATGAAATATTCTAAGTTGTAGTTATTTGAATTTTATGAGTATGAGTGCCCTGTTTGTATGTAGTATGTGTGTGTGCCACATGTATGCCTGGTACCTGTAGGGGCAAGAAGAGGGCCTCAGATGCTCTGGAACTGGAGTTATAAATATTTGTAAGCTGCCATGTGGTTGCTGAGAATAGATTCTGGGTCCCCTGCAAGAGCAGCATGTGCTCTACCCACTGAGCCACCTCTCTAGTCTGAAAGGAGACGCTTTAAATCAGAACACTTAACCACCATGCGTGCTTGACAGTTAATATAATATTTCCCCAATATGCTCCTTGTTTGTAATTGCTTCTATTATTGTGTATTCAGCAACTTTGGCCTTAATCAAACAATTCCACTAAGGGGCGAATCAATGAAATGAATAATGAATGTTTGTAGATCTGCAGGCTATCTGGGAGTGAAAGACCCCCAAACTTGGGGAGACTCTCGCTCCAGTCACGGGTTGGGGTACACCCAGGAAACACGAGTAGCCAGTCTTGATGTAATGAGCAAGAGGCAGTTTTATTTACGAGATCTCGGGCTGACACGTATCCCACACAGGAGATTGAGTCAAGCCCCGAGCCTCTCTAGGCAGGAGCTTATATAGGGAGAACCAGGGGTTTCGTGTGGATACACATAATTGGCTAATACAAAGGGTGCACAGTTACTTTTGGCACGGAGTTACATCAACAAAGCATACGTGTAATCTAGCATCTCAGCAAAGTGGGCAGGGCAACTCATCTCACTGCAGCAGGGGGATGACCCATCCTCAGGGAGTGAAGGAAGGGGAGGGGGTGGCTCCAGATGGCCAGTGTCCTTGGGAGCTGATAGTGGGGCTGGTGAGCCCTATGTCAAATTCTCTCAGGCATGTCTGGACTTTGTTTGAGACTAACTTTTTGAAATTTAACTCTTCAGGAGCAAAAGCTGGAAGTGTCTCTTTGCTGTGGCCCTGTTCAGCACAGCAGCTGTGGTCCTGAGTCAGGAGACTTGGGTACAGACAGTGGAGATTATTTCTTTAAATTTCAATGCTCACGTGTTCAACAGTAAACATTCTCATTTAGTAACAGATGAAACTTAAGAGGCCAGGAACTGCTGAGAAATCGCATTCATTGAGCAGTTTGAAGAGAGAATGAAAAAACCCTGAGATCAGAAAGGAAGGGGAACCATGGAAGGAGGAAGCATAGTTTACTTATGGAGGGTCAGGCCTTTCCAGTTCCCTTCTGCCCTTTGGTTCTTTCTGAGCTGTGATCTGAGGATAAGGAAGGACCCTGGCACACAAGAATCTCAACCCACTATCCTTCTGGAAGTCTGGTTTCACAGTTGCTAAACAAAACTCTCTTTAAAGGCTGGGATGAAGCTGCAGGAAGCCACATGATTGACACCTGGGAACAAAGCCCAAGTGCCAGGAGCCCAGGGAAGCTCCATAAACCACCTCTGCTTGCACTCCTTGGCCCAAGTACATTGAAAGGAGCAGGAAGTCCAGACCATATCCAATGAGGAAGACAACCATTCCCAAGTTGCACACATCCACAATTATCACTATCAAGATGAGCAGCTCAATGAAAACCAAAATCTTAACACATGCACCCAGGATTAATACTGAGTAATTAAAGGTGGCTACTTAAATAAAAACCTGGGATCCACCCTCTCCCAACAGCGGCCACCAGCAGTCCTCATTCTTCCCCATCAGAGCCATCAACCAACACTGGGATAGTTCTGTTTTCAGAACTAGAAATTCACACACACTAACTTCCACCACCACTCCTGGCCCCACCTTCTGGTGGAAAAAGTTATCCTACCTTTAAAATAAATAGCAACCAAGTGCTCAGTTCTATGTAAAGTATGAATATTTATTTCAGGCTTTAGATCCCAATCCATTCCAAAAAGCAAAATCTGATATCTCCTCAGAGTAGCTGCAGCCTCCATGTTGGATGGTCTCACAGAGGCAGCACATTTCATCAGACTTAGCGAGAGTAAGTCCCTGATGCCCACCTCAGCCCAGACTTAGGAAGGGAAAGAAACAAAACTCACCACCACGGGGCTGAAAAATGCACACGCACTAATGTAAAGGAGCAGCTAAACCTTGGCAAATTGGCTTTTTTTAAAGTTTGTTTTGTGGGTTTTTTTTATTTTATTTTATTTTATTTTTAGGTTTTGTTTTTTTTTTCTTTTTTCCCCCATTTTCTTTTGCTACCCAATATATGCAGCACTTGTGGACTCCCAGTAGGCTCCCAGCTTTAAACACAATGTCTTAAACAGACTAATTCTTCAAGAATCTAGAAACAGACAAAGGTGTTTTGCTGTGAACACTCTGCAGAGATGGGGTTTTGAGGGGTGGTGGCTGTTGGTTCAGAGCTAAACAAAGAATTCACAGCAGAGGAATGCCGAACAGCTGAGAAACACCTAAAGAAATGTTCAACATCTTTAGTCATAAGGGAAATGCAAATCAAAACAACCCTGAGATTTCACCTCACACCAGTGAGAATGGCTAAGATCAAAAACACAGGGTACAGCAAATGCTGGCGAGGATGTGGGGAAAGAGGAACACTCCTCCATTGTTGGTGGGATTGCATACTGGTACAACCATTCTGGAAATCAGTCTGGAGGTTCCTAAGTAAATTGGACATTGCACTACCTGAGGACCCAGCTATATCTCTCTTGGGCATATACCCAAAAGATGCCCCAACATATAAAAAAGACACGTGCTCCACTATGTTCATCGCAGCCGTATTTATAATAGCCAGAAGCTGGAAACTACCCAGATGCCCTTCAACAGAGGAATGGATACAGAAAATGTGGTACATCTACACAATGGAATATTACACAGCTATCAAAAGCAATGACATTATGAAATTCATAGGCAAATGGATGGAACTGGAAAATATCATCCTGAGTGAGGTAACCTAATCACAGAAAAACATACATGGTATGCACTCATTGATAAGTGGCTATTAGCCCAAATGCTTGAATTGCCCTAGATGCACAGAACGCATGAAACTAAAGACAGATGATCAAAATGCAAATGCTTCACTCCTTCTTTAAAAGGGGAACAAGAATACCCTTGGCAGGGAATAGGGCAGCAAAGATTAAAACAGAGGCGGAAGGAACACCCATTCAGAGCCTGCCCCACATGTGGCCCATACATATACAGCCACCCAATTAGGCACGATGGATGAAGCAAAGAAGTGCAGGCCGACAGTTACCATATGTATATCTCTCCTGAGAGACACAGCCAGAATACAGCAAATGTCAGCAGCAATCCACTGGACTGAGATCGGGACCCCTGTTGAAGGAATCAGAGAAAGGTCTCGAGGAGCTTGAAGGGGCTTGAGACCTCATATGAACAACAATGCCAAGCAACCAGAGCTTCCAGGGACTAAGTAACTACCCAAAGACTATACATAGACTGACCCTGGACTCCAACCTCATAGGTAGCAATGAATAGCCTAGTAAGAGCACCAGTGGAAGGGGAAGCCCTTGGTCCTGCCAAGACTGAACCCCCAGTGAACGTGATTGTTGGGGCGAGGGTGGTAATGGGGGGAGGATGGGAAGGGGAACAAGAATATAGAAGGGGAGGGGGAGGGATTAGGGGGATGTTGGCCTGGAAACCAAGAAAGGGAATAACAATCGAAATGTAAATAAGAAATACGCAAGTTGATATAGATAAAAAAAGTTAAAAAAAAAAAAAGAATCAATACAGTGATGGAGGGAAGAATGCAAGGATTCAGACATTCTGTGGAGGGAACTTCCTCTCCAGTAAGGTCCATAAAAAGGAGCAAACTGAGATCTGCAAGAGGAGTGAGTCATCAGGGGCTGTTTGCTTCCCACCCCATGAGTAAGTTTTTGCTGAGTGGCCACTGGAGATCCCCACTTGCTTCCCTCCCTTTGGCCTGAGATGTCAGGGCAGTACAGGGAACTGAAGGAACATGTCACGACTCCTCATTTCCAGAATCATCATCATCATAACAGTTGGCATCTTCTTCTTCCTCGTCTTCGTTATCAATGTCGTCGTCATACAGGTTGTCATAAAGCAAATCTGAGCTGTTGTCATTGGAAGGCACTTTAGTTTTGATGCAGTATTCTGCCAGGGTTGTTCGGACCTTCACTCCATCCTGTTCTGCTTCAGCTTTCATGGCTGAGACCTGTTTTCTGGACAGAGGACAACATAGGAACATTTGTAGAGGTCTGTCTATCTAGAGAGGGTCTCAGGCTAACCCACGTGGCTTCGCCTCTATAATCCTCCAGCCCTTGGATGGGAGTGCTGGATTATTAGGGAAAGCCAGCACACTTGTATTAGGTGAGTCTTATAACTGTGCATAACCAAGACTCCCTGTCACTCACATGTCTCAGGCCACACAGAGCAGACATCTTGCATCACGCCAAGGCTCTCAACCATCAGGCACCTTCGTGTCATGGAGAGTCTTTGCCCTAACACTTCAGCCTTGTTTGCAGCAAGGTCTCCTTCGTTTGCTGCTGCAGAGATCAGGCTAGCTCGAGAGCATTTCAAAGCTCTGTCCTCTGCCTCCCATCTCCTGCTAAGGGTTGGGGATTGTGGACACATGTGCACTACTGGCTCTATATGCGGGTTCTGAACTCCTGCACACGTGAGCCAGAGGCCCAGCATGCTTAGTGCCTTGCATTCATGCAGCTGATTACTAGGCCAGACTTTCCCCTCACCCTCTAGGTTCCCCCAGTCACTGAGTCTCCCTGTGTCTGGAGTGGCAGGGCCGAATGCTAGGTAAGAGGTCCTGCATCAGAGCCATGCCCTGCATCTGTGAAATGTGCAGGGCTGTGGGCACCACCTGACCTTCACCCTTTTCCTGCTGGGTTCTGTTTTCCATTGTCCTGTGAGGGCTTGGCAGGTAACAGTTCTGCCACAAAATGGTGCCTGCCTAAGTGTAAATAGCTTCTCTGCCTAAGTGTAAATAGCTTCTCGCCTAAAGTACAAAAACAGCCATTGAGACTGGGGAGGCATGGCTACTGGAGCAACTGAAAAGAACACCACTTTCTAGAAGCTTCAATTTGTTGCCAGGCCTTGAACATGGATGTTCTTGTAGCTCCTACAGGCCTTTACAGTTTACACTAAATACCTTCGATTCTTGATATGACTCACTCACCCCAGTGGCTGACCACTAAACACAAGCAGGGCACAGGGATGGACACTGTAATCCCACTACTTGGGAGGCAGAGGCCAGATCTCTGTGTTCAAGGCCAGGCTGGTTTAAACTGCCTCGCACCCATGCATGTACACACACACACACACACACACACACACACACACACACACACACAGAGAGAGAGAGAGAGAGAGAGAGAGAGAGAGAGAGAGAGAGAGAGAGAGATACACACACAACCAAAACAAGCCCAGAAGTTCTATACTCCTGTCCAGTGAGTTCTCTTTACTTATTTTTTTTTTTTTACTGTGCTTTGTTTCTGTTTTGGGTTCTCTTTCAATAGCTAAATTCATCAGGTTACTACTCCATAAATACAACTGAGAATTGTTCTAAAGTACGCAGAATATTGAAGTTTGAACTTAACCCCTTAGATCCAGAATGCCTTACCTAATGATCTCAGCGTACTCCTTGTCCTTTCCTTTGCTGTCCCTCCATTTCCTGAACATGACTGAAGCATCCACATTGGCTGGGGAAAAGGTGTTGGGCTCATTAAGCAGGGAGATTACACTCAGCACGATAGTCCTGAGAAGGAAAGAAGAACCCACAGTGAAGCTCCACGTCCATCATATCCACAAGCACAGTTTTTAAGAAACTACAGTTTTAAAGTTTTTCCCCTTAAAAAATTTCTGATGCAAATTTGAGGTCATAATATTTGATGACTTATGAAAAGTGGATTATGCAATTTTGTTTTCAGGGGCCAGTGAGATGGCCCAGCAGGTAAAGGAACTTGCCACCAAGCCTGCTGCTCTGCGTGGATCATTGAGTGAAAAGGACAGAGGACGAGAATGCCCCACAAGCTGCTTTATACTCCACGCCACAACATGCAAATATAAATACACACAGTAAATGTCATTTCTTTTCTTAGGACCAGAAGCCACTTCAACCACCAGAACTCCAGGTAGGCCACCCACACAGGACTACTCTGTGTCCCCAGAACCTCCCTGCTGGATCAGAGGCTCGAGAACTCAGCCCTGAACTCTAGTGGAGACCCCCCAGTTCAACGCAGGCCACAAATAACAGAAACCAAGAAACAAAATACCCATCCAACAAAGACAAACTCAGAAATCAAATGCTGTGCTCTAAGTGGACGTCTGCATAGAAGAATGAATATAGGTCCATAGCTACCACCCTGCACAGACCAAAGTCTAAGTGGATCAAAGACCTCAGCATGAAGTCAAATGCACTGGACCTGACAGAGGGGACAGTGGGGAGAGGCGTATGAGACAACTTCCTCAACACAGCACCAATAGCATGGGTGCTGAGATTGACAATTAGTAAATGGGACCTCATGAATCTGAAATTTTTCTGTAAGAAAAGGGACACTTTCAATAGGACAAGACGGCAGCCTACAGGAATAGAAAAGATTTTCACTAACTCCACATCCAACAGCGGGCCAATATCCAAAATTATATAAAGAACTCAAGAAACTGGACATCATCAAACCATATAATCCAACTCTGGGACACAGAGGTAAGCAGGATTCTCAATAGAAGAATCCCAAATGGCTGAGACACGCTTAAAGAAATGTTCCAGCATCTCAGCCATCGGAGAGATGCAAATCAAAATGGCCCTGAGAGTCCACCTCACACCTGTCAGAATGGCCGAGATCAAAACCACAAGGGATAGATGGCTCAGGCTGGTGAAGATGAGGAGCAAGGGGAGCGCTCCTCCATTGCTGGGGGGAGTGTAAACATGTATGACAGTTCCTCAGAAACTGGGACTAGATCTACCTCAAGACCCAGCTATACCACTCTTGGGGATCCATCCTTCCAAAAGGACACATGCTCAACTATGTTCACAGCTTTATTCATAATAGCCAGAAGTGGGAAACAACACAGATGTCCCTGAATTGAGGAATAAATAAAGAAAATGTGATACCTTTATATAATGGAGTATTACTCAGCTGTTAAGAAAATGATATCATGGAATTTGCAGGCAAATGAATGGAACTAGAAAAGATAATCCCAAGTGGGGTAACCCAGACCCAGAAAGACATCGTGGAACGTACTCGTCAGGAAGTGCATATGAGCTGTCAAGGGCAAATGCTAAAGTCCACAGACCCAGGAGGCTGGCTACATAACAAGTAGGGCTCTCCCTAGGAAGGGAAATAGGAAGGGAGTAGATTCTGCTGAGGAGGGAAATAGAGGGGTCAGGGCACGGTGGGGGACACAGAGAGCACAAGGAGAGACTGCAGGAACTGGAGAGCATTTATGGGGTGATGTGGCAACCTAGTGTAGTGCAAGCTCCCCGGAACCCACGAGGATGACTTTAGGGAGGACTCCTAGTAACGGAGGATACGGAGCCTGAACAGATCGTCTTCTGTAACCAAGTGGTAGGCCTAGGACACCAACCCAGCCACAAGACCTTCCACCTACAATCTGTTCTTCCTGCAGATGCACCTGGGTAAAGGTGGCACAGAACTGGTGGGAGTGGCCAACCAATGACTGGTCTTCTTTGAGGCCCACCCCACAAGAGGAAGCCTATGCCTGACACTAACTGGACAGCCCAGAGACCTATGATGGGAAAACAAAACAAAAAACAAATGATTCCTAATGATGCCTCACCTACTTGTCATCAAAGAGGCTTCTTGGCAGCAGAGGGGACTGATACAGAGGCTCACGGCCAGACACTAAGGGGAGTGCTAGTCCAGGCTGGAGGTCTCCATCAGGCTCCTCCCTCACGAACCCCATAGAAATGGGGGAGAAGGAAATATGGGAGCCAGATGGGTCAAGGACACCAGGAGAACACAGCCCACAGAAACATACATAGAGGCTCAGAGAGGGAAGTGACAATTACAGTCTGCGTGTGTATGTGCCAGGTTGTCTGTATGTTATGGTTGTGTAGCTCAGTGTTCTTGTGGGTCTCATCTCTGACTCTCTTGCCTGCTCCTGGACTGTGATCCTCCCACTGGGCTGCAAGGAGGGTTTGTGCCTGGTCTCAGCCGTTATACTTGGGAGGTCTGGTCTTACTCTGAGGAGAGAGGTGTCTGTGTGTGTGTGTATGTGTGTGTGTGTGTGTGTGTCTGTGAGAGAGAGAGAGAGAGAGAGACAGAGACAGAGACAGAGACAGAGAGACCGAGACAGAGAGAGGGTTGTGTGTGCGTGTGTGTGAGAGAGAGAGAGAGACAGAGAGAGACAGAGACAGAGAGAGGGGTGTGTTTGTGTGTGTATGAGAGAGAGAGAGAGACAGAGAGAGGGGTTTGTGTGTGTGTGAGAGAGAGAGAGAAACAGAGACAGAGAGACAGAGTGACAGAGAGACAGAGAGAGGGGTGTGTGTATGTGTGTGTGTGTGAGAGAGAGACAGAGACAGAGACAGAGAGAGACAGAGAGTGAGAATAAATTAAAAAAAGAAATTCTCAAATATGTTTCGGGGATAGAGAGAGGACTCAGTGGCTAAGAGCAAGTACTGTTGTTCTAGACCCAAATCTGCTATGTAGCACCCAACACACACAATCCCACATCAGGCATTCACACAGTCGCTAACTCCAGCTCCTAAGGATCTGAAACCTCTGGTCTCTTTGGTCACATGCATATACCCACAGACAGATACACAAATGCATAATTAAAAATCAAATAGATTTTTTAAAAAACCTGTTTTCCAGCAACCATCTGGCTAAGCCACCTAGCAGGCAGGGAGGAGTCGATGTGTGCAATCTCAGCACACCTGAGGTGCAGGAGCCAGAGCGAGAGCCTGGCTCTCACAGAAACCAAGGGAGTCACAAGGGAGAGAGGGAATGGCATGTCTGCTTTGAGGCCAGCCTGGTCTACACAGCAAGTTCTTAGACAGTCAAGGCCATATAGTGAGATCTTGTTTCTAAATAAATATTTAAATACATAAGTAAGCGAGTGAACTAAAGAAATAAACAGAAAACAGCCTGGCCTTGTGTTTCCCTCCCCAGGCCATACCCACCCACCCCGAAGAGCATTGAGAAAGCAAAAAGAACTCGTTCTTAAAAACCTGAGCGTAACCCAGGGATTGGTGGATGGGGTTTACAGGTTTAGTATAATCTGTCAGAGGTAAACTCCACACAGTGCTGCTGTCACTGACATCAGCTCTATATTCTACCCTGACTCTGCTAATTAGAAGGATCTTTGAAAAGGCAGACAGTAATACCAAAAGATAACCCAGTTAATACTGTCCTTATTGTATACTTCAACATGGAAAAGATATTTAGAGAGGACATCAGGGAAAGAATCCAGTTCTAACTGGAAGCAAAACATGGTAAAAAAAAAAGTAGTTACAATGGTTGACATATTAGGTCTTTCTCTTTATGCTGCTAAAGCAACTGTGACATTTTAATGGTGTCGGCTGAGCAGTGCTGGGATGCTGTTGCTGATGTTCCCAGGACATAATGCAAAAACAAGGATTCCCTGGTGAACTGCACAAAAGTGCAAAGTCTAAAAACTAAGACTGAAAGGCCAGCCTGGTCTACATAGTAAGTTCTAGGATAGCCAGAGCTATGTAGAAAGACCCTGTCTCAGAAACATCAGCAGCAGCAACCACAAAAGCCCCCTAAGATTGGGGAGGCATGCCTCTGGAGATCAAACAGCTCTCACGAAAGACAGGTAAGCAAAAAAGTAACTTAAAAATTTTGCATGAGTGTATGAAGTGTTGTGTGCATGTGTGTGCACACACGTCACATAGGTATAAAGGTGTCTATGTGAAACCAGTCTTCTCCTTCCAAAGTTGACATGAGCTACACAGACATAGCAACCTGAACAAACTACCCTGTCTCTCCAAAAACAAAACAAAACCCCTTCACTGTGCCCATTTTGCTGACAAATGCTTGCAGCAGACCCTGGATCTCTCCCTTTCAACAGGTTGTAGAAGACCAGACAAGAAACTCATACCCGCATCTGTGGCTGCTGGACTGGGTCCCCCCATTCACACCTACCAAGACCACTTTTCCACCCTTTAGGAAAAGGAGAGATGACAGGTACTTCTGGAGAGGACCTCAGAGAAAGCAGCTGTCAGGTCAGGCCACGGCAAGAACTAGAGTCGGTTTCTGGCCGTTTCCCACAAACAGGAGACAAAGGACCACTCACCAGCATTGTCCTCATGGGGTTCCTGGACTTCAATCCTTCAGAGATGGCAAAACCATCAAACTTCAGTAGATAACAACTGGATTTTTTTCTTGTTTATTGCTGTACTCAATTCCCACAACCGTATGGACTCCAGCTCTTAAAAGGTTCCACATACTCTTTAGGTGACAAAAACCCACCCACTCACATGCGAACAGTCACAGATGTGAGCACAACTAGACCGGATTCAGAGTTTACTGACAGTGCCTCGGTCAGGCAGGCTGCTAAACGTTGACAGTTCAGCAGCAGTGCTGATTGGAAGATCACCTGTCCATCTGACTATCTTTCACAGGTGGCATCATTACACCTGCTGAACATTTGGGAGGCAGAGGCAGCAAATACATGGCAAAGCAGTCTGCAGAACAAATGCTTGGCCAGCCAGAGCTACACAGGGGACATAGCACTTCCACAAGTAACCCTCAAACAAATCTAGCAATTTACCATCTTTAGAAAGAACCTCCAGGGCTGGAGAGATGGCTCAGTGGTTAAGAGAACTGACTGCTCTTCCAGAGGTCCTGAGTTGAAATCCCAGCAACCCACATGGTGGCTCACAACCATCTGTAATGAGATCTGATGCCCTCTTCTGGTGAGTCTGAAGTACAGCTATAATGTACTCATACATAAAATAAATCTTTAAAAAACCTTTAAAAGAGAGAACCTCCAAAGCGTGCTGGTGCGTGCCTGTAATCCCAGCATGCAGGAGATGGAGGCCCGAGATCAAGGTCAGCTAGGCTAACAGTAAATCCCTGCGTTTTTTTTTTAAACAAAACAAACAACAACAAAACAAAACCTTTGTCTCAACAAAAAACAGAAACAAAAAAGAGAGAGAGAGAGAGAGAGAGAGAGAGAGAGAGAGAGAGAGAGAGAGAGAGAGAGAGAGAAAGATTCGCCATTGTTGCGAATCATGAGTGGACACGTTCCTGACTTGGCTCCCAAAGACCACCAGGCAGTGCCAAGCAGACAAGGCGGTTTCAGACTGAAGTAACAACCAACATCATGCAGCACAGAGACACAAGACCCAAGAGAGTAACCAGCTCTAAAGCAAAGGGACAAAGGCCGCAAGCACCCTAGGACGTGACTCCAGAGCCGCCCAACAACAAAACAGCCTGGTGAGAGCAGAACACACCTCCCTGTTAGGATAAAGAGCTCTCCTCCCCTCTCTCCCTTCTCTCCAGAGAGGATCTTACTGTAGTCTTATCTTCATTGTGTAGACTGGGCTGGCCTTGAAATCACAATCTACAATCTCTACCTCTTGAGGGCTACGATTAAAAGTTTGTGCCACCACAAGTAACCGAGGAAAAATAGTGTGACTTCCTGGTAAACAGGAGGAATACAGCAGCATCCAGGAAGGGATGTAATGATTAAAAATCTCGTTCCAGGCTTTCTATCAGGGCAGAGGCTTATTCCCCAAAGTAAAGAATCAGAGACATGGAGTCAACACTCAGCCTCTAAAAAGAAGCACCACCAATACAGGGAGACCACTTCCTCAAAGCCAGGGTGTGCACCAGCCCTGCCTGAGTAATAAGCACCACACTCACACTTCAAGGGATAACCAGGATGGGGGTGTGTGACCAACTTTAAATGAACTCTTAAAGACTTATCCTCAGGATACCTCAAACTCCACAGGACCAGACTGGAAATGTAACAGCGACCTACAGTGTTCATCCCTACACTAAGTGCGGGAAACACAACAGAAGCAGGCATGGCCGCATCCCTGTAATCCCAGCACTGGGGGGCAGAGGCAGGTGGATGTGTGTGAGTTCAGGGCCATCTGGTTTATAGCATCACTTCTGCTGGGGAGTCCCTGCAGGTATCACAGCTGGTGGAAACTGAACCTCAAAGACATGAGGATGAAAACTCACTACAACCTTACTTAGTCAGTGATGCTGGACCAAAACTTCCACAAAGTCTGATCCTGTGGCTTAATCTTCTTACACAGTTGAACACAGTAAAACCTGATGTAAACCAGGGGTTGGGGTGTGGTCTCCACATGACAAGTCTCACAGCAAAGCCTTGGGGACAGCTACATAAAAACTCCTTTACAGATGCCCGATCTCGGCAGAGCACCTGAGACCTTCACTCTGAGGATCAAGGCTACCGACTGGGAACAGGACACGGGGCCCAGAGAGGATTCATAATAACCATAGGGTGGATTCTCATGGTGGAGAACGCAGGGTACTTGGGTTTCTTTCGTAAGGATGAGTCCTCCTCACTGAAGGCAAAGCCCAGGATTAGAGCCGAACACACTCTGAGGATTTGGGTGGAGGCTGGCTCCTAACAGGATAGCAGGGGCCTCTGTTTCTCTCACTCCAAGATTCTGGGTAACCAGCCATCGTCCTTCTGTCCTCTGAGGAAAGCAGGCCTGTGCGCTCCACCGGCCTGGTTCCTGCAACGCTTCCTTTAAGCTTTGCCTCCTAACTACCCTTGCACTGGGGCCAAGGAGAACAAAGTGATGCTGCCCTGGTGAGGACAACAGCTGCTAAGTGACTAAGGGGTGTGCAACCCACAGTCAGAACACAAGCGGGGAGCACAATTTCAAACTTGTAAGCTGTTTGTTGCTAGACTTTCTCAATCCTTTCAGACCACAGCTGACCATGGGAAACAAAGTACACTGTCTGCTCACCTGCAGCTCACAGTAGCCTGGGAAGCAGAACAGGGCCCTCTCAGGCTGCCTCCTAGACACTTGATGACCTTAGAGTGGAATAAATGAAACTTTCCCTACTTAGTCTGTTACCATAGTCCCTATTCAAAGCCTTTGCTATACAGGGTTCTTCTCAAAGCAAAGAAGTAGAATGCATTTAAACAAAATGTTTAAAATATTTTTCATGTACTCAGCATTCAGATTAGATGTGCCATGTGGAGTGGACTGGGGCGACACACGCATGCAGCTGGCAGCTATTCTGCCCTCTGGCAGGGGAAGCAAATCGTCATCTCCCACCTGACAGCACACAGGGCCCCAGGCAGCTCCCTGACAGGTGCTGTGGAGCCGCTTTGCTTCCTCACTGACTCACGACTTTCAGCACCAGGGGAGCATAACAGAGACTGCACCTCACAGAAGCAACAAGTCTTTACCTTCTCTTTGTCTGCACCCCACCCCCCAAGACAAGCTCTTCCTGTGTGGTGCTGGCTGCACATGTATTATGCACAACAAGTTGGCCTCAAACTCACCGAGATCATCCTGCCTCTACCTCCAGAATGCTGGGGTTAAAGGTGTGTACCACGACACTGTCCACGAAGTATATTTCTTACTACATCAAAACCATAACTAGTTGGGCTGCCTAAGCTCCTCAGAATCACCCAGGTGGGGTTGGGATGTTGGCTGGAAAAAAGGAGCCTGCTACCTAATGAACAGAATTGGTTCTTGATGGAAAGAGAGAACTGATTTCCATAGCTCTGGCCTCGGACCTCAGTACCTGAGGTCGGTCGGTCGGTCTGTCTGTCTGTCTGTCTCTCTCTCTCTCCCTCCCTTTATATATACATAACACAATTTAAACACAAAAGTTAAGGGATCTAATAAGGAGTAAATTCTAATGTAAGAAGAAGAAGCAGGGGCTAGACAGATGACTCAGTGGTTAAGAGCACTGATTGCTCTTCCAGAGATCCTGAGTTCAAATCCCAGCAACCACGTGTTGCCTCACAACCATCTGTAATGAGATCTGATGCCCTCTTCTGGTGTGTCTGAAGTACAGTTACAGTGTACTTATATATAATAAATAAATAAATCTAAAAAACAAAATAAATAAATAAATAAATAAATAAATAAATAAATAAATAAGCAGATGAGGAAAATCAGTTCCCAACCAGCACTGCTCAGGGAGTCAACACTTCAGACTGATGCAGGTGCATGTGTCAGTCAACTAGGAACTGCACACATTCCAGAATCAGGTGCTCCTCTATCCCAACTCCATCTTCAGTTACCGTCACTACAGGCCGATGTGATGAGTCCACTGCCAGCACTGTGCACATCCTCCCTACGCCCATGCCCCATGCCCTCCTATAAACCTGAGCCGTCACAGCTGCTCTCTCTCTTATCCCCACTCAAAGGCCATCACCTTTCACATCCCCCAACTCTCCAATAAATCTGTTGTGTGAGGTCTGTTGCATGATGTGAATTCTGCAGTATTCCTTAGCATGCTGGTCACCAGGATACACTTTTACCTTGAAAGCCGTCCAACACACCCTCATGCAATAGCAAGAGAGAAAGTCACAAACGCAGGAAAGATTCTGTTCACAGTTTCAAACAGAATGAGACACACCACATATACGCCCAAACGAAGTTTCAAGGAGCAGATGTCTGTACTCCCTGTGTGTTTGGGAGGTTGAGGTAAGAGATTTACTTGAGTCCAGGAATTTGAGGCTGGTCTCAAAAAATAGCCAGGTTAGTGGTGGAACACACTTTTAATCCCAGCACTGAGGTGGCAGAGGCAGGTGGGATCTCTGAGTTCCAGGACAGCCACAGGGCTACAGAGAGAAAGAAACCCTGTCTCAAAAAATGAGCCCACCAACTAACCAACAAATAAATGAAAGCAAAACACAACACAGTTCACTCCATAGAACATCTTACCTCACATTCTGAGGAGGATTCCACCTTTCAGAGGGCAGCTCTCCACTCTGTGGGTCATCTACAGGCAGATGAAGGATTGAAATGCATACATCTCCATTCTACAAGACAATGATACAATGTTCAGTAAAATATAAGAGACTGATACAAGCAAGGTGCAACCCCACACATCTGCAACCCAGGCGGAGGCAGAGGCCCAGCTGGGATACTATACAGTCTCTCTCTCTCTCTCTCTCTCTCTCTCTCTCTCTCTCTCTCTCTCTCTCTCTCTCCCTCTCCCTCTCCCTCTCTCTCTCTTACACACACACACACATACACACATGTGTGTGATTTAACCCATGCCTTGGTAGATATGAGAGTTTGAGGCCAGCCTGGGCTATACAGCAAATTCCAAACCAGCTAGGGCTACAGGTAAGAATCTGACTCTAATAAAACAGAACCAAAAACCCAAAAATGTGATGAAGTTTTTTATTAAAATTTCTCCATGCTCAATTTCTAAGTTGAAGAAGAATTAAATATTATAAAATTTTATTTGGACCGGGTATGGTGGCACATGTCAGCACTCAAGGAGACAAGAGGCAGGATGGTCACTCCAAGTTTGAGACAGCCTGATCTATATACATATTATGTTCCAGGCCACCTAGGGCTATTATTCCTCAAGCAGAACAAAACATATGGGGTAGTCTCCAAGATAGATGTCTGTCCTGTCTGTAGCATCATCTTTCTGAAACAAACAGAACAAGCAAGCAAGCATGGTACCTGCTAAGTACACAGTTACCAACTGACCGCTGTGCTATACGATCTGCATAATGCATAAGCACTGTAAGAGCGGATCTAACAAGCACAGTCAATACGTCAAACACACAGCCACAGGGAGGTATCTAAATAAACATATACTCAATAGAAAACAGGTCAGTAAAACAGTCATTTGTTTCTTTTCTCCCCCTACCTTCCCTTTTCCTGTTGTTTTTCAAGACAGGTTTCTCTGTGTAGCCAAGGCTGTTCTGGAGCTCTGTAGACCAGGCTGAGCTCAAACTCAAGAGACCCACCTGCCTCTGCCACCCGAGTGCTGTGATTACAGGCGTGGCCAACACTGCCCGGCAAGTTATTTGCTTTTTAAATCTCAAGGATGGAGATAAGAGTTAAAAGTTTTCGAACTGATAAAATATATATATATATATATATATATATATATAATGTGAGGTATAAAAATTATTATGTATAATCAAATTAAAATACATGCAGACGGCTAGACGGTGGTAGCATAAGCTTTTTATTCTAGCACTTGCACAGGCAGGGGGATCTCCGAGATTGAGGACAGCCAGGGATACACAGAGAAAGCCTGTGTAGAAAAACTAAACAAACTACTTCTTTGTATGTGTGAGTAGCCCGTGTGAGGGAGTCAGTGGTGATCACCATGTCATTTCCTCTCTGCCTTATTTTTTTGAGCACTAAGATAGTCAACTACACGGCTTAGCTAGGAATCCTCCTGCCTCTGCCTACACCTCACTGGAATTAGGTCTACACTGCACTGTCTCACTTGGCTTCTCACAGGAGCTGGGGACGGGAGCTCAGCCCTCATGTCTGCACAGTAATCACTTTCCTGAGGCATCACCCAAGTGCAAAGCACTTTAGAGTGTGTGTGTGTGTGTGTGTGTGTGTGTGTGTGTGTGTGTTGAATTTCTTAAATTATATGTATGTACTGGTAGGAACAGAGGGAGGGAAAACTGTAGTTGGGATGCACTGTATCAGAGGGAAAATGTCTCTTTCTATGAAAATGTCTGTCAATCAGCTGGTCTTACTATTGCTGTGACGGAACACCGTGACCAGAAGCAACTGGAAAGGGCTCATTTGACTTACACTTCCTCAGCACTGTTGGAGGAAGTCAGGACAGGAACTCAAAGGAGGCAGGAGCTGGTGCTGAGGCACGGAGTGGTGCTTCTTAACTGGTTTGTTCCTCATGGCTTGCTTGGCCTGCTTTCTTATGGAACCCAGGAGCACCAGTCACCCCCAACACAGCGAATGGGCCTTTCCCATCAAGGGTGCCCTGCACACCAGGCCCAGCCTGACTGCCGCTCTGGGGCCACTGCATGTCCATAGCCTCTGGGAGCTGAGCAGAGATGAGACAGTAGAAGGCTGGCTAGACAGTGACGTGCAGAGGGGCTCCTAGTGGCAAAAGCTTCTGGAGAGCGTTCTCTTCCCAGGCAGTGTTACAGCTCTTGTGTGACAGATGCTCTCAGACAATGGAGTAATTCTCACACATCTTTATTGCTATTGGCTTGGTCTGAAATGTTTAGGGACGCCTCGTCTCTCTGTGGAGGCACTGACCCTCCATGACTGATGGCCACAATTCTCTCCATGGTAGGCTGTGGCTATGAGACCAGGGCCTGGTGATAGGAGCAGGCGAAGCTCCTAATGTTTGTCCCTCGTGGGTCCCTGGGTCTTCAAGCCCACCTCGATCTTACTAGGCTTCCTCTCACAGTCCACTGTCCTGCAGTGTCCAGCAATCAAATCTTTAAGACAAAAAATAACATGGAGAAATGGCTTTGATATAAGACCTAAGTTCAGTTCCCAGCACCCGCATCATGCAGCTCACAACCACCTGTAGCTCCAGTAGGTCTGATCTCATTGTCTTCTGCAGACCTGCACACACAGGTGTACACACGTACACACACACAAACACACACACAAAGGTGTACACACAAACACACAGGTGTATACACGCACACACACACAGCTGTACACACGCACACACAAACACATAGGTGTATATACGCACACACAGGTCTTCACACGTACACACAAACAGGTGTACAAACTCACACACACAGATGTACACAGACACAGGTATACACACGTGTACACACACACACGCACACACACACAGGATTACACACACAGGTGTAGACACGTGTACACACACAGATGTACACACACACTCTCATACACACACAGGTGTACACACACAAGTGTACATACTCACAGGTGTATACACACAACTGTACACATGTACACACATGTGTACATACTCACAGGTGCACACATACAACTGTACACACACACTTGCACACACAGGTGTACACACACACAGGTGTACACACACACAGAGTCATTTTTTTTTAAATTTCATTTTACTTTTATGTGTTCTGCCTTCATGAACATCTGTTTACCACATGAGTATAATGCCCATAGAAGCTATAAAAGGGTGTAGAAGTCACATACAGCTGGCTGTGAGCTAGGGTGTGGGTGCTGGGAACTGAATTCAGGTCATCCAGAAGAGCAGTGCATGCTCTTAACTGCTGAATGTCTTCCCAGCTCCAGAAATTACAAACAAGCAAATAACCAGACCATCTGCTGTATCTGGTTGAAAGCCTGAGGCTGAGGCAGTTCTAAGTTCTCCTAAGGAAGCTACTCTGCTGCTTTGTTAAGAGGACATAGTGCCTGTCAGGCTGCCTCCCAGGTAACCATAGTTATGCCCCAGACTGATGCTGCTGTCAGCTTTGGTCAGAAAAGCTCCCTTCTGCAGTAGGCTCATAACTTGTCGCCTCAGTCACAAACAGGGAATCTACATCCCCCTCCTCAAGTGCTCAGCAACCACAGGTCAGCAAGGCGGTAAGCAGTCTTGGGAGCCTGGAGCTGACTACTGCACATGACACGCAGGTGTTCTCGTGCACTCACAGCAGCTGTGAATACTTTCATGTACCCTACAGGAAAACACCTGCCAATATCCTGTCACTCAAAGGGCAGAAACTCAACAAGCCCCACCCTTCCTTGAGCTTATAGTTAATGGCTGTTAGGGAGGAAGAGTTTCTTCAATGCTAAAATCCTGGTGTCACAAGTAAGGTGCCCAGGCACTGTCAGCAAACACATGCAACCCATTTACCAAAACAAAAACAAGGCAGCAACAATAGCAAGAAAAAGTGGACAGGGTAGAAAGAGGAGCAGCTGGAAAGAGGAAAAGAATGAGAGAACCAAAGTGGGACAAGAGGGAGTAAAGGAAGGAATATGATAAAAAATTATATCCATGTATGAAATGTATGAAACCCATTCTGTATAGTTAATACTTTTTTGGTTTTTTGTTTTGTTTTGTATTGTTTTTTGAGACAGGGTCTCTTTCTGTCCTCAAACTCACAAACCTACTCTTTGGTTGGTTGGTTGGTTTTTTCGAGACAGGATTTCTATCCTGGACTCAATTTGTGGACCAGGCTGACCTAAAACTCACCTGCCTCTGCCTCCCTAGTGGGTGCTAGGATTAAAAGTGTGCATCATTACCCCCAGCCACAAAACTACTTTTGTAGAAGCAAGAACGTATCCCTTTAAAAAAATTTAGGGCTAGAGAGATGGCTCAGCAGTTAAGAGCACTGACTGCTCTTCTGGAGGTCCTGAGTTCAAATCTCAGCACCCACATGTTGGCTCACAACCATCTGTAAAGGGATCCAATGCCCTCTTCTGGTGTGTCTGAAGACAGCACAGTGTACTCACATACTTAAAATAAGTAAATCTTTAAAAAAAATCTTTAGATGAATTTTACTTACTAAACTTTGGTCTTATCATCATGCCTTGGCTAGCTAGGAGTTCTATATACACTAGACTGGAACTGAACTCCTTGAGATCCATTCATCTCTGCCTACTGAGTGCTGGGATTAAAATTCTATGTTACAATGGCTGGCTAGAGTAACTGGATTGGACATGGAGGCACACATTTGCAATCCTAACACTTGAAAAGCAGAAGCAGGTGAATGGCTCTAAGTTCATGCCAGCCTAGTTTACACAGTGAGACACAGATCTGTCTGCTATCACTACATTAAACTGTTTCAAGTAAACTCAAAAAAGCGAACAAAAAGTCAGAAAAGTCTGGGAACTGCTGGGCTGGAAGTAGAAATCAGTATTAATGTGCCCCAGCACCACAAAAACCACACTCCAGTGGTGCTTGTACATTCACAGGACTATGAATTAACGTTTTTAGAAGCTTTCAAGTTCTATCACACCAGTTTAAAATACTCTGCTTGGTGTTTTCCCCACTCCTTACCTCCCCAGACTTCTCACTACCATCTTGCTCTTCTGTTGAATACCTGGACCTTAAATACAAATGTAACCATACAATATGCAAGCCTTTCTCTGACTCCTTTCACTTTCCTGCATGTTTCAGTTGCCTCTCCTTTGTGACCCCCTGCGTGGATGTGGTGAGCTGGTGCTGTGGGGACACTGGTGTGCGCAGTGCTGAGCTCTACACTTGTGTGCTTGCCTACAGCGTGTGCTTCTTCTCCCTTACAGCAGAACTGTGGGTTAGATGTGAGACCCGTGTTTACCTTTGTCTAAGAGCACGTCCACTGTCCTGTGCGTTACTGGCAGTGTGTGGCATCTGCAGTCCTTGTTCCTCAGATGCAGCTAGCCTAGGCTGGTGTGATGTGTCCTTCAGTTCATTCAATAATTGTCAGGTTCTCCTTGTATTTTCCTACAGGTTGTTGCCCAGTCGGGCTAATCCTCTTACCTCAGCCTGAGTATACATTTGTGGCTAACTTTGGCTACTTTTCAACTAGGTTAATCTTCTTACTACTGAGTTTTTTGAAATTCCTTAAAGAACTTTACAGACTGAGCTGGCCTCAACTGCAGGAGCCCTCTTGCCTCTGCCTCTAGAGTTTATTTCTGAGCAGATTTTGAACATTTTTATCATCTGTTGTTGTTGTTCATGGAAATGCAACTATTAATAAGTGTGCTACTTCCCACTTGTGCTAATCTTAACAGGGAGGAGGTCAACTGCTCTGTGGACAAGGATTGACTAATGTGGATGTTGGAGGGGAAGGGGAATCACCCCTGGACAGGTTGTTAAGAAGGCTAGCTGAGCAGGCCCTGAGATATAAGCCAGAAAGACTTTCCCCATGACCTCTGCATCAATCAGTTCCTGCCTTGGCTTCCCTCTCTGGACAGTGACCCAGAAGATGCAAGCCAAATAAACCTTCTCATAGGAATCTGTGGTGGTTTATCACAACAGAAGCCATAGAAAGTACACCACTCAACGAGTGTGGTGTCATGACCGGGCATCACAGTTCCTGCCTACAATGTCAAACCTTGGGAAACTGAGGAAGGAAGAGTGTGAGTTAGAGGCCAGTGTGGGTACCAGGCCAAAAACTCCAGTAATTACACACGTTCTCAATCCTTGGTAACAAGTTTCACACTCTACTTCTCTCTCGATGTCGATTTGGCCCTACCTCTAGATCTCATTTCTCTATAAATTTTATGGGCATCTTGCTGAGAGAGAGAGAGAGAGAGAGAGAGAGAGAGAGAGAGAGAGAGAGAGAGAGAGAGAGAGAGACAGACTTACTTTGATTGGAGATTTATGGATCATTTATGCCAAATACTCTCTGCCCTCTTACAGTTGTCTTTTATTAGGAGCTCAGCTGGTGAAGCACTTGCTATGACATCGTGAAAACCTAAATTCAGTCCCCAGTGTGCACATGAAATGCTGACTGTTGCTGGGTGTGGTGAGGTGGTGCTGATGCACAACTTTAATCCCAACACTCAGAAGGCAAAAGCAGAAGACCTCTATGAGTTCAAGGCCAGCCTGGTCTCCAGGATAGTCAGGGCTACACAGAGAAATCTTCTTTTGAACAAAGAAAAGAAATATCTAAGTGTCATTTTTAGATAAAATAAAAAATAAATACATGAACAGAGTTGAGTGCCATGGCACCCCTGCAATCCCAGGGCTGATATAGAGAAAGGTGTATCCCTGGGGCTGGCTGATCAGCCACCCTTAAGCAGTTGGCAATGCTCAGGCCCGATAGAAAGACCCTAATTCTAGGATCATATTCACCCCCTACACCCTTTCTTCTTTTCCCTAATGCTGGTTCCCTTCCTATTTCCTATAGTCCCCATTCTAATTTTATGTCTGTCCGTCTCTTGCTTGATTACTGTTTCTATTTTTAAGATTTGGATATGTATGAGAAAATTTTTGTTTTGTTTTTTGTTTTTCAAGACAAGGTTTCTTTGTATAGCCCTGGTTGTCTTGGACTCACTTTGTAGACCAGGCTGGCTCACAGAGATCTGCCTGCCTCTGCCTCGAGTGCTGGGAATTAAAGGTGTACAGCATGACAGTGGCTCAAGAAAACAAAGTGTTTGTCTTTCTGAATTGGGCCTATTTTGTTTACTCATTTCTGCTCATTTTCCTACAAATGACAGGACTTTACTTTTTTTTTTTTTGGTTAGATAATATTCTGTTGTGAGTCTATAGTACATCTTCTTTTCCCCATGTATGTTTCTGCTGTCTGTCTGTTTTGGAGTAGGATCTCACTACATAGTCCTGGCTGGCCTAGACCTCTACAAGTAGATCAAGTGGCCTCTATTCAGAGCTATCCCACCTCTCCCTTTGCCTCTGCCTCTGCCTTCAGAGGTGCAGTGAGATTAAATGTGTGCACCACCACGCCTGGAACTGGCACTGACCTGCTGCCTCTGCTTCTCAGTGCTAGGGCTTACACTTTGCTGTGTGTTTGAGACAGAAAGCCCTATGTGACCTGGGTACTTGGTAAGCCCAGGATAGAATCCTCTTGATTCCATCAAAATGCTCTAACAACAGAAATGTCCTACTGGGTCCAGTTTATGTGGCATTGGCAACTAATGGGCATCTAACCTGGTTATGTACCTAACTGTTGTGAAGTTAAGGGAAGTGTAGGCAGGCAGGGATCCAAACTGTATTTAACCCTGAGTTTCCTGGGTACATAGCAAGCAACTAGCTCACATCACAGTTCCAATTTTTTGAGGAACGTCCATGTTAATTTTTACACCATCGCACATGCCCAACCAACAACCATACGAGTTACTTTTTCTCCACAACTCTGCAGCCGTGTCCTTTTCCCCTTCCTGTCTCTTTAAAAGTTTATGTGTATGGGAGTCTTGTTATATTATGTCTGGGCAGGACATGGTGGTATACATCTTTAATCCCTGTACTTGGGAGGCAGAGACAGGTGGTCTGTATGAGTTCAAGGCCAGCCTGCTCTCTATATAGAATCCCAGGCTAGCCAAGGTGAATACTACGACCCTCTCTCAAAAAATAAAAAGTTCTGATTATGTGATAAAAATGTACATGTATCCCAGACCCGGTGAGAGAGAGACCCAACCGCCTGGTCAGGTGGGCACTCCTGAGGCTGCAGAGCGGAAGAGACCACCAACACTGCTCACCCCTGCCCACATCCCTGGCCCAAGAGGAAACTGTATAAGGCCTCTGGGCTCCCGTGGGGGAGGGCCCAGGAGCGGCAGGACCCCTGCCTGAGACACCGCCGGACCCTGAAGGAAACAGACCGGATAAACAGTTCTCTGCACCCAAATCCCGTGGGAGGGAGAGCTAAACCTTCAGAGAGGCAGACAAGCCTGGGAAACCAGAAGAGACTGCTCCCTGCACACACATCTCGGACGCCAGAGGAAAAAGCCAAAGACCATCTGGAACCCTGGTGCACTGAAGCTCCCGGAAGGGGCGGCACAGGTCTTCCTGGTTGCTGCCGCTGCAGAGAGCCCCTGGACAGCACCCCACAAGCAAACCTGAGCCTCGGGACCACAGGTAAGACCAAATTTTCTGCTGCAAGAAAGCTGCCTGGTGAACTCAAGACACAGGCCCACAGGAACAGCTGAAGACCTGTAGAGAGGAAAAACTACACGCCCGAAAGCAGAACACTCTGTCCCCATAACTGACTGAAAGAGAGGAAAACAGGTCTACAGCACTCCTGACACACAGGCTTATAGGACAGTCTAGCCACTGTCAGAAATAGCAGAACAAAGTAACACTAGAGATAATCTGATGGCGAGAGGCAAGCGCAGGAACCCAAGCAACAGAAACCAAGACTACATGCCATCATCGGAGCCCAATTCTCCCACCAAAACAAACATGGAATATCCAAACACACCAGAAAAGCAAGATCTAGTTTCAAAATCATATTTGATCATGATGCTGGAGGACTTCAAGAAAGACATGAACACACTTAGGGAAGCACAGGAAAACATTAATAAACAAGTAAAAGCCTACAGAGAGGAATCGCAAAAATCCCTGAAAGAATTCCAGGAAAACACAATCAAACAGTTGAAGGAATTAAAAATGGAAATAGAAGCAATCAAGAAAGAACACATGGAAACAACCCTGGATATAGAAAACCAAAAGAAGAGACAAGGAGCTGTAGATACAAGCTTCACCAACAGAATACAAGAGATGGAAGAGAGAATCTCAGGAGCAGAAGATTCCATAGAAATCATTGACTCAACTGTCAAAGATAATGTAAAGCGGAAAAAGCTACTGGTCCAAAACATACAGGAAATCCAGGACTCAATGAGAAGATCAAACTTAAGGATAATAGGTATAGAAGAGAGTGAAGACTCCCAGCTCAAAGGACCAGTAAATATCTTCAACAAAATCATAGAAGAAAACTTCCCTAACCTAAAAAAAGAGATGCCCATAGACATACAAGAAGCCTACAGAACTCCAAATAGATTGGACCAGAAAAGAAACACCTCCCGTCACATAATTGTCAAAACACCAAACGCACAAAATAAAGAAAGAATATTAAAAGCAGTAAGGGAAAAAGGTCAAGTAACATATAAAGGGAGACCTATCAGAATCACACCAGACTTCTCGCCAGAAACTATGAAGGCCAGAAGATCCTGGACTGATGTCATACAGACCCTAAGAGAACACAAATGCCAGCCCAGGTTACAGTATCCAGCAAAACTCTCAATTAACATAGATGGAGAAACCAAGATATTCCATGACAAAACCAAATTTACACAATATCTTTCTACAAATCCAGCACTACAAAGGATAATAAATGGTAAAGCCCAACATAAGGAGGCAAGCTATACCCTAGAAGAAGCAAGAAACTAATCGTCTTGGCAACAAAACAAAGAGAATGAAAGCACACAAACATAACCTCACATCCAAATATGAATATAAAGGGAAACAATAATCACTATTCCTTAATATCTCTCAATATCAATGGCCTCAACTCCCCAATAAAAAGACATAGATTAACAAACTGGATACGCAACGAGGACCCTGCATTCTGCTGCCTACAGGAAACACCCTCAGAGACAAAGACAGACACTACCTCAGAGTGAAAGGCTGGAAAACAACTTTCCAAGCAAATGGTGAGAAGAAGCAAGCTGGAGTAGCCATTCTAATATCAAATAAAATCAATTTCCAACTAAAAGTCATCAAAAAAGATAAGGAAGGACACTTCATATTCATCAAAGGAAAAATCCACCACGATGAACTCTCAATCCTAAATATCTATGCCCCAAATACAAGGGCACCTACATACGTAAAAGAAACCTTACTAAAGCTCAAAACACACATTGCACCTCACACAATAATAGTGGGAGATTTCAACACCCCACTCTCATCAATGGACAGATCATGGAAACAGAAATTAAACAGTGATGTCGACAGACTAAGAGAAGTCATGAGCCAAATGGACTTAACGGATATTTATAGAACATTCTATCCTAAAGCAAAAGGATATACCTTCTTCTCAGCTCCTCATGGTACTTTCTCCAAAACTGACCATATAATTGGTCAAAAAACGGGCCTCAACAGGTACAGAAAGATAGAAATAATCCCATGCGTGCTATCGGACCACCACGGCCTAAAACTGGTCTTCAATAACAATAAGGGAAGAATGCCCACATATACGTGGAAATTGAACAATGCTCTACTCAATGATAACCTGGTCAAGGAAGAAATAAAGAAAGAAATTAAAAACTTTTTAGAATTTAATGAAAATGAAGATACAACATACTCAAACTTATGGGACACAATGAAAGCTGTGCTAAGAGGAAAACTCATAGCGCTGAGTGCCTGCAGAAAGAAACAGGAAAGAGCATATGTCAGCAGCTTGACAGCACATCTAAAGCTCTAGAACAAAAAGAAGCAAATACACCCAGGAGGAGTAGAAGGCAGGAAATAATCAAACTCAGAGCTGAAATCAACCAAGTAGAAACAAAAAGGACCATAGAAAGAATCAACAGAACCAAAAGTTGGTTCTTTGAGAAAATAAACAAGATAGATAAACCCTTAGCCAGACTAACGAGAGGACACAGAGAGTGCGTCCAAATTAACAAAATCAGAAATGAAAAGGGAGACATAACTACAGATTCAGAGGAAATTCAAAAAATCATCAGATCTTACTATAAAAACCTATATTCAACAAAATTTGAAAATCTTCAGGAAATGGACAATTTCCTAGACAGATACCAGGTATCGAAGTTAAATCAAGAACAGATAAACCAGTTAAACAACCCCATAACTCCTAAGGAAATAGAAGCAGTCATTAAAGGTCTCCCAACCAAAAAGAGCCCAGGTCCAGACGGGTTTAGTGCAGAATTCTATCAAACCTTCATAGAAGACCTCATACCAATATTATCCAAACTATTCCACAAAATTGAAACAGATGGAGCTCTACCGAATTCCTTCTACGAAGCCACAATTACTCTTATACCTAAACCACACAAAGACACAACAAAGAAAGAGAACTTCAGACCAATTTCCCTTATGAATATCGACGCAAAAATACTCAATAAAATTCTGGCAAACCGAATTCAAGAGCACATCAAAACAATCATCCACCATGATCAAGTAGGCTTCATCCCAGGCATGCAGGGATGGTTTAATATACGGAAAACCATCAACGTGATCCATTATATAAACAAACTGAAAGAACAGAACCACATGATCATTTCATTAGATGCTGAGAAAGCATTTGACAGAATTCAACACCCCTTCATGATAAAAGTCCTGGAAAGAATAGGAATTCAAGGCCCATACCTAAACATAGTAAAAGCCATATACAGCAAACCAGTTGCTAACATTAAACTAAATGGAGAGAAACTTGAAGCAATCCCACTAAAATCAGGGACTAGACAAGGCTGCCCACTCTCTCCCTACTTATTCAATATAGTTCTTGAAGTTCTAGCCAGAGCAATCAGACAACAAAAAGAGATCAAAGGGATACAGATTGGAAAAGAAGAGGTCAAAATATCACTATTTGCAGATGACATGATAGTATATTTAAGTGATCCCAAAAGCTCCACCAGAGAACTACTAAAGCTGATAAACAACTTCAGCAAAGTGGCTGGGTATAAAATTAACTCAAATAAATCAGTTGCCTTCCTTCTATACAAAAGAGAAACAAGCCGAGAAAGAAATTAGGGAAACGGCACCCTTCATAATAGACCCAAATAATATAAAGTACCTCGGTGTGACTTTAACCAAGCAAGTAAAAGATTTGTACAATAAGAACTTCAAGACACTGAGGAAAGAAATTGAAGAAGACCTCAGAAGATGGAAAGATCTCCCATGCTCATGGATTGGCAGGATTAATATAGTAAAAATGGCCATTTTACCAAAAGCAATCTACAGATTCAATGCAATCCCCAGCAAAATACCAATCCAATTCTTCAAAGAGTTAGACAGAACAATTTGCAAATTCATCTGGAATAACAAAAAACCCAGGATAGCTAAAACTATCCTCAACAATAAAAGGACTTCAGGGGGAATCACTATCCCTGAACTCAAGCAGTATTACAGAGCAATAGTGATAAAAACTGCATGGTATTGGTACAGAGACAGACAGATAGACCAATGGAATAGAATTGAAGACCGAGAAATGAACCCACACACCTATGGTCACTTGATTTTTGACAAAGGAGCCAAAACTATCCAACGGAAAAAAGATAGCATTTTCAGCAAATGGTGCTGGTTCAACTGGAGGGCAACATGTAGAAGAATGCAGATCGATCCATGCTTATCACCCTGTACAAAGCTTAAGTCCAAGTGGATCAAGGACCTCCACATCAAACCAGACACACTCAAACTAATAGAAGAAAAACTAGGGAAGCATCTGGAACACATGGGCACTGGAAAAAATTTCCTGAACAAAACACCAATGGCTTATGCTCTAAGATCAAGAATCGACAAATGGGATCTCATAAAACTGCAAAGCTTCTGTAAGGCAAAGGACACTGTGGTTAGGACAAAACGGCAACCAACAGAATGGGAAAAGATCTTTACCAATTCTACAACAGATAGAGGCCTTATATCCAAAATATACAAAGAACTCAAGAAGTTAGACCGCAGGGAAACAAATAACCCTATTAAAAAATGGGGTTCAGAGCTAAACAAAGAATTCACAGCTGAGGAATGCCGAATGGCTGAGAAACACCTAAAGAAATGTTCAACATCTTTAGTCATAAGGGAAATGCAAATCAAAACAACCCTGAGATTTCACCTCACACCAGTGCGATTGGCTAAGATCAAAAACTCAGGTGACAGCAGATGCTGGCGAGGATGTGGAGAAAGAGGAACACTCCTCCATTGTTGGTGGGATTGCAGACTGGTAAAACCATTCTGGAAATCAGTCTGGAGATTCCTCAGAAAATTGGACATTGAACTGCCTGAGGATCCAGCTATACCTCTCTTGGGCATATACCCAAAAGATGCCTCAACATATAAAAGAGACACGTGCTCCACTATGTTCATCCCAGCCTTATTTATAATAGCCAGAAAATGGAAAGAACCCAGATGCCCTTCAACAGAGGAATGGATACAGAAAATGTGGTACATCTACACAATGGAATATTACTCAGCTATCAAAAACAACGAGTTTATGAAATTCGTAGGCAAATGGTTGGAACTGGAAAATATCATCCTGAGTGAGCTAACCCAATCACAGAAAGACATACATGGTATGCACTCATTGATAAGTGGCTATTAGCCCAAATGCTTGAATTACCCTAGATCCCTAGAACAAATGAATCTCGAGACTGATGATCAAAATGTGAATGCTTCACTCCTTCTTTAAATGAGGAAAAAGAATACCCTTGGCAGGGAAGGGAGAGGCAAAGATTAAATCAGAGACTTAAGGAACACCCATTCAGAGCCTGCGCCACATGTGGCCCATACATATACAGCCACCCAATTAGACAAGATGGATGAAGCAAAGAAGTGCAGACCGACAGGAGCCGGATGTAGATCGCTCCTGAGAGACACAGCCAGAATACAGCAAATACAGAGGCGAATGCCAGCAGCAAACCACTGAACTGAGAATAGGTCCCCTATTGAAGGAATCAGAGAAAGAACTGGAAGAGCTTGAAGGGGCTCGAGACCCCAAAAGTACAACAATGCCAAGCAACCAGAGCTTCCAGGGACTAAGCCACTACCTAAAGACTATACATGGACTGACCCTGGACTCTGACCCCAAAGGTAGCAATGAATATCCTAGTAAGAGCACCAGTGGAAGGGGAAGCCCTGGGTCCTGCTAAGACTGAACCCCCAGTGAACTAGTCTATGGGGGGAGGGCGGCAATGGGGGGAGGGTTGGGAGGGGAACACCCATAAGGAAGGGGAGGGGGGAGGGGGATGTTTGCCCGGAAACCGGGAAAGGGAATAACACTCGAAATGTATATAAGAAATACTCAAGTTAATAAAAAAAAAATGTACATGTATGGGGCTACAGATATCTCTTGGTAGTTTAGAATGTTTGATGTGGAGCTGGAGAGATGGCGCCACAGTTAAAAGAGCACTGACTGCTCTTCCATAAATCCTGAGTTTAACCCCAGCCACCACATGGTGGCTCACAACCAACTACGATGTGAGCTGATGCCCTCTTCTGGCACACAGGGGTACATGCAGATAGAACACTTATGTAAAATGAATAAATAAATCTTTACCAAAATAAGGGAAAAAATGAATACTTAATGCCAGTTACTGTAGAAGACCTGAGTTTCTCTCACAACACACACAAAGTGCCTCACACCTCTCTGGTTTTAGGGGATCTGATGCCCTAACATGTCTGCACGAACACGGTCTATAAGCATATATGCAGGCAAAACACTCACATACATAAAATAAAAATGACCCAAGGCAGGGTCTCTGTTTGGTCCTGGACATCCTGGTACTCTCTTGGTAGAGTAGACTGATCTCAAACTCAGATCCACCTGACTCCTGAGTGCTGGAAACTAAAGAGATAAGAGATGCACTATCGCTCTCCAGCTAAAATAGAATTTTAAAATGTGTATTAGAAGGATACCATTTGTCCCTTTGAAGAAAGAAAAAAGCTTGTCTGAGCCAGGAATCCCAGCCCTCAGAAGTCAGAGCCAGGCAGATCTCTGTGAGATTGAGGCCAACCTGGTCTACAAAACGAGTTCCAGGACAGCCAGGGCTACACAGAGAAACAAGGACAACAACAGTGCACAGTTCTCCGTCCATGGCGGTACTCATGTGTATGAGTGTTTCCTGTCCGTTTGCTGGGTGTGCAGCCGGTGCTTGCGGAAGACGTAAGTGTATTGTATCTCCTGAAGCTTGAGTTACAGATGGATGCTGGGAATCAGACCAGAGGCCTCTGCAAGAGCAGTCGGTGCTCTTAGCTGCAGAGCCAGCTCTCCAGCCTTTTATGGTCCTTGTTAAAGGCCAGAGAGTAAAATGAACACAAGATAAATGTCAGCCTCCTTGGACAGCAGAGTGAGCTACAGACCTGCAGCCCCACAGCTGAGAGTTCTCCCATCACAGGGAGCTGCACCCACAAACCCTCAAACTGTGACTCATCTGTAGATTCTTCTGTAAAGTATTTTGTTTACAGCAATATAGAAAGCAACTAGCTTGGGCAGTGATGACAATTTTTGGGGGGAAATAAAATAATAAATAGGGCGAGGAATGTGGTACACAAGTGTAAGCCAGCCACTGGGGAGCTGAAGCAGGACTGCTCTGAATGGAAGCTGCCTAAGCCTAAGTGTACATGTGTGTGTGTGTGAGTGTGCATGTGTGTGTGTGTTTGTGTGTGCGTATGTATGTGATGCGTGTTTGTGAACATGTGTGTGCTGAGTGTGTGCATATGTGTGTATGTGTGCAATGAGTGTGTGTGATGAGTGTGTGTGCCTGTGTGTGATGAGTGTTTGTGATGAGTGTGTAATGAGTGTGTGTGTGCATGTGTGTGTGATTGTGTGTGTGTGTGCATGTGTGTGTGATGAGTATGTGCATGTGTGTGTGATGAGTATGTGTGCAGGTGTGTGAGTGTGTGTGTGATGAGTACGTGTGCAGGTGTGTGAGTGTGTGTGTGTGATGAGTGTTTGTGATGAGTGTGTGTGAGTGTGTGTGTGTGTGATGAGTGTTTGTGATGAGTGTTTGTGATGAGTGTGTGTGTGTGTGTGAATATACATGTGCATGAGCGTGCACAGGGTGACGCAGGATAATGAAAACAGCATTAAGGGTATACAGGGAGCTCTTTCAACAGCCATTCTCAAAACAAGGCCAAGAAGCCTCAGCCCTTAAGCACTGGCTGCTCTTCAGAAAACCCTGGTTCATTACCAATACCGCACGGCAGCTCAAGGGACCTCACACCTTTCTTCTGGCTCCACAGGCATTGCACATATGTGGTACACAGTCGTCCACACAGGCAGACGTCCATAAACATAAAAAGATAAAAAACCAAGATCCACAGCCGAGTACAGTGCTCTCACCTACGAATTCTCAGGATCTGGAAGGCAGAAAGAACAGGCAGAGGCAGGACTACAGTGACTTCACACCAACCTGGGCTACTGTGACCCTGTCTCAGTCTTACTCTCCCCAAACCCGGAGCACCAAACAAAAGGGGTATGTGAGGATACAGCGTTGGGGTACATACTTTAACTCCCACCACTGGGAAAGACTAAGCCAGGACTCGAGGGTGTGCATTACCCAGGGCGATGCAGTGAGACACTGCCTCAAAATATCCAAAGTGTCAACTGTTTCTGAAACCTCTTTATCCTTTAAACTTTGTGTATGAGTGTTTGACTTCCTGTGTATCTGTGGTGCACATGTGTGCTTGGTGTCCATAATGCCAGAAGAGGGCACTGGATCCCCGGGAACTGGAGTTACAGACAGATGGCTGTGAGACACTGTGTTGGTGCTGGAAACTAAACCTGGATCTTCTGCAAGAGCAACAAATGCTCCTAACCATTCAGCTATCTCTCTAGCCCCATGTAACCTTTTTAAAATCTAAAGTTGCTGCAAAAATCATTTTTAAAAGTTTATGTCAGTGGCTTTTAATGTGGCTAAAACATTTCGACAATGAGAACAAAACATACAAATAGTGCACCAAATCTTAATTTTTTTAAGAATTTTATATTTAGAATGTCCATGAGTTTAACAACAATGAGATAGTTAATAACGTCTCTGGTTTATAAGGTCATAAAACTGCCACAGTATAACCTGTGTATGAAATCCTAGTGCATTATCTTTAGACTTGTCAGTTGATTCCTAGTTAGGATAAATCATTAAAGCTAGTATTACAGAAATTACAAGTTCTATAAGATAGTGGATATTTCTATCTTCCACACAGAGAATAACTCGATTTAGTAAAACCAACATAGTGAACAAGAACAATCAAGAAGTGAAGCAGAAAAGTGATTCCGTCTGTCTCACGCTCGAAGCTTTGCTGCCCCAATAACACCGAGCAAAGGCTGGGCCCAGGGATGTGCCCACTGTTGCTGGGATAGGATGTTCAAGTCCAGCACTGGCAATGTAACAGTGGAGAGAAAGGGAGAGGGAATGGAAAAGTTAACACAAATGACTTGCCAGTTCCAGGATTCAAATATATGTCTTTTCCAATTATATCTCACTACTATCAGACAGCAAATGCCTGGCTTGTTTTGTCCAAGCTAGCCTTTAGGTCCTGGGCTCAGGCTCTCATGATAGCAGGCTTTCCCATGCACTGTAAGCTGAGGTTCTAGGGTGGGGTAGGGTGAGGATGGTAATGAATATTTTATTTAAGTCATCCTATGTATAAGGTTTGTAGTCATTTGCATAAAGACAACAGTCCAAGTAGATTCCAGTTGAATGCTTTTGAGCACAGGAAAAATGTAACTAGAAAACTACTTAATAAAAAAAAAAAGAAAAAAAAAGAGTCTCACTATCTAGCCCTATCTGGCCTGGAACTCTCTAAGCAAACCAGGCTAACTTTAAATTCACAGAGATTCACCTGCCCTCCAAGTGCTAGGATTATAGTGTACAGCAGCATATCCTGCAGCCAATACATTTCTTAACTGTAAATAACAGTACAAAATGGAAAGGAATCTTTTTTTTCCCTCCAGAAGAGAGCAATACAGATGGTTGTGAGCCATCATGTGGTTGCTGGGAATTGAACTCAGGACCTCTGGAAGAGCAGACAGTGCTCTTAACCTCTGAGTCATCTCTCCAGCCCTATGCAGAAAGGAATCATACTGGGTAGTATAATTACTGATGGCAAACCCACATTGAATTTATTTTGTATTTAAAGATCCATCTTTAACCCTGCAGATAGAGGAATTGGTTCTAAGCATGAGATTGCCGGTGTTACAGACATTGCAGTATCCACCCCTGGAGATTCGAACACCGAACGAGAACAACAGGAACTCCACCTGGATCCTCTCCAAAAGCCGGGTGCACTCTTAACCGCTGACTCATCTCTAGGGCTCCAACTAAATTTCTTTTTGTTCTGTGTTTCTGCCTCATTTTTATAACTTTCATAAACATAGTATTTTTAAAAGAATTAAATTCACAATTATTACAGTAAAGTTTACAGCCTTTTTGGCCATAACAGTACTTAATAAACTATAATCAAAGTTTGATCCTCACACACCCCCATACAGGGTTTCTCTGTGTATCCCTGACTATCCCAAAGCTCTCTCTCTAGACAAGACTGGTCTCCAATTGAGATCCACCTGCCTCTTCTAGGATTAAGTGTGTGTGTTTGTGGGGGGTACCACAATTCGAACTCCATCTTTTGCTGTTTGACACGTCTGTATTTATTGGGGGAGAGGTGCCATGGTGTGTGTAGACCAGAGGACAACTCTGAAGAGTCAGTTCTCTCCCTCCACCATGCAGCTTCTGGAAACTAACTCAAGCTGCCAGGCTTGGTGGCAGGCGCCTGTTCTGGTTGAGCCTTCATGCAGTGCCTTAGTGTTATGATTATGTTAAATACTAAGAGAATATCACAGGCGCTGTTTCTGGAGAGGTAACCACACATCACTGTTGTCATGTGTATTCTAGCTAGAAAAACAAAAACAAAACTGTGCGTGCCCAGAACCCACTTGGGAAGCCCCGAGAACAATGAAAGACAGCCTGAAATCCATCAGGAAAGTTGTGTCAAACCCAAATTAACCAGGAAGTGCAATGAAGACACCTCACAGGAGAGGGTAATGCACAGATTACTCAAGTACTGTCAGGATGCAGCCCGAAGCTAAGTATGTTTCATGTTTCAACCACCAGTTCTCCTAGAAATGCTGTCTTCAGGACATTAGCTTGTTCTCAGAAGATTTATTCCAAGAGGCTCGAATGCTCAGCTGTAACCCCTGACAGGAAGCCAGTCCAAATCAAGTGGATAAGTTCTCCGCCCCAAAAGCCCAGTCGCGCACAGCAACAGGTAACCCTCATTATGAGGGCTAGGGACACACACACAAATACATTTATATGACTTTATTAAACTTTTAAAATGCAAATGTTAACACACGAGCATTATAATCTTAGTAAGCTGCTAAGGCTTAATCTTTAACTGGATTATAATTACTACATATTATAATTAAACCAGACACTACAAAGTAGGAGTGCAAAAATCATGAATATTTCCCTGTAGTTAGAGCAAAACACACTTTTCTGAGATATCCAATCTACTTTAGAGGTGGGCGGGGGCTGTGCTGTTCTGACTGGGCCCAGATCCTTGTGCATGCTAAGCAGATGCTCTACCACTAAGCCCCCCTCTCTAGTCCAAACCACTTCTTTTCTGTGTGCTGATGATCAGACTCAGGGCCCTGACTGGTAAAGCCCTAACCTCTTGTTAAAGAACTAATCTGAAAAAACAAAACCAGACAGTTATGACAATGTCTCTTACATCATAGATGTTGGGGTGCCACATTTTGGTCAAGAATCTGAAGGTAGGTGGTGAATATAGGTAGTCAATCGGAAATTTAATACGTGCCTGAAAGAGAAAGACGATATGCTAATAAACAAGGCATTATTCGTTTGCCTAATAATTCATTCTTTTCCAAATAAACAAAATTTCTTTCTAATAAGAATAAAGTATGTCATAGTTATTAGCATGTTCTTTTAGCATCTCATCAAATACTGATATTAAATTCCCCAACCCAGAAGAATGAAAGGTAGGCTGTGCCCAGTGCTGAGGCTGCTGCTGCCAGGCAAGGAGGGACCCAGACCACGGCATACAAACGTGCACTCTGCAGCCACACCCGTCCTCATCCTCTGGCTACTGTTCTTATGCCAGACAAAACAACTGATACGGTTTTCTAGTAAAGATTACAGAATCAATACATTTTCTTTTTATTGCCATCATGCAAACATTACCTCCCCAATCAGAAACAATGCTGCTGCCCCCTTTGGACATCCTTTCCTTCCAGGGGTTTTCATTACACACTTCCCCTCCCACACTGAGCCTCGAGACTCCAGTTTACCTTCCAAAGCTCATAGTTCAAGCTCATACGCATCTCCCAGCACTAAATAAAGGTTTTAAAACTTACATGTAAATGTGTTATCTATGTACTGGATGTTTGTGTGTACACGTACCATGTGAGCCTTGTAGCTGTGGAGGTCAGAGAGGGAGAGTAGGCCCTGGAACTGGAGTTATGAATGGCTGTGAGCCACCTCATGGGAACTGGGAACCAAGCCTAGGTCTTCTGCAGGAGCAACGAGTGCTTTTAACCATGAGCCGGCTGAGTAGCTGGCTACTCTTAACACTTTCTTTAAACAGGCTCTGAATGCAGCTCAGTAATGAACACTTCCCTAGCATTCACTCCCTAGCCCTAAGTTCAATTTGAAGAACTGACAAAAAGAAAATTTTGAAATGTGGGTAACAGAGAGGCAAAAACCAACAAGGTATAACAATGTATGTACCACAATGTGTGCATTTATGTTAACAAAAGATGACTCAAAAGGAAATTTTAGCATGTAGACATATGAAATTCTATATTGCTTTTGCCTGTATCACATCATAAACATTTTTTAATTATAAAATATTCTTATGCTGGGCCAGCCTGGGCTACTTAAGATTGTCTCAAAACAGAAAGGGGGTGCAAAAAAGATTGTCTCAAAACCACAAAAAGCTAGCCCAGGTGGGATACATCTGTAACTTGAGCATTTGGCACAGTGAGTTGAAGCCAGCCTGGTGCTGCTTTAGACTCTACAGAAAAGTAAGCACTTGTTTGGGCAGTGATTACTTAATAAAACTGGAACTGTGCATAGATTAATGTGGCCCCTTTCCAAAAAGATACACAGTTTATGATGTAGTCCATATCTTATAACAAATAGAGCAATGTTCTGAGTGTGGTTATCAATGTTAAAATAACCTGATTATCGGCAACCAACAGATTGGGAAAAGATCTTTACCAATCCTACAACAGATAGAGGCCTTATATCCAAAATATACAAAGAACTCAAGAATTTAGACCGCAGGGAGACAAATAACCCTATTAAAAATGGGGTTCAGAGCTAAACAAAGAATTCACAGCTGAGGAATGCCGAATGGCTGAGAAACACCTAAAGAAATGTTCAACATCTTTAGTCATAAGGGAAATGCAAATCAAAACAACCCTGAGATTTCACCTCACACCAATGAGAATGGCTAAGATCAAAAACTAAGGTGACAGCAGATGCTGGCGAGGATGCGGAGAAAGAGGAACACTCCTCCATTGTTGGTGGGATTGCAGACTGGTACAACCATTCTGGAAATCAGTCTGGAGGTTCCTCAGAAAATTGGACATTGAACTGCCTGAGGATCCAGCTATACCTCTCTTGGGCATATACCCAAAAGATGCCCCAACATATACAAAAGGCACGTGCTCCACTATGTTCATCGCAGCCTTATTTATAATAGCCAGAAGCTGGAAAGAACCCAGATGCCCTTCAACAGAGGAATGGATACAGAAAATGTGGTACACCTACACAATGGAATATTACTCAGCTATGAAAAACAACGGCTTTATGAAATTCGTAGGCAAATGGTTGGAACTGGAAAATATCATCCTGAGTGAGCTAACCCAAACACAGAAAGACATACATGGTATGCACTCACTGATAAGTGGCTATTAGCCCAAATGCTTGAATTACCCTAGATGCCTAGAACAAATGAATCTCGAGACGGATGATCAAAATGTGAATGCTTCACTCCTTCTCTAAAAGGGGAACAAGAATACCCTTGGCAGGGAAGAGAGAGGCAAAGATTAAAACAGAGACTGAAGGAACTCCCCTTCAGAGCCTGCCCCACATGTGGCCCATACATATACAGCCACCCAATTAGACAAGATGGATGAAGCAAAGAAGTGCAGACCGACAGGAGCCGGATGTAGATCTCTCCTGAGAGACACAGCCAGAATACAGCAAATACAGAGGCGAATGCCAGCAGCAAACCACTAAACTGAGAATAGGACCCCTATTGAAGGAATCAGAGAAAGAACTGGAAGAGCTTGAAGGGGCTCGAGACCCCATATGTACAACAATGCCAAGCAACCAGAGCTTCCAGGGACTAAGCCACTACCTAAAGACTATGCATGGACTGATCCTGGACTCTGACCTCATAGGTAGCAATGAATATCCTAGTAAGAGCACCAGTGGAAGGGGAAGCCCTGGGTCCTGCTAAGACTGAACCCCCAGTGAACTAGACTGTTGGGGGGAGGGTGGCAATGGGGGGATGGTTGGGAGGGGAACACCCATAAGGAAGGGGAGGGGGAGGGGGATGTTTACCGGGAAACCAAAGAATTATTATTACGTATTAAATAAATTTAAAAAAAATGAAAAAAAAAAGAGAAATGAACAAAGATTGATGCTGAAGACCATGCTTTTTGTTCATTGTCCAGATACATTAGAGCTATCTGCATTGTCTATACAATGGGTTTTTATTGTACTGGGTTTTTATTATTTTGTTATTTTTACCTAAAGCTGTTTCTCTGGGGTAATGACAAACATATTTTTAAAAACTTTAAATGTTTTTAAATTGTTTTATTATCTGGTTGAATTGAGATTTTTAAGACCATTATTTTTAACTTGAAATAAAAGTTTACAACTTGATATTTAAAAAAAAAAATAACCTGATTATACACACAGAGATGAAACCTTTTTGGAACCAGGCTATAGCTATCTATGTAGCCAAGGCTAGCCTCCAGTTTGCAGTCCTCTTGTCCATCATGTACTAACTAGGATTATGGGTATTCACCCACACACAGGAATTCTTTCTTTCAAAAAGTCGTTTTCTTACCTTGGGATATTTAGGTTATTCCTTGCTCTTTTGGTATGATAAATATCTTACAATATATGTTCTTGGCCAGAATTCATATTTAAAATATTATGAAATATAAAATAAGGGCCTGGAGAGACCGCTCAGTGGTTAGAGCGCTGACGGCTTCTGCAGAGGACCAGGGTTCAGTACCCAGCCCTCAGGTGGCTCACACCGTATGTAACTTCAGTTCCAGGGCATCTCACATTCTGTCCAGACATCCTTCCTCACTGCATTTATGTTGTACTCAGACATACCTGCAGGTAAAACCCTCATATACATAAAATAAAATAAACTGGGCTAGTGAGATGGCTCAGTGGTTAAGAGCATTAGCCATTCTTCCACAGGTCCTGAGTT
This sequence comes from Rattus norvegicus, assembly GCF_021556685.1. Taxonomy (NCBI): domain Eukaryota; kingdom Metazoa; phylum Chordata; class Mammalia; order Rodentia; family Muridae; genus Rattus; species Rattus norvegicus. The sequence continues at coordinate 24,453,656 of NC_141540.1, forward strand.
CAAGTCCCAGAAAGCACATGGTGGCTCCCAACCCTCTGTAAGGTTGCCCTCTTCTGCCATGCAGGTGTACGTGCAGCAGAGCAAACAAACAAAGAAGAAGCACATTTTAAAAAAAATTAAAAAAAATCTGTTGCAAAAATCCAAAGCAAGGACCCTTAGGAGTTCCATCATAAAAGCAATGAAAACGCTGTATAAAGATCAGCTACTTCACAGGGCTAGGAAATAACCAACACCAGGCCTGGCAGCACACATCTGTGGCACACGCACTCAGGAGGTCAAGACAGAAGGGCTGGCCTTCTTTCTAGAGGCTAGTCACAAGAGAGCAGGCCTTTCCAAAGAACAACTCAGTCTAGTCTAATCTGCTATTGCAAAAGCTTTACAACAAATATTTTATAAATTCAATATAAAAAATTATGATGGGGCGGGATGTCGGTGTGTGGGCAGGCCCCGGGGAGAACCTGCTCAAACCACATGACACCCACATCCCACCCTTGAGAACTGTCATTTATCTGCCCCTTCTACAAGTTTTCTAAAAACCTCTACTTTCTGAGAGATGTCTATTTATCTAATTTGAAGCAGGGCCATCATGTAAACAGTTCTTCTCGTGGCTTTTGCTGAAAATTACTGCCTAAACCTATGTTCAAAGTTACCCTAGTCAGAGCGCGCGTGCACACGTGGTTTCTTTGAGACAGGGTGTTTCTGTTTAGCCCTGGTCTCAAACTCACAGAGATCCAGCCTGCCTCTGCCTCCCAAGTGCTGAGATTCAAGGCATGCACTATCATGGCCCTGCTTAAGTGTTTAGTTCTTTAAGAATTAAAGTGCCTAATAAAGAATATAATGTATTAGAATTGTTGCCCGAATTAGCAGAAGAAAAAGAAATGAGTGAACGTGGACCAGCAAACAGAAGCCTAAATTAGCCAAGGTCATAATGAACCATAACATGGGGCCTGAGATACAGCTCAAGACATCTCTGGCTTCAGACTCTTGGTTGTTTCTCTAGTATCTCAGAAATGGAGTGAGGGAACTGTGAACTGAAAAGTAAGATCAGGATCTCAATGCTAGAAACAACAATTTTTTAAAAAAGATTTTAAATACTGAACCTTGACTGAAGCCAGGGCCAGCATCCCCTTGAGGTGTGGCTTTATGAGGAGGTCAAAGACTCTGCATTCTGAAGGAACTGAAGATGTTGCTCCTGGTCAGCTGGTGCGCTTATGGGAAGGCAATGAGCAATCTGGACTGACAGGGTTTAAGAGGTTAAAATAAAACCAGAATTAAAGAATCCAGACAAGCAGGTCAGTTAAGCCATCAGCTACCAGCCACCAGGACATAGTGACACTTAGTATTGCAAAGGGTATCTGAGCTGGAGTCCAGGAGCTCAGGGGTTATCAAGGTGGCTGGCTTCATCTCCAGATAAATGGTTACATAGGAGGGAAACTGGAGCAGCCAATGACACTTTGTAGCACTTCTCTTTGCCCTACTGACACTTTAAGCCACATCTACACTGGCATGCTCCTAATTCTGACAGACAGTTCTGATGATTCTCACTTCATTTTAATAGTCCAGACCCTCAACTTTGGTGCGATGCTGAGCAGCCTATTTACTAGTTTGTGACCTCATTCCTCAATCACAGGTACTAGACTGCATTCCACCTCTGACTTTTCTTCTGGAAATATACTGAGCAAAGAGTAGCTAGGTCAGTGGGAAGTGCACTTGGCTACCATACACAAGGCCTTCAACCTAAAACCTGGCACTGTCCACCTGCCCCCAAATGTTGTAAAGTGTATTCAGCTTCTGTCCATCATGAATAGGAAGTACTTCCTGGAGGCTATATTCTTTCTCCCAAACCGAGGATCTCTATGGACCTCTTTCCACACAATCACCTAACAGACAAACACAGCTGAACATCTGGGTATGTGCTTTGAGTAGGGCAAAATGTACTTAAGGCACACAAGCTTAATAAGCTACAGAACCAGGAATGTAAGCTACTCTGTGTAACCCTGGGAAAGTCTCTGAAACTCCCTTCAAACCTTTCTACTCCTTACCCCCCTTTATAGAACTATGGTAGTGAAATCTCACCAAATTGCTGTCCAAGTTATAGGATGGGAAGACGGCTCAGTGGGTACAGTGCCTGCTGTGCAAGCATGAGGACCTGCATTAGGGTCCCCAGCAGCCACACAAGCTGAACCTCTGTACTGCTGGTAGATAAGCCAGATCCAGGATGATTCTGGGGTCCTTCCAGCTAACCAGCCAGGCTGAATAACATGGCCGACTCAAGTTTCAGGGAAAGACCCTGTCTCCAAAGCAACGTAGAGAGCAATGGAAAACACCCAACTCCAGCCTCTGGCCTCTACACAAGCATGCACATGACAGCATACCCAGAGACACATGCAGACCTACACCACACACAATAATGCATGTATTAATCAAAATAAGAAACTGACATCCACTGGGCATTTCCTATGTGCTGGACACTTCTATAATATATTACATATGCTAACTCATTTAATTCATAAAATAAGCCTGGCTTATCATCAAAACCTTATTATAAAGAAAATAAATACAAAGCTTTAGGAACTCATATAGGATCATATTTAAGTAACTGTCTTTATATTATTTATATAAAGTTTTCTCTCCTCTCTATATAAAATGCAACTCAGATAACAAATGTTCTGCCCATTCCATCGCAGGGCAGGGAAATGCTAGTCTCACAACGAACAAGAGTTGTATCTTTGTTGTTCTATATTAAATAAGACAATTTTCTTACAGGGAGGTTTTGTTTACTTAGTTTTTTTTTTTTTGGGTCTTTCAAGACAGAGTTTCTCTCTATAGTCTTGACTGTCCTGGAATTCACTCAGTACACCAGGCTGGCCTCAAACTCAAGAGATCTGCCTGCCTCTGCCTCGCAAGTGCTAGCATTAAAGGTTCATCAGTAACTAGAAGGAGAAGAAGGTGGATCCTTGTGATTTTTAGGCCAGCCTCATGTACAAAGTGAATTCCAGGACATCCAGGGATAGACAGAGAACCATGTTTTGAAGGGGGCAGGACGAGGTATGTCATTAGACACAAGTTTTAAAGAAAAGAGTCTTGGGCTGGAGAGATGGCTCAGTGGTTATGAGCACAGACTGTTCTTCTGGAGGTACTGAGTTCAATTTCCAGCAACCACATGGTGGCTCACAACCATCTGTAATGGGATCTGATGTGCTCTTCTGGTGTGCCTGAAGACAGCTATGGTGTACTCATGTACATAAAATAAATAAATCTTTAAAAAAAGTTTCTCCTTCACTTTTTGGAATTATGTCAATTATAACATTAACATTATACCTTTTATGCCTCATCTTTCTGACATGGTTTATCATGTAGCTCTGGCTGTCCTGGAACTCATAATATAGACCAGGCTGGCCTTGACCTCACAGAGAACCACCTGCTTCTTCTAGGGTTAAAGGCTTGTAATGCCAGGCCCATATGCCTCTTCTTTCTAATGCTTTCCCCTTGAGGCCCTTTCTCCTAACAGACCTTATTTCTTTTTCTTTTTCTTTTTCTTTTTTTGGAGCTGGGGACTGAACCCAGGGCCTTGCGGTTGCTAGGCATGCGCTCTACCACTGAGCTAAATCCCCAACCCCAGACCTTATTTCTTGAAAGATAATTCTGTGTTGGCTTCTGAGAACCAACCCATTCTTTCCCTCTTATACCTAATAAAAATAAATAAAACAAGTGGACAGCAACTGGAACAATACCCACAATTGTCCTAAGGCTGCCACAGGTGCTATGGCTAGCTATATAAACAACAGCAGCAAAAACAGGAAACCCTGACAAGGCAGAGGTCAGAAGGCAGGAACCATAGAAATGTGTCCTCTCCCTCCAAATGCCTACCGTCTTGGTTAGGGTTTTTCTGCTGTAAACAGACACCATGACCAAGGCAAGCCTTATAAAGAACAACATTTAGGTTTAGTCCATTATCACCAAGGCGGGAGCATGGCAGCACCCAGGCAGGCATGGTGCAGGAGGAGCTGAGGGTTCTACATCTTTATCTGGGCTGCTAGCAAAATACTGCTTCCAGGCAGATAGTATCTTAAAGCCCACTCCCACAGTGACACACCTACTCCAACAGGGCCTCACCCTCTAATAGTTCTACTCCCTGGGAGGAGCATATACAAACTGTGACACATACCCCAATGCAAGTTTACAACCACCTGTTAAGCATGCACAGCTGAGGCTCTCACACAAAATACTTTTTAAAAAGTCTCAGCAAAAGTTAATTTCCAATGCCATGTAGGTCTTATAATTCGCCTTGGGAAAACTGTTTCGGCACTGAGCTTTAAGAATAAAAATCACAATAACTAGGTACAGTAGCTCATACCTGTAATCAGGCAAGTGGGCACTTAAGTCAAGAGTCACATGAATCTATCTGGACTATGCACTGAGTTACTAGCCTGAACTATGGCATCAGCTACTGTCGTCTCACTCAACTGCCACGTGCAGGGACCTCAGGACATTCTTTGGGAATATGCAAAAGTGAATGAAATCCCCCTGATGACTACTGGCTTGTTATACAAAATCAGTCCAACTCTTAAAGTATCTGCTAGTGAATAATACAATAAATATTCATAAGCTTGAATATTTACTACATTTCCTGGGCTCACCATTTTGTTAATTTGCCTTTTCAGTTCCATATGCATTTTTACCATCATCAGGTATAATGGGTCTTAGTAGATTCCACTTGGGTGTTCTACTGAATTCTCTCTCTCTCTCTCTCTCTCTCTCTCTCTCTCTCTCTCTCTCTCTCTCTCTCTCTCTCTCTCTCTCTCTCTCTCTCTCTCTTTCCTGAATTCTTGACCAGAGTTCTTCCAAAACAAGCATTCACACAAATTAGTTCTTTTTATTTTGGTTTCAGTTTTGAGATCTGGCCTCATGCAGTTCAGGCTGGCCTTGAACTTCTGATCCTACTTGCCTCTACCTAGGAGTATGGGGATTATAGCATGCATGTCCCCATGTCTGGTCATTTCATTCAGTGCTAGGGATCAAAGGCAGGGCTTTGTGCCTGGCAGACAAACGCTGTAACCAACTGAGCTACATCTGTAGCCCCTACACAAACTAAATAATCGTCAGCAGCTTCAAACTCTGTCAACTAGTCAAATAGACAGCAAGTGAGCAGTATGATTTAGCATATAACACATGCCCGCCCATCTACAGCCAGAGAGAATAATCACTTGCGTTTCTTAATTGACTGATGCTGCTGTCGCCATCCTCAGCTGTCCTCATGGAAAGCTAATCATCCTAAACATGCTTAACTTCCCAGTGTCGGATTCAGCACTAATCACACTTCACTACTGGTCAATGGCTGTCCATCTAGTTGCAGTTTCAGTTTTTTTTTTGTTTTTTTTTTATGGTATTGGTGTTTTGCCTGCATGTGTGTCTGTGTGAGGGTTCCAGATCCCCTGGAACTGGAGTTAGACATAGGTTGCTGGGGACTGAACTCGGATTGTCAGGAAGAACAGCCAGTGCTCTTAACTGCTGAACTATCTCTCCAGCCCTTCATTTTCATTTTTAATTTTTTAAAAACATATTTATTATGTATACAGCATTCTGCCTGCATGCATGCCTGCAAGCCAGAACTGGGTACCAGTATACATGGTTGTGAGCCACCATGTGGTTGCTGGGAATTGAACTCAGGACCTCTAGAAGAGCAGACAGTGCTCTTAGCCTTTGAGCCATCTCTCAAGCCCCCCTCACTTTTAATTTCATAAAAAAATTTTTATGAGAATTTGATCTCAATTTTCTAGGTTATTTTTAAAAACTACTTCCCTGTAAGTCGAGACTTTTATGAGGAATGTAATCTGATAATGTCTATTCCTCTCACATAGTTACACTGTGATGGTGTAACAGAAACAATGCTTTGCCACTTAATTTGATGACAACATCCTCCATTGTGCCTGGAGTCTGCCATTTGAAATCAACTTTTGTCTTTTCATTTTTCTCTCTTTTTGGTTTGAGAGAGGATCTGACTCTAGCTGGTCTAGCCTCACCCTGTGGCAATTCTTCTGCTCCAACTTCCTGAGTGTTAAGATTATGAGCATGAGCCACCAATGGGTTAAGAAATGATTAAAATAAAAGTTTAAATGCCAAATACAGCAAATATACATGCCAGTCAATACCAGCAACACAACTACATCAATATCATTTTTCCTTTTTTTTCTTGGACAGGGTTCTCATTGCAAAGCCATGGTCGGACTAGAACTCATTACATAGACCAAGTTGTCTTCAAATGTGGTCACCCTCCTGCCTCTGCCTCTGCCTCTGCCTCTGCCTCTGCCTCTGCCTCTGCCTCTGCCTCTGCCTCTGCCTCTGCCTCTGCCTCTGCCTCTGCCTCTGCCTCTGCCTCTGCCTCTGCCTCTGCCTCTGCCTCTGCCTCTGCCTCTGCCTCTGCCTCTGCCTCTGGGGTGTTGAGTGACAGCTGTGAGCCAGCACAGCTGACTCCATTACTGGGATTTGTAATATACCATATGGCAGCATGAAGAGACCACCATATGTCTCCTGTGGAAACCACTCAACTTTGCCATTGGAGAATTAATAAATAAAAAGCTCTAGCAAAATTTTTATGGACACTGAAATTTAAATTTCATATAATGTTCATGTGTCAAAATATTATTCTTTTGTGTTTGATCAAATTCTCTACCCCATAGATCTTTCCTTCCAACTATGGAAATAAGGCATTCTCCTTTAGTCTAAAGAAAATTTCTTTTACACACACTTACACACACACACACACACACACACACACACAGTGTGTGTGCACATAGGAGAATAACTGTCAGTACACTTCAGAATTAGAAGGCAGTTTGGCGAACCAACTCCAGGCTGTCAGAATAGGAGGCCATTACACTCACATGCTGAACCATCTCACTGTCCCCATAGCTTCCCTTACATTAATTTTTAATTTGTTGCAGCACTTATTCTAACAGGACAAGCTTGCTATCAAAACTTGCCGTGTATCTTTAAGCCAGGCAGTGGTGGTACACATCTTCAACCCCAGCACTTGGGAGGCAGGATCTCTGAGTTCAAGGCATGCCAGCCAGATCTACAGAGTTCCAGATTTTCTTTGAAAATATGCTTAATGGAGCTGAAGAGGTGGCTCCCCGGTTAAGAGCATTTGCTGCTCTCTCAGGAGACTGAAGTTTGGTTCCAAGTAGCCATGATAACTCACAACTGCCTGTAATTCCAGCTCCAGGGGACAATACAATAGAACATCATAAGTGAAAGCTGTTTTCATTTATAATATTTGTAGTATAGTATAAGTCTTTTTGAACTGATGTAACAAAAGTACCAGAAACTAAATAGCTTTTAGAGGAATTTTTTCCTATTCTGAAGGCTGAGAAAAATCCATTCCCAAGTGTGTCTATAAAGACAAAGAGAATGTATCCCAGGTGGTGGTGGTACAGCACTTGGGAGGCAGAAGCAGGCAGATCTCTGTTGAGTTTGAGGCCAACCTCATCTACAAAGTGAGTTTACGAATCGCAAGGCTACATAGAAATACCCTGTCTCAAACCAATTTGAACTACAAAAAGAGATTTGAGCATGGTGGTGTATGCTTTTAGCCCCAGCACTGAAGGGAGGCCAGCTTGTTCCAAATGAGTTCCTGAACAGCCAGGGCTACACAGAGAGACTCTGTCTCCAAAAGAATCAAGGGGAAATTGGGGGACAACTCTATATAAAAATAAGTATATGCAGTTTTATGTGGTTTTGTTCATTTGCCTGCCTCTGCCTCCCCAGCACTGGAATTAAAAGACAAATTGACATCATCTTTTTTTTAAAATTTATTTTATGTATATAAGTACTCCATCGATGTCTTCAGACATACCAGGAGAGAACATTGGATCCCATTACAGATGGTTGTGAGCCACCATGTGGTTGCTGGGAATTGAACTGAGGACCTCTGGAAGAGCAGACAGTGCTCTTAACCTCTGAACATTCTTTCTAGCAGATAAAATGCTTTCTTAAGATGATGTCGGGCATCATGGACAAAATTCATATAAACTGTACCAGAATAATACTCCGAGTAGTTCTTTAGCTGACTGAGGCTGAAACCACGTAGGTGGTCAGTCACCCACAAAGGATAGTTATATAGGACAGGAAATCCAACTGGCTTCTGCCAGCCTATGTTCCTACCTGATCTCAAAGATGTCACAATTCTTCTACACTGTTTCTCCCAAGTCACTTTCCTGGGTGATCAGTTCTCTCTGCTTCAGAGTGTCTGCATTGTTTCCTCTAATCCTTCCTTATTCTGGTCATTAGATGAGTGTACTGTCAATGGAGGCATGTGTGCCTGTGTGCACATACAAACACACACAGACACACAGAAGCACTAATACACACTCCCAAACACACAACACATGTGTGTTCACACAATATAAGCATAGTACATTGCAGTCACGTGTTTACTTTCTGAGGTAATCCTTAATATAAAGACCCCCCAGGATTCTCTGAAGGCATAAAAACAAATGTTGAGTGGGATATGTACATAGCAGGCATAGCCTATAGCCTATAAACAACTCAGTCAGTGTTGTGCTGTCCTCCCATAAACCAACATAGAATCATGGTTCTTGCCTTATTCCCCAATCTGGCTTAGCTCGTTCCCAAGGCTGTGTAGAGCAGGCTTGTTTCCCAGCAAAGGATCGTATGTTGGTGGTGGATTAGACTCTTGTTCTTGTTCACTGTTTCAGACTTGCCCCACAGTGTGCAGCTTCTTCTAATAGCAGCTCTCTTTACCTTAACTTGACTGACTTCGTGCCCAAGGCTATTGGAACAGAATCATAGGAAATCTCCATACCCAGGATACAAATGAACAGTTTTTCTCCCCATAATGTGATTGTGTCACAGATATTTTGAGTAAGTAAGTAAATGCTTGCATGGATTATCTTACATTGAGTCATAATCCATGGAATGGCCCTACCGTATAGTACATTTTCACTCCCTTGGCTGATGGACGTCTGGACAGATTCTCCTTCAGGGCTGCTTGGGGACCACCACAGCACTGATGTGCCCTAGTTGCTCTGTTGACACCTACTCCTTGTTCTGTAATCTTTGGGTCAACTAAAACTTCTGTTCCAATTTCTGTACATGGCTTCTCATAGGCCTACCTGTTCTTACACTACCAGACCTGTCTTAAGATCCTCATTCCTCCTATCTCGCACTGAGGCTGACTTTAACTCAGAGAAAATGATGTTGATTAACAGCCCTTGCAGAATGCTACACAGATAACATAGGGCAGTGGGGGAGGGTGTTAAACTTTTCACTCTTGAAAATGTAAGCTGGAAAAGTACTTGACAGAGGGGAAGGAGACAGCCCATGGACTGTAGGGTCTTTAAAGGTGTCCTGGTGTTTACTTACTGAGCTATTACTGCCCAACTCTCACGTTAGCTGTGACAAAATAGCTCTAGATCTTGATCGATCTATCTGGAGGAAAATGATTACCCCAGTAGAGAGACACTGCTCTTTCACAATCCTATAAACTGCAAGATGGACAGTGGGTGTTCTCTACAGTGGTGATTGCATCCTACTAGGGAATATATCCCAAGATACTCAAGAAAAAACAAAACAAAACAACAACAACAGAAAAGCATGAAGTCAACAATTATCACTCCCTCCCAAACTGTGACTTAGCTCCACTCTTGGCTCAGGCTGTTCTACCTTTGTATCCATGGTTACACTACAGATAAAGCCACAGGAAACAACTAGTATCTCCATTATGCAATCAATAGAAAGAGCTAGGGTTAGCTTAGCGTTTACCATGATCTCCTGTTATTCTTGCTTATATCTGAATGAAACCTAATTGTTTCATTTAGGTAGTTTAAATGGATTTAGTTTTTTGAATACATACACTCCTAGTATGCTACTTGGTCTAGTAACGTGATTCTCCAGCCTTACTACTTACCCTGCTCATCACAGAGTGAGGTTTGCCCCAGTTAGAAGGCTCATGTACACCTGCATCTGATGGTCCTTTGACTCTCTCCCTAACACCAACAACTAACTTAATTTGCTTAGAGCCTTTCTGTATGGAGACCTGGAAGGTGGCCTCTGTCTAGCTGCCTTCTGAGCTGTAGCACTGTGGCTTTGATTTTGGCTCCAGTCATGTTTCTTTATGCATCCCATTTATTAATAATGTCCTTTGACCCTGTCTGGATGATTTTTACCATTTATTTTCCTCTTTGCTTATCCACTGTCTTGTAAAACATCCTGAGCTTCTTCACAATGGGTTCAACAGTGCATTTTCCTTTAGAACAGGCCGTGAAGTTCTTAGACCAGAATGGACCTAAGATTGGCCCAATATGAAGACTTATGAAGAGATCAATTCTCTTAGTTTAATTTCAACTGCATCCTTTGTTAGGGTGCTCCACAAGCTAATAGACCAATAGACATGCTAATGTGGACATGGGAAACCTTACAAGGTATCATCCTTAGACAAAGAACTACATGTAACTAAGGAAAGCTGAGAGTGGAAGAAAATAGTCCTCCTCATGACAAGAACCCTAATTGGTTATCCAATACCATGTGGCTATCCCTGAAAACATTCATACAAATAACAGAAAACAATTCTGCTACTTGTATTTATATATTTATGTGTTTTATGTATCATATTGCATATATATGAATGATCAATGATATAACATATGATATATATATAGATATAGATATGTCTATCTATCTATCTATACATACATACATACATACATACATACATACATACACACATATGACAATCTTGATTAAAGAAAAAGAGGATGTGAATTTGAGATGGACCAAGTGGGCATGTGAGGAGTTAGAAGAAGGAGAGGGGAGGGAGGAGGTGATAAATTACATTTTAAATTAAAGTTTACATAAAAGTAGCTAGAGGCTAAGTCTTAGTCAGCATCAGAATTGACCCCAGCATTTTCCTTTCCATCCACCAGCTATGACAGATAAAAATGACTAAGAGACTATACATCCCATTTCTTTCTTGTTCCTCTTCATTTCCTACGCAAGCAGTGAGACAGCTCCTTAGGACTATGGTGTATCACTTTACAATTGCCCTGGAAAGGTCTCCTAGTAACTGACACAGAAAACTGCACCTCCACATCACAAGTAACTCTGCATCCACCCAGAAATCAAAGTTTCCCAAACCAGCCTGGTCGTGTTTCTTTTTCCCACTAGCGTGCTCTAACAAGTCAGGTTTGGGCTCACAAATCCTGCTTCTGCCACCACCTGTCATCTTTCAAAGCCAACTACAAGATTAGAAAGAACAAGACCCATGAGAAGCCTAACTACTGATACCTCCTACAAGTTCACAGTCTTCCCTCAATCCACATCCCGCTTTCATAATTTGCTATACTTACAGTTCACTATAATCACTGAATCACACTATTTATCATGGAGAAAGTGTGCAGATCCAAACCAGCCAAAGTAGCAAAACACAGGACAGTCTTCCTGAAGAGATTCCAAATGAGTTTTTCTTCTTCCTGTAAGTGCACGTGAACAACTCCGGGCACTAACAAGTGACAATCACAGAGCACACACAGGCAAGAGAGTACATCTAAGCTTCTATTTTCAGAGTCTGAACTGGGTTTTTATTACATGCACAAGACTGACTAATTGGTAACATGATGGAAGCTGGTCTCTAGATCAACTGAACCATGTGGCTCATCGTCCCCAGCCTGGTTTACATAGTTGGTTTTCTGGAATGGTCAGACTCCACTTGGAATCACATGATTAGCCTTTTAAATGTGGTCAGTTTCTACTGAAATACGAGACTCCCATCATGTGTGGCATAGACTACCAAGGTGAGAGAAGAAGCTAGCTATCTTTTTGGATGAAGTCAAATTGCTTACCATGTAACCTATACCTCACACTTTAAACACATAACTAACTTAGAATAAGTAACTGAGCCAAAGTTAAGAGCTAAAGTTATGGGCTGGAGAGATGCCTCAGTGGTTGAGAGCAATGACTGCTCTTCCAGAGATCCTGAGTTCAATTCCCAGCAACCACATGGTGGCTCAGAATCATCTGTAATGGGGTTCTGATGCCCTCTTCTGGTGTGTCTGAAGACAGCTACAGTATACTTATAAAATAAATAAAGCTTTTTTTAAGTCATAAAAAGAGCTAACATTATAAAACTCACACATTAAAACATAGGTGTAAATTATCATGACATTGTATGTGGCAGTTTTCCTGTCTGTGAGTCCAAAACTGCAGTATCAAAAACAAAATAGATAAACAAGACTTGACTGTATTCATGTTTAAAATAAAGTTCACTCTCAGAGCCAAAGGAAACTCCAATTCCCCTCACTCCAAGAGGCAGTCCAAACATCCAGGTATGAGCTCAGCCTGGACTACAGGAGGGTTTCTGGTGGTTAGATAATAGCCAGCATTCCTCAGGAATTGTGAAACTCATTGCCATCTATCAAAGGCAGAGGGACAAATGGCTACCTGTGGTATCTGTCAACACACCAATGCTCATGCTGGCCTTCAGGCTCCTTCAGTATAAAAAGTACCCATCCCACATTTCCCAGTCCATGCGCGCATACTAGCCCTTCCCACCTCTTCCTCTGCCCTAAACTTTCTATAGGTACTAATTCTCCTTTTAATACTGCTATTCCTCTCTTCCTCTCTCTTCCTCCCTCCCACTCCCTTCCCTCCCTCCCTCCACCCCTCCCTCTCTCTGAAAAACAAAAAGAAACACCCAAAAAGATGAAAATTGAAACAAACAAAACCAAGACAAAATGGCCAAAATAAAACAGAAACTATACAAACATTGAGTTTGTTTTGTGTTGGACAACTACTCCTGAACCTGTTCTTAAGTGTGGTTGATATGCCCAGTGACACCTCACTGGAGAAACCTGAATTTCCCCTTACAAGTGGGCATTAATTGCAAATAGCTTCTTGGTTAAGTATAGGGCTGGAGAGATAGTTCAGCTGTGAAAGGCTAGGTTCACAAAGAAATACATATCTTGAGTTTTGATCTCTTTTTAAAAATCAGGCCATTAGTCCCACCATGAGGTCTCAGAGCCCCACCCTCTTTACCTCTTCAACTTTCCCTCAAATGATATCACATCAGGGATTACAACCTTAACCATGTGAATGCTGGGGAAGACAGCACTTGGTCTTCCCACCTTTAAGGGAAGCTTCCTTCTGGGCCAGCCACACCCACCCCAGGGTGCATCCTGGGCTGGCTTCCCAGCATAGTGTCTTGGGCATCAGCTCAAAGAGAAGCCCAGGAAGGACTTGCAGTGGGTCTCACATTGCTGCTGACCTCCAAGCGATGGAGAGGAGGTCAAGGAGAGGGGAAGAGCTGGACCACAAACTCTAAAAGTACCATAGGAGGACCACAGATGAAAATGGGTATAGTGTGTGAGTCACTATAATGGACAGTTGGACAGACAGGGACAGGCTGCATCCTGCTCTGTGTCTTCAGGGTAGAGTGAGAAGGAGACAATAATCTATGTGCTTGCAGAGTTCATCACAAGGAGAGGAAAAAAAGACACTGCTATTCATGAAGGTAGACCTCTGGGACAGATAGCAGTAATCCACTTAACTTGACCCCAGGTTTCCCAAATTTACCTAAGGACACTTATTAACCCCTTCAGGGAACCTTCCTGTAAAGTTTAGTCCAATCTTCCTATTTCATCGGCTTAAATTTCCAATATTTATACCTACAACCCTGCGTGAGTATCTGCATTAGCAACAGCTGGATTCTGGAGCTTTTAAGTGTCAAGAACCTCTACACCTCTAATGCCTTTCTTCCCATAAGACATAATTAAGGCTCAAACTTCCTAAAGTGACATTACCAAGCACCACTGTGGATTGACTACTAGCCACATGGTTAAATAAAGTGCTTTAAATATTTTTTTAAAAATATCAATTCAAGAAATGATGATTGACTGGCTCCTGGAGTCATCCTCATGCACTTTTCTCAGGAGTTACCAGGACACAGGAATAGCAGAGGCAGAAGTTGATGCATGAGGAGCACCGGCCAGGGCCCAATAGCTGGCCGTTCTCACACAAACATTTGGTGTCATCACCAGTCCCTTTTCACCCAGAAGCTGAGCCACAGAGAAATATTATTGCCCAAGGTCTTGACTAGCCACAGATGGGGAAGGCTCTCAGGGAACTCACTCCTCACTGCCTCTCTGTATCATGGGCTACATAGCACAGGGGTCTGGTCAAGTAGTGAGTGCCCCTGTGTGTTTAATGAGCTGGGGCTAGAGTGGGTTCCTTGAGCCTCTTGCTTTGGTGAGCATAATGGATGTTATTGGTGGTCAACTTGATTATAATCAGAGTGAACTATAATCCAGAAATGGAGGGTACAGCTATGAGAGATTTTTTTGCTTGGTTTGAAGTGGGTGAGTACACTTCTAGTCCAGACCTTTGAGGAAGACACACATCTTTAATGCAGATCTTGAGATTAGAAAACCTTCTTCAGAAATATACTTTGAATCCTGGATCTCATCCCTTCAGACCCAACCATTACCCTCTTTCTTCTGCACAGGAAACTACTTTGTACAGCGCCCAGCCTCCACATCAGGTAAGCTCTTCCCCACTGCCTCCAGACCTCAGCTCCTCCACTGTGCTGCCCAGTCCACAGCTCAGCCTGCTCTATAGCTGGCCTCTTATTCTTCCAGAAACTGTGAAGAACAGCCAGTGTCAGGACTTTGGGCTTAATCTCACACTGCCTGCTGGGTTTGCCTCATTAAACCCTTGATTTCTCTCTTCTTTCCAGCTGCAATCAAATGCCGCTTAACTGAGAGGTCTTTTCTGTCCACCTGTCCCAAGTGTCAATCCTACCTCCACGGCTCTGCCCTGAAGCCCTTTCCTTACTCCATATCTACACCAAGGTTACCCCTCCAGTGCTGCCTCTTTCTCTTCTTAGCACACATGCCAAGGCCCATGTCATGCTGCACATTTATACATTACTGTGATGCTCTCACTAGAATATTGATGCATAAAGAAGGAACGTTTTCTATCTACTCAAACATACTGGAATATCAGTACCATACCTATGGAGAGACCTGTGAGCTAGGAAGCTGGAGGTAAATATCATTATCAGGAGGAAGGACGGAAGTAGTGTTCTTGTTTGTGGAAGAAGCATATGCAAAGGCCCTGTGGTCATCACAACTGAATTCTGGGATCATTGTGGCAGAGATAGGGAAGTAAAAAGTGGTCAAGGGAAGCAGCAAGTATGTCTTCCAGGCTTTGTGGGCAGTGGTAGGGAGCAATGGGCAGAGTATTAAGGTGGGTGGGTGAGTCAGTCAAAAGTTGAGAGCTCACTCTGAAAGTTCTGGAAAGTGGGAAGGGAGGGAGGGGCTCTAGAACAGCTAAGGAACAATTCTGGAACATCTAAGAGAGACAAGGTGGGACTGGAAAGTTGGGATTCCCATGGCTAACAGGTCCTTTGTGCTGCACTCTCTGTTTCATGAGCAATGTCATGTTAAAAAACAGAGAAAAAAATGCCTGTGTAAGTATTAGATATTGTAGCCATCCTTATAGTACTACAATTACATTTTATGACTAAATGGACTCAGATAACTAAGGTAAGTAAGGTATGATTCATGTGAATGTATAAATGTTCACAAAATAGCTGCACCTGGTGTAACTTCTACCTGGGAATGAATTTCTTGATTTGTGTCTTTGATCTTCACATTTCTATTCATTATGAAATCTAAAACCTACCTGAAGATAACACACAGAACAGACTGGAATGTCTATGCAACTGAGGCTCACAGGACCAGACTGTAGTCTTGCTTACACATTTGAAGCACTGACTGTTCGGCTATCTCCTGTGCTTTTTCAGATTTAAATAAAAGTCATTGTTTAAAAGGTTATTCATTTTTAAAACATAAATGCTCTACCGTTTTGGTTATGAGGAGAGTCTAAAGCATTCTTTTCAAAATTAATTTTTTCAATATCAAGACTACCTTCTGTATAATACTTGTTCATTTAAATAAAAGGAGGTATAATTACAGAGGGCAGAGTGTAGCTCAGAGGTAGAACCCTGGCCTGACATGCTCAAGGCTCTGAGGTTTTATCGATGGTTTCGCTCCTCCTGCTTTACACACTGTAGGGCCCTCTGTGCGTTGTCCTGGATTTTTTCTTTTTGTAGCTTACCTCCTCCTCCTGCTTCAACCTCTTGCAGAGGACTGAGTTTTCTCATTCTTTGCCTCCTTCAGAGTCACACCACTTTCATGAGCCCAGTCCCTGGCTCTCACCTGCACTTCGCAGGAGTCAGGTCCTACAGTCTCCAGTTAAGTAAGAAACAACTCCTCTTCCTCACAGACTTTGTGGTTTTGGTTTACTTTTAAAACTTGAGCATACAATTGAACTCAGCTGAGAGAACCCCATCACGGACAGTTCGCGGAGGAGCCTTAATGTGATCCGAGTGTATCTTACTACTTATCTATTTTACTTGGACATTCTCTCATTTATTCCCTATTCTCAGTCTCTTGTTTCCTTCCACCTGAACTTGTGTTCTTCAGATCTACCCAAACTGATAGCTGGACACATAAATAGTTTATTTCTTATAATAATTGAATAAAGCATTTTATTCATTTTATTTCTCCAGGACCTCACACATTTTATTTCTCACAGGGCATTAATATTGCTGCAAGTACTTTGTTGTAGTGAAAAGTTCTGCGATGATGCTGTTGGCTTAGATCTGAGTCTATTCTTTCCTTCATTCAGCATAGATTTACCGGATACCTATCTGTGCTAAATACAATGAGGATGGGAACAGGGTGTAATCAAAAATAAATACAGCTTCCCGCTGTTTTAGTAAGGGAAGAAAGGACACTATAAATATATAATGCTCTATATAAAGCAAAGAAGAAAATAAATCAGGATAGGAAGGCAGAGACTGGCGAGGTTGCTATTTAGATGGAGGGCTCAGCAGAAGACTCTCTGAGAATGGAGTGACATTTGAACAGAGATGAGATTGAGGGAGAGTAGCCATGTGGATATCTGGAAATGGAATATTCTGGGGTAGGAATTAGCTGAATCCTGAGATGGGAAACACAAGGCAGTTCTGGAAATGGCATTGAGGAGCTGAGAGAAGAAGGAGGGAGGGAGGGAGAAACAGGAAACAGGAGGGAGCTGGAGCCATCAGATGGGATTTCCTCTACCACCTAGAAACTTTGGGTTCTGTTTTGAGTGGGAAGGATTTTAAAGAAAAGAACGAGATCTGACTCAGAGCTTTTGTTATTGCTGTTTTAAAGATCCCGCTGGCTAACAGTTCAGTAGAGAGAAGCTTTCAGAGAAACAAGGAAAAGAGGAAGTGGCCAGACAGGATGCCATGACAGTGGCCTTGCTGCAAATGGAAGAAGGGATATGTGTCCATGCAGAACTGGTAGAGGCGCTGGGGCCTCAGGCCAAACAAACATGAGGTGACTGGAAAGGTGGGGAAATAGCTGAATGAAGAGTGGAGGCCACGAGGGAAGACTCAAGCGAGAGACACAGAAGCTTTCCAAGGGCTTCAAGAAGGATGACATCAGTCAATGCTGATGGGCCCAACAAGAAGGCAGAATATAAACAACTCCCTGGAGATATGCTGCTGTAAATGAGCTATAGAAAGAGAAGTTCAAACAAAGACATTTTCTTTCCTTTATTTATTCTTCCTCCCCTCCCCCCTTCCATTGTTTCTTGTGTCCGATTACAACACTTGTTGATGTGAGTGACACTACAGGGTAGGAGAGATGGGCAGCACAGAGGCAACCTAGAGAGCAGACAGGCGAGGAAGCCATGTAGGGGTGTGGAGTGCACAGACACACACTGAGGACTGCCTCACTGAGACAGACGAAACACATGCACATTGTTTTCCTTTCACATTCTCAATTCAGTAAGAGAGGTGGCCAACTGAATGCAAGGCAGAAAAAGAATGGATTACAGGAGAAAGGTTCAAAAGGAGAAGGGAGGGGAGCAGAGAGCTGGCCAGGGTAGGGAAGCCACCAGAGGCCTTGAAGAACAGCTTGTTCAGCTGTCAGGTGGGATGGAGTTGAGAGTGAGTGGGGACTGCTAACCCTGGAGTTGTGCTTAGATGTCAGGGCACCGTGCTGGGTGACATATTCATAGAACTACATTAGTTTCTCCACATCCTCCCAGTGCCTTAGACAGTCCACAGTTCTAGTCTGTGGATCCTACTCAGGCAGTACAGTGGTTGCCTGGGACACTGAAGTCCCGGGATCAATCCCTATAGTAAACCACGTGAATCTGGTATTGTGGCGTCTGCCTGCAGAGTAGTCACAGCTATGAAGTGGAAGTTTCTGTTTGTGTCATGCGATGCAGACTCATGTGGTATTTTGCTTAGGCAAGACCTGCAGCAGGACAGGTGATGTTTGGAGAGAGTATACATACATAGGACTCAACAGACAGTGATGGGGTGCTTGCACAGCTAGCCTTGCAATGTTTCGTTGGTCTTCAGTCTTCACTGATCTTCACTTCATTGAGGGAGGTATGGCAGAGAGTTTCTCCTGGCACCCCAGCTGGTTCTGGTCACTCCCATAGTGGAGGACTGTCTGTTTCTGCTAGATCATACCTCCACTGCTGATCTGTATTTGATATCCTACCACTACCAAATTGGACTGCTGGTATCTCAACAACAAAGACTGGAATCACCCCCAAAGACCTACTTCTATTCTGGTCCACATACCCTTGTCCTAGTTACCATTTTTCTCTCCAACCTTTGGACAGTGGACTAGAAGGAGAGTGGGTCGAAGCATTTGAGGATTCTTATTAAAGTAGATTTTGAAAAACCTAAGCCTACACAACTCACTGCAGGGACAGAGCTGGTGTGATTTCTTAGAGTGGCTTGCAGTCTGTAGTTCAAGTAGCTCAACAATGGCTGTGTAGGGCTGGAGTCCTGGATTTTTGGGTTTTAGCTGATTCTAGACAGTCAAGCCAATAATCAACAATGTCCATCATAGCCTTAAGCCAGCATTCAGGAACTGAAAGCAAGAGGATCTGAAGTTTGAGGTCAGAGCCAGTGTGAGGCTGACCTGCGCCACCTAAAACCTTATCTCAAAACACAACCACAAAAATTTTTTTTTGCCAAACTTTGAGACAAAATGGTGCTTCCCTCTGTAGTTTGAATATATCTGAGCACTGAAGTTGATCCTCTGTCCCTAGGCCTGTTGGTCTCTCCTATTCCCCCTTCTGTGAAATGTGTATTTATAATCTGTCCTAAAATGGGCTCCCTGAAAATTCTCAGACACAGGCTAGTCTATAGGTCATTTATTCAGAAGCACAAGCAAGGGAGTGAGGACATCACAAAAACAAGATCTCTTGTTCAGAAAAGGTAGACAGGTTTACCTTGCTAACAGGCTTCACAAAAAGATAAACAGGTTTCTGATGTAACTTTTTATTATTCCTTTATTTAAAGAAATAATAAATTATTTCCAGACTGTCTCAACCTGGCAGCCTCAACCCACCAGCCTCCAATAATGACACAGAGACTTACTATTATTTATTAAGATTAGACCTTATAGTTTAGGTTCATTCCCAACTAGCTCATATAACTGAATCAACCCATTTATTCTAATCCACATTCTGCCACGTGTCCTGTTATCTCTCCTTCAGTCTTGGCACCTGTTTCTTCTTCCTTGTCTGGCTAGTGAATACTACACACACACACACACACACACACACACACACACACACACACACACATACACACATACACACACACACAAACAGACATACAAACACAGACCCACCCTCCCACACACAGACAGACACACACAGACACAAACACACACACACAGACACACATAGACACATATACACACAGACCCCCACACACAGAGAGACACAAATACACACACAGACATACAGACACACACATGCACACACACACAACACACACACACACACACACACACACACACTATTCTGTCCCAGAGTTTCTCTCTCTACCCAGGTGTTCCCCTTTCCTCTCCTGCCCTGCCATAGGCTGTCAGCTCCTTATTAAAGCAAACACTGAGACAAGTGATGCTTCATGAAAATGATAGCAATGTTCAGACTGTACTCAGCAATCTGCTGGTACAGAAATCAACATTTGAATAATGCAAAGAAACCTTTACACAATGCACAAGAAGATTATCCCCACAATAAAGGACTGCTCTCAGCAATCAACAACTGTCTTATGGGAAATGGTTAAAGAGGAAAAATGGTTTACAGTTTATGAAAGTTATGAGAGTCAAAGAAAGTAATTTCATATCTGGGGATATAAAAGCTTAAGTAAGTTATAAAAGTATGAAGAGAAAATGATTTAAGGCATATGAAAAGTGAGAAAATTTTCACATTTCTTTCTCCTTCTATGTGCCTGGAGTGCTGGGGGATATTGGTCATGTAAGATAATAGGCCACATGTTCTTGCTTCTTTAAGCCAACTTGGTTGCCCTAACTGCACAGCATGTGCTTCATCAGAAGTAGGCAGGAGGTACATCATGATGGATGCTTGCCCCTGTTGGACAAAGACAGAAAGCACATAGCCTTGTGGGTTTTGCCTCTAGAAGTCTCTGAATAAAGTAGTTCTGGCTACTCTGGGAATCCTGAATTTGGATCTGACCATTGTCCATTGTCCTAGATAGTATTTAATAATTAAATGTGGCTCCAAATTTCTGGTTATGGTCTTGTGCTGCCTGGTGGAAATAAGAAAACATCATGTTCCTCAAGGGAGAAGTCCCCAGGAAGGCAGCCCTCATGTTATACAATGCACAACAGCAACCTGCTTATTAGCTTTCTTTCTTCTTCTGATACCCCTCCTGTTGTGAGTCAAAGGTGAAATGTCCTGCATAGCCCTTCATGTTTGAAGACTTGGTCTTCATCTGGAGGCTCTCTAAGGAAGGATGTGAAATCTGCAGAAGGTGGTGGCTTGGAGGAGGAAGTGGGTTCATGTGGGGGATCGCCTCAAGGTTTATTAGCCTGGCTTCACCAGTTGGTTGCTCATCCTTTTCTCCTTCCTGAGTATGGATATAATGTGCCCCGAACCCTCTCCGTCCTGCCACTGTCCTTCCTCACCAACACGATGGACTGTGTTCCCACAAACTGTAAGCCAAAATAACATTCCTTGTAGGGAGCGATGTGGTCTAAAAAGATGGCACCAACATCCGGTACTCGATTGTGGTAAACACCTGTGCAGCACATGTGTTGGCATACCTCCGGCAGCTATCAGGCCGGGGCGATATTCATGCTAATGAGGTGCTTCATGCTCCACCAATCCCTGGAGGACAAGTATACAACCATAGTCTGTTATGTTTATAAGGCGAGCGCCCTTGCTGCTCGGGGTCCCCATATCAACAATGAGGTGGTCCTGCAATAAAGGCTGTTGAGA